>NC_053490.1:91967838-92567838 GCF_905171775.1 Rana temporaria
AGTAGAGTGCAATTCAATCAAGCTCCAAATATGCATCATAGCAAATCAATAAGTAAAAAAGAGACAGAACCATAAATATTTACACCGATGAACCACTGACAGGTTAAAAAAGGAAAAAAATAAAAAAAAAATCAATCAATCACAAAAAAAAAAAATAGCAAGAAGAAACAACTATGAGAGAGTGCTCACCAGCATCCTGGCAGTTCAGTTCATTGAGAACTGCAAGCCATCTGCTGCAGTAGAACATGGTACTTTTAGTTACTGTATTTATCGGCATACAACATGCACAGGTATACAACACGCACCCCAACTTTAAGAGGGAAGTTTCAGAAAAAAAAAAAAAAACACTTTTACACAGTCGCCTGCACAGTTTATCCTCTATTTTCAGGGTAAAAAAGTGAGTGTTATAAGCCAATAAATACAGTAATTTATTCACAGGAAACTGAATTACACTGCTGTGTAACATTCTCCTAAAAGGTGAACAAATTTACAGTATCTAGGTTAGCCAGTTTTTAATGATTATGTTGAGAAGTGTAGAAGTTCACTACAACTACAGAAATATACAGTATAGATATCCGGTGTTTGTGAATACATACAACAGGCAGGGATGATGGCCAATGTGACAGTAACCAGATGCTTATTTTTTAATGCATAAGGTGCTCAATTGCGGTGCTTTCATATATAAACCATGTGTGCATAAATTCTAAAATAAAATTTACAGTTGGGAAACAAAATGAAAATGTGTACTTCCAAAATTACAGATAAACTTGGGGAAAAAAAAATAATAAAAAAAAAAATCAATCATTTAAAATATATTTCTCAGGACAGCGAAAATGCATTCAAAAACTAGAATACTAAAACAACTTAATAACTAAATAAGCGTTATTTAAGCAGATTGATCATGGTGCACGGCATACAAAATTCTCTGTATAATTTTACACAGTTTCACATGTAACCGATTTTCTGGCCTTTCCATTGCCTCCCGTTGTCCTTTTGTTCTTTAGTTTGTGCTGCCTGTGGACCACACACTGCTCTCCAAATGTCTCTCAAATAATGGAATCCATACGGAGAGAGGCATAGAGTAGAATGCATTGCTGCTTAGCATGGCTCGCTCATGCAGATATCTTCAATATGTTATCCTTAGGTAACACTGCATGTCATTTTCAGCTTTCTTTTGAACCTCCTCAAACCTATATCTGACCTGCTAAAAAGCCACAGCCAACAACACAACTATACACAGAAGATAAATCAATAGGTTACAATTAAATGAGCAAACTGCAGTAACCCATAGCAGCCAATTCTAATGAATTATTCACCGATTTGCCTACAGTTAACTATATTCCGATTGGTTGTATGAGCCAATTGCATGTCACTTCACTTATTTTAAAAGCATATTTATATAAACCTCCCCTTCCAAGATGGCACCTTTGTGTCACCTACAGCATCTGTAAGGCACAAGCGGTGTAGCCCCTGATCAGGCAATTACTGTGACAGCTAGTAAAAAGAAAAACACACACACACACACACACACACACACACACACACCAAAAGTCATGAAATTCAAGTTTTTAGAATAAAATGAAAATTGCGTACAGCGGCAGAGGGAAATCCAGAACAGGAGGTAAAGGACCACTTTGTGCAATACCACTGCACAGGAGTAGGCAAGTATATAAGAAAAATAAAAAAATACATTTAAAAATTGTATTAAAAGAAAAAAAAAAAAAAAAAAAAAAAAAGGAAGTACAACCACTTTAAAAGTATTTTCTAAAGCCAAAGCAGTTTTACTTTCTTAAAGCAGAGTTCCGCCCATATAAAAAAGTCAGCGGCTACAAAAAGTGTAGCTGCTGACTTATTAAAAAAATCAGACACTCCCCTATACCAGGTTCCAGCGATGCAGGCATAAAAAAAGCTCCGCTTGTCTCCCTCTCCTCTCTGCGGCGCCTGCATCGTGACTGTGGGCGGCCGACTGTGGCTTCACAGCCGGGCCACATGTCGTGATTGGCCGGGCAATCATCTGGGACCTGTGACTTGTCCCAAACGATTGCGAGGGGGGGGGGCGAGGGGGGGGGGGGGTTTAAGAGAGGTGAACTTCCTTCCGGCGCCACAGAGCCCTGGGAGGAAGTGGGAGCTGGAACCCTCTAAAAAGAAACCTCCATAAAGTATAAATACTTACCTTATTCCCCCGCACCTTCAGTCTGGGGCTCCAGAATATGGGCAGGCCCTCAATGTTGTCCTGTACATTGAAGGACTGCTGGTCCTGCATTGTATATTTTGAGGTCTTAAAAGCTGCATCTAGCTAGGCAGAAAAGTGAAGCAGCTTCAGGGGACTAGTCACAGAAGACGAAGCCTGGGAAAATTAGGAATACAAGTAGGTATTACCAATTATTCCTTTCCACCTTAGCCAAACAAGCATTTGACCCATGCAGTGCAGGAGGAAACCCCACTTCATAAGTAAATTTGGGGCTTTAATCTGACACCATGAATGTCATTTTCTCTACTAAAAAAGTAAAACAAAAAAAAGACACAACCTTTAGTTTTGGGGAGGGAAGGGTTAAACCTCTTTTTTATTGTGGTCCGTGTCATTAGTAGTGAGATTAGTCCTCCATTTGTCCCAGGGACTATAGTCACCAAGACACAAGCTAAATAGGAAAGCCAACATTTTTCCAGTTGTCACTAGACAAAATAGGCCATATCTATCTATCTATCTATCTATCTATCTATCTATCTATCTATCAGGACCCTTGCGCTGATAGTTTCCTTGAAAAAAAATCTTCTGGAGGTGCAAGCGTGAGCTTGAGAGAACAGGAAGTGATGAAAAAAAAAATCTTCCCAAAAAGAAACATACCAAAAAAAGAAATTAGGTTTTAAAAACACTTTCTTGCCCCATTAAAAACATTTTGATTAAAACATATACTTTAAAACTTCGTTTAGGTCCAATACAAACTATAATTTGATTAGGATATGTAAACTTTGATCCACTATTGATCTTCAGAGCAAAGACATCCTAGATTAAATTCTTCAGGATTTCCTCACGCCACTCACAATACTCAAGTAGTCATAACATTTTGGATGCACAAGTTCATGTCATTGTTTTTACCTGCAACATATTTGTTGATTATAAATTTTACCAATTGGCTCAGGTGATCTGTGGACACAGAGCCTTTATGGCCCACTGACTGCTGAAATCATCCAAATCCTAAAAGTTCCAATCATACAAGAGTAACAGAGCAGGTCATATAAATCTCAGAAAAGAGAAGCCGTACAAGCGGGTAAGGTCCACTCTTTCAGCCAGTCATCAGGTATAGACACCTCTAAAAGTGACCCATGTAAATTAGGCTTCCCTTTTAACAGCTCTCTAAGAAAAGTTGTAAAAATATTTGCGACTTTGCGTTAGACGTTTAGATGCAGCTTTTGTCCTCTTTCCAATATCAGGGCCAAATGTGCCAATTCATGCATATTGGAAAGCCATTTACATCTGAAGAGTCGGCATTAATGAGTTCAGTTCCAATCTACACATCAGCATGAAGCAGTAAAGTGATCGATGATTCCTGGATGCAAATTCGGCAGCTGAACTATATGTCATGGAAGAGAGCTGCAGTCAGCATTTGAACTGTACAACCATTCAAGATCCTTTACAATTTACATTTAATACCATTTAAATGGCAAGTGCACATTATGAGGTTACTTTTTCCTTACAAAACAATTCCAGGTAAGGAAAAAATAAAAATCAGTAAGCCAATGCCATTCAGTAATTAATGCAAGTCCATCCAATTTAGATGTAAATAACCTACTGTAGCCTTAAAATTCACAGACCACCTCACAGGGTCTGCAGAAGGAGAGAAAAGGAAAGGCAAGTGTGGGGGGAAAAAAAAAAAAAAAAGGGCGTCATCAGTGCAAATGACATGCACATTATGGAAAATGTCTTCTCTGTGTGACCAGTTCCCTGAAGCTGCTTCACTTTTCTGCCTAGCTAGTTGCAGTTTTATGACCTCAAAATATACAATGCCGGATCAGCAGTCCTACGACTACTGTCAAAAGAAACGGAGTAAGGGAAATCCCTCAATAAAAAAAAAAAAAATAATAATAATATGTCCCCCCCTCACTGGGAAAACACACACACACACACACACACACACACACACACACTTTAGGAAAACATGGCAGCTGCAATTACTGTCTGGCTGCCTCTATAGGTTAAGTCACTGATCCAGAACAAGTATGGATATATCAGGACTTCTGTCTTTTCTCCAATTTTCCTCACCAACATACTAGCTCTAGGTTTCCCATTTAAAAAAAAAAAAGTTAACTATATCAAAAAACAGCCACAATTATAGATCCATTTTAGAGATTTATTCCAGCTCTATTTTCAAATACGTGCCGCGTTTTCATCGCAGCATTGTCACAACTGTTGGCTTTCAGACTACGGGGGATACTGATCATTTTGACACATTAGGCGCCAACCTTTAATACTGCCAATAAAAGTAATTAGATGTATAATACATTCTCAAAAGCCCTCAAAGCCCCTGTGATGGCATCACAAACACTGGATTAGTAGTACAAACCTCTGGACACGATATAGCAACAGCTGCGCCCAGTATTGTATGTCAGCCTGGTTTACCAAGGGTTGAATGCACATACCTAAGCAAGGGCTACACTAGCGATTTTTAATCTCAGAGATTCTAAAAATCTCCAAGTGAAAAGAAATACCTGCTTCATGAGACTGTGGGACATAGTTGGGCAGTTGGCAAGAGATCAGTGTTAGGAGAATAATTCTCACAGGAGTAGAGGCAGAAAAAAAAAATCCTATGAACGAGAGATTGACGAGTGATTAATCTTTCTCCCATTAAAAAGGACACTATAGAGGGCATTGCTACAAGACAAAACTTCAGCTTTGTGGAAACGAGAGAGTGATGCTCAGTGACAATTGCATATATTTTGTAAAGGCTTTTGCAGAAATTAATGTTAATATGGCAGTCTATCTCAATAGACTTACCCATGCTATTGCATGACTAGAAACTGCATGACTGGCCTCAATGATTTTTTTAAATTGTTTTAACAATTTGTGCATTCTCCAGTTATAGTAAATCAATTCCAATCTGGTGCAGCTCTGCACAGAAACCAATCAGCTTCCATTGTCAAAGCTTAACTGAACAAACTTAAGTTGGAAACCGATTGGCTACCATGCACAGATTTTGCACTCTCCAGTTTTAGTAAATCGATCCCTTTGTGTCCATTGCCAGAGCCATGTTTACACAACATTTTCCCTGCATTAAAGGAAAATTTAATTAATGACGTCTTTAACTTCATGCATCACTTGTGTCCCAAGTGTTATGCGATTATTTTAGAAGAAATACACTGTTGGAACGCGCGATTGGTGGCAACATGCAGTCCATTTTACATGGAGTACAACTTTTTGACTATACAGACCACCAGACAAAAAAGGAAAGGGGAGATTTCACATTTCATGAACTATAAAGTTTTAAGATTCATCTCAACATCTCATACACCTACTTTCCTTTCCGGTATATAGGGGGATATGCCAATGGGCTTTGGTTTGTATCAATGGGCAAATGCAGAATGCTTCTAGGTGTACTTGCTTGCATTTGAGATCAGTCTGATCTGCTTCTGAGATAATTCACAGTTCATAGACCAATAGATTTGACCTCCTAAGCTACACCAAACTGTTGTGCTGCTTTTGTATTCCCATAGATATATGGCAAAAGAAGCAAATCCTGATGCAAACAAAAAACACAACACAAGCCTTTATTGAATTTGGCCACAAATGTCCAGAGGTAGCCAGAAAATGGAACCAAGATGAGGAAAAAGTTTACAGTATGTATATACTGAATCTTGGTGTGCCTTGCCCCCCCCCCCCCCCAGGTACTGGCCCACCAGTGCCATCATAAGCCCTGGCGATTTCATTCAGATTGCCTTCTACAGCTCAAAAATTAAGTTGGGTTGCTTTAACAGTTCCACTTTTCAAAACTCATCCCAACAGTAAAGTCCATGCATCTGTATAAAATGTATGCAGACATCATCTTGAGTAAATTGTAAAAAGATTAAGCCACCTATATAAAACTGGTGGCATCTAGTCATTTTACAGCTGTCATTTATGCAATCTGCAAGTTAAAAGCCCACATTTGGTCTGCTATATATAGTCAGAGCAATTCTCCCGTTAGTAATGGTGAAAGCAGCCTTGCATTCAGGTCATACACATAAAACAAAGAAATAAATTGTTACTTATTTAAGAAAATAAAAACAAGGTAATGTCATAATATTGCTTAGTCATCATCCACATCTGTCACTTACAGCCATCAGGTTGTAAAAGCTTTTCAAGGACAGCGTAATAATTATGCAGACATGTTGTGATTTTTATCAACACTTTGTTACAAGATAATGATGATGCAAGATTGTATACATGTGGGCTCATTCGCTAAACGCACAGCCACTGGTGCATACTAGGAAGAAGAGAGTCAATGCGCCATTCCCAGCACATTGCACGGTTTCTTTTATTTGAAATTTTATTGAGTCATCACAAAGCTGCATTTGAAAGTCAGAGTGCGATGGCATACGGCATGGAGAAAAAAAAAAAAAAACACACACACACAAAATACTACTTCACTTTCTCAATGAACACTACTGCAGTGCATTGGGGGTAAACAGATCCTAAAAGGTCAGTCATAATTTTTTTGGCAGATGGTCCCTTATACTTATCCAAGTCCAATCTCAATCCAGCGCTGTGCCCATCAATAGCAGCTCTTTCCTTCTCCCAACTCTTATGCCACGTACACACAATATGAAATTCCGACAAGAAAACCGTGGATTTTTTTTCCCAACGGAATTTTGGCGCAAACTTGTGTTGCATACACACAAAATTCTGACCGTCAAGAATGCGGTGACGTACAACACTATAATAAGCCGAGAAAAAAGAAGTACAATGATTCCGAGCATGCATTTTTATTGCGCGTCGGAATTTCACACAGACAGATAAATCGAAATTTCCAACAAGAACTTTTCCGATCTGAAAATTTGAGAACCAGCTCTTAAAATTTTTGCTGTCGGAAATTCCGAAAGAAAAAAAGTCCGATGGGGCCTACACATGGTCGGGATTTCCGACCAAAAGCTCAAACTTTTGTCGAAAATTCTGACCGTGTGTACGTGGCATTACAGGCTTTGCTGAAAGCAGCGGGAGCCATTGGCTCTCACTGCTGTCAGTCAAATCCTGTGACAAGGAAGTGGGGGGGCAGGGCCCAGCCCCACTGTCTGTCTATAGACAGTTTGTTATAGCTCCTACTCTTGAGATCTTTGCACTCGAGTTCCTGGGTTTGCATACCCACTGTAGCCTTATCAGGGACTCCCTTTCTTCAAGGTGCATTATTATTATAGGAAGATCTCACTGCTGCGGGCCCAAAACAAAAAAAGTAGTAAGCAGCTTCAGACCCTTAGGCTCCACCAATAATTAAAAAGGTCATGTTTGGAAAGACTGCTCTTTTTATTACTTTGGATTAATAAAAAGGTGATAGATACATGCACATAAGCTTAACATGTACAGAAGTTTAAAGAATTGCTCAATGTGCATCCAGTATTACACTAGCTATACATAAACATTGAATTGTTCAGTTTCCTAGCTGTCCAAAGATATCACAAGCAAATATTAACCCAACAATGCCAACAGCTAGGCTTGCACCAATACCACTTTAAAAACAGGAGTACAAATACCAATTAAACCCCCCCCCCCTCCAAGTACTCGTCGATGACGATTCTTTAAGGTCATGTGACAGTTTTCAAAAGTACAATTTGTAAATAAGTAATTTTTCTCCTTCACTGATGTGCGCCGATGAGGCTGCACTGATGGGCACCGATAGGCAGCACTAATTTGGCTGTAACCAACAAGCCTTACTGAGGGCAAGTGCTGGGTGTACCAAGATGGCCGTCGCTGTGTTCAAACTCCCAACTCCCTTTGTCTTCTCCACCCACTGACTTCCAGAAATGAGCGTGCGACGCCTCCAACTTCCTCACGCGAGGTATGGGAGCATTTGAACAAGTACTTGTGCATATGCTCGGTATCAGTGCAACCCTACCAACAGCCACACATGATACAATCTACTAAAAGCATAAGATGATTGGTATGAAATCATAAGGAAACACTCTTACATACTCGGCCACCCTTTTATTAATTTAAAATGTGACAAAAAGGAACGATGACCAACAGGAAAGGGATTGTAAAACGTAAGCGGTAGGTCGCTTTTATATCCTGATCCAGTTGATCATGCTGACAAGCAGAATTCACTAAATTAACCTTCTCCTTATGCCTTTCATTGTAGGCAAGTTTGAGTTGGCCAGATTTGTGACAAATTTACACTGAAAAAAAAAAAAAAAATGGGACGTGGGAATATACATGCCAAATATATTAGGTACTTCTTACAAAAGGCACCCACCCTGCAGACAGTAGCAAAAACACAGGTAAATACATATGTGCAAACAGACCGAAAAAACACAGCAAGCCGCTTAAATCACAATCAGTTTACATATTAAAGAGTTTAGTAATCAGATCGGCTTCTTGTGTTGACAGACTCATGTAAATTAGGGATAACAAAATCCCAACACCACCACCACCCCACAGGGTATTTAGGAACAAAAATAATATCCAACCGATAAGAATTGTGTCCCCATAAATGTTGACCACCAGTCTGTCCTACAGGAACTTTGATTCAAACCGGCACAGAAAAATAAATAAAAAAATCTCATCGGTATTAGGGCAATATCAGCTCTCCAGTATAAAACACAGAATACATTTGCAGTTCTAGTAGCATGGGGAGGAGTTAAACGGTTTGTTACCACAACACTTCATATTCCGTTTGTGTGGCAGCTATACCATGTACTTGTATGAGAAAACATATCCCATTCTCTTTGTATTGCTTCCTGTATGTGAAATTACTGGTGTTCCCATCAGTCCCTCTGATCACACTAAGCAGGCTAAGCAGAGAGCACACCGTGGTCAGTTCTCTAGCTATGTGTGGAAATCGCTGTACTCTTCTTCAGTGAGCGGACTTGTCCTGACATGCCCCCACTGCACAGCCATTTCACTGGGAAGCTCAGTGTACTACCACTTCTCCTCCCCCTCAGCTCTTATGCAGCTGAGAACAGAGGGAATGTGATCACTTATAGAAATCTATACAAAAATGTATTCAGATTTTAAAACTGAATGGGGCGTTTTACAAGGTGATCATTTACAAAATTACATTAAAATGGGTTGTAGCCCCCCCCCCCCCTTTTACTTACCTGAACCCGGTCTTTCCAGCAACAGGGACAAGCACATCAGCTCCAGCCGGTGTCTCAGGTGCCGAATATATAGATTGATAGCAGCACAGCCATTGGCTCCCACTGCTATCAATCAAAACCAATTACGCGGGAGCGGGGCCAAGTCCTGTCTGTCAATAGATGCAGCAGGACACAGGAGCGCACCCACATAAGTGCCCTGAGGGAGAGCGGCTCGCCAACGGGGCACTTGAGAACAGGAGAAGCCAGGAGTGCCGAGGAGAATGAGGAAAGGGGAAGGAGATTATTGGGCCATTCTGTGCAAAACCAACTGCACAGAGGAGGCACGTAGGATTGTTAAATAAACCCACACACAAACCTTTATTTGTCCTTTAAGTTCTCTGGTTTTTATTGCTTATGTCCCATTCTAGAGAAATTTTTCCACGTGTTACAGACAGGATTAAATAGAAGTCTCCCCCAGCTTGGACACAGATCGCAATAAAAGCCTGTCAGGAGGTTCCAATTTCTCAACTCGAAAATTACAAAATCTGGCTTGCAGTGGGCTTCCATTGAATAGTACCATACAGAAGAACTTCAGACCACCAGATTTGCAAAAAAATAAAAAAAAATAAAAAATTTATTCAGCCTTCACAGCCACTGCAGGAGTGTATATTGGGTAATAAAGCAACACAAATTAAGAGGTTCTACTTGTACTCAGTCAAAATAAATTCCACACACCAACACCTCATTCATCCATTGAAAGCTCAAGTTCTTGTATGGGCATTCTTTGTCCATACAGTCAGATTGTTCCATGTACTATTGACATTTGGATTGTGAAACAATTTGACTCTAAAGGTGTAACTGTGTCCACATGTCCCGAACAACATCATCCAATTTTTGGCACGAGCAAACAAATTAGAGTCAGGTTTTTATTGCGACATCCCCAGAACAGGAGACAAGGGGGAAGTCTTCCAGTGGAGACAATTATTCAATTCTATAAAAAAAAAAAAAAGTCTGGCAGGCCAAAGTCCTCAATTTTTTTCTCACTTTCTCTGGGACAAAATAAAAAAAGGATGAGAAATCTCTCAAACGCCACACACACTCTCAAAAAAACTGATTGGCTTTACACAGACCATTTCTCGGGGATGGTAAATCAAGATGTTACTCCTCAGGTCTCCTCCTTGCCAGGCAGCAAAGGGAGGAGGCTTTAGGGGGATCGGTTGCCTGGAAAGTCACAGCTGTCTGACATCACCCCATACAATGCAGGACAAGAAAGTCCTGAACTGTAAGCAAGGGAACAGAAGCCCCCCATCGACACTTCAGATCACCAGAAAGCAGCTCCCAGGGGCGAGATTAACAAAGAATAAGGCAAGTATACCAGGTTCATCACCCCTGGGCAAAAATAAGCAGGTAAGCCCTTGCGGTGGGGAGGTGGACCCACTGCAGGAGGTAAAGATGTTTCAACCCCAGGGTTCAGTTTTAACGCGTCATTCCTTTTTCTTCACTTAAAGAGGAACATAAGTGGCTAATTGGTTGTAAAGTGATTTTCTAATGCCTTGGGGAATCACTACATCTCCAAGAGAGCCCTGTCCGTCCCAGCTGATGTCTGAAGTGTTCCCCTCACAAAGTTTACTGAGCCAGGTACAACACCCTAAACTTTGGGGCTCCTACAAAAGAGCAAACAAAATAATTTCCCATGTATAACATGATAAAGACTACTCATCCCATTACATAATTGTTCCTATCATTCTAACTTCTGTTACCTTTCACACAACTTGGGTGCCTTATCTACTACTGTTAATCGGTAAATGATCTAACAACTGAACAGTAGAATTTCAAGTCCAAGGACAATTAGACATCGCATTATGGGATGGTTATGCCCCCTCCCTCCTTCACACCACTGTATATTTCACTATGTTTGTTCTATCCATTTTAAAGATGCCAGGTACTAAAATCAAGAAACAAATTCCGCACATCTTAAATGGAAACTGTATAACAATAATTACAGTTTGACATAGTAATCTGTACACAATATGCAAATTTCATACAAGGTTCATGCAGGATATTTTTATGACCTCATTTCATATCCAAGTTTGCAGTGGCTTCCGCTTTGGCTCACAAAACGATCTAGGCTTTACAGATCCTTGCTAAAAAGCAAGAGTTGGAACCTCAGGTTTAGTCCAACCCAGGTTTGCTCATACAATTGCACATTTTTTTTAAAAAGAGTATTGTACACCTTTCTCAAATGCTTTTTGCCGTTTTAACTAGGTATTCAAAGTTATATTCCCTGTGCTGTTTGTTTGCTCTACCTGGCAATGATGGGCTCACATGTTGAGGTTTTA
The DNA here is from genome assembly GCF_905171775.1 of Rana temporaria. Classification (NCBI taxonomy): domain Eukaryota; kingdom Metazoa; phylum Chordata; class Amphibia; order Anura; family Ranidae; genus Rana; species Rana temporaria. Next base: position 91,979,439 of record NC_053490.1, read on the forward strand.
AATGTCATGGCTGATCAATCCCATATGTCTGCGTATTCATTCACCTAAATTGTCCCCATTTGGCAACTTCCGGTTCCTGGTCATACAGCACCCAATGCCATCCATTCTGTCACATTACAAAATGTAGGAGTGCTAATGTGATAAAATATATGATACACACACACACACACACACACACACACACACACACACACACACACACACACACACACACACACCTGATGTCTGAACTACAATCTATGTGTAAATAAGCATGCATTATGTGCATTAGAAGTCATAACCATCTTTATCCAATCGGTATTTTTACTTTTCTAGATCACTTTGACTCCACCCAATTAATTCACAATAGTTGCAATGAGCAACCTGCACTAATACAAGAACCTTAGAAGAGAAGCGCTGCATGTAGATAAACCTGAATTGTTGACACTGTATCATAAAAAAAGGCATTATGACAAAAGTTCTGGGACTGTCATCTTATAATAATAATAAAAAAAAAACACAACACCTCCATTCTAACCTCTGAGAGGCAAGGTATCCCAATTCCTGGCATGCTCCCTGCACCCTGGAGTCTCAAACTTCCTGCAAAAGTCCAACAGCTCAAGAATCTCCTAGTAATAGAAACTAAAGCGGGGGTTCACCCTAAAAACAAATTTCTAACATTACATCCAGCCCACTACCGACATTGTCAGTATGCCGTTTTTTTGCTGTAAAGCTTTTTTCTTAGCCGGCTTCCGGGTAGTGAATCCCGCGGGAGTGGGCGTTCCTATGCAGCAGTTAGTGATTGACATGATGAAACACTACCCCCCTCCCCCACCCCCCCGCGTTGCATAAGGAGCATCACGAGTTGCCGAAAGAAGCCGAACGTCGGTGCGCAGGCGCCGTATAGCGCCGACTCGACGTTCGGCTTCTTTCAGCAACTCGTGGCGCTCCTTATGCGATGGGGGGGGGGGGGGGTAGTGTTTGTCATCATGTCAATCACTAACTGCGGCATAGGAACGCCCATTCCCGCGGGAGGCACTACCCGGAAGCCGGCTAAGAAAATGCCCTGTAAAGCAAAAAAAAAAAAAAAAAAAAAATCGGCATACTGACAATGTCGGTAGTGAGCTGGATGTAATGTTAGAATTTTTTTAGGGTGAACCCCCGCTTTAATCAGACCTGATAAGGACTTCCCATTTTTCATCAGGCAGGAAGTAGCAGTGCATTGGCTGCTTCCTAAAATGATCTCTCAAAATAATAAAAATGCACCCTGTAAAATAACAGGGTACATTGTGAAAATGCTACCAGTGTACAACAATAGCACAATATGAACAATGCCATATATAGGCCCTAAAAACATAACACGTGACCAGAGACACACCAAATGATTACTTGATCCATACCATGTGGCTTTTGTGCTTTGCCGCCTTAAGAGTACAACAGGTGTTCAAGGTAGGAATAATTAATGGGGTACTCTTCCATATTCTCAATTGAATAAAACATTTCCATAAATTAGCCATTTTTTCAACTAGGGTTCCTCCAGATGTTAGGTGTTCCTTGAGCTGTGGCTATTTCCAGGGCCAAAGCCACATGGCAGAGCCAGCTTAGTGACAATTATCTTTTAAAATATCATAGATATTCAATTGGATTGGGATCTGGACAATCTGGAAGCCATGTCAACATCCTAAACTCACGGTTGTGTTCCTCAAACAATACTTGAACCATTTTTGCAGTGTGTCGCATTATCCTACTAAAGAAACCACTGACATCAGGAATACCATTTCCATGAAGGAGAGTACTTGGTCAGCAATGTTTAGGTAGATGGCACATGTCAATATCCACTTGAATGGCAGGACCCAAGGTTGCCCAGCAGAATATTGTTCAAATCATCACACTGCCTCTGCTGGCTTGCCCTTCTCCCCATACTGCTCCAGGGTACCATATCTTCCCCTGGTAAGCGCTGCACACACCCCCAGACATCCACATGATATAAAAGAAAAAACGTACGGTAATTCATCAGATCAGGCCATCTTCTTCAATTTCCTTATTGTCCAGTTTCAATTCTCATGTGTCCATTGAAGGCAATTTTAGCTGTGGAAACGGGTCAGCATGGACATCCCGACTGGTCTGCGGCTACACAGCCCCATGCACAAGTTGTTATGCCTTTTTTTTTGGTGAATGTGGACTGTTTGTCAAGACAGATATACAATTCAAAGCCCATTCTGCTTCTTGATATTGCCAACACCTTCATGTCTGTATGCCCCAAGCAGCCTTATTATTTGGAACAGTTTGTATAATCCTTTTGACTACAAGTAGTGTTGCAACAGGTTTGTTTTGGTTTGAAAAACTTCTACTTGCTAAAGACAGTCATGAAATCCCGTTATTAAGATGCATATCAGTATTAATGGTGTTAGGCTTCTTAAATTAAATGGAGACATAAAAAGCACTTTCTAAGCTTCACCGTGGAATACATAGCCTGTACTTCGATTTTGAAGGCTATAAAGCTGCATTCTAAGGTAGCGTTTCCACTAAAGAGTTGCATTCATGTGAAAACCATTAAGCATCAAAATGCACCAGACTATGGACCTGTATTCACCTGCATTGCAGCTCTCCAAGCCCACCAGGCAAAAAGAATATTTACAATTATCTCTAGCAAGGGTGTGAAGAAAAAAAAAAAAAAAAGTGCATAAAAACGCATTTAACAGCATTAAGGAGCTCAATACAATTGCACGTCAACAGGGAATATTTTATATATTATTTACAAATAAAAAAATATTTCTATCATACGCATCCAAGTACGGTAGTATATCAATTCAAGTAGTGTATCGATTTCCTATCAGATCTAACAAATTTGTAACTCTTCCTCCCAAAAAGTGCTAATAAAAAGTGTAAATATATACAATTAGATTTTGCAATATATTTGAAGTAGAACTATAGGCAACAAATAAAATAGACTCTCCAAAATATGAAGGAGATTTTTTAAGGGAGGGCTATAAACCCATGTCAGGTTTTTGTGCGCCATCTGTGTCCCACTGGGGAGATTTACCTTCACTACCAAAACCACAGTATATATCACTGCAAAGAGAACCCCTTGGCCTGGTCCTGGTCACAGCAACCCCCAGGTGACCAGAACTAGTGTCCCTATTGATAAATTTGCCCTATCTTACTATTTGACATTTTCTTTGAGGGACACTTTTGATAATGGTAAAAAAAAAAAGAAGAAGGACACATAGTGAGGGTGCAGAGGCAGCAAGAAAAACTGACTGGTAATCCAAATAAATCACCACCTTTAGTTATACTTTGAATGATTAAATTTATTTGGATTGAATTTTATCAAGTTAACTGAAAAAAAAAATGTATATATATATATATATATATATATATATATATATATATATATATATATATATATATATATATATATATATATATATATATATATATACACACACACACACACACACACACACACACACACACACACACACAGTTTTAGTATATTCCTGTTTTCAATGAGATATTAATTGGAACATATCAAAATTAATTTGACATTTCTTATCACATGTAAAGTCAATCTAATTAATAAAAAAAAAAAAAAAAAAATACAATACCAGATACACACACACACACACACACACACACACACACACACACACACACACACACAGGCAAGGGTTTTAACCTTCCCTACTGCTGACTCGATGGACTACTCTGTCTTTTCTGCAGTCACTTTACTTTATAATACGGCACACAAGCTTTAGGTGCACCTTACCTTTCCACCAAAGTCACATATACTTGATCCAGTAAAGATATCAGTACATTTTTGATCTTCTAAATACACCCAGTCAAGTACTGTACAGGGACAACATGTACTGTGGTAGTGTGTTCTTATAAAGATTAAAACCCAGAAGCATAAATAAGCAGCATGACGCTTCATTGAGCGTTTCAGTTAGTAAGAAAATAACCACTGAGCTACAAGTAGCATCTCTACAGTTGTAAAAAAAAAAATAGACTGGCCTGAATAGTTACCAGACAGCATGTTAAGAAAAACCATAAGAAAACATGTTTACTGCATATCACGGTATTTTTACAACTTACGAGATTTCAAAGAATTCAATAGTAGACAAACACACCTGATACTAAATATGGAGATCATTTACTAAAGGAATAAATTGTTACACCATGCTTACGCTTTGCTACCAACTTAAAGTAACAGTCTATCCAAAACAGATTGTTCTGTTCTGAGGAGATGCCACTGTGTTCAAACATTTTTTGGCTTCATAGGATTCCAGCAGCTAAAGCTCTGCTCCTGAGTTCCCATTCCACCTGCCGTAGTGACCCTTTAAGAAGAATTAAAGAAAAAGAAAATCAATTCTCAGAAATGAAAAAGTGTAAGTGAGGTTTAAAAGGGGGTTGTAAAAGGTTAAAAAAAAAAAATGAAAAAAATCCCTAAATAGCTTCCTTTACCTTAGTGCAGTCCTCCTTCACTTACCTCATCCTTCCATTTTGCTTTCAAATGTCCTTATTTCTTCTGAGAAATCCTCACTTCCTGTTCTTCTGTCCAACTCCACACCAAGGTTTTCTCCCTGGTGTAGAGTGTCGTGCTTGCCCCCTCCCTTGAGGGGGCGAGCAGGAGAGTCAGGACACCCACACAGCTCCTCTCTCTATCTGCAACGTAGAGAGCGTCCTGACTCCTGCTCGCCCCCTCAAGGGAGGGGGCGAGCATGACACTCCACAGTTACAGGCAGAAGAACAGGAAGTGAGGATTTCTCAAAAGAAATAAGGACATCTTAAAAGCAAAAATCAAAAGGATGAGGTAAGTGAAGAAGGACTGCACTAAGGTAAAGAATGCTCTTGGGGGGGGGGGGGGGGGGTATTTACCTTTACAACCCCTTTAAAGCAGAACTTCAGTAACACACCCACCCCCCCCCCCCACAATTAAATCCCCTTTCCTTGTTTTAATTTTGGATTTTTACCAATTAGACTGCAGTTCATCTTTAACTGAGAAATTACTTCGCTAAAAATCACTGTATCATGGACCATTGCATATATATATATTTTTTTTATATAAAATACCATTTTCACAATATTATACGTCTGCGCTACAGATCTCCTGCAGCTTCTTCCAGTCTATATGCATGCACTCCAGCTACTGCTGTCTGCCCTTATACCGGAGGAACTTCCTGATGGTGACAACAGAACACGCTTGTGCAATGTGCGCCAGCATGCTCAACGTGATGCTTGCTCTTGTTTGACAGAGCAGGCACAGTACAATTGAGAGACAAAGATGAAGTGATGTGCTTCAACTAGGACCTCCATGGTGGGATCACCCGGTTTTGATTCAATATATGGTGCAATAAAAATTTAAAGCGTCAAAAAGGTTATATTTGAAATTAATTTAAATTGCAGATTGAGATTTTAGCAAAGGAGTATACATCGGCAGAATGGCACGGCTGGGCTCCCGCGACCCGGTCCGAAGCTCCTTGGCCGCGGCACCGATCGCCACTGGAGTCCCGCGATCTGTCCCCGGAGCTGAAGAATGGGGAGAGCTGTATGTAAACACAGCTTCCCCGTTCTTCACTATGGCGCTGTCATCGATCGTGTGTTCCCCAATATAGGGACACACAATCGATGACATCACACCTACAACCACACCCCCCTACAGTTAGAAACACAGATGAGGTCATACATAACCCCTTCAGCGCCCCCTGTGGTTAACTCCCAAACTGCAACTGTTATTTTCACAGTAAACAATGCATTTTAAATGCATTTTTGCTGTGAAAATGACAATGGTCCCAAAAACGTGTCAAAATTGTCCGCCATAATGTCGCAGTCATGGGAAAAAAAAAAAAAAAAGCTAATCGCCGCCATTAGTAGTAAAAAAACAATTATTAATAAAAATGCAATAAAACTACCCCCCTTTTATAAACGCTATAAATTTTGTGCAAACCAACCGATAAACGCTTATTGCGTTTTTTTTTTACCAAAAATAGGTAGAAGAATACGTATTGGCCTAAACTGAGGGAAAAAAAATGTTTTTATATATTTTTGGGGGATATTTATTATAGCAAAAAGTAAAAAATATTGCATTTTTTTCAAAATTGTCGCTCTATTTTTGTTTATAGCGCAAAAAATAAAAACCGCAGAGGTGATCAAATACCACCAAAAGAAAGCTCTATTTGTGGGGAAAAAAGGATGCCAATTTTGTTTGGAAGCCACGTCACACAACTGTCAGTTAAAGCAACGCATTGCCGAATCGCAAAAACTGGCCGAGTCCTTTAGCTGCATTTTGGTCCGGGTCTTAAGTGGTTAAATACATAATTTTACTGCTTGGCCAGTGTTAAAAAAATATTCCCATAGTACATCTCCCCAGTACTGCTATAATGCAAGATATTTTGATTTTGGACACGCTGTAGTGCTGAAGTTTTCTTCGTTTGATGCAATTGCTAGATTTTGTTTAATTTGTTTATTTCACCTTATATTTAAAAACCAGTTAAGCACATAAATACTAGTAGTTCGACACAAAACAAAAAGTTGTAAAAATGCATGATCTGCTAAAATGAACTGAAAAGCAAAAAAACAAAAAAAACAAACACAATACAAAGTACCTAATCTGCATTCTACATATGACCATACCTTAAGGCAAAAAATAGACAATCAAATAATCCTAACCCTCGAGGCTTTAGAAGAAAGGAATTTATACCCTCTAGGTGGAGATTACAAAAAAATAAAAGTAATCCAGTGTATTTTTCCATTCTTGACATTTTCACTGTTCCCCTTATTTATCTTGTGAAAACACAATTTTCTTTTTTTTTTTCTTAATTTTCTTTTAATGGCACAGAATGCTTAGACAGCTTGAAGTCAACAAAGTTAGGAATGCTAAGCCAAGGGGAGGCGCTTTGGAACAGGTTAGCACAAGTTACGGTAAATCTTTAAAGAAATACGAAGACCAATCAGGAGGGCAGATATTACAGTCACAATGAAACAATGGAACATGTACAGGACAAAATGTGTGATCAAGAACAGAAATCCTATAATCTTCTATAGACAGCGCCAAGTTAAAAATCACATTTGTTCTTATAAACACATGCTCCCCCCCACTTTCGCCATTTATGGATTCCTCCCATTTTTGAATCACTTACATCCATCCATCCACCCCCCCTGCGCTTTGAAAACAAACAAAAAAAACACTGTACTGCCATCTTAATGGCATTCAATGTTTTAAAGAAGGCGATGCAGTGATTATGGGGTCTTTTTGGTTGCTTTAGCCTATCGGAAACCAACTTTCCTTGTGCTTCTCAGCATAGCATTTAGTTTAAGCAAAAGCCATGTCACATAACTTCATTTTGCAGCTCACACAGGAGGTACTTGCATATGACAAGTTTGGAGACACCCGACCATCACACCTTTTGAACTTGTTAAACAGCCATTTCTAAAACTACAGGCAGTAATATACAGTTGCCACCCCCTCCCATTTCTTCTCTTTAGAGCTTCGACCACGAGAAGAGTTCAGATACCGATATTAGACAAAAACACTGGGCAAGCAATCCACATCCCAAAAGGTGTTCAGTAGGGTTGAGGTCTGGACTCTGCAGGCCACTTGACTTCCCCCAACTATATCAAACCAGTTTTTGTAGGGTTGGCTTTGTGCACATTATTGCCAACACAAAAGCAGACTTCCCCAAACCGTTGCTGCAGGGTTGGAAGCCCACAAAATTTATATATTTATATATATATATATATATATATATATATATATATATATATATATATATATATATATATATATATATATATATATATATATATATATATATATATATATATATATATATATATATATATATATATACATATACATATACATATACATATATATACATATATATACATATATATACATATACATATATATACATACATACATACATATATACACACACACACACACACACACACACACACACACACACACACACACACACACACACTTTATCATAAAACAGGGCTGCATTTAGATATCATGCCAACCTGCCAATCTGATTGATGCTGCACTTTCGCGCATGCTCCGGCCCTTGGGCTGTGTAATTTTTATTAACAACCAGCTACAATAGGTTATGGTAAATTGCATGCTGCCCTCAATAATCATATTTCAGAATTGTAAAGATCACCCAACATGGGAAACAATGGATGGTTTCAGGTTTCCTGAGCTGTAAAGAGCCTTCTGACTCCTCCCATGAACCTTACAGGGCTTTCGCTGAATTAACAGTTAGCCATAAATGTCCAAAAGACAAAAGGAGAAACCAAAAAAAAAAGGAAAGTTATGACGACAATGTATACATATTGTCTAAAAGAAACAAAATGCAGTTATTACAGTGCCTTAGCAACTCCTCATTCAGGGTACATCTAGTTAGTTTAAGTCCCAGTTCATAAGGGTAATGACCAATAGCAACCAATCAAAAGCCATTATTTCAGGAGAGTAAAATTTGCCATGGCTGCTATGGATTACTGCACCGAAGAATAAAAACGTTGTATTAGAGACAAAAGCATTGAACACTTGTTTTGATTACCAGTCCATCCAAAAATAAATATGCATATGCAGTACACACACTTCAAAAAAAGTTTCTGCACCTTTTTATATTTAATAGAGTTTTAAAACCTGTTGAAGAACCTAAAAAATAAAAATAAATATTTATTAGCACTTTTAAAAAATTGCTTATCCCCAGTTCGGGATGGCATATATTATTCAGCAACAATTTCAAGGGGTGTCAACTGCTAAAAAATTACTTTTGCCGTGTTGTATTCTCTTTGAAATCTGGCAAAAAAAAAAGAGGGCAGCTTTACAAGCATGAAACTTTGGGGACAATTATAAATCATGGAAGTCCTACTCTTGTCTAAAAGATGGAGATGCACTTTAAAAAAGGATTTCTCCAATTCCCTGGAGATCTTTAGTCTCCTGGAAAGTGGTCTATTCTAAAAAAAAAAAAAAAAAAAAAAAACACACACCATCACGTTTACAATATAAAATTAGATTTAAAAGATAAAATCACATTACCCTCTTAGAATGATTTGTCTTAGTGGCTAACCACAAACAAAAAAAGGATAACCTAACAAAAGTGGCCGTCAAGAGACAACCAACTCCTTTTAAATGAGACGATTTGGCTGGATGCATGGGAACATTGCTCTTAGCGCCATCTTTACTCTAAAAACGCTATGTTGCACCTCCCTCCATCAAATCTTTATATGTAATTTTAGCCTCGACTTCCCACTTCTCACGCATTCAGTTCTCCAGCACTTTTTTTCTCGAGAACTTTCTTTCTGCCTCCAAACATTAATATCCTCTAAGCCTTTAAGCTCTCGGTTTTGAAATCTAATATTCAAACAAACATACATCCAAACTCCATAACAGCTAGTGTTACACACACATATCCACTTTATACCACATGTTCATTGATATCTGAATAATTAGTCATGCTATCATCAAGCCCTTTATCCCGTTCCAAGACTGAAAGTAAGAAACAAGATTTCATTGGCTTTTTGATGCCCTCCAAGTGAAAAATCACAGTTTATCTCCCAGCAGGGTCAAGGTGGATAGAACACTATGCATGCTATTGGATTGCATTATCCAGAAGGAGGTTTATAACCCAACCTACAGTCAGGCAGCTTTGCTATGATGTTTTCAGATTGTATTAAAAGTAACCAGACTCCTATGGGACACAAAGTGAAGTTCCATCAGTGAAACAAGGTGCTCAGGTGACATTTTCAAAAAGGCAAGTGAGGGGAAAGCTCGAATGGAGACAGACAGCAACTCTTAGGCCCCTTTCACACGGGGCGGATCAGTAATGATCCGCCCCGTGAACCTCCGCTTGCTCAGCGGGGATAGCTCCGTTGATCCCCGCTGAGCCGGCGGATGACAGGGCGGTCCTCACACACTGTGCAGGGACCGCCCTGTCTTTTCTCCGCTCTCCTCTATGGGAGGGGGGGGAGATCGGATGAACACGGACCGTCTGTCCGTGTTCACCCGATCAGATAGAAGGATGGAAAAGTAGGTTTTTCCTCCGTCACACTGTGGTGGATCGGAGCGGGTCAGATGTCAGCGGGCATGTCACTGCTGACATCCGCTGCTCCATAGAGGTTATCCTGGCCTTTCCGGCTAGGATTGGTGTGGTTACTGTTCCTGTCAGTGTCCGGTGAAGGCGCTGTCACCCTCACCACGAGATCAGGATGTTGCCATGCAAATCCACTGGACCATGATGGGGGGGGCCTGGGGAAGGTTATTATCGGTGGAGACTGTGTTTGGCGTCCACAGCGCTCCCCGAGAACCTGGCAGGGATGCACTGGTCCGGTTGAGGGTCAGGTCTGAAAAGAAGCCTGTGGTGTATGTGCCCCTGGGGTGTTGTAAATGCACAGTGAGTGAAGGGAAGGTCACTGTGTTTCGGCACCAAGTATATATATATATATATATATATATATATATATATATATATATATATATATATATATATATATATATATATATATATATATATATATATATATATATATATATATATATATATATATATATATATATATATTTTTTTTTTATCTGCCTCCTGGGCTGGGCCTTTTGGCTGGCATCAGAGGAATTTTTGATTCCTGGCCGGAGGGCTGGCCATTGTACCACACATTGGTCACTTTTCACTCCTACTCTCCCAACTTTCTTCTCCCCAATTTATTTTATTTAAGCCCTTTTTATGTTGGTCACTTTTTTGGTATTTTTAGGTTTGTACGCTGATTTGCACGTGTGACTGGTAGGGTGTAGGTCCTCGGGTCTGCCCTGAAAGTCTTGGGAGGGGGTGGACATGGCCTTCTGGTTTAGTTTGCCTTCTCATGGGATCTCCCTTCAGGGGATCCCCCACCTAGTACTTGGGTGGATCTGTTTCAGGAGACCCTCCAGAGAAATTACCAAAACTGGACGGAACACTCCAGATGCGGCCGAACCAGAGTTTTGTAGAGTATGCCCGATTTAGAGAGGTTTTTTTTTACTATTTAGGTGGCAAGCTACATATGGTGAACATTGTAACTAAATGAAAGCCAAAATAATTACCTATTCTAAAAACAAATGGAAACATTGAATCATAATTCACACCCCCCAAAAAATAAAAGAAGAACACAGGAAAGTCTGGCAAAGACTTACTTCGATACAATGTGGGAAATGATGAACCAGCTATTTTCATGCTTGGTTTGATTTTTCTATAAATCTTACCCAGTTTTATTACACATGAAAATGGACATTCCTCCCTAGAGCATTTCTGTATTACATACATGAAAAAGTGCAAGCTCAGTATGTGTTTATGGGAAACAATATTAAGCAAATAAAATCACCACAGCATCCTGTGAGTCACCGGCCCTCCACAATGGTCAGACACATTAGAGACAGCCAGGCAGGCTAGCCACAACACTGAGAATAGGACTGATCACTGGCTGCAATGCCCTGATGCAATACTCTGTATTTACTCTAAAACTGCACAGCAGGCAATTCATTGTAATGATCCATTCCCAAGCCATCAAGCGGATAGCATAAATTAAGACCCTGAGAGAGATCTTGTAGCTTAACTTTATGCATTGGCTCAGTTTATTGCAATGCCATTTAAAGAAGAAAAGTAGCAAGATTTATAGTGAGTCAAAGTGCAGTAAACAGTCAGAATTCATCTTTCCAAGGCAGCCTGAAAAATGGATTGGTATCTGAACTTTACTAAAGAACTGCCCATGCATTGTCCTTGCTGGAATAGCCAACACCAATTGGGGAGAACTGGCTCTGACTAAGCAGGGAACATGCTGGACCTTCTGCAGAGAGACCATTGCTTCCACACAGGGTAAGGGTCCTGTATTGCAGCATGCAGGTTGGGGGGACAGGATTTTGCAGCCTTCTATGGCTTAGTTCACATAGGCAGCATAGGGTGGTAAAATCAGGTCATGTTTTCACTGCCCTCCAACAACCCACTAAATAGCATGGCAGTTACTCAAGCGCGTTCACTTTGTCACAGCTGTGAAGTGTGCCGGTGCAGCAAATTTAAACTTGCCATGCCGCATTAGGCAGGTGGTGCCACTTACCAAACAGGTACCCATTGAAATCAATGGAATGGCACCATAACGGCATGCAAAATGTATTGAAATGCAGAAAATCCCATGGGATTAGAATAGAAAAAAAAGGGGGGGGGTAAACACCTCCACACTGTGGAAAGGGTGGTAAACCCATTGCAAATAAAAACGAGGCCTAAGGAAAAATAGTGATCACTCGTTAACATTTTTATGTGATCACTTGGCTGCCCAAAATGTACCATCCGATTGTGCAATCCTTTCATATCTATAGCAAGTGCCTGACTTTATTATGATGTCATAGATTTGGGTAGGTCTATACATCATATAGCATTTTATAAATCTACTGTTAAAAAAAAAAAAAAAAAAAGTGAGATTGTCCCATACCTGGCCAGCTTTAAACACAATAGTTACAACATGTTTTATGTAAACTCCCCCCTCCATACATATTGACACATGTATAATCAACAGTGAAACATAAAAGGCTAGAAACCCAAGTGTTTGCCAATTTCTGCCATCTGGATACACAGCTTTGGCACATAATACACAAGGTGAGGCACAGCTCATACAGGGTGATGCACTGGTGTCTCTAATTAGCAGCAGTGACACAAGCTGTACCTGTAGAGCCTGACATCAGCCTCTTCCTATCTGATTTATTGGAATAAAATAAATTCCATAATAATAAGATTCCAAAACAAAAATGGTTTAAAGAGGCATTTTAGACCAATCAAAATAGCTAAAAAAGGAAAAGGAAAAACATTCTTCAGGGGTATGGAAGCAGCCACCGATTACCTCTACTAGAAGTGCTAGGTGGCTGGCTATCATACTATAAAATTATACAACAACCCCCAGTCCCCTTTTCCTCAAAATTTATTTTGGTTGGATTTACCCAAATATGTCAAGAAAGACAGAAATAGGATAGAATAAAGCAGTAAAAACACTTGTGCGTTTAATGGCTTTGTGCGTGGGTATTGCTCATCCGGATAGGTCCCTCTCACTGGCCTAGCAGCCGGGATCGCAGCCCGAAATATAGTACAGTCTCAGCGACAGACCTTTTCTCGGAACTAGGATTCACAACATGCACCCCCGGCCAGGCGGGCCACAAGGCGCGAACAGACCCTGCACCAATGGCGTCTGTCCCTTAAGTACACCTTACCAGCAAGCACAACGGGGTAACGACTCCCACCAATTCGTTGCCGAGGGGGCCACTCAACCATGACCTGACTGCTGCCACCCTTGGCCTGGGGTGGTAGTAACAGGCGATCAATGGTGGATCACTCCTAGCACAGCCATGGCTAGAACAGAGGCTAAATTGCCCTTAATCACTCTGGTCTGAACCAAATAACAGCTCAGACACCCATTAAATCATCAGGAGAAGGGCGCTACATACACATTTTAGAAGGTCCAAAATGGCAGCCTCTCAGTCCTATCAGTCATATCAGGAGCCCTTAAAGGTAAACCTATGCAAGCACAGCGTCTGCTTTACTGCTCTACACTGCAAGTCAATCCTAAATCATATGTATGGAAAAAGAATGTGTACCCCACTTATTTTATCTCAGCAGTTTTGCAGAGATGCTCACCACACACATCCCAATATGTAGTAGTCATCTACTAGAAGCAGAAGCTACACACCTGTACATAATTTAGTTATTACAATAAGGATGGTATGCATATAAGTCTGAAAGCAACATTTATTATTACCTTCAAGCTCATGTACAATAATTAAAAACACATTACAGGTTGCCTTTAAAAGTCAGGTGTACTTTAAAAATCAGAGGTTTATTACTTTAGAGCTCATGGAGTGGGTCATGTTGGATGTTCTGCAATCGTCATGAGACAATTATCACATCTTTTGTTGCTACTGGCAGGTGGCTTGTCCAAATCTGACTGGCACTAGAGGGCATTGGGGACATTGCAGAAGAAAGAAAATGTCCCTTCTGACGTGGCTGCATGTGCGTTCTGAGTCAGCCTGCAGGCTCTGCAGTATAAAGCAATGTGGCATAAAGGAGGGCAGCCCTGCCCCATGCCAGGCTGTGCAAGCACATTTCTGCCCGAGAATACAAAATGCAGCATTTCAATATATGCTTTGCCCTGCGTCAAGCTATGGAGGTCACCTCCACTCATGACTTTGCCATTCTGCACACTCTTAGCTTTCCCCCCCCCCCCCCCCCCCCAACATTGTGCAAGCAAAAGAACTGCTGATGTAAGCTGTACGCCTATAATATAAAGGAGCTGCCAAATCAAGAAAATTAAGACTATGTGCCCTACAAGACACAGGTAAAGGGGGGGGGGGGGGGGGGGCTTTTTGGTTTACAGCATTTAAAAAAAAAAAAAAAATCTAAAAGGCATACACCAATACAAGAACCTGGACAGGTATGACACAGCTCTCCTAAATGGCTGAATTTTGTTACATTAGACTAAATAAAAAAACAATATGGTTATATAGCAAGTTAAAGACCCTTACTGTTAGGCCTCATTCACACCTGTTATTATATGCACCTCTTAATGCATGTAGTAGTTTGCACTTGTAAAATTCATACTCTGCATTCACCTTTGTTTAATCAGTTCAGTTTAGACACGTTTTAGAGAAAAATAGAATTATATGCATCCAAGGTCAGATTAGATACTCTGAATGCTTCTAAACATGCATAAAGGCAGGGGCATTACTACCATGGGACAAAACGAGCCGGGAGCCTTAGGCGGCACTTACGGGAGGGGCAGCAATGTGCCTGGACTCTCTGGTCTCGGCTATATTCAGCAAGGCTCGTTTACACAAGCTTTAATCTCTTAAGAGCAATTTGCATTCAGAACATTTGATCAGCAATGAAGAGGCATTGTGTGTCGCCTCCTAACCGCCTGCTTTTACCCCTTTAGTCTGGGTTCACACCATTGCGAATTGGATGCGGCTTTCTCCACATCCAATTTGCATGTCAGGAGATTGTGACCAGTTCTCAATGGAGACCGCCGTGATTGGCTGTTATAGCAGTCACATGATCGGAAAGCTTCCGATTGGAAGTATGCATTGGGAGCTTACCAATCTCTGCCAGCTACCATGCTGGGAGTATGGCAAGTTGCTTACATAGGGCCACATATATGCAACAGCCAAGCGGTAAGGCCCACCTGAAGAGAGGCCACATATATGTGTACTGTCAGCGGCAAGAGGTTAAAGTGGAGGTTCCGCCAAAATTGAATTTTTCTTAAAAGCCAACAGCTACAAATACTGCAGCTGCCGACTTTTAAAATATGGACACTTGCCTGTCCAGCACGCCCGCAATGTTGGCAACCGAGGTCGAGCAATCGCTTGCACCTGCCGACATCCTCAGTGAGGGAATCAGGAAGTGAAGCGTTGCGGCTTCAATGCCCCGTTCCCTACTGCGCATGCAGTGAAAATAGAGTCACAAATGTCAGACAGGTCATTGGTCTATGAAGCACCATCTGGGAACAGTATTACAGGGACAGAAGTCACCCACCTGGAAGACATATTGACAATAGGTACCTTATACTATTAACATTACAGTCACAAAGCCTGTCCTTGCCATCCCATAAAGATCCTAGAAACACATCCAATAGTTACACCACTTAGAGAATCCAAAAGTGGAGGTGAGACTAATGGCACCAATAGAGCTGAAAGGGCAACCTGAGATTACCGATTTCAGCTGGACTGGAGGCAACTCCGTCTACGTGTAGCTCCCCCACTCGGGGCTGGACTGGGAAAAAAATTTGGCCCTGGACTTCATCCAGACTGGCCCACTTTGACATGCTTTCCCATGGCGGCCGGACAACTCCCGCACCCCCGGCCACCCAAGCCCCCTTCACTAGTCATTCTACTTTATTAGAGTAGAACGGCTGGTACTGGTACTCTTATAGGCAGTACACCAGTGGGAAAGCTAGACATTATTTCACCCGGGGCAAAGAATCAGTTCGGTGCTCCCCCTTATGGGACTAGATTAGGCAGAAGTGAGAAACTCCCAGGCCATAGCTGTTGAGTCAGCTGTCTGTCCCCTCCCCCTGCTTCTCTGTTCCCCCCAGGTAAGCGCTGCGGGGAGGGAGAGGAGGTGAGCGCTGTGGGAAGGCAGAGACAGAGGAGCTGTCACTGAAATTGGCCCACCGGGAAACTCCCTGTAGTCCCAATGGCCAGTCCATCCCTGCCCCCACTCCAACTAGCTTGCCCACCCCATGAAAAACCAATTGCCTGGGCAGGCTAGAATACCTGTTGCCATTTCCTTCACATCAATTGACATTTTTCTTAGTAAAATACAGTGATCACTTTTCTTCATCCTATGTTGCGTACCATTGCTACCTACCTCCTGCAGAGACGGCTGCATGCCTTTTCCCAGGGTGGGTTTCCTGATAGTAACAAGAGAGAAGCAAGACTGGGTAATGTTCATCCGCATGGCCACTTTATGGAAAAAAGCCTGTAAAAGGGCGCCCATTCAGAAATAAAAAATTGAGAGACACAGGCAGAGCATTGTCACCCTATAGCTGGAAGAGTCTGTGCAAGTTCTTACAGAGAAGTATCACCACATATTTATTTTTGAATTAAGGTTTTGAGTGACTGGGTTTAGACATACCGTACATGCGGTGAGGGATTCAATTCTGTGGAAGCCCCTAAGCCAGGGATTTGCAATTAGCGGACCTCAAGCTGTTCAAGAACTACAAGTCCCATGAGGAGAAGAAAGACTGACAGCCACAAGGAAGACACCCAGAGGCAGAGGCATGATGGGACTTGTAGTTCTGCAACAGCTGGAGGTCCACTAATTGCATACCCCGCTCTAAACTGTCCACCCTTCAGCGTTGCAGGTTACTGGAGGCTTCTTATGCTCGTGCTCCAATGAGATAACATTGAACTAAGTAGTGTTCACATCATCTGCTAGATGGAAATGACCATCAATATCATACGAATATCGGATGCACCAACATTTACAAAATGGACATCTGAAAGAAGGTTTTAGGAGAAACTAATGTGAACCTGATGACTGTGGTTTATGTACTTTCAGTTATTGGATACATTACGTTATTAATCTAAAGTTTTCATTTTTTAGTAGATTCACGTTTTCTATCCTTTCTAAACAATTTAAAGAAAGCTTCATTTAAAATTTTCTTTCAAAGACCAAAATTATTATTTTGATCCGTTGCCACACGGCCCCATTAATGGTATGGGGCCTTATAAGCCTGCACCTATTTAGTAATCCTACACTGCATATATGGGCAATTTTTGATGAATGTTAATATTCAATAAATATTCTAGGTAGAAAGAGGAAGACAGAATCAGAAAATGATTCTGCACACAAAATCTTTGATCATACAATGTAATTATAATCCAAAGGATGTCGACTACTGGCCAAAAGCTATGGAAAAGAATCCAGTCATCCTATTGCTGCACAAGTTTTTTTTTTTTTTTTTTTATAAAAAACACCAAACACACACGCACTTAGGGGGGCAGATGCAGCATCAGAATGATGCTGCATCCACCTAGGGGAGCATAATAGAGAAGTCCATACTTCTCTTTTAAAGTGGCTACAGACATTAGACAGCAGCTGACTATTCATGTACAAACAAGATGCTGAATCATTGTTGCTACAAATAATGGTTGTACAGACCTGCCTATGTCTATGGATGTTGGGGAGGGGCTTGGAAAGAATCTTCAGGTGCCAGTCTGATGATGGAAAATAATCAGTGGGCAATCCATCCGCAAGCTAACCATACACAAATGGGAGAAGACAGACATTCGACTCATCCACCACAATAAAACAGCCTAGATGGACACTTCTGCCAGAATAGAAGGTCAACATAAAAATGTAAGGACCAAATATGTATTTTTTTCTTGAATCTATTATAGGAAAATATATATAAAAAGCAAGAAGAAATGGGTGAGTGGCTCTGCAAATGGCTGATAATCTGCGGGAAAAATGTTGGATGGGAGGATGTGGAAAAGGCCAATTAGGCCACCCACCCTGCCAAAATTCTCTGTATGTTACCCGTTTGATCAAGGAAGAATGGAAAAGGTATCAGGAAAGACCTGCGCATATCCCATTAACTGTCCAGAAAGACAGATCAGGCAAAAAACACCTTTAAGCCTTGCCTAGACCAAAGGCGTGCACACGGAGTGCCAGGTGTGCCTGGGCACACCCTAATCACCCTGTGCTGCGCAGATTTCCCCTGCTGCTTGGCTGCAAGGAAAAGGGACTGGAGAATCTCTGTCCTCAGTCCTTTTCTTTTTCTCCAAAGTGAGACATCATGGGCCTGTTTAGACTCCTGATATTTCACCAAAGCCCCCCCAGTGGGGCTCAGAAATAAAATAAAATAAATGAATAAAAAATAATAATTCATTATAAAAATAAAATTGTAAAAAAAAAAAAAAAAAAAAAAAAACAAAACACACACACTACTGACACCAACCTCTGCCCCACTGACACGGTCCATGGCCCTGCTGCCCTATTTATATTTAGACACAGGCATGCATGTTGGAGCTTTGGGGTGCACACCCTAATGCAATAGGCTGTGCACACCTATGGCCAAGACAGTGCAGTTATAGAAAGTGAGATCCCAGCATTGAACTCTCCAAGAAACACAAAGAACGCATTGGATGACTCGTCTCATTTTCATTCACTCACAAATTAAATATCAGTTTTGGGGTGAAGTAAAAAAAAAAAAAAGTAAGGTTATGGAATGCTATTTTCTCTCTCACCGCTCTATATGAACAC
This sequence comes from Rana temporaria, assembly GCF_905171775.1. Classification (NCBI taxonomy): domain Eukaryota; kingdom Metazoa; phylum Chordata; class Amphibia; order Anura; family Ranidae; genus Rana; species Rana temporaria. Next base: position 91,998,200 of record NC_053490.1, read on the forward strand.
AGACCACTTACACTGTATAAAATATTCATTTGCATCAACCACAGACCAGGCAGAAATGATTATCTGTGTTATTAATCAGTTGTGACACGAGGCCTGTGGAATATTCACAGCGACAATTACTTAAACCAATTAGCAGCAATACACGTGTTAAACAAGGAGAGATCAGTACTTATCTTCCCAGTTAAAAATGCAGATTTTCCAGTGCTGCAGGGCACAAAGTCACAGGGATGCAAAACGCTGGAGAATAAAACTTCACACACAGATCCTCGCCATTGTATGGCTGCTGCAAGTACATATTAACCAAACTGAAAGACAGGCCAGGGGAATGAGGAAATTGTCACTGCCGGTCACAATATGACATTCTTGCATTATGGAGAAGACTGGAACTTTTATAATGTGTGCTCAAAAGTTAACTCATTACTGCCGGGACAGGTGAAAGGGAGTAGGCTTAGTCTGCTAGAAAAGAGGGATGGGGCTCTATATGGAGGCATTGGAATTTTTTTTTTAGCCGGCAAACCATGCTAAACTTCCAAAGAATTATGAAACTACAATGACAACTGGGACACAATATTAAAGGCCATTTTAAAGCGGGAGTTCACCCGAAAAAAAAAAAAAATTAAGATTAGAATCATGCTCATTTTAGGGGAATCGGCTATTTTTTTTTTAAAAACAAAAGCAGTACTTACCGTTTTAGAGAGCGATCTTCTCCGCCGCTTCCGGGTATGGTCTTAGGGACTGGGCGTTCCTTCTTAATTGACAGTCTTCCGACAGTCGCATCTATCGCGTCACGATTAGCCGAACTTCGGTGCGGCTCTATACGGCGCCTGCGCACCGACTTTCGGCTACTCGTGACGCGATAGATGCGACCGTCGGAAGCCTGTCGGAAGACTGTCAATCAAGAAGGAACGCCCAGTCCCGCAGCCCATACCCGGAAGCGGCGGAGAAGATGCATCTCTAAAACGGTAAGTACGGCTTCGATAAAAAAAAAAAAAAAAACTACCCGATTCCCCTAGACAAAAATGAGCATGAATCTAATCTTAAAAATTGTCATTTCCGGGTGAACCTCCACTTTAAAGGCTTTTTTTTTTGCACATATTTATACAAAAAAAAAAAAAAAAGAGAATCATGTATTTGGCTCCATAGACTTAGACAGAAAGGTCTGCAAAATGAACATGCCATATTTTTCAAGATCCCCCATTAAAGTCTATGGGGCCAAAAACACATGATTCTGCATGTGTACTTTTTCAAGGAACAAGAGACATTTTAGCATGAATATGCCCATTGAGTGTAATGGGATTCTTCAACCGCCTCGTACGGTTGCCACCTGTCTGGGATTCACCCAGACAGTCCAGGTTCTGAATCATGTGTCCGGGTTTCAGTCCCCCTGAACATTGAAAACATGAATGCAGCTCGGAACAGGCCCTGACAGGAGGGTGAGGGGGCACTATGCGCAATGCATTACTGCTCTCTTTGGAGTGTCCAAATGTGTCACAGGTCTGTTAGCCTATGCAGGGATATGCAATTAGCGGACCTCCAGCTGTTGCAAAACTACAAATCCCAGCATGCCTCTGCCTTTGGGTGTCATGCTTGTGGCTGTTAGAGTCTTGCTAGGCCTCATGGGACTTGTAGTTCCGCAACAGCTGGAGGTCCGCTAATTGCATATCCCTTCTATAGTGTATAGTTAGTTAAAAAAAAAATTGGGGGTTTGGCTTGAAGAAACATTGGCAAACCTACTGTTGCGCCGAATTGAAACTGAGGGGGGGGGGATTTACTAAAACTAGTACACAAAGAATTTGGTTTAGCTCTGTATAGTAACCAATCAGCTTTTATTGTCAAAGCTTAATTGAACAAGTTGAAGTTAAAAGACGATTATCTTCCACGCACAGCTGCACCAGTTTTAGTAAATCTCTCCAAGTGTCAAAGTGCTATGGGGTCTAATTATATATATATATATATATATATATATATATATATATATATATATATATATATATATATATATATATATATATATATATATATATATATATATATATATATATATATATATATATATATATATATATATAAAAAAAAATTTTTATTAAAAAAAAAAAAAAAACACCCCACAACAACTGGATCACATTATACAGTCTTATCAACCAGTCACCCCATATACCAAGCACAATATACGACTATGGTAGGAAATGAACATCTCTCACTAAAACCTACAGAAGCCATTTTATAGAATATTAAATATAAATTGGCTATCAATTTAAATTGAAACCAAGTCTACCAAATACCCATTCTCTCAGTTGTATGTTTATTTCTAATTAGGAAGAATGCAACAAGGTGGTGTTACAGCATAACAATCAATTTTAAATATTATCAATCTCTGCCCTCAAGAGCTTGCAATCCAAGGTCCCGATCACACATACACATACTAGGGCCAATTTAGACAGGAGTCAATAACTTCCAAGCATGCCTTTGGAGTGTGGGAGGAAATTTGAACTCTCAGAAGAAACCCACACAAAAGACATGCAAACTCCATACAGGTAATATCCTCCTGAATGACATTAGAACTGAGGACCTTAGAGCTGTAAATCAGAGGTGCCAACTACCAAGCCGCTGCTGCCTCTTGGGGCCTAAAAACAAATGCCAGAGCCCACCCAACTCCACCTGTAACTAAAATATCCTTCTAGATCATCTATGGTGTTGATACTTATGCCCTTTAGCCTAGACTTAATCAATATTCTGTGCATGGACTGCCAATAGAGTATTTGAGGTCACTGCCATCCTTTTAATGCATGGTGACCTTTCGGTGCTCCTCAAACCTTGGAGTCCAACATTTTCTGTGTCTCCAGGTCTGAAATGACTACCAAAGTCGTATCCAGGCACTTGTGGGAGAGTTACTGGGGGCGGTCTGCCAAGGAGGCTGCAATTAGGATTTGTAGACATGCCACATACGGGGGCCAATTTAGGCCAGTTGCACACGGACGCAAGAATTTACTGATGTTTTTACTCAGGATCATGTTGACAAAAAACATTCCGAGTTAACGGTTTCGTGAAGACCATGCGTAAACGCATGTAAGCGTATACAGGTGTACAATTCTTCATTGCCAAGTTGCAAAATTATATATATTAGAGCTGTAGAGGATGCCAGCTCATTGGCAATATTGTAGGCCATGCTAATATATGCAATATCAACCCCAAAGTTCTTAGTGTCTATACCAGTCTCTAGGGAAGTCCTTATCTCTACCTGTCCCTGGGATCTATTCCAGTCCTTAGTAGTTAAACCTGTCTCTGATCTATGGAAATCCTTAGTCGTTATACCTGGTCCTTATTCTCTCTACCAGTCCCTGTGATCTTACTAGTCCTTGTAGTTATACCTGTCCCTGTGATATATGCCAGTCCTCATCTATACCAGTCCTTGGGATCTATGGAAATCCTTTGTAGTTATGCCAGTTCTCAGAGTTAATACCTGTCCCTGTGATCTATGGCAGGGTTTCTCAACTCCAGTCCTCAAGGTGCCCCAACAGGTCATGTTTTCAGGCTTTCCATTATTTTGCACAGGTGATTTGATCAGTTTCACTGCCTTAGTAATTACCACAGCCATTTCATCTGAGGGAAATCCTGAAAACATGACCTGTTGGGACGCCTTGAGTTGAGAAACACTGATCTATGGAAAACCTAAGTAGTTAGACTAGTCCCTGGGATCTCTACCAGTCTGTGATCTCTAGAAGGGATAGAAGATAGTAGCAGTTCTCTCCCTACCCCACACTAGGCTGTGGTGCGGATGCCCTCGGCAGCGAACGTGTTAACAGATGTCATGTCAATTCCAAGGAGGGGGGGTGCTAGAACGATTGCCGTAATACCTCTAATAGCGCCGCACCAGCAAGCTCCTCGCTCGCCGCCTGTGAGTGAAGCCGGCGTGCAGTAGGACCGAGCGGCGGGGGCGCGCTCTCATACATACACTAGACACCTGCTGGAGGCGTGGAGCCGGGCTGGGAGATCAGCAGCACATGATAGAGCTCAGGGAGCAATGCAGCCCATGCTCTGCCCGATCGACCGCACACGGTCTGCGGAGCGATCACCCCTCTCCTCCTTGGAGATCTGGCTGCGGCCGGCGGGGACTCCACATAGGATGCTACAGGAGATCCCCGCCGATCCCCACCTTCTCCGAGTGTCCCCAGAGCCCGGGGGGAGCTGCCAAGTGCTGCTCACTGACATGCAGGGCTGGGATTTCCATCAGCAACAATGTTTGTAGACACACTGATACAAAAAGTTACTTTGTTTATCAACATCAAATATACAAAGATCGAAAGTTTCCCTCCAAGGATCCCCTATACTAAGAATGCCGAGCTCTTCATACACCTCCTATTTATCATACAGGCACCATGGCCAGATCCATCACCATCTCTGATGACAATTTATTCTTAGCTAAGCAATCATTATAGTAAATCTGTATTTACAACCAGCAAAGGCTGTGCATACTCATCAGGACTTCTGCAATACTAACATCCTACAGGAAATGGCAGGACTGAGGGTCCTATATAATATTAATACACACACACATACACACCTGAGGTTCTACATTATATGGTAGGACTTAGGGTCCTATATACATGTCCGAGGTCCTACATTATATGCCAGGACTGAGGGTCCTATATACATGTCCGAGGTCCTACATTATATGCCAGGACTGAGGGTCCTATATACATATCTGAGGTCCTACATTATATGGCAGGACTGAGGGTCCTATATACATATCTGAGGTCCTATGGCAGGACTGAGGATCCTATATACATACATATCAGCGGTCCAACATTATATGGCAGGTCTAAGGGTCCTATATACATATCTGAGGTCCTACATTATATGGCAGGTCTGATTAGTCTATATACATATCTGAGGTCCTACATTATATGACAGGTCTGAGAAGTCTATATACACTCTCCATGACTTTCTGCAATCATTGCAATTCTGAGATCCCACACTGCAGCATGTGCAAGGACTAATAATGTATATACTCTCCAGAACTTCTGCAATACTAACATCCTACAGGAAATGGCAGGACTGAGAGTCCTATATATATACGTATATGCATGCATGAGGCCCTACATTATATGGCAGGTCTGATTAGTCTATATATACACACACACACACACACACACACACACACACACACACACACACACGACTTTCTACAATCACTGCAATCCTGAGATCCCACACTGCAGCATGTGCAAGGGCTATTTTATATACACACACCAGGACTAATAATGAATATACTCTCCAGGACTGAACATGTATATAGTCATTACTTTCCACAATCACTGAGATCCAACACTGCAGCATGGGTCAGGATAAACCCCATACGTATGGAAATACTCACCAAGACTTTCCCCAAAAAAATAATAAATCACTGCAAACCTGAGATCCTGAACTGCAGCATGGGTCAGGAAGGATATAAAGGAAAAACAATAAAATAAAAAAATAATCACTGCAAATCTGAACTGCAGCAGAAGTCAGAACCGAGTCTGTATATACTCTCCAGGACTGAACATGTATATAGTCTACCAGTACTTCCCACAATCACTGCAAACCTGAGATCCAACACTGCAGTATAGGTCACCACTAAGAATATATTCAGCCATGGTATGTATAGGAATATACAGTACTTTCCATAATCACTGCAAACCTGAGATCCTACACTGTCAGGGCTGGATATGTAGATACACCCCAGTACTTTCTACAAGCACTGCAGTATAGATGTATATCCTCCCCAGTACTTTCCATAATCACTGCAGTATAAGGCAGGAGTGGGTATCTACAATCCCAGGCAGGCTGCCTCATCAGCTCCCCTTACTTCATGCCCATTCCTGCCATCCTGAGCCTCCCCTCCATACCTTGGAGTGGTGCCTCCTGATACCCTCCCATACACATACCTGATAACCTGCAATCATACACCCCCTCTTGCTCCTTCTGAAGGGCAGGCATAGTGTTCCCTGCTCATATAAAGAAATCTAGAGGATTAGCACCATCAGAGCTGTCACATGTCACTCAGCATCTGGGGATCATGCATTCTACAAACCTGCTCCACCCTAAACTCATTTCCAGTAGGTAGGTTATGGTAGTGTCATTAACCCTTCCCCAGCCTGCAACTGATCCAATGCAGCCCTGAGTCTTCCTATACTATCACCGGTCATGCTGGGACTTCCACTTGCAGCAATGCAGAAAAATGTCCCGGCAGCACCTTAAGGGTTAAATAGTAAAGGGAGAAGAGGGGGGTGGGGGGTGCCATGCGCCCTCCAGTCTGTGGCTCTTAATGCTGAGTCACAAATAGCATCCTATAGAAATAAAAAGGCATTGGTATGCTCTTTATTTAAAATCAGTCCCGTCTATGGATTTTATCCCATGCATCCAGCAGATGGGACCTCCAATGTGGAATTTGGGGGGGTAGCAAATGGCACACATCTGTTTTTCGCCCATTATCACCCCTCTCTAAAATAGAACTCTTGCTAAAAAAGTGAAGCCACTGATCAATAGGGAGGGAGTCTCAGCTGTCAAAGCAAAGGGGGGGGGGGGACACCAGCTTTCCTGTTAGCTACAGAAATCAAACTTTGTGAAGATTGCACAGCTCAGGAGCATGCCCATCAGTAACCCCATGGACAGAAAAATAAAAACATGCCAGCCTAGAAGTGAAATACCTACCAAATCTGTTGTGGTCTTGCCTCGTCCCCTGGATAGTGCCATTAGGAAAGATCTCTAAATGGTATCCAGTCCTGCAGTACAACTGCCTCCTTCTGAGGATCCCCTTTAAGTGTTCCAAGTCAGTGACCGCAGACCCCCTGGGTAGCCCCCCAGCCTCCGACTGGCTCAGGTGGTCACTTAACAGGACAGGGTTATCCACAGGCAACACGGGCACATTCCCAAAAGACACAGCATCCTGGACACCGAAATAGTTCCCAACTTCAGCCAAGGGAGCCATCAGGATGGTGGAGGAAGCTGGGCAGGTCAAGGTATATATACCCTCTCCTCACTGAAGGGGGAGGATGATGATGATGGTGGTGATGATGATGATGGTGGTGATGACTCGATCTTCAATCCATGGAGTGCATCAATAAAAACTAATAAAGGTGGCTCGATAGCTTTGGAGGTTCAAGGTCAAAGCTCTGATGAGTCTAGAGAAGCTCCAGCTCACCCACTGACATCTCAGCAGGCAGGCAGCTCTTCATCAGCCCATCCAAGGGCAGCCAGGGGCACAATCCGGAGTTTCTCCATTGGGTGGGAGATCACCAGGGCTCATGTCAACTTCACACAAAAAAATAAATTAAAAAAAAGCAATGGCCAAGGTGAGTAGCCCACCGGGGCGGTGGTGGCAGCCCGGAGGATGGCTTGGTTTTTTTAGGATGTACAGGCTACGTCAGAATGTATGGATCCTGACTCCAGGAAGACATGCGCTGTTTTGGCTTTATAACAGCAGACTGCATAGATCAGCATGAATCCCGGAGAAGAGAATCATGTCATTGAGGCGGGGAGGAAAGTTTTCAGGGCAGAGCCGGGGATGGCAGTACAGGGGGAACAGGTGTGTACAGCGCTATGTACAGCTGCGGCGCTACGCTCAGATCACTCGCCAGTCTAGATCTCCTCCAGCTCTGAGGCTGCGGCTCCTGCCTCTGGCTCTCCATCCAGCTCGCAGAGTGGTGCAGCAGCAGGAATTGGGCTGGGTTTAAGGTAGCCTGTGCTGCCTGCCTGCCTGCCTGCCAAGCCGCGTCCTCCCGGGTCCTACAGCCCCTCTGCCTGCCTTGTGCCAGGACCGACGGCTCTGCGGCAGGACGAGGCAGCCCCGGTCACCGTGTGCACTGCGGTACAGGGGCACCTACCGCTGCCTCACACCAACAAAAAGTTGCTTTTTTTGCACAGCTACATTTTTTTTTTTTTTTTACAAATTAGTTCTCTATTTATCTTTGCTTGATGACAATTTTAAAAATACATTTAAACTACACAAAAAAGAAATAAAATAAGTACATTTAACCACTTGCTTACTGGGCACATAAACCCCTTTCGTGCCCAGGCGAAATTTCAGCTTCCGGCACTGCGTCGCTTTAACTAACATTTGCGCGGTCGTGGGACGTGGCTCCCAAACAAAATTGACGTCCTTGTTTCCCCATAAATAGAGCTTTCTTTTGGTGGTATTTGATCACCTCTGCGGTTTTTATTTTTTGCGCTATAAACAAAAAAAGAGCGACAATTTAAAAAATATATATATATTTTTTACTTGTTGCTATAATAAAATTCCCAATTTAAAAAAAAAAAAAAAAAGATTTTTTTTCTCAGTTAAGGCCGATACGTATTTTTGTAAAAAAAAAACGCAATAAGCGACTGGTTTGCGCAAAAGTTATAGCGCCTACAAAATGGGGAACAGAATTATGATTTTTTTTATTATTATTTGTTTTACTAGTAATGGCGGCGATCTGCGATTTTTATTGAGACTGCGATATTGCGGCGGACGTATCGGACACTTTTGACACAAATTTGGGACCATTCACATTTATACAGCGATCAGTGCTATAAAAATGCACTAATTACTGTATAAATGTGACTGCCAGGGAAGGGGTTACCACTAGGGGGTAAGGAAGGGGTTAAGTGTGTATCCTGGGTGTGTTCTAACTGTGTGGGGGGAGGGGGGTGACTGGGGGAGGTGACCGATGCTGTGTCCCTATGTACAAGAGACACAGATCGGTCTCCTCTCCTCTGACAGCACGTGGAGCTCTGTGTTTACACACAGAGCTCCACGTCCCTGCTGTGTTACCGACGATCGCGTGTACACGGCGAACATCGCGGCCGCCAGGTAGCGCATCGGCTCTTCGGCGATGCACCGGGACAGTGTTTACCTGCTGCGCGCCCCCCAGTGGCGCGCGCGGGTAATGCACATAAAAGGACGTCTAAAGACGTCCACTCGGCACTTGAGAGCCGCGCTGTGGACGTCTTTTGTCTATAGCGCGGGTCTCAAGTGGTTAAGTGTGTATGATTAAACTCAAAAGCAAACTTTTATTATATTGCAGCTTACCGATTCTTAGATGTGATGGCTGCGTTAGTTTTTTTATTTTTAGGCTTTCCTTTTTCTATTTTCATCTGGCGGTGATCAAGCCAGCAAGTCTGTTTTTTTCACAAGCTCCAGCTCTCCAGCAGAATGTATCAGATGAGACAAACCAGGTAACCACTTTAGCTCCAGGAAAGTTTTACCCCCTTCCTGACCAGGCCATTTTTTGAGATACTGCACTGTGTTACTTTAACTGACAATTGCGCGGTCGCTACACAATGCTGTACCCAAATAAAATTGATGTCCTTTTTTACCACAAATAGAGATTTCTTTTGGTGGTATTTGATCACCTCTGCGTTTTTTAATATTCTTTGCGCTATAAGGCTACTTTCACACTGAAAGCGCCAGGCGTCAGCGGTAAAGTTTAAGCGGCGCTTTAATGTCATTTTAGCCGGGTGGGGCGCTTTTAAAGAGTTCCACCCAAAAAATGGAACTTCCGCTTTAAATGCTGGTGATCCCCTGACATGCCACATTAGGCATGTATTTTTTTTGGGGGGAGGGGGGAGGGGGTACCCTGTTTTTACAGGCACCCAGCTCCCACTTCCTCCCCTGGCACCGTGGTGCCGGGAGGAAGTTCACCTCTCCCTCCCTGCAATCTTCTGGGACACGTCACAGGTCCGTGAAGATTGCCCGACAATTCACAGCACGCAGCGTGGCTCGTGCATGCACAGTGCGTGCCACAGAGAGGAGGAGGAGAGCGAGGCTTCCTGTACCCACATCGCTGGACCGTGGGACAGGTAAGTGTCTGATTATTAAAAGTCAGCAGCTACACTTTTTGTAGCTGCTGACTTTTGAATGGGTGAAACTCCACTTTAACCCCCCCCCCCCCCGCTAGTGGCCAAAGAAAGGGTTAAAAGTGTCCGTATGGCTTCAGTTTAAAAATAAAATAAAAAAAAAGTTTGTTTTACAGAGAGTGGACCCGATCCACGTCTTCTGGGGTCCCTCGGCGGCTGTCTAGGCTCCTCCTGGCAAGTGCTAACCCCTTCATGGGAAGTTCTCTCCCAAGGGGGTTAGCTTGCGGGCGCGCTCCCATGATACAACAGGCGGCTATAGTCGCCGACTGTATCACTCGGCCCCGCCCCCGGCATGCTGCGTCATTCGATGTGATTGACAGCAGCGTTAGCCAATGGCTGCGCTGCTATCAATCTCCAATGACTAGCCGCCTCAAGCAGGGGGAAATCATCGCGGCAATACCGCCCGCAATGCGCCTCTGCAGAGGTGCATTGCGGGCGATATTAATCCTTTATCCGCCAGGAGCGGGGGTTAATACCGCACCGATAGCGGTCGATTCCCGCGGCAATCCCAGTGGTATAGCGCCGCTATTTTTAGTGGCGCTATACCGCCACCGCGGCTCCCGCTCCAATGTGAAAGGGGCCTAATGGAGGCACAGACAGCAATAAAAACTGACAGGTGTTCTAATCCATCTCCATTCTGTCCAAAACAAAAGAATGTTTTGCCTTTAGTTATACTTTAACCACTTGCCGACCAGCCGCCGTCGTTTTACGGCAGCAGGTCGGCTCCCCTGCGCGAGAGCACGTAATATAACGTCAGCTCTCGAGCAGGCCACTAGGGCCCCCCGCTCGCCCCCGACCCCCGTGCGCGTGCCCGGCGGGCGCGATCGCCGCCGGGCACCCTCGATTGCTCGTTACAGAGCGGGGAACGGGAGCTGTATGTGTAAACACACAGCTCCCGATCCTGTCAGGGGAGAAATGCTGATCTTCTGTTCATACAATGTATGAACAGAAGATCGGTAATTTCCCCTAGTGAGGCCACCCCCCCCTACAGTTAGAACACACCCAGGGAACATACTTAACCCCTTCCCCGCCCCCTAGTTTTAACCCCTCCACTGCCAGTGGCATTTTTATAGTAATCCAATTAATTTTTATAGCACTGATCGCTATAAAAATGCCAATGGTCCCAAAAATGTGTCAAAAGTGTCCGAAGTGTCCGCCATAATGTCGCAGTACCAAAAAAAAAAATCGATGATCGCCGCCATTACTAGTAAAAAAAAAGAATTAATAAAAATGCCATAAAAATACCCCCTATTTTGTAAACACTATAACTTTTGCGCAAACCAATCAATAAACGCTTATTTCATTTTTTTTTAACGAAAAATATGTAGAAGAATACGTATCGGCCTAAACTGAGGAAAAAAAATTTTTTTTATATATTTTTGGGGGAATTTATTATAGCAAAAAGTAAAAAATATATATTTTTTTCAAAATTGTCACTCTATTTTTGTTTATAGCGCAAAAACTAAAAACTGCAGAGCTGATCAAATACCACCAAAAGAAAGCTCTATTTGTGGGAAAAAAAGGGACGCCAATTTTGTGTGGGAGCCACGTCGCATGACCGCGCAATTGTCAGTTAAAGCGACACAGTGCCGAATCGCAAAAAGTGCTCTGGTCTTTGACCAGCAATATGGTCCGGGGGTTAATTGGTTAAACCCAAAAGCAACATTTATTATATTGCAGCTTACCAATTGTTAGATGTGATAGCTGCATTTGTTTTCTTTTTTCTTTTCTGAATTACAAGCTCTCCAGCAGAATGTATCAGTTTATGGATGATACAAACCATTTAACACTGGCAGGGGTGATTAAAATGATCAGTATTTTTTTATTTATACAAAACCTTTAACCAAAAAGGGAAAAAAAAAACAGTTTGCTGTAAGGCCTCTTTCACACGGGGCAGTGGAGGTGTGGTGACGGTATAGCGGTGCGATTTTTAGCGCCGCTATACCGTCGTATTTACCGCAATATTCGGCCGCTAGCGGTGCGGTTTTAACCCCCGCTAGCGGCCGAAAAAGGGTTGATAGCGCCCGCGATGTGCCTCTGTAGAGGCGCATTGCGGGCGATATTACCGCGGTTTCCCATTGATTTCAATGGGAAGGAGCGGTATAGGAGCGGTAAACACCACGCTCCCCACTCCTATACCGCTCCAAAGATGCGGCTAGCAGGACTTTTGGAGCGGCCTTGGGGCTTTCACATTGAAGCCTGCAGAAAAACGTGTCAGTGTGAAAGGGGTCTAACTGTTTATAAAGTGCGAGCTGGAGTTTGCCTTTAATTTGTTAGTGTATCTAAATCTGGTAATACATTTAACACTACCCTCCCCACTGACTGACAATGCTGCTGCTTGCTGTGGAGAGCCAGATTTATAAGGGGGCAAAAGGGGCCCCCCTCTATCAGGGGCAGCCAGTCCATTAGGTCCATGTTTCCAGTCCTCTAATCTACATTCAGGGTGTCAGACGCATGGATTCCAATGGGGTTTTTTTTTTTTTTAGACGCATGTGATTAGAGCCAGAGGCTCTAATAGGCTTCAAAAAAGGGTTGGCTTGGGGTGCAAGCACTGTGTCCCGAGCCCACCCAGTTGTGTGACAATAGCGAATGAATATGAACCCCTTTCCCGATTGGCCAAAACGACAAGTGATCCTATTGGACCATCGCGGGGAGGATATGTGGAGGCCACCGGAGGAGACACAGGGGACGAAGCCGCCACCCGAGGGAAGTGCTGCCTGGGGGTAAGTGTGGGGCTCGACTGACCGGGGGGTGGCTGGTGACCCTACTCAAATGACCGACCCCCCCAAATATACCACCAGCCGCCACTGCCCTCTATTCAAAGATTATATAAAACAATATAAAAAAATTAGATACAAAATAATATTAAATTAATAATACCAAGATAATATAACAATTGTAAAAAAATACGTACTTTCTTTTATTGGGAAGTAATATTTTTTCAAGCCGTCATCTGCAAAACTGGGGACTACACTATGACTGTGTGTGTGTGGACATGTGTGACCTCAGAATGACATGGTGTCATAGGTGTGTGAAGCCTATTGCGTTAGGGTGTGCACCCCAAACCAAAGCTCAAACACACATGCGCCTGTGTGTGTGTATATACAGTATATATATATATATATATATATATATATATATATATATTCACTTTTTTATTTTCTAAATTGGTTCCTTTAAGCTAGTGCATTGTTGGTTCACTAAGGCCCCTTTCAGACTGAGGCAGGAGCTGCGGTGGCGGTATAACGCCGCTAAAAATAGTGGCGCTATACCGCCGGAATTGCCGCGGGTATCAGCCGCTAGCGGTGCGGTATTAACCCCCGCTAGCGGCCGATAAAGAGTTAATATCGCCCGCAATGCGCCTCTATAGAGGCGCATTGCGGGCGGTATTGCCGCGGTTCCCATTGTTTTCAATGGGAAGGAGCGGTGAAGGAGCGGTATACACGCCGCTCCTCTCACCGCTCCAAAGATGCTGCTTGCAGGAGATTTTTTTGTCTCCCGCCAGCGCATCGCCTCAGTGTGAAAGCCCTCAGGCTTTCACATTGAGTCTGCAGTGCAGGAGTTTTTCAGGCGGGATAGCAGCGCTATTTTTAGCGCTTTACCGCCTGAAAAACTCCTCAATGTGAAAGGGGCCTTACCTTTTCCTTCGATTTCCCTTCTAAATGTTTTTTTTTCTTTGTCTGAATTTCTCACTTCCTGTTTCTCCTCAGTAAGCTTGCCCCCATTATCCGAACCGTTCTGGCTGGGGTTAGTCAGCCAGAACAGCTTACTGAAAAGCTTACTGAGGAGGAACAGGAAGTGAGAAATTCAGACAAAGAAAACAAAGAAAAAAAACATTTAGAAGGGAAATCGAATGAAAAGGTAAGTGAACCAACAATGCACTAACTTAAAGGAACCTATTTAGAAAATAAACCTTTTACATCCCTTTTAAGTTGATATTTAAATGTAGTTTTTTACTCTTCTAACACATGTCAACCACTTAACCCCCGGACCATATTGCTGCCCAAAGACCAGAGCACTTTTTGCGATTCGGGACTGCGCCGCTTTAACTGACAATTGCGCGGTCGTGCGACGTGGCTCCCAAACAAAATTGGCATCCTTTTTTTCCCACAAATAGATCTTTCTTTTGGTGGTATTTGATCACCTCTGCTGTTTTTTTATTTTTTGCGCTATAAACAAAAATAGAGCGACAATTTTTAAAAAAAATTATATTTTTTACTTTTTGCTGTAATAAATATCCCCCAAAAATATATAAAAAAAACTTTTTTTTTCCTCCGTTTAGGCCGATACTTATTCTTCTACATATTTTTCGTAAAAAAATATCGCAATAAGCGTTTAATGATTGGTTTGCGCAAAAGTTATAGCGTTTACAAAATAGGGGGTATTTTTATGGCATTTTTATTAATATATTTTTTTTACTAGTAATGGCGGCGATCAGCGATTTTTTTTCGGTACTGCGACATTATGGCGGACACTTCGGACACTTTTGACACATTTTTGGGACCATTGGCATTTTTATAGCGATCAGTGCTATAAAAATGCATTGGATTACTATAAAAATGCCACTGGCAGTGAAGGGGTTAACACTAGGGGGTGGGGAAGGGGTTAAGTATGTCCCTGGGTGTGTTCTTACTGGGGGGGGGGGGGTGGCCTCACTAGGGGAAACATTGATCCTCTGTTCATACATTGTATGAACAGAAGATCAGCATTTCCCCTGCTGACAGGACCGAGAGCTGTGTGTTTACACACACAGCTCCCGTTCCCCGCTCTGTACCGAGCGATCGCGTGTGCCCGGCAGCGATCGAGCCCGCCGGGCACACGCACGGGAGTCGGGGGCGAGCGGGGAGCGGACGTATAGCTACGGGCTCTCGCCCAGGAGAGCCGACCGGCCGCCGTATAATGACGGTGGCTGGTCGGCTAGTAGTTAATATCTGATCAGATATCAAACTGTTAATTTAACACGTGAGAGAACAATTTAAAAAAAATCACATTTAAAAATCAAGTTAAAGTGTATGTATGGGCAGAAAAAAACAAGATATATTATATATATATATATATATATATATATATATATATATATATATATATATATATATAGTATCTCACAAAAGTGAGTACACCCCTCACATTTTTGTAAATATTTTAATATATCTTTTCATGTGACAACACTGAAGAAATGACACTTTGTACAGATTGTATAACAGTGTAAATATTTGCTGTCCCCTCAAAATAAAGCAAACACACAGCTATTAATGTCAAAACTGCTGGCAACAAAAGTGAGTACACCCCTAAGTAAAAATGGTAAAATTTGGCCAATTAGCTATTTTCACTCCCCAGTGTCATGTAACTCATTAGTGTTACAAGATCTCAGGTGTGAATGGGGAGCAGGTGTGTTAAATTTAGTATTATCGCTCTCACTCTCTCATACTGGTCACTGGAAGTATAATATGGCACCTCATGGCAAAGAACTCTCTGAGGATCTGAAAAAAAAGAATTGTTGCTCTACATAAAGATGGCCTAGGCTATAAGAAGATTGCCAGAACCTAAAACTGAGCTGCAGCACGGTGGCCTATAGAATATAGTAACACCAAAAGCGCAAACAAGTATGCAAAACGCAGCTTTAGGCAAGTATTTACCAGCTGCATTTTACTCCCATGGACCACACTGAGGGGAGCAGCAGCACTGAAATATAAGAAAGTCACCCATTTATGCTGTTTAATCAACAATTACCTTTATTTAACCAATTCCATACCGGGCCTATTCTGGCACTCCTCTCCTACATGTAAAAATCCTAATTCTTTTGCTATAAAATTACTCAGAACCCCCAAACATTATATATCGTTTTTTTTTTTTTTAGCAGACACCCTAGGGAATAAAATGGCGGTCATTGCAAATTTTTATCTCGCACAGTATTTGCGCAACAATTTTTCAAAAATACTGTTTCGTGAATTACAAAATAAAAAAACAGTAAAGTTAGCCCAATTTTTTTGTATAATGTGAAAGATGATGTTACACAGAGTAAATAGATACCCAACATATCGTGCTTTAAAATTGCGCACACTCATTTCAAACTTGTTTTCACAAGAATTCCAGGTGTGGATATTTTATACATAGTTAAATAGATCCAGCTGGGACCAAAGTAACTATATACAGTATATATATACACACACATCGTACCTGGCTGGGCTCTCTGGAAGCTGGAAATCACTGAAGTAGACATGACAATTAAAAAATGTACTACTGTGATTGGCTATCACAGTAGTCACAGGATCAGGAGCCCATCCTGACAAGTCTTGGTCATAACCAGCACAGAAACCTCAGCCATCATGGATGCATATGTGCCGCTAATGGGCATTAAAGTTCATCCTCCTTGCCACTGCACATCTACATTATGTGGTCAGCAAAAGGTTAAAGGGAACTGAGAGAATTGTGGTTATTCAATGGCAACAAACATTGAGTGCCATTCCCCACAATGCGCATGTTGTGCACTTTGGTGCACTACATTAAAAAAAAAGGACGTTTAAGTTTTCTTCTATTGCTGTGCAGCGGCAGGCCATCGACCCCCTCACTGTATATATACGTATTTTTTTTAAAGATGGATATCTCGTAACGGCAGCAGCTGCTGCCACAACCAAGATATCCATCTTTTCAGTGAGCGGTCCTGTAAACGATAACGGTGGTCTCTGCGGTGGATTCGCCGCAAGATCACTGTTATCGGCGGTGGGAGAGGCCCCCGCCCCCTCCTGCCCCTCTCCCGCGCACTCCGCCGCTTACCAGAGCTGTCGGCAGCGGCGATCGTGTCCTGCTTGGCTGGGATACGAGTAAGGGCAAGATGGCCCTCACCCGTCTACATAGCATTGCAGGGCGGAAGCGATGTCAAAACGTCACTTCCGCCTGTGCTTCTTAAAGGGACATTTTCTTGTAATTTTTTCAAATTTTAATTTTTTTTGCATTTTAGTCTAAATATGGGATCTGAGGGCCAGATTCACAAAGAATTGCCCTGGCGCAGCGTATCAGAGATACGCTACGCCGCCGTATCTTACCTGGCGGAATTTCGAATCCAGGAAGATTGGGCAAATTGGGCGGGTAGGGGGCGTGATTCATTTAAATAAAGTGCGTCCCTGCGCCGATTGAAATGCGCATGCTCCGTTTCCAAATTTCCCGCCGTGCTTTGCGCGAAATGACGTCGCACCGACGTCATTTTTTGAACGTAGACGTGAGTTACGTCCTTTACTATTCACGGACGACTTACGCAAAAAATAAAAATGTAAAATTCGACGCGGGAACGACGGCCATACTTTAACATTGCAAGTCTATCTATACGCCACGATATAGCAGCTTTAACTATACGCCGGGAAAAGCCGACTAGCGACGACGTAAGAGAATGCGATGGCCGCGCGTACCTTCATGGATCGACGGAAAAAGCTAATTAGCATACCCGACGCAGAAAACAACGCAAACTCCACCCAGCGGGCGGCGAAGTATTGCACCTACGATCCGAAGGCGTACAAAGCCGTACGCCTGTCGGATCAAAGCCAGAAGCCGTCGTATCTTGGTTTGAGGATTCAAACTAAAGATACGACGCGGCAAATTTGAAAGTACGCCGGTGTATCAGTAGATACGCCGGCGTACTCTCACTGTGAATCTGGCCCTGAGGATCTGTCATGCTTTTTTCTATTGTAAAAAATAAGAAAATAAATAAGAAAACAAAAAGATCATTTTTTTAAAGCGCGGCGTCCCGACGAGCTTGCGCGCAGAAGCGAACGCATACGTGAGTAGCGCCCGCATATGAAAACGGTGTTCAAACCACACACGTGAGGTATCACCGCTATCGTTTGAGCGAGAGCAATAATTCTAGCCCTAGACCTCCTCTGTAACTCAAAAGATGCAACCTATAGAATTTTTTAAACGTCGCCTATGGTGATTTGTAAAGGTTAAAGTTTGACGCCATTCCACGAGCGGGCGCAATTTTGAAGCATGACATGTTGGGTATCAATTTACTCAGCGTAACATTATCTTTCACAATATAAAAAAAAATTGGGCTAACTTTACTGTTGTCTTATTTTTTAATTAAAAAAAGTGATTTTTTTTTTCCAAAATAAGTGCGCTTGTAAGACCGCTAAGCAAATACGGTGTGACAAAAATTATTGCAATGACTGCCATTTTATTCTCTAGGGTGTTAGAAAAAAATATATATATAATGTTTGGGGGTTTTAAGTAATTTTCTAGCAAAAAAAATGGTTTTAATCTTGTAAACACCAAATCTGAAAAACAGACAAGGACCTTAAGTGGTTAAATGAATGGGCTGCCTTACCGCAGCGCACCATGTATCCCTGTTAATGTTTTTTTAGTAATACAATACACCCTATACATGTATGCAGAATAGAACTTTTGTCTAAAGCAACCAATCAGGTTTGAATATGTATAAAAACTGGTTATCAGTGACAGCAGTCCCATTCATTTTTCTGTTTAATGTTTAATAAATTTACTTTGCAGATATTTCCTTTATTCTAGTCATGACAATCGTAACACCAAACAAAATTCAAATTCTGTGACGTAAAGTGTTCTGATGGCAAGTCTGTGCTGTGGTAGGTACATGTGAAGCCAGGTAATGGGATCCATACAGTAGCTGGAGTTCTAAGTACTGTAAGAAGGAGGCTACACAGCGCTCCGTGTGGACAAACAGAGCAATGAGCCTGTTATTCAGAGACACCTGGTACTGACTTTCCAGAAGTGGAAAATACAGTCGTTATGGTTTCATTGTATCAACCAGAGAAGCCTTTTAGAAGCGTTAATACAAATCAAACATACACCGGAAAATATCTAGTGGATGATGAAAAACAATGTTGCAGATAATAAAAAAAATATCAAATAAACAACAAGAAGGAAGATCACATGAACAATATAACTGTACCTATGGCACCTTAAAGGGGTTGTAAAGGTTCATGTTTTTTCACCTTAATGCATCCGATGCATTAAGGTGAAAAAACATCTGATGTTTTCCAGCCCCCCAGTCGACCGGTTTACTTACCTGAGCCCTCGAAAGTCCTGCGTCGAGAACGCGTTTGATCTCGGCCCGGTCTTCTCGGCTCTTCATTCATTGCTGTCAATTAACTCCAAGGATGCAAGGGCTGGGGGCGGGGGCGATTCCTGTAGTTGACGGCTATGGATGCCGAATACAGGACTCGGGAGCACGCCCGCAAGGTAACCACCTTGGGAGAGAGCTTCCCAGGGGGTCACCAGAAGTGGGGAAAAGCCGAGATAGCCGCTGAGGGAACCCAGAAGACAAGGATCGGGGCCACTCTGTGCAAAACGAGCTGCACAGTGGCGGTAAGTATGACCTGTTTGTTATTTTAAAAAAAATTAAAGCTTTACAACCACTTTAAGGCTGGGTACACACTAGTGGGATGCAGGAACCCTGCGAATCCACTGCATCCGACTAGCACGGCAGTTCACACTGCCAGATGCAAACTGCTGGGGACTGTCATACATTGTTAATGACACCCCAATTTCAGCTCGAATACCGCACTGAGAACTGTATTGGTGTGATTGGTCTCCAAAAAGTGTCACTCAGTCTACAATTTGTCCACCGCAATGTCGCAGTCCTGCTAAAAATCACTGATCGCCGCCATTACTAGTAAAAAACATAAAAATGCCATAAATCTATCCATAGTTTGTAGACGCGATAACTTTTGCGCAAACCAATCAATATACGCTTATTGGGATTTTTTACCAAAAATATGTAGCAGAATACTTAATTGGCCTAAACTGATGAAGAAATTAGATTTTTTTACATTTTTTAATGGGAACATTTTATAGCAGAAAGTAAAAATTATAGTTTTTTTTATTCAAAATTGTCTGTCTTTTTTGTTTATAGCACAACAAGGTGATCAAAAGAAAGCTCTATTTTGAAAAAAAAAGGACATCAATTTTATTTGGGTACATCGTTGCGCGACCACGCAATTGTCAGTAAAAGTAATGCAGTGCCGTATCGCAAAAAATGGCCTGGTCAGGAAGTGGGTAAAACCTTCCGGAGTTGAAGTGGTTAATAAATCAACCCCCATTGCGTGCGAACAGCCATGGCCAGCAGCGGTGAAGCCAGATTTGAACATTGTACATTCATCCGAGCAGTTACATGTGATAGCTCTGACCATCCCTGGACGCAGACAGTTTGCATCCAAGGTTGGAAGTTCTTGCTGCACATAAACTGTACACCGCTAATCACCCAATTTGTATATGGCCATAGCACATAAGAGTACTGTTGAGTTCAGATGCAGAGTTTAGCTGCATCTGAATACTGCAGTCTAGCTGTGTGTATGCAGCATTCAACTATTAATGTAATTTCAAAGATCATTTCCAATACTTTTTTTTAAATCTGCAGCTTTAATTAAAGCGGTAGTTCACCCCCCCCGACACATTTTACCATCGAGACAGGCATTGTAGCGCGAGCTACAGTATGCCTGTCCCGATTTTTTTAACCCCGTACTCACCTTGTAGTCGTCCATCGTAGATTTCGGCTCCCGCGGGGAATGGGCGTGCCTATGGAGAGGGAGGATGATTGACGGCCGGCCCTGGCACGTCACTCTCTCCGAAGACAGCCGGAGTAGGTCTCGGCTCTTCACGGCGCCTGCGCACAGGCTATGCGCACGCGTCGTGAAGACCAAGCCTATTTCGGCTATTTCCGGAGAAGCGTGACGCGCCAGAGCCGGCCGTCAATCATCCTCCGTCTCCATAGGCATGCCCATTCCCCGGTATCTTCGATGGAGGACTACAAGGTGAGTATGGGGCTAAAAAAAACGGGACAGGCATACTGTAGCTCGCGCTACAATGCCTGATTTTAAGGTAAAAGAAAAAAAAAATTTTTTTTCCCGTCGATAGGGTGAACCCCCGCTTTAAAATAATACCTGGTGATCCAGCTATGACAGTCCTGGTTTGGGTACCTTCTCTTTTAGGGTTTCTGTCCATCAATTGTGCTTTTGCATTGTCATGCTGTCATACGTGCTTCCAAAGGAGATTAGGAATGGCTTTTTCAACACATTTTGCAGGCATGGTCCACTGTTGACACCATCAGTAATTCGTCCCAAGAAATGCCATCAGTAGATCGTCCCAAGAAATGCCATGCATCTATTGATGAAGTGCAGACAGGAAGTAGCTAGTAAGAGACTGCAAGTGATCAACATCTCTAAGATGCAACAAAGCATGGAAAAAAGAAACATGAAGCACAGTGACTTAGCAATGTAATATAGTTAAAGTATACAACATTTTTTTTTTTTTCATTTTGGATAGACCAAGTGAGGGTTACAACACGTCAGATTTTTTTTTTGCTATCTGTGTCCATTTTGGAGATTTCCTTTGACTTCCTGTTCCATATCCAAACAGGAAGTGAGAGGGGATCCCTGCAAATTAAGGGACTTCCTTGGGGACCCCCATGTCACCAAAACTATCATCCTTCTGGGGGCAGACGGCAATAAAAACTGACAGGTGTTCGAATCCCTCTCCACTCTATCCAAAGCTAAAAAAAAAAAAAAAAAAGTTTTACCTTTAGTTATACTTTAGGACAACGCTGTATCCTGTTCTAGGCCAACAAGGCCCAGGCCTATGGCAGCACTTTGCAGGGGGGCAGCATGGAAAGAGTCCCTTCCGGCTTGCGCTACACTGTAACACAAGCTGCTTCTAAGGCCTTGTACACACGGTCGGACCAAACCGATGAGAATGGTCCGACGGACCGTTTTCATCGGTTCACCGCTGAAGTGGCCTGATGGTCTGATGTGCGTACACACCATTGTTCCAAAAACCGATCGGGTCAGAACACAGTGACGTCAAACACACGACATGCTGAATAAAACGAAGTTCAATGCTTCCAAGCATGCGTCGACTTGATTCTGAGCATGCGCGGGTTTTGAACCGATGCTTTCTGTACTAACCATCGGTTTGGACCGATCGGGCAGCGGTCCATCGGTTCGGTTTTGAAGCATGTTTTAAAACAGACCGATGGGCTATACACACGGTCGGTTTGGACCGATGAAACTGAACCTCGGTCCATTCTCATCGGTTTTGTCCGACCGTGTGTACGCGGCCTAATTTTGACTGTCCTATTATCCTGGACCACAAACCTTCCTCACTGTGCTATATGTTTTCTGCTGTACCATTGCCATGGCTATATCTTGTTAGTCCTCTTCACAAAATTATCAGAAATGTGTGCTTAAAGTAGAACTATAGGCAACACTTTTTTTTTTCATTTTGGATAGAGTAAGGGAGGGTTATAGCCCCTGTCAGTTTATTTTTTACCATCTCCGTCCCATTGCAGAGATTTCCCTCCATTTCCTGCCCCATAGCCAAACAGGAAGTGAGAGGAAATCTATGCAAATTAAGGGAATCCATCCCCCCCCCCCCCCCCAGGCCCTAAGAACTAGTGTCCCCACTCAAAAATTTCAGGACGGGTCTTAAACATAAAGGGGCATGGCCTTTACAGGACGGGGTGGCTCATATTTAAATTAGGGGGTGCACAAGTTTAGTCAGGCCCAGGGCAGCACAAAACCTAAATACACCACTGCTTTAGGGTTTAGATGTACTTTTATTTAATTTCTAACAAGCACATTGGGGTCTATTCATAAAAAAGTGCTGTGTGAATGTATCACTATTGGCACAACTGTCATAAATACTCCCTGTAATACCCTGGTGCCCAATCTACACCCTTATGGCACTTTCTGTGCTGCCTTCTGGGCCCCTGCAGACACTAATGTGTTTCCCTATTGCCATGTTATAGCAATACTTTATAGCAGTCGCATGTAATATGTATCCAGTCTATCACTGTCCCCGAAACATGTCCACAGTCTCCAACAACTCCTATAGCATGTTCACAGTCTCTGAAAGGTTCCTGTACCATATCCACAGTCTCTGACCATCTCCTGTACCATGTCCACAGTCTCTGACCATCTCCTGCACCATGTCCACAGTCTCTGACCATCTCCTGTACCATATCCACAGTCTCTGACCTTCTCTTGTATCATGTTTGCGGTCTCTGAAGACTATCTCTTGTATCATGTCCGCAGCCTTTGACCATGTCCTCTACCGTGTTTGCAGTTTCTGTCCATCACTTGTATCGTGTCCACAGTCTCTGACCATCTCTTGTTCCATGTCTGCAGTCTTTGACCATCTCTTGTATCATGTCCGCACTCCGCAGTCTCTGACCATCTGGTGTACCATCTCCACAGTCTTTGACCATCTCTTGTATCATGTCCACAGTCTTAGACAACCTTCTGTACAGTATTATGTCCACAGTCTCCTGTACCAGGTCCATTGTCTTTGAGAATCTATTGTATCATGCCTATAGACTTTTACTATATGCTGCTGTGCGTCTGCTGTCTCTGGCACTGAATTTTTTTGTGTGGCCCTCTAGTGATGTCAAAGGCTGCCATTGAGGCCCCCATAGCAAGAAAGTCAACCAAAATGTGTCTAATGCCCCGGATTCACATACATTGGCGCATATTTATGTTGGCGTAGCGTATCTAATATACGCTACGCCGACGTAGCACAGAGAGGCAAGCACCGAATTCACTAAGCACTTGCCTCCCAAACTGCGCTTGGTTCCCTCGGTGTAAGCCGTCGTAGGTGGAAGTGGGCGTGAGCCATGCTAATGAGGCGTGACCCCATGCAAATGATGGGCCAAGTGCCATACAAGTACTTAAAACGAACGGCACCGTGGATGTATCCCAGTGCGCATGCTCAGAATCACGTCAGAACTACTCCCTAAGATACGACGGATCACTGTCTACGACGTGAACGTACCCTACGCCTAGCCCTATTCACGTACTACGTAAACGACGTAAAATACGACGGCTGTGTTCCCTGGTCCATACCTTAGCATGAGTTGTGCCTCATATATGGGGAATAACTTTACACCCGGACGTACGACTTACGCAAACCGCGTATATTATGCGCCGGGCACAAGTACGTTCGTGAATCGACGTATCTCCCTCATTTCCATATTTGAATAGGAAATCAATGGGAGCGCCACTTGCAGCCAGCGTAAATATGCGCCCACGATACGCCGGCGTAGGAAAGTTACGTCGGTGGGATGAAGCCTATTTTCAGGTGTATCTCAGTTTATGGGCACGGCGCATAGATACGACGCGCATATTTACACTTACGCGGCGTATCTCGAGATACGTCTGCGTAAGTGCTTTGTGAATCTGGGCCAATATGTTTATTTCCTGGGATTACCAGCTCCATCTAGTGGCCATAATGCAATATTATTTAAAATTCTTCAATCAGTAAAATGCCACATTATGGCCACTAGATGGAGCAGAATAGTTTAGAAAATAATCATACTAGACACATTATTGGATGTCTTATTTCAAACCTGACTGTAGTTATATTCATAAAAGCTGTGCAAATACTGATACATTCACACTGTGAATTTGGTAACTGCTACGGTGTGTCCGATTTGGCCAGCTGAGGCTATTAGGATGTCGATAAAACACCCAGAAAACAGGAAAAAATAAAGGAACCGTGATTAAGCAGTTTCTGGACACTCAAGAACCACCTTCCAACTGCTTAAAGTGGTTCTATAGTCACTTTTTAACTTTTACCTACAGGTAAGCCTATAATAAGGCTTACCTGTAGGTAAAAAAAATATCTCCTAAACCCGTGTGGTTTAAGAGATATTCCCCTCGCAATGAGCCGCTGACTGCAGCGGCTCATGCGCACAGGGGATTCTCGGCTAAAAGCCCGGCAGACGCTGACGACATCGCGGCTACAGCCACTCAGAGGGCTGGAGCCGCGATACCTGGAAGACACGTCGAGGCAACATGTCAGCTACCTCGGCGTGGAACAGGTGAGTTACCGACGCCTCGTTCTAAGGTAAGTATTTCATAATGAGCTAGTATGCACAACACTTATAAATAATAATACTGCTTAGAAATCGGTGTACTTCTTAGTCGCAGTGCATCATCAGACATTTATCTGGAAGGGACTAAATGTTGGTTTTTCATTCCCTGTTTATCTCCTGCTCAGCTCTGACACAGTTAGAGGAATTCAATAAAAAGTAATCACAGGTCACGTGTGCAGTTCCTTGCCAAATGCAGATGTAAACAGAGGCTAAGATGGCGCTGTCTTTAGCTGTAAAGGATAGTAGGATTTAGTTCCTCTTTAAACACATAACTTTTCCTTGCCCTTTAACCTAAAGCCCCTCTCCCACTCAACCATTCAGCAGTTTGAAAAACAAAGTACCTTAAAGCAGGGGTCTCAAACTGGCGGCCCTCCAGCTATTGCAAAACTACAAGTCCCATCATGCCTTTCCCTGTGTGAGTCGTGCTTGTAACTGTCAGCCTTGCAATGCTTCATGGGACTGGTAGTTTTGCAACAGCTGAAGGCCGCCAGTTTGAGACTCCTGCCTTAAAGGTTAAGTTCACCTTTACCAAAAAACTGCCTATGCAGATAAGGGGTGTCTGTAGATAAAAACAAAGGGGGTAGCGCTGACTAAAGTTGAATAATGCTTTTGCTATAGGTGTAGGCCCTTTATGTACCTCATGAAAGAAAGAGCAAATGTGAGGGAGTCTGAATCAGAGGCAGAGCTCGCTCTTGCAATGGAGAAGGTGAGCAGTAAGGACTAGGCCTCGCTTAGTGAGGTCCTGGGAGCATTTCAGTCACCTAAGACCCCTTTCACACTGTGGTGCTTTGCAAGCGCTATAATGCAAAAAATAGCACCTGCAAAGCACCCTCAAAAAGCCGCTGCTGTTTCTCCAGTGTGCTAGCAGGATGGTAAAAAAAAGTCCTGCTAGCAGCATCTTTGGAGCGGTGTGTATACCGCTCCTGCCCATTGAAATGAATGGGCACCACGGCTATTCCGTCGGCAAGGCGCTGCTGCAGTGGCGCTTTGCGGGTGGGTGGTTTTAGCCCTTTTTCGGCCTCTAGTGCTCCGCTAGCAGCCGAATACCCCCGCAAATGCAACAGTAAAGCGCCAACACCGCGGAAGCCCCAGTGTGAAAGGGGCCTAAATTCAACTTTAGTCAGAGCTGCACAGTTTGCTTTTATCTACAATCAGCCCTTTCCTGCACCATTTAATCTTTTTTTGTGAAGTTGAATTAACCCCTTAAGCTCTTTTACAGTCTAACTTCAGTGAATGACAAGCAGTAGATTTAGCACAGGGGTCCTTACCCATACTTTCCCTGACGTTATTACACTCCAACCAACAGTATTCTGTATGCTGAGAGGATCCTGTCACCTGACCAGAAATGTCCCCATTACCCTGCTGAGAGGATCCTGTCACCTGACCAGAAATGTCCCCATTACCCAGGGTGTGACATGGACACCCAAATAGCCCCCAACCCCCTCTGCAAGGAACAATATAGAATACAGGATGTGGCACATCACCTGATTGATTAAGGTAAGTATGTGGGGCTTTTAGCTTAATGTTTTTTTAACCAATACAGCAACTGGTGGGGGTTAGGAGTGGGGGGGGCAAGGATTAAAGTTTACCTCCAAGCAGATATACAGTAAAATGCACAAACAAAGGCAGCTCCATAATCAGGAATACATCATTAAATATATTCTTTTAAATTCAAGTAGTCTCAGTAGCAGAATTTTATTTGGCATCATCATTTTTTTCGTTTACTTTACAATCTGTATTATAGAACTCGAGGATGGGGGGAGGCAGCACCTGTCAGGCAAGTTATGCTGACAGGAGGGGACAGAAAGATGAGCTCATCATTGTGATGGTTCTCCTTTCAATGTCCAGTCACAAGGTGGGATAGGGAGGGAACATGTAAGTGAAAGTACGATAAAAATGAACAGGGAAGTGGCGCTACCTAAAATAAACTCAACAATAAATAAGTGTGTGTATAAACTGAGACTAGATACCAAACACCAAGACTCACACCTGTGAGAAGTGTATGGGGTAGATTCAGAGACAAGATACAACGCCTGATTCATAGAATCAGTTACGCATAGATTTCCATAAGATCCGACTGGCGTAAGTGTTTTACACCGTCGTATCTTAGGCTGCATATTTACGATGGCCGCTAGGTGTCGCTTCCGTATATTTAAGCGAGGAATATGCAAATAAACTAGATACGCCGATTCAGAAACGTACGTCCGGCGCATTTTTTTACGTTGTTTACGTTAGGCTTTTTTCGGCGTATAGTTACCCCTGCTATATGAGGCGGATCCTATGTTAAGTATGGCCGTCGTTCCCGCGTCAAGTTTTGAAAATTTTACGTCGTTTGCGTAAGTCGTTCGCGAATAGGGCTGGACGTAATTTACATTCACGTCGAAAGCAATGACGATTTGCGGCGGAATTTCGAGCATGCGCACTGGGATTTTTTAATGCGCCGTTCGTAAAAAATGTCAAGTACGCGGGGTCACAGTTAATATACATAAAACACGCCCACATCATCCACATTTGAATTAGGCGGGCTTACGCCGACACAGATACGTTATGCCGCCGTAACTAAGGGCGCAAGTTGTATCTGAATACAGAACTTGCGCCCTAAATTACGGCGGCGTAACGTATCTGAGATACGTTACGCCGGGCGGACAGATAGACCATTCTATCTGAATCTATCCCAATGTGTATATAAATGTCAGCTGGCCTCCCAATTGAGAGGGTCAGCTGTAACAAGTGTGTGAACACTGATAGGTGTCAAAAACACCTAATAATATATGCAAATCTAGGTGCAATTTGGGCCATTAATATAAAGTATAAGGACACTACTAAGTGTCTGAAGTGGCCCATATAATGAATGCAAGATAGAATGTGCAAAATAAATATAGGTGCCGTAAATGATAAACCGCCTATTAAAATAGGTCACATGTTAAAAACCCTTAGCATAGGTAGCATAAGCGAAAAGCAGATTTTACCACAAACTATAAAAATGAAACAGGCAACCCAAAGTCCATCCACAAAGCACAGAGAAAGTGCAGCCGTGGTAAGATAAACCTGATCTTAGCCTCCTGCTAATTAGTTCATATACCATAAAGGGCAAATTGATTAATACAATGTCCAGGATCAGGTACAAAAAGTCCACCAGAACCAGGTCACATGTAAGTGAAAGTGAAACTGCAGAAGAGAAGGATCAGATTCCCCTCCCATGCTAGACAGGGCTGTGCTATGGGGCAGAGCTATGTGAATATCAGAACGATGGACAGGATACATGTCCTTTAGCATGTAAAACCACTCACATAAATGTGTTTAAAGGGTAAGTTCACCTTTACAGAAAAATCTGTAAGGTGCACTTATACAGTATCCCCCCCCCCCCCCCTACAGTCCTGCTGACCTGCATGGTGGAAATCTCCAGTACTGAGCCCCCCAGGATAGCCGCCTCATGGCTCCGGGGCTTAGAAATCCCCAGAGCTTAATCTCCTAAACGTTCCCCGTCAGGAGGGACATTTAGGAGCATTCTAATTGGGCGTAGCCCGTCTTTTCAGTGGGGAAGAAGAACAGAGAAAGCTGAGGGGATTTCTAAGTGCCAGAGCCGTGAGGGGGCTATACAGAAAATTGCCATCATGCAGGTCAGCAGGACTGGGGGGGGGGGGGGGGAGAGGAGGGTGAAACAGGAAGATTTTACTTTTTGTTATAATAAATATCCCAATAAAAAAAAAATGTCTTCATCAGTTTAGGCTGATATATATATATATATATATATATATATATATATATATATATATATATATATATATATATATATATATATATATATATATATATATATATATATTCTTCTACATAATTTTGGTAGAAAAAACGCAATAAGCGTATATTGATTGGTTTGTGCAAACTTTATAAAAAATACAAAATAGGGGATAGATTTATGCCATTTTTATAAAAATGTTTTTACTAGTAATAGCAGCGATCAGCGATTTTTAGCGGGACTGCAACATAGCGGCGGACAGATCGGACACTTTTGACAATTTTTTAGGGCCATTGACATTTATACAGAGTCACTGGCAATAAAGGGGTTAACACTAGGGGGCGATCAAGGGGTTAAACGTGCTCCCTCA
This sequence comes from Rana temporaria, assembly GCF_905171775.1. Lineage (NCBI taxonomy): Eukaryota > Metazoa > Chordata > Amphibia > Anura > Ranidae > Rana > Rana temporaria. The sequence goes on from NC_053490.1 coordinate 92,027,078, forward strand.
TAAGTGTTTCTAACTGTGGGGGGATGGGACTCACTGGGGGAGGTGCCGACCTGCCGCAATATAATGACGGCGACTGATCGGCAAGTGGTTAAAGTGGCATTAACCACTTCAGCCCTGGACCATATTGCTGGTCAAAGACCAGGCCACTTTTTGCGATTCGGCACTGCGTCGCTTTAACTGACAATTGCGCGGTCGTGCGACGTGGCTTCCAAACAAAATTGGCGTCCTTTTTTCCCCACAAATAGAGCTTTCTTTTGGTGGTATTTGATCACCTCTGCGGTTTTTAGTTTTTGTGCTATAAACAAAAATAGAGTGACAATTTTGAAAAAAAATTATATTTTTTACTTTTTGCTATAATAAATATCCCCCAAAAAGATATAAAAAAAATTTTTTTTTCCTTAGTTTAGGCCGATACATATTCTTCTACATATTTTTCGTAAAAAAAAAATCGCAATAAGCGTTTATTGATTGGTTTGCGCAAAAGTTCTAGCGTTTCCAAAATAGGGGATAGTTATATGGCATTTTTATTAATATTTTTTTTTTACTAGGAATGTCGGCGATTTTTATCGGTACTGCTACATTATGACGGACACTTTAGACACATTTTTGGGACCATTGGCATTTTTATAGCGATCAGTGCTATAAAAATGCATTGATTACTATAAAAATGCCACTGGCAGGGAAGGGGTTAACACTAGGGCGCGAGGAAGGGGTTAAGTATGTTCCCTGGGTGTGTTCTAACTGAAGGGGGGGTGGACTGACTTGGGGAAATGACTGATCGCTGTTCATACATTGTATGAACAGACGGTCAGGCATTTCTCCCCCTGACAGGAACGGGAGCTGTGTGTTTACACACACAGCTCCCGGTTCTCGCTCTGTAACGAGCGATCGCGGGCACGCGCGTCGGAGTCAGGGGCAATTGTGCGTGCCCCTATTGGCTGCTCGGCGAGATGACGTAGATATACGTGATCTCGCCCAGCAGAGCCGACCGGCGGCTGGTCGGCAAGCGGTTAAAGCTTAGTTTTTTTTTATTTTTATATTTTAAACAACAAACATGTTATACTTTCTCTGTGCTGTGGTTTCGTCCAGAGCGCAGCAAGCGAGCTCCTCTCTCCGCTGGAGCTTTGGCATTTCTTATATAGGGGAAGCGGCCACCCGTCACGTGACCCCGCCCCCTCTGACGCACCCTCCTACGTCACTGGGAAAGACCGGGCTTTCCCAGTGACGTAGGAGGGTGCGTCAGAGGGGGCGGGGTCACGTGACGGGTGGCCGCTTCCCTAATATAAGAAATGTCAAAGCTCCAGCGCGTCATTCCGCTGGGCTGTGTCCAGTGGAGAGAGGAGCTCGCCTGCTGCGCTCTGGATGGATGGATCTTCTCATCGCTGGACCAGAATGCTGATCACCCGTCGCTGGAGAGATCATCCGTCGCTGGATAGAAGACAACGTTGGAGCAGGGAGCCACATCAAGAGTGGATTAACACCGCTGGATTTTTTTTTATTTTTTTTATTAATAAAGGATTTTTTTCTACGGTGTCTGTGTGTTTTTTTTAACTATTTACACTTCCTTCGTGAAATGGTAGAGGTACAGTGTACCCCATTACCAATTCACATAGGGGGGGCCAGGATCTGGGGGTCCCCTTTGTTAAAGGGGTCTTCCAGATTCTGATAAGCCCCCCGCCCGCAGACCCCCACAACCACCGGGCAAGGGTTGTGGGGATGAGGCCCTTGTCCCCATCAACATGGGGACATCCTCACCATGTTGAGGGCATGTGGCCTGGTGCGGTTCAGGAGAGGGGGGGCCGCACTCTCCCCCCCCCCTCTTTTCTGCGGCCGGCCAGGTTAACGTGCTCGGATAAGGGTCTGGTGTGGATTTTAGGGGGAACTCCACGCCATTTCTTTTTTAAATTGATGGCAGGGTTCCCCTTAATATCCATATCAGACCTGAAGGGCCTGTTAATGGAATTTGGGGGGACCCCCACGCTTTTTTTTTTATTTTTTTTTTTTATGAATGAATCATCTCTGAATTGCCAGAGCCGACAATTCATTAGAGCCACAAAGCCGATTTTAAATGCCTTTTTTTCTTTCAGAAATGACACTTTGTGCAGGGACAGTTCTATGTACGGGAAACATGCGCTTTTTCACATGCTGACTTTACACGCTGACTAGGTACGAAATTTAAAGTAATATTACACTTTTATTGTTTCACTTTTAGCATTATTAAATTCACTGCTCCTGAAAAAACGTCCGTTTTTAAAACTTTTTTTTTGCATTGATACATGTTTCCTGGGACAGGACCCGGGTCCCCAAACACTTTTTAGGACAATAACTTGCATATTAGCCTTTAAAATTAACACTTTAGATTTCCCCCATAGACTTTAACAGGGTGTTCCGCGGCTTTTCGAATTTGCCGCGAACACCCCTAATTGTTCGTTGTTCGCCGAACAGGCGAACAGGCAATGTTCGAGTCGAACATGAGTTCGACTCGAACTCGAAGCTCATCCCTAATCATAGTTACATTATGACAGGTCCTCTTTAAGGGATCTGACACACCATAACAGCCAGGTAATAGGAACCTATGATCTCCAACTGCTGTAGAACTGCAGTGTGCCCTGACAGCTCCCTGGGCTCTCCTTTCACAAACTTTCTTGAAGGGTTTGATGTAACTATTATCTGCACACATCCACTGGTACCTTTCTAGGCAGCGTTCACACTTGAGCTGAGCATCTTTTATTGTTTTTACAGGCTTTTTTTTGTGCACATGTACAGGCATTTCTCAGCATTTTTGCAGGTGTTTCTTGAGCGTTTCTTATTTTAAATATTTTTACCTAATGGAGACCTAGGTACTAAGGGAAAGAAAACATGCCGTGCGTCTGCTTTTTCAGGTGTTCCGAAGTCTACTGTGGGCCAAAAATGTTTGAAGCTTGTAATGCAAAAGAAGCTTGTGTATTTTGTTCATGCTTCTGACACCACACATTCACAATTGAAAACTATGAGATCTTTGATGTTGAGCTTTAAGCTTGGAGCTACAAAACACTCCGGTGTGAATGGGGTTTTGGAGAAGCCATTAAGCATGCTGAGCTAAAACCACTAAAGGACAGGAAAAAAACATTAGAGCCAGGCATTATTCTACATCCACATTACAAATCAGTGACAATGGGAGGGCCTCTTACCAGCCGATAAAAGCAGGGACGTGCGGTGAGGTCAGTGGGTGATGAGGCACTGGTTAGTATCAGAGCCAGATACACCCAGGTTACATACACCATGAACGTTAGAGCGAGAACAATAATTCTAGCACTAGACCTCCTCTGTAACTCTAAACATGTAACCCATACAAATTTAAAGCATCACCTTTGGAGATTTTTAAGTACTGAAGTTTGGCACCATTCCACGAGTGTGCGGAATTTTTAAGTGTGACATGTTAGGTATCTATTTACTCAGCATTACAAAAAATACTTAGGCTAACTTTAGTGTTTTTTTTTTACTCACGAAACAGTTTCTTAAAAAAAATGCATTTTATAAATTGCTGCGCAAATACCGTGTAACATATAAAGTTGCATTGACCACCATTTTATTACCTAGGGTGTCTGCTAAAACAATATATATAATGTTTGGGAGTTCTGAGTAATTTTCGAGCAAAAAAAAAATATGATATTTACATGTAGGAAAGAAGTGTCAGAACTGGACTGGGTGGCAAGGGGTTAAAGCGGATGTGCCACGGGAAAATAATATTAAAAGCCAGCAGCTACAAATACTGCAGCTGCTGACTTTTAATATTAGGACACTTACCTGTCCTGGAGTCCAGCGCCGATCGCAGCAGAGGACGAGCGATCGCTCGTCTCTCTGCTGCTCCCCCCGCCATCCACGCTGAGGGAACCAGGAAGTGAAGCGCTGCGGCTTCACTGCCCGGTTCCCTACGGCGCATGCGCGAGTCGCGCCGCGCCCGCCGATTGGCTCCCGCTGTGTGCTGGGAGCCGAGTGTTCCCAGCACACAACGGGGGAGTGACGGGATGTGACGGAATGCCCGTCTTTTGCCCGTGAATGCCGGGCCGGAAGTGGGTGCAAATACCTGTCTTTAGACAGGTATCAGCACCCCCCTCCCCCCTGAAAGGTGTCAAATGTGACACCGGAGGGGGGGAGGGTTATGATCAGCGGGACTCCACTTTAGGGCGGAGAACCGCTTTAATTACCATAAGTAATATACAAATAATTATTATATATTGTTTTTAAGGTAATTTACTCTATTTTCAAAATCTGTACTCAAGCAGGTGGCCTAACGGACAAATTACTGAAGTTTGAAGTTATAACTTCTAACCAGTATTTTCACAGTAAATAGATAAATAATAAATTATCGTCTTATATAGCATAATAATATATGATTTAGCTTGTACCTTTTCAGCAACAGCAGCAGATTCTCATTCTCTCTCTTAAGGCCCCTTTCAGACTGGGGCGGGAGCCGCGGTGGCGGTATAGCGCCGCTAAAAATAGCGGCGTTATACCGCCGGGATTGCCGCGGGAATCGGCTGCTAGCGGTGCGGTATTAACCCCCGCTAGCGACCGATAAAGGGTTAATACCGCCCTCAATGCGCCTCTATAGAGGCGCATTGCGGGCGGTATTGCCGCGGTTTCCCATTGTTTTCAATGGGAAGGAGCGGTGAAGGAGCGGTATACATGCCGCTCCTCTCACAGCTCCGAAGATGCTGCTGAGAGGAGATTTTTTTGTCTCCCGCAAGCGCATCGCCTCAGTGTGAAAGCCCTCTGGCTTTCACATTGAGTAGGCAGTGAAGGAGTTTTTCAGGCAGTAAAGCAGCGCTATTTTTAGCGCTGTACCGCCTGAAAAACTCCTCAGTGTGAAAGGGGTCTAACGGGAGAAAAACATGGGACTGTGGGTAAATCTTATACACATAAACACATGTTTTTTCTAGTTAAAGCGGAGGTCCACCTGTTTTTTTTTTTTTTTAAAAGCCTGCAGCTACAAATACTGCAGATGCTGACTTTTAAAAAATGGACACTTACCTGTCCAGCGCGCCCGCGATGTCAGCAGCCGAGGCTGAGCAATCGCTCGGTCCTGGGCTGCTTCCGCCGTCATCCTCAGTGAGGGAATCAGGCAGTGAAGCCTTGCGGCTTCACTGCCTGATTCCCTACTGCGCATGTGCGAGGATCGCCACGCGCCGTCATTGGTCCCCGCTCTCTCCTGGGAACAGTGTTTCCCAGAAGACAGCAGGGGGGGTGGGTGACGTCACAAAGCTGGACTCCCGCAGGAGTCAGAACCCGGAAGTGGTGCAAATACCTGTCTCAGACAGGTATCTCCCCCCCCCCCCCCCCGAAAGGTGCCAAATGTGACACCGGAGGGGGGGGGGGGAGGTATCCAAAAAGCAGAGGTTCACTTTTTGTGTGAACCTCCGCTTTAAGAGGGCTGAGCTGGAACTGAGCATTTGTTTTTTAGACAAATCCCCCCTTCTATGACACCGCAGTGAGAGGTGTGCCTCCACTGCAGAATTTTTATTGGACAGCTTGGGTCAATGGTACTTTACCATTGGTCCAAGGCTCCAAGCTGTCCATCGAGCTCAGTGCCTCTGACAAGAAGTGAGAAGAGGCACTGTGAGCTCAACCTCTCAGGCCGCGTACACACGGTCGGTCAAAACCGATGGAAACGGACTGAAGGACCGTTTCATCGGTCCAAACCGATGGTGTGTGGGCCCCATCGGTCAGTTATCCTTTGGTCAAAAATGTTAAAACTTGCTTTACAATTGAACCGATGGACGCCTAACCGATGGGTCAAAACCGATGGTTAGTATGCAAAAGCATCGGTTAAAAACCAGCGCATGCTCAGAATCAAGTCGATGCATGCTTGGAAGCATTGAACTTCATTTTTCTCAGCACGTCGCTGTGTTTTACGTCACCGCGTTGGACTCGATCGGTTTTTTAACTGATGGTGTGTAGGCACATCAGACCATCAGTCAGCTTCATCGGTTAACCGATGAGAACGGATGGACTGATCGTGTGTACGCGGCCTTAGTCTGCTGCAAACAGAGTGTTCCAGCTTGCATTTAAACTGGCTGCTCTGTATTTAGCTTCTGACAGGCTGCGCAAGGAGCCCCATATCTCCGGTGGTGGTGGTGGTGGGGTAGGACTTCGTTTGGGGTCTCTGTGGCCCCTGGTCGCTGAGCTACGACCTTCAAAGTCGATTGTTTTGTATTTATTTATGTGCCATCCCTGACTGCACATTCCTAGATAAAAGGATATGTATAAACTGGCTCTTGAGGCTAGGACAGAGGAAAGTATGTCTTTGTCTATAGTAAGTGATGACTAGGGGCAAATTGGGACCTCCAGCCAGGAACACCCTACTTAATGGGTATATTTTTAGATGTCGTATATTATTCAATTTTTAGCTATAGCTTTATTTTGCATATAAAAATTAAGCACATAACAGAGAGTGTTAAGTCATTCACCAAAGCCACTACTCCTAAGGGGCTCTCAATTCAATGTCCCCACCCCACCACAGTCTACATGCTCACACTAATTTTAGGTATTTTAAATATAAGCCAATGAGCCTTTCAGTATGTTTTTAATCCTTATTCTTTCATTATAAGAATACCGAGACACATATGGGTTAATTTTTCAAAAACTGGGAGTGCAAAATCTGGTGCAGCTCTGCATGGTGGCCAATCAGCTTCTAACTTCAGCTTGCTTAATTAGGCTTTGACAAAAAAATTGGAAGTTGATTGGTTTCTAAGCAAAGCTGCAGCAGATTTTGCACTCTCCAGTTTTAGTAAATCAAACCCATAATAACTGGGTGCTGAAGGTATTTTTTAGTTTTTACATGGGTTGGGGGAGAGTGTGATTCTCTTTTATATAAATTATATTCACCTACGCTCTTCAAAACAATGTCCCGGCAACACCAGATATCTCCCTTGATATCCAAAAGTGTATTCAACAATTGCTGTGAAAAAAGCTTCAGTGCAAAACTTTAATATATAACGATGTTATAAACTGCTCTAACATCCAGTTCCTACCTATAAATCAATGTGTTTAAAATTTGACACGCCAACCTTCCATCTAATTCTTTTCTATGCCTTTAATCGCTTAAGGACCCCTTCACGCCGATATACGTCGGCAGAAGGGCACGGGTGGGCACAAGCACGTACCTGTACGTCGCCTTTAAGAGACCAGCCGTGGGTCGCGAGCACACCGCTAGGCGGCGCGCTTGCGACCTGGCCCTGTTCTCTGTGACCGCTCCCGCGGGACCCGCGGACCCGATCGCCGCCGGTGTCCCTTGATCGGGTCACAGAGCTGAAGAACGGAGAGGTGAGTGTAAACAAACCTTTCCCCGTTCTTCCTAGTGTGACTGTCACTGATCGTCTGTTCCCTGTGTAAGGGAACGATGATCGGTGACGTCACACACACAGCCACACCCCCCACAGTAAGAACACTCCCTTAGGGCACACTTAACCCCTACAGCGCCCTCTCCTGGTTAACCCCATTCACTGCCAGTGTCATTTTCACAGTAAACAGTGCATTTTTATAGCACTTTTCGCTGTGAAAATGACAATGGTCCCAAAAATGTGTCAAAAGTATCCGATGTGTCCGCCATAATGTTGCAGTAACAAAATAAATCACTGATCGCGGCCATTACTAGTAAAAAAAAATATTAATAAAAATGCCATAAAACTATCCCCTATTTTGTAAACGCTATAACTTTTGCGCAAACCAATCAATAAACGCTTATTGCAATTTTTTACCAAAAATATGTAGAAGAATACATATCAGCCGTGCAATTGTCAGTTAAAGTGACACAGTGCCGAATCGCAAAAAGGGGCCAGGTCCTTTACCTGCATAATGGTCCGGGTCTTAAAGCGGGAGTTCACCCGAAAAACAATTTTTAACATTAGATGGAGGCTCATTTTGTCAAGGGGAATCGGGTGTTTTTTTTTAAATCGAAGCCGTACTTACCGTTTTAGAGATAGATCTTCTCCGCCGCTTCCGGGTATGGTCTTCGGGACTGGGCGTTCCTATTTGATTGACAGGCTTCCGACGGTCGCATACATCGCATCACGAGTAGCCGAAAGAAGCCGAACGTCGGTGCGACTCTATATGGCGCCTGCGCACCGACGTTTGGCTACTTTCGGAAAATCGTGACGCGATGTATGCGACCGTCGGAAGCCTGTCAATCAAATAGGAACGCCCATTCCCGCAGCCCATACCCGGAAGCGGCGGAGAAAATCTATCTCTAAAACGGTAAGTACTGCTTCGATTTAAAAAAAAACACCCGATTTCCCTTGACAAAATGAGCCTCAATCTAATGTTAAAAATTAAGTTTTTGGGTGAACCTCCACTTTAAGTGGTTAATATATGACTACATTTTGTATATGAATAATATTAGTATTTTAATGTGGTTCATGTTTGGCATTGTCTATGTTTCACCATGCCTTTACTTTTAGCATAGGTATTGCTTTGTGTAACGGCATCTGCCCTAAATCTTGGCAAGTGATCCCATTTTCATATACCCATTGATTACTTACAGTATAATAAAACGTTTTTTTTTATTTGTGTGATTTAAAATAATAACTGCAGTAATTTGGACGTTGGATTAAATATTTCATGCAGTAAAACACTTATTTATGATAGCTTTTTTTATTTTATAGATCTGTACATCTGACCAAAAAGAGGAACAATGAGGATAAAAGGGGTGCAGAGGGCTTTGGTTCCAAATGATTGACTGTTGGGAGCTATGAGAATATGTAATTAGCTGATTGTAACAGTTTATGAGTAATATAGTAGTAGCATTCTGTCATTGGGGTATTATCATGTAGGTGGGTGGTGGGATGAAGAAAAGACCATTTCGCAAACACCATCGCCAAAGCCCTAAACCGTCTACAGGAACTTTTTAAACTAGTCGCTAAGGCCATGAACCCCTCCTGCTTGGAGCCCCCTGCAAGTGAGACACAGGAATTCTGTAATGAACTATCTGACTTTTTTATCGACAAAATCGAAAAGATTCGGGCATCAGTTCAACAGAAAAAAAACACCAACCCCACCCAGATACAGCAAGAAGAAGCAATCAACACAAAGAATGTACGATCGACGAATTTCGAGCTGGTCCCAATTACCATCGACACCACAATCGACACCACAAAAAACATCATCAGAAGCCTCCAAGACAACACATCACCCAATGACATCATTCCTACAAAACTTTTAAAAGAATGCATGGACATCTTGGCACCCATCATAACGCACATCATAAACCAATCATTCAAGGAAGGGAACAACCTCAAGCAAGGCATAATAAAACCCCTTTTAAAGAAACCCAACCTCGACCCGAAAGACCCAAACCAGCGCAGACCGATAACAAGCCTCAACACGATCTCCAAGATCATGGAGAAAGCAGTAGTACAACAGCTTCAGCCCCACCTGGACGAGCACAGACTCCTAGATCCTCTACAATCAGGTTTTTCGCCCAGGCCACGGCACAGAAACGGCTCTTCTTAAGATATGGGATGACGCCCTCGAAGCAGCTGATGACGGAGAATCCTGTCTCCTAGTGCTGCTGGACCTCAGTGCAGCCTTCGACACGGTAGACCACAACATACTGATCGCACGACTCAAAGAAGTAGCAGGAGTCTCTGACGCGGCCCTACCGTGGTTCGCATCTTTCCTCGAAAATCGCACTCAGACCGTGAAACTTGGAGGGTTTACATCAGAATCACGGACCACTACATGCGGAGTCCCGCAAGGATCGCCCCTTTCACCTGTACTCTTCAACATCTACATCCGCCCGCTCCTCAAAATCATCAGCAAACAGGACCTGCACTACCACTCCTATGCGGACGACACGCAGCTTTACCTTCGAATCACCAACAAAAAAGACCAATTTCATGAACTTGGAAAGTGCCTTACGCTGATTGACAATTGGATGACAGAAAACTCCCTCAAACTTAACGGATCCAAAACAGAACTACTCACCCTTCACGCAAATAGGAAATCCATTTCTAGGACCACCGGGACACCACCCACCATCCTCGGACAAACCATCGCACCAAGCAATAAAGCCAAAAGCCTCGGAGTCACCTTTGACTCTGACATGACGTTGGATGCACAAATAGGATCAGTTGTCAGCGGTTCTCATCATCTGCTCCGAATGCTACGTAGACTCATCCCCTTCATCCCAGAAAAGGACACGGCAGTAGTTGTGGGAACGATCATCAACTCACGACTCGACTACGCAAATTCCCTCTATTTAGGACTACCAAAATACCAGATTTCACGTCTACAAGTCGTCCAGAACACGGCAGCCAGACTGGTAACAGGTAAAAAGCCGTGGGAATCAGTCTCCTCAGCCTTGAGATCCCTCCACTGGCTGCCCGTACAGGACCGGGTGACATTCAAGACACTCTGCCTCACCCACAAATCTATACAGGGGAACGCTCCCCAATACTTAAGCGAGAAAATAAAACCCTACGTCACCAAGCGCGTTCTCCGGTCAACCGACCAAAACCTTCTCCAAATTCCTAAATCCCGCTACAAATCGAAGGGAGAACGTAGATTTTCGGTCCAAGGACCACGGCTCTGGAATGCTCTACCCTCTACAATCCGCTTGGAAGAAAACCATCAGGCCTTTAGGAAAAAACTAAAGACCCACCTCTTCTGAAGGACCGGAATGACTCTGGACGGGAGGCGCCTTGAGGCGATTTAGTTCGCATTTGTTGCGCTATACAAGTTACTCACTCACTCACTCACCTACCACACAGTTTAAGCCTTATACACACAAACTTTGTACATTTGCAAAGCTTTTAGCAGCTTCATGCAACTTTTTTTAGGGACTTTGCTTCATGCACATGGGTGAATTTAAATACTCCAATCCACAAGGGATCTTTCTGCCAAGAGATAACAGAAAACTCAAGTATAACAAAATGCCTGTGTTGGTGCAAAATTACCCGTATTTATGGTGTAATTACACGGCATATGTAATTTAGAAGTGTAGGACCGTGAACTTATTCTACTGGCTAGAAAACTCATTTGTTCTAGCCACTGGAATTAATTGACATGGCTTTTAGGTTTGTTTACACAGATTTAGGCGCATCATTTCTGCTCATAAGCTTCTTTTCGAAGCAGCTTTGGGGCTTTTTTTTTTTTTTGCATCTAAACGCTGCTCTGTGTTTTGGGTATTAAAGCAAAGCTGGCATTTTTAATGCTCCTGTGCATGAGGCCTAAAGCATCTCTTCAGCTTCAGTTTGGGGATATCAAACTTTCTTCATAATGGAATTGCTGACTGTCATTTTAAATAAGCTGCTAGCAGACTTTCAAAATCTTTCAAGTAGCATTCGGAGTCAAAATAAATCTGTATATTTTAATATAGCGTAAACTTTATAACCCTCTACCCCACCTATAACCCCCTGATCTAATCAATAATAAAGCTGTCACCCCTGCTTCTTACTTACTGTCATATGACAGCTCCAAGTCTCAGCATTCGGCCCTATACAGCCCTTCGAGGGCTGGTAGTGAAGAGCACTTCAACCTGGAGAGGATGGAAATGGGGTGCAAAACGTGGCTATCCTACTAAGGTTATAAGCAACTGGGGTGTTTTTTTTGTTTGTTTTTTGTGTGTGTAGATTAAGGGGTTAATTCAAACAATTTTGATGCATTACTGTGCATTGTGGTGAAGCGCAAAAAAAACCCTCATTACTACAATGGAATAATATGAATGGACCATAATTTAATAGGGCTTGGGAAGGTGGGTTAGTGTGGTTTATATAAAAGCTACTGCTATCCTTTAAGGCAGGTGTGCCCAATCAGTGGCCCAGGGGCCACATGTGGCCCGCAGAGCCCTCTGATGTGGCCCACAACCTCCTACTCTGGGATGGAATAAAATAGAATAGAATACTGTTATTAAAGGTAAGTTTTTATTACTAAAATCACAGTGTGTGTATATATGGGCATAAAAAAAAGATTAAGTTGCGCTAACAATATGTGATAATAAGTTATTAAGTGAATAATAATAGATAAATATAATTGATATAAATCGTGTCCAAAATCCAACGGACAAAAGAGTTCATACAAAAACGTGATGAAAGTTCAACTCAGGTGAATAAAATGATGAGTGACTGGCAAACACAAATCCTCCACCAGTGTGATAGATGAATATGATTATGCGCTTACCAGAAAGGCAAGCAGACAGGGCTTGCAGCTGGAACCCCCAGCTAGGGTCTTTATCCGGAGCTGTTTACCAATGATCTGGATGGTATTCCTCCAATAAATAGATAGGATCAAGGTCCAGGATACATGAAAGAAAATATGTCTCATATGGTGATGTACCGCAAATGAATCCAATAAAGGCACACCAAGGGAAAGCCACCACCAATAAATATCACCAAGTAAGGGGGGACTCTTACCAGATGTATAAAAACAGAGCGCTTGTGGCCAAACCCAGCCAGGGCCTTTAAAGGATTATCTCCAATTCACCAGCTAAGGAAAGGGTACTCTCACAAGCAGCCACAGCAGAGTGTGTCACCAAAAGAAAATAAAGATCCACATAGTGATGTACCGTAGATAAAATGTTTAATAAAGCAAAAAATGCACTTACATAAAAGTCGATCAATATCAGCATAAAAGTTTTGAGCCGGCCGGCTACTACGAACGCCCGTCCTTCGGGACCTAGACGCAGCACGTCATTGCGTCGCCCGTTCCCCAGACGACGTCACATACTGACGAAACGTACGTCGGGAGGAGGAGACGCTTTGACGTGCTGCGTCTAGGTCCCGAAGGACGGGCGTTCGTAGTAGCCGGCCGGCTCAAAACTTTTATGCTGATATTGATCGACTTTTATGTAAGTGCATTTTTTGCTTTATTAAACATTTTATCTACGGTACATCACTATGTGGATCTTTATTTTCTTTTGGTGACACACTCTGCTGTGGCTGCTTGTGAGAGTACCCTTTCCTTAGCTGGTGAATTGGAGATAATCCTTTAAAGGCCCTGGCTGGGTTTGGCCACAAGCGCTCTGTTTTTATACATCTGGTAAGAGTCCCCCCTTACTTGGTGATATTTATTGGTGGTGGCTTTCCCTTGGTGTGCCTTTATTGGATTCATTTGCGGTACATCACCATATGAGACATATTTTCTTTCATGTATCCTGGACCTTGATCCTATCTATTTATTGGAGGAATACCATCCAGATCATTGGTAAACAGCTCCGGATAAAGACCCTAGCTGGGGGTTCCAGCTGCAAGCCCTGTCTGCTTGCCTTTCTGGTAAGCGCATAATCATATTCATCTATCACACTGGTGGAGGATTTGTGTTTGCCAGTCACTCATCATTTTATTCACCTGAGTTGAACTTTCATCACGTTTTTGTATGAACTCTTTTGTCCGTTGGATTTTGGACACGATTTATATCAATTATATTTATCTATTATTATTCACTTAATAACTTATTATCACATATTGTTAGCGCAACTTAATCTTTTTTTCTGTCTATTTATTGTGTGTATATCACAATTTTTGTTGCAGCTTTTGTAATATTTTTTTAATGTCTAGTTAGGTAGCGCAGTTTCGCATTTTTTCGCATTTTTTCCTATATATGGGCATATCTGTTCTGCAGGGGTTACTGAGTTGCTTTCAAACTGATCCACAGGTACAGAGAAGTGCACCTGTGGGTAACCTGCACTGAGCCATAGACTTATATTACCTGCGAGTTTGGTGTGCTTATGAGTAGATGTCACGTACCTGGTAGTGGAGCCCAACGTGCAGGGAGCGGCCTCTCATAAGCCTCTGACTCAGGAGCCCCTGGTAGAGTAGACAGAGGGGCACAAGCGCCTGGTAGTAAGCTGAGTAGCGGCCGGATGCGGCAGCAGGAAGGTGCACCAAGGTCCTGGCAGGATGCTAGCGGCAAGCTGAATTAGAGGTGCGGCACTTGTGGGACAGGAATCAAGCAGGTGAGGCAGACCGGGTCAAACACAGGCGGGCAGATCAGAAGCCGTAGCAAAGTCCAAAGGGGTAGTCAAAGTTCAGGTCGGGTCAGTATAACAGGCGGGCAGAGAACAGAGCCAGGGGCAGAGCAGGTGCGGTGGTCAGACGTAGCCGGGGTCAGAGGCAGGTTGCAGGCAGGAGAGGTCAGAGGAAGCCGGGTCAGGTAATCGGGATACAAACAGGAATACAGGTGCAAGATTCTCCAGGGATACGCTGTAGACTGGACAGCAAGTTGGTGAGGGGTCAGGCTGTTTAAATAGGGAGCTTTGGCGCCAAACGCTGTCACCGCCCGCGCTCCCGCACCACGTGCACGCTCCGGGATTGGATTCTCCTGCCATTGTCACTGATGCTGGAACGCCTTCCATGACAGTAGAGTGGGCTCTATAGAGCTGACTGTGCTGCCATCCACCCACTCCACTCATTGTGGCCCTCGGCCGGTTACCAAGTCGCTTAAAGAGGAAGTAAACCCTGATGGGTGTTACTTCCTCTTTGTTTCCCTGCAAAGGTAAAGCATAATGGGCTACTATGCATCGCATAGTAGCCCATTATGTGACACTTACCTGCAAGAGAAGCCCCCGATGTCCCCGTCTTCCTCGCTAGTAGCAAGCATCCATTCTTCACCCCTATTCCTTCCGAGGCCGCAAACTCTGGCTCTGTGACTGACCGGAGTTATGTGACGTCACGCGCGGGAGCCGGTTTTAGCGGTATGACCCGAGCTAGAAACGGCACAGCGTGCCCTTTCTAACTCCGGCACATGTGCAGAAGAAATTGCCGTACGGCGATTTGAAAATGTCTCCTAGACCATGCAGGTCTGGGAGATATTTCAAGCACCTACAGATACACACGACGAGAATCTCGTTGTAAATGAAACATCGTTTTCCTCGACGAGTTTCTTGTCAGGCTTGTCGAAAATCTTGTCAAGCTTTCTTTGCGTACACACTGTCAAGACAAAATCTTGTCGTTCTCAAAAGCGGTGACGTACAACACGTACGACGGCACTATAAAGGGGAAGTTTGATTCCACTGGCGCCACCCTTGGGGCTGCTTTTGCTAATCTCATGTTACTGCGTGTTAAGTAAAAGTTTTGTGAGAGACGATTTGTGCTTTTCAGTCTGTTACAGCGTGACGAATGTGCTATCTCCATTACGAATGCTACTTTTACCGAAGGTGCGCTCCCATTTCATACTTTATTCTGAGCATGCGCGGGTCTCTAAGCATACACACAAATGTGTTTCTCGTCGTAAACCAGCCCAACGAGAAACACGACGAGGAAATTGAGACTCCCGACGAGAAAAAAGAAAACATGTTCTCTTTTTTTCTCGTCGAGATCCATGACAGTTTTCTCGACGAAAAACATACAGACAAACGTTTTCCTCTGCAAAAAAGCTCTGCCACCAATCTTCTTGATGGATTTTGTCGAGAAAAACGGTTGTGTGTACGAGGCCTTAATCTAGGCTTACCTGTAGGTTAAAGTAGTTGTAAAGGGTTTACAACCACTTTAAGTGGCCATTGCTCTTCAAAAGGTTGGGCACCAATGCTTTAAGGCCTCATAGCAGGTTATTTATTAAAGTGACAGCACTCCCATTATTACCTCTCTTGAATACCCCTAAACTGGAATGTAAGGGTGCCATTAAGGCTTTAATAAAGGTACTGACAAGGAGAAAAAGAACAGTCCTGGACGGCCGCACACCATTAACGGCATCTTTATTGTATCTTGAATAGCTGATAATAGCTACTGACAACTTTGCAAATGCATCAAAACAGCTCGGTGTACACATCACACATTAAAAGCTGAAGCCTTTATGTACAATGCCTAAATCAAGAGCAGGGAAAAGTTTCAGAAACAACAAATGTCTGGCAGCCGTGTCTGGTAGAACACACCCAAAATAAAATTCATAAACCCCGTGTGGGTAGGTTGCGTCTCCTGTATGCACTCTACAGCCTAACTTTCTTTTTTGGCTGGGGAGCAAATTTTACATTTTGCACTATATGAAGTAATATGCTTGTGAACTGCATTTATTTGTGAGTCATAGACTTACTGTCATGATTAAACAATACGTTCCCAGAAATCCCTCCCCATATGGCTGTATATACTGTCTATTACTTATACCAGAGCCCCAGACACTATACAGTAATCATGACTATAGTCTGCGTTAGTACTATTAATCATTTAATGCATTCCTCTGGTCAGCTTGGCAACATTGTCTATAATCTGATCCCTTTGTAACCATATCACAATTAAATTGATATCTATATCCATGTCACTGGCTTTTCTACAAACATTTTTCCTTCTTTTTTTGAAGGTCCAGCAACCCATGCTGTGTGCTTATGGTAATCGTATTAATGCAGGCAATGTTAGAAAGCATCCCAAGAAGATGAATTATGACTGCACAAGATATGAAATACTTTGGTAATATTCGTGTCGGCATTAGGCTTAGAGAGTGCAGTTGTGAAAAAATGTCAGTGAAAAGTTTAAAGGGTTCAGTTGTAGAGGACAATATAGCAGAGGATTATCTGTGTATTTTACTGTACAGCACGAAATGGCTTAAGTGGAATGTAGCATGAAATATGAAAAAGAGTTCCCTGCATTAGAAAGTGTCCTGACTGAAATTCGAAATGGACTTTCTGAATATCTTAAATGTATTGTTATGCCGCATACACACGATCAATATTTCCGATGAAAAAAGTCAGGCGGAATTTTTTCATCAGATATTCCGACTGTGTGTGTTCCCCATCAGAGTTTTTCCTTCGAAATTTTCTTTCGTCTGCATGGAGAAAAACGGAGAAAAAAACATGCATGCTCAAAATCCAGTTGACGCATGCTCGGAAGCATTGAACTTAATTTTTCTCAGCTCGTCGTAGTGTTGTACGTCACCGCGTTCTTGACAGTCGGAATTTGGTGTGACAGTGTGTATGCTAGACAGCTTGAACAGAATCCTGTTGGAAAAATCAGTCGGAGTTTATCCCGATGGAAATTCCGATCATGTGTACAAGGCATTAGGTTTAGAGCCCATTTACTGTATTTATTACACTCTTTGCTTGTCTTCCTTTGTGAACTTGGAATTGACTGGATCCTTTGACATTTTATCTGTAGGTATATAGTGTGCATGTACAGTGGGGCAAAAAAGTATTTAGTCAGCCACCAATTGTGCAAGTTCTCCCACCTAAAAAGATGAGAGAGGCCTGTTATTGTCATCATAGGTTACCTCTACTATGAGAGACAAAATGTGGAAACAAATCCAGACAATCACATTGTCTGATTTGGAAAGAATTTATTTGTAAATTATGGTGGAAAATAAGTATTTGGTCTCCTCTACAAAAAAGCAAGATTTCTGGCTCTCACAGACCTGTATCTTCTTCTTTAAGAGGCTCCTCTGTTCTCCACTCATTACCTGTATTAATGGCACCTGTTTAAACTTGTTATCAGTATAAAAGACACCTGTCCACAACCTCAAACAGTCACACTCCAAACTCCACTATGGTGAAGACCAAAGAGCTGTCGAAGGACACCAGAAACAAAATTGTAGACCTGCACCAGGCTGGGAAAACTGAATCTGCAATAGGCAAGCAGCTTGGTGTGAAGAAGTCAACTGTGGGAGCAATAATTAGAAAATGGAAGACATACAAGACCACTGATAATCTCCCTTGATCTGGGGCTCCACGCAAGATCTCACCCCGTGGGGTCAAAATGATCACAAGAACGGTGAGCAAAAATCCCAGAACCACACAGGGGGACCTAGTGAATGACCTGCAGAGAGCTGGGACCAACGTAACAAAGGCTACCATCAGTAACACACT
Organism: Rana temporaria; assembly: GCF_905171775.1. Lineage (NCBI taxonomy): Eukaryota > Metazoa > Chordata > Amphibia > Anura > Ranidae > Rana > Rana temporaria. The sequence goes on from NC_053490.1 coordinate 92,044,839, forward strand.
ACGCCGCCAGGGACTCAGATCCTGCAGTGCCAGATGTGTTACCCTGCTTAAGCCAGTACAGTCCGGGCCCGTCTCAGGTTTGCTAGAGAGCATTTGGATGATCCAGAAGAGGATTGGGAGAATGTCATATGGTCAAATGAAACCAAAGTAGAACTGTTTGGTAGAAACACAACTCGTCGTGTTTGGAGGAGAGAGAATGCCGAGTTGCAACCAAAGAACACCATACCTACTGTGAAGCATGGGGGTGGCAACATCATGCTTTGGGGCTGTTTCTCTGCAAAGGGAACAGGATGACTGATCCGTGTACATCAGTGGTCATCAACCCTGTCCTGCAGGGCCCACTAAGAGGCCAGGTTTTATGTATTACCTTGGGGGAGATGCAGTCTAGAATACTGCAATCACTGAGCAGCAAATGATATCAGCTGTGATGTATTTCAGTTATCTTGCAAACCTGGCCTGTTAGTGGGCCCTGCAGGACAGGGTTGATGACCACTGGTGTACATGAAAGAATGAATGGGGCCATGTATCGTGAGATTTTGAGTGCAAACCTCCGTCCATTAGCAAGGGCATTGAAGATGAAACGTGGCTAGGTCTTTCAGCATGACAATGATCCCAAACACACCGCCTGGGCAACAAAGGAGTGGCTTCGTAAGAAGCAATTCAAGGTCCTGGAGTGGCCTAGCTAGTCTCCAGATCTCAACCCCATAGAAAACCTTTGGAGTTGAAAGTCTGTGTTGCCCAGCGAAAGCCCCAAAACATCACTGCTCTAGAGGAGATCTGCATGGGGGAATGGGCAAACATAACGGCAACAGTGTGTGACAACCTTGCGAAGACTTACAGAACCTTTGACCTCTGTTCGGTGTGGGGTCCAATTCAAAAGATTAATTTTCCTGTCTCAGGGACACAACAGGAAATCCACCTGTAAGTAAGTAAGTAAAAAAACGTCCCCTTAAAGCGGACCTTCAGTAATTTTTTCATCTTTACATCTATTAAATCTTCTGTCCTTGTTGTTTTAACTTTGGATAGTAAAATGTTTTTTTTTTGCCAGTAAATACCGTTTCTTGTCTGGTCATTAGCCTAGGCTTATGACATCATGCACATCTTTCTCTCTCACTCTCGTGAGAGTTTGCCAGTAAGGGAGGGGGCATGAGTCATAAGAGGGCCAATGTGAGCTGCAGAGCTGGAGGGGTGCCTCTATGTGCCTGTGTAAGTACAGGAAGTGAACAGGCAGGAGCTTCAGCTGACCACAGTTAAAATGGATGCAGGCAGACTTAGTGGAGGGAGATTTCTTTAGCATATTTGGCAAGTACAGAATCACAGTATATTTAACATGATATACAAAGTGGTTGGAGGGAAGCTTCAGAATGGCAAAGATGTTTTTATTACAGACTAGGTGAGCAGACTGCAGTTCCTCTTAAAGCTAGCTATACATTAATCTTTTCTCTTTTTTTTTTTTTCAACCAGCGGTTTGAACGAAAAAAGTGATCCAATTCTCCCATTCACACACTGGATGTGGATAGGGGAATCGCTCCCACTGTACTATTGTATTCTGATGACGGGAGACTTAGTTCAGTGGATCGACTTCTGTGCAACCAGCCTGTTCATTCATGAATCGAAATTCAGACAGTTCTTTCTGAACCAGCCAAATTTTGATCCATGTATGGCCACACTTAAACCTTTGGTGCTGCTTTGTGTACAAGTGCAAAGCCGTTTTACTGAGTTGGTCACACAGAACCACTACAGAGTTTTAATGCCAAATATTATGAAGATTGCACTTTACTCCAATTCACATGCTAAGAAGTATGGCCTTTGCACTTTACGCCAATAATTAAACCCAGAATTTTAAGTCCTGATGAAAGGGACATACAAAAACATAGAAACACATTAGATAAGATCACAACATTTAAATAAAGCACCTCTGAAAAAAGAACCAGTCATCCAGCTTTTCCTGTATAAGCCCTGGTTAACACTATGAATAGCACAGGAATTGCACCACATTCCTGTGTAATTCACATGCAATTCAGTGCAGTGCGATTTGAGCTCATTCATTTTAAATGGGCTCAAATCGCACTGCATTGCACCACAGTAGTGCATGCACCAATTTTAGAAACCCACTACAACCAAATCACATGGTCATTATGTACTATGCGATCCAGGGCAAGCAAATGCACTGCATGTGCAACCTGCATTTTGGGCGTCGCTGACACCGGCTATAGATTGCAAGGGCAGTGCGTTTTGAAAGTACATGGATTGTGCGTTTCCTGCACCGTGTTCTAGTGTGATCTGGGGCTTAGGCTCTGCCACTCCAGACTGGAGGTGAATACTCAAATTCTGCTGTAATATATTTTACTTTCTATTATACATAATGTGAATCTGAGCATAATGGACAGCTTGTACCCAGATTGTACAAAATGTATTGATGGCTTTATGAACAATAAATACCAACCTTCCTAAAGAATCCACTTGGAAGCAACTTTTATTGATGGGAGCCTCTACTGGCCACACATTGGTTCCATTTTGGGGCTTTGTCCTTTTTAAAAAAAAAATAATAATTAAAAGTCAGCAGCTACAAACACTGTAGCTGCTGACTTTTATTAAGGACACTTACCTGTCCAGGGTGCCCGCGATGTCGACAGCTGAAGCCAAGCAATCGCTCTGGTCTCGGCTGCCCCGCCACCATCCTCTTTGAGGGAATCAGGAAGTGAATCGTTGCAGCTTCATTTCCCGGTTCCCTACTGCGCATGCACAAGTCGCGCAGCGCTATGTGAATGGGCAGATGTCTCCTGGGACACACACAAGGTCCCAGAAGACACCGCTCCCCATTTCCCAGGAGGCAGCGCAAGGAGGAGGAGAAAGAGGACCACCACGGACAAGGAAGTGGCAGATTAGGACGATATGCCTAGTAACAGCCACTTCTGCCTTTTTGGCAATTTTTTTTCTTTTTAGTGTGGACCTCTGCTTTGATGAGCATTGAGTGCAACCACCCACACTCTGTGTGGAGACAATCATATTCTCCACATGTGCTAAACTAGGTTGTTAAACCCCAGGACTGGGTATTCAGCAACCTTATGAATGTGAGTATACATTTTCTACACTTTTTGCCATACTTTTCACATACGTACAACTGAATACTACCTTTAGAAGGATATCTTGTGGTTTTCTCCTTCTTCCTGGTCATCTGAACCAACGCTGACTCATCATAACAGGAGGCGAGTGGAAATCTTGCAGTGGGGATATGTGCTATTTAGGGACGAGCTTTGAGTTCGAGTCGAACCCATGTTCGACCTGAACATCGGCTTTTCGACTGTTCGGCGAATTTCGAGCATTATGGGCCGTTCGCGCCAAATTCGAGTGGCACGTCATGGCCCATAATTCACTGCGGCATCGCAGTGCGTTGCTGGCTGATGATTGGCCAAGCATGCACTATGACCCGCATGCTTTGGCCAATCACAGCGCAGAAAAAACGGAGATCCATAATTGGCTTCATTTACAGTGTGTAGAGGATATATATGCACCCCAGGTGTTGTATATATATTTATACACTGTATTCAGTTTAGCTAGATCAGTTCCTGCATGCTCTTCCTAATATACTGACAGGCAGGCAGGTGATTGTGCTAGCTGCAGTATTTTCACTTAGTGTACTGTGTCCTTTGCACAGTGTGCACCTAAAGCTTACCTGAATACAATTGCTGGTGTTCTTATACAAATACAGGCAGGGACCTGCAGTATTTTGATTTAGTATCCTTTGCACAGTGTGCACCTAAAGCTTACCTGAATACAATTGCTGGTGTTCTCATACAAATACAGGCATGCACCTGCAGTATTTTGATTTAGTGTCCTTTGCACAGGACCAGACATTACATTAAAGTCGCAAGCAGTTTTAATTGATTTTTTCCTATATAAATTCATTTTGTGCAGAGACAGTTCTAAACACAGGAAACATGTGCCACTTCACAGGCATACACACCCAGCAGGTGCGATATGTAAAGGGATATTTCACTTTTTTTTTTCATTTTAACCATCATTAAAATTAGGGTTGTCCAGATACCGATACCAGTATCGGTATCGGGACAGATACCGAGTATTTGCGGGAGTACTCGTACTCGCGCAAATACCCCTGATACCTAAATAGAATACTTCCCCCCCCTTTCCCCCCCCCGCCGCTGCCGCCGCATCGCGCCGCCGCATCGAGGGACATGGCTAGAGGGACATTGCTGCATATGTGAGGGACATGGCTAGAGGGACATTGCTGCATATGTGAGGGACATGGCTGCATATGTGAGGGACATGGCTAGAGGGACATGGCTGCATATGTGAGGGACATGGCTAGAGGGACATTGCTGCATATGTGAGGGACATGGCTAGAGGGACATTGCTGCATATGTGAGGGACATGGCTAGAGGGACATGGCTGCATATGTGAGGGACATGGCTGCATATGTGAGGGACATGGCTAGAGGGACATGGCTGCATATGTGAGGGACATGGCTAGAGGGACATGGCTGCATATGTGAGGGACATGGCTGCATATGTGAGGGACATGGCTAGAGGGACATGGCTGCATATGTGGGGGACATGGCTGCATATGGGGGGGACATGGCTGCATTTGGGGACACATTTTAAAAAAGTATCGGTATTCGGTATCGGCGACTACTTGAAAAAAAGTATCGGTACTTGTACTCGGTCCTAAAAAAGTGGTATCGGGACAACCCTAATTAAAATCACTGCTCCCAAAAAAACTGCAGTTTTTAAAACTTTTTTTGCATTGATACATGTTTTCTGGGGCAAGACCCGGGTCCCCAAACCCTTTTTAGGACAATAACTTGCATATTAGAAATTAAAATTAGCACTTTTGATTTCAAACATTCGAGTCCCATAGACTTTAATGGGATTCTAAAGTTTGCGAGAACTTTCGATCCGTTCGTAGGTTCTGGTGTTCAGCTCATCCCTTGTGCTATTAGTAGAGAGGACAGGTAGTAATAACACATGCACCTAAATATATGTCCCTTTATCACCATTACCATTTAGGAATTGGCATGACAGACCAGATGTGCCCTGGGCATAATTGTGCATATCGGAAAACATTAAACCCCCACCCCCATGTCTAAGATCCCACTCAGAGGAGCTATCTAAAATTGAATTTTCCAGTTTTAGATGTAGATCTCTTTTAAAAATAAATGTAAAATATGTGTCCTAAGACATGTAAAATATGTGCCCTAAATAGCTAAGACAACTTTAACATTAATTGGATTGCAGAGAAGGGTAGTTACAGTTGAGAACAACTGTTTTTCTGAACAGAAGGAAACTAGAGCTCACTAAAAAACTGAGTATGTTGTGGATATAGGTCAGTTAAGGGTTTACAGTGTCTTGAAAAAGTATTCATACCCCTTATAATTTTCCACATTTTGTCATGTTACAACCAAGAACATAAACGTATTTTTTGGGATTTTATGTGATAGACCAACACAAAGTGGCACATAATTGTGAAGTGAAAGGAAAATGATAAATGTTTTTCAATTTGAATCTGAAAAATGTGGCGTGCATTCAGCCCCCTTTTATTCTGATACCTCTAATTAAAATCTAGTAGAGCCAATTGCATTCTGAAGTCACCTAATTAGTGAATAGAGTCAATCTGTGTGTACGTTAATCTCAGTATAAATACAATTGTTCTGTGAAGCCCTCAGAGGTTTGTTAGAGAGCCTTAGTGAACAAACAGCATCATGAAGGACAAAGATCACACCAGACAGGTCAGGGTTAAAGTTGTGGAGAAGTTTAAAGCAGGATAGGTTATAAGAAAATATCCCAAGCTTTGAACATCTCATGGAACACTGTTCAATCCATCATCCGAACATAGAATGGCACAACTGCAAACCTACCAAGACATGGCGGTCCACCTAAACTGACAGGCCGGGCATCGAGAGTATTAATCAGAGAAGCAGCCAAGAGGCCCATGGTATCTCCAGAGGAGCTACAGAGGTCGGTGAAAAAATATATCCACAGGACAACTATTACTCATGCACTCCACAAATCTGGCCTTTATGGAAGAGTGGCAAGAAGAAAGCCATTAAAATATTTGTTAGAAAACTAACACTGTCCATCACCCTGAACACACCATCCCTACTGTGAAACATGGTGGTGGCAGCATCATGTTGTGGGGATCATTTTCTTCAGTAATACAGGGAAGCTGGTCAGAGTTAATGGGAAGATGGATGGAGCCAAATACAGGGCAATCTTAGAAGAAAACCTATTGGAGTCTGCAAAAGACTTGAGACTGTGGTAGAGGTTTATCTTCCAGCAGGATAATGAACCTAAACATACAGCCAGAGCTACAATGTAACGGTTTAGGTCAAAGCATATTTATGGGTTAGAATGGCCCAGTCAAAGTCCAGACCTAAATCAATTTGAGAATCTGTGGCAAGACTTGAAAATTGCTGTTCGCAGACGCTCTCCATCCAATCTGACAGAGCTTAAGCTATTTTGCAAAGCAGAATGGTCAGAAATGTCACTCTCTAGATGTGCAATGCTGGTAGAGACATCCCCAAAAAGACTTGCAGCTATAATTGTAGCGAAAGGGGGTTCTACAAAGTATTGACTCAGAGGGGCTGAATACAAATGCACCCCACACTTTTCACATATTTATTTGAAAAAAATTTGCAAAATCATTTATAATTTTCCTTCCACTTCACAATTATGTGCCACTTTGTGTTGGTTTATCACCAACATTTATGTTTTTGATTGTAACATGACAAAATGTGAAAAATTTCAAGGGATATGAATACTTTTTCAGGCACCGTACCTTGTAGAACCTTCTGGTTCCAAAGAACAAAGATTTATATGATGCTAACAATAAAAACAATAAAGTAAAGTTGTAATTTGGATCTGATCAATCCTAAATGTCCTAATTAGATATGCTTACAACTCCTTTGAATAGTATTTGGTCTAAGTTATTGCTAGAAATACACTTTAATGGGATGCCAAGTCATCAGTAGGGATGAGCTTCGAGTTTGAGTCAAACTCATGTTCAACTCGAACATTGCCTGTTCGCTGAACAATTTGGGGTGTTTGAGGCAAATTCGAAAATCCGTGGAAAACCCTGTAAAAGTCTATGGGAGAAATCTACAGTGCTAATTTTAAAGGCTAATATGCAAGTTATTGTCCTAAAAAGTGTTTGGGGACCTGGGTCCTGCCCCAGGAGACTTGTATCAATGCAAAACAAAGTTTTAAAAACTGACCTTTTTTCGGGAGCAGTGATTTTAATAATGATTAAAGTGAAACAATTAACGTGAAATATTCCTTTAAATGTCATACCTAGGGCGGTGTATAGTATGCCTGTGAAGTAGTGCTTGTTTCCCGTGCTTAGAACTGTCCCTGCACAAAGTGTAATTTCTGAAGGAAAAAAAGTCATTTAAAATCACTTGCGGCTATAATGAATTGTCGGCTCCCGGCAATTCAGAGAAAAGTCTATACCAGACCTTCAGGTCTGGTATGGATATTAAGGGGAACTCCACGCCATTTAAAAAAAAATTGGGGTGGAGTTCCCCTTAAAATCCACACCAGACCTGAAGGGTCTGGAATTGATATTTGGGGGGAACGCCACGTTAATTTTTTTTTTAATTTGACGCAGGGTTCCCCTTAATAGCCATACCAGACCATTATAGCCGCGAGTGATTTTTAAATGACTTTTTTTCCGTCAGAAATTACACTTTGTGCAGGGACAGTTCTAAGCACGGGAAACAAGCGATACTTCACAGGCATACTATACACCCCCCCCCTAGGTACAAAATATAAAGGAATATTTCACTTTTATTTTTTAAAACTTTTTTTGCATTGATTCATGTCCCCTGGGGCAGGATCCAGGTCCGAAAACACTTTTTAGGACAATAACTTGCATATTAGCCTCTAAAAATAACACTTTAGATTTCAAACGTTCGAGTCCCATAGACTTTAACTGGGTTCTAAAGTTCACACAAACTTTTGGTCTGTTCGCAGGTTCTGGTGCGAACCGAACGGGGGGTTGTTCGGCTGATCCCTAGTCATCAGCAGAGATGGTTCAGTCGTAGACAGGTTTGGTGACCATTTCTGATGTTCAGATGCCAAATGCAAACCCTGTGTAGTCACTGTGAGCCAAATGTTTTAAATTAGATCTAGGCTAATGGGCAAGGGATTGTCAAACAAATGGCACGGGGGATGTGCACTGCCCTGGGCACATGTACCAAAGCAAAATATATATATATTTTTTAACATTCAGCTTTGCTGAGAGCATCAGATTTTAATAATGTTGCGGGATGCCCTGTAAAGTGGCTCATCCGGATGATGTATACAACCTACTTCAGCAAAACTGCAATTTACAAAGGAAAAAATGGAATTGAAATTTCCGACAAGGGACAGTTTTCGTGGCTTCGGTTTGTATTATTAGATTTTTATTATTGTATACCAGACCCTTATCCTAGTTTAAGGTCTGGTATAGAAAATAATAAGGGGCCCATTCAAAAAACAATGGTGTGGAGTTCCTCCTAAAAAATACGAACCAGAACAATATCCTTCCTGGGGGTCTGGTATGGATGTCAAGGAAATCCCTACACAAAAAGAGATAAAAAAGGAAAGACGTGGGGGGTCTATGGGTGGGGGGGCTTATCAAAATCTTTACTTACTGTTTACTTTTTTTGTAAATGAGTAGAGGTACTGTGTAAATAATAGGTGGTGGTATCTGGGTGTTAAAAGGGTTTCCAGATTCCCATAACGATTGTAGGGAAGAGGCCCTTGCCCTAATTAACATGGGGACAAGATGATGTTCTTTGTCAGGGAGGACCCCCATGTTGAGGGCATGTGGCCTGGTAGGGTTTAAAAGGGGGACTCCTTGCTTGTCCCTTCTTTTCCCAGGCCTTCCAGTATGCATGCTCGGAAAACGGGACCCCATTTTTTACAGTTTGTTTTTTATTTATTTTAACAAAATCAGCCACTTTGTTTACATGCACAGTAAATGAATGGGGGCCGATGACATTACTCCTTGCCAAAGACATGACAGGTGCTGTAACCCATCAATTGCTTCACAACCTTGACAGCAGAAGAAGTGCTATAAATCTACTATATATGATGTTCGGCTGCTGCCAAATGGCCTGAAAGTCCAGCATTCGGACTTTATTCCCGAACAAGCAAATATCAGTCCAGATCTGCATTCAGACTAAACCAGGAGCTCATCCCTAGTCATCAGTGAAGAGGACAATGAAAACATAATTTCCAAGAAAGCTTTCCTGAAGATTTTTTTTTTTTTCAGGTAACATACAATGTGAGAAGAATATGGGCAAGTGGTATTGAAAAAGATTTAAACCATGCAAGACAATTGTGGTCTACTCTGAGTAGTTGATAAAAGGGTCCTATGAGTATGACTTGACTATTGAAAAATACCTGAATGACGTGCATTTGAGCAAACCACAATGCACAAAATGTGAGACAGCTATGCATTGGGGTGTGCTGTGGAGAAAAAATGCCCCCATTTAAAATGAACAGGCTACCTTACTGCAACACACATCAACATGTGAAATATTGTATATTATTGTGCAAATAGTAATGCATTACAACATAGTGGAAAGATGTGTGTGGGAGCTAGGTCTCTGAGTTTGAGCACCTTTGAAAGCTGTTACCGCATTTTCCTTTTTTCCTTTTATTTCTTGAATATACTTTTTATTATAAAAAATGTAGCAAAAAGCGTAAGATGATGTGGACCACGATTATGGAACGCTCTACCTACAGACATTCGGATGGAGGAAAACCATCGGGCCTTCAGAAAAAAACTTAAGACCCATCTATACTGAAGCATGGCTGGACGACGACATTGGATACATCGCCTTGAGGCGATTTAGTTTGCATTTGTAGCGCTATACAAGTTACTCACTCACATGATGTGGGCAGAGCCAGGAACTCTAACAAGGAAATCTCACCACCGGAGTCTTCAAGAGAAGTTATGGAGAGTCACATCACTAGCATGCACCCTTTTTTGTTTGGACTGACTTCTTATTTACGGTAAGTATTATTTAAGTATTATAAATATATATATATACACTTATATGAAGCAAAGCTTGCAAAGCTAACAATGATTTTTTATCATTTCCTATATACTTTAGCTGGTTTAGCCATGTCCTTTCTCAAACTGACTCCAGCACAGGAGGGTCATCTTTCATTATAAGTGCCTAGTGCAATCTCAATGTTGTAGTGAAAAAAGCTGCAGTGTCTTTCTGCATCCCTTTAGAAGTGGGAAACCCTTTAGAAGTGGGAAAACCTTATGCCGCATACACACGGTCCGATGGGAGCTTTTCATCAGACTTTTTCTGCCGGAATTTCCGACGGACTTAGATAGGGAGTTTGTCCTGTTGGAAAGTACGCGGCATTATAGAGTATCTCAACAAATTGTTTTTTTTGCGGGGGGCTGAAATATGACTTAGCACAGGCATCTGAGAAAAGCAGTGAGCCAATCACACAAGCAAATTTCTGAGGAAATTCTGTATTCCGACAGAATTGAAAGGGGAACATGTACACGTTGTATATTATTTACAATGGGGCAAAAAAGTATTTAGTCAGACACCAATTGTGCAAGTTCTCCCACTTAAAGATGAGATGAGAGAGGCCTGTAATTGTCACCATAGGTATACCTCAACTATTAGAGACAAAATGTGGAAACAAATCCAGACAATCACATTGGCTGATTTGGAAAGAATTTATTTGCAAATTATGGTTGAAAATAAGTATTTGGTCAATATCAAAAGTTCATCTCAATACTTTGTTATATACCCTTTGTTGGCAATGACAGAGTTCAAAAATTTTCTGTAAGTGTTCACAAGGTTGTTACACACTGTTGCTGGTATGTTGGCCCATTCCTCCATGCAGATCTCCTCTAGAGCAGTGATGTTTTGGGGCTGTCGCTGGGCAACACAGACTTTCAACTCCCTCCATAAGTTCTCTATGGGGTTGAGATCTGGAGACTGACTAGGCCACTCCAGGACCTTGAAATGCTTCTTATGAAGCCACTTCTTTGTTGCCAGGGCAGTGTGTTTGGGATCATTGTCATGCTGAAAGACCCAGCCACGTTTAATCTTCAATGCCCTTTCTGATGGGAGGAGGTTTGCACTCAAAATCTCAAGATACATGGCCCCAAGAAACAGCCCCAAAGCATGATGTTGCCACCCCCATGCTTCACAGTAGATATGGTGTTCTTTGGTTGCAACTCAGCATTCTCTCTCCTCCAATAACGACGAGTTGTGCTTCTACCAAACAGTTCTACTTTGGTTTCATCTGACCATATGACATTCTCCGAATCCTCTTCTGGATCATCCAAATGCTCTCTAGCAAACCTCAGACGGGCTCGGACATGTACTGACTTAAGCAGGGGGACACATCTGGCACTGCAAGATCTGAGTCTCTGGCGGCGTAGTGTGTTACTGATGGTAGCCTTTGTTACGTTGTGGAGTTTGGAGTGTGACTGTTTGAGGTTGTGGACAGGTGTCTTTTATACTGATAACAAGTTCAAACAGGTGCCATTAATACAGGTAATGAGTGGAGGACAGAGGAGCCTCTTAAAGAAGAAGATACAGGTCTGTGAGAGCCAGAAATCTTGCTTATTTGTAGAGGAGACCAAATACTTATTTTCCACCATAATTTGCAAATAAATTCTTTCCAAATCAGACAATGTGATTGTCTGGATTTGTTTCCACGTTTTGTCTCTCCTGGTTGAGGTATACCTATGATGACAATTACAGGCCTCTCTCATCTTTTTAAGTAGGAGAACTTGCACAATTGGTGGCTGACTAAATATTTTTTTGCCCCACTGTATATGTTGTACATGTCATAATGTGAAGTTTTTCCAATTTCTTATTTGATACTGTAAGATACTTTCAGAAGCAGACAATTGATTGACAGGAGTAAAGTGGATCTAAACCAAAGTACAATCAATTCAATCTATTGCAGCATATCTGCCCTTAGATGTGGTGGATGCATTAAGTTTCTTCCTTTTCAAGCTTTTTGTGATCCTGGCAATATCAGACTTCTTGTCTGAGGCTGGATGACAATGCTTACTAGCTTCTATCTATAGCATATATAAAAAAGCCTGAATAAAGAAAACGAATGCAGCCACTTCTAAAGACTGGAAGCTGCATTATATCATATTTTTGTTCTTGGGTTAGATACACTTTAAATGTTTTATAAGAAAACCCCCATAGTAATATTAATTTAAAACTGAGCTGCACTACAGTATAACTGTTTTTTTTTTTTTAACTGTACTGTTTGTAAAGACATCTTTATTCCAATGAATGACATCACCATTTCGCTTGTATGCACCTACCAGCATCTCAATAGACACTGCAGGTGTAAGCAAATGTGCCGTTCATTTCCTGTGTGAGACCAATTATCTATTGCTTCAATGACTGACATTATGAGTGCATGGGAATTGACTTTCTATCCTGGAAATCACTGACATCCTGCAGCACAAGATCTTTAGCAATGTAATAGAAGAAAATTACAGCACATGAGAATAGCCTTTTTATGAATAGATAATTGCAGTAATCTAAAGCAATTCATTTATTTCAAACAGTCAATTATTAAAGGGAACCTATGTATTTTTTTTAAACTTTATATGTAAGTAACATCAGCACAATTGAATTAATCTCATTAATGCATATTACTGTTTAAAACTTGCTCAGTCTAATGTATAGCTTGCAGTGATATATGCACATGGGGATAGTCATATTTGCTGATTACATGTACAAGTTGTGTTTTGCTCTTTTTTAATACCCACCATAAGTGTGCTTTATTTTTTCTCTTTTTCAATAACAGGTCTATCCGTTTGCTGAGTTTCCTCAGCTTTTTGACCCATAATTGAACAGTTACAGGTTTTAGGAGAGAAAACAAGGGGGTTTTCCATGAGTCGCTGTCATTGGATAAAAGAGAGCCTAGAGTCATATCCTGATTTGTTTAACTACTTCAATAACAGGGCACTTTCACCCCCTTCCACCCCAAGCCATTTTTCAGCTTTCAGTGCTGTCACAGTTTTAAATGACAATTGCGCAATCATGCAACGCTGTACCCAAATGAAATGTTTATAATTTTTCCCCACAAATAGAGCTTTCTTTTGGTGGTATTTGATCACCTCTGCGGATTTTATTTATTGCGCTATAAACAAAAGAAGAGGGACAAGTTTGAAAAGAAACACAATCTTTTTTACTTTTTGCTATAATAAATATCCAATTTTTTTTAAAAAACTATTTTTTTCCTCAGTTTTGGCCGATATGTATTATTCTACATATTTTTGGTAAAAAAATCACAATCGTTTATTTATTTGCACAAAAGTTATAGCGTCTACAAAATAGGGGATAGATTTATAGCATATTTTTTTTTTTTTACTAGTAATGGTGGCGGATTTTTATCATGACTGTGATATTGCGGCGGACACATTTGACAATTTTTTGGGACCATTCACATTTATACAGCAAGCAGTGCTATAAAAATGCATTGATTGCTGTATAAATATGACTGGCAGGGACTCCCTAGTGGCTCGAGAAGGCGCAACGTCATATGACGTCCACCCAGAACAAGAGGCTAATATTGTTTATTTGTCTTGAATTCCTCCTAAAAAATATCAGTGTACTTGTGTCTAGGCACTCTTGTGCCTTTAGCCCGTTAGCTCATTGTTATTATTATTATTATTATTATTATTATTATTATTATTATTATATAGTGTTTATATAGTGCCAACAGTTTGCACGGCGCTTTACAATGTTTGGGCAAATAGTACAGTTTCAATACAGGAGGAATCAGAGGGCCCTGCTCGTTAGAGCTTACAGTCTAAAATCTGCAGTGTGAGATCCTCTAAATCAGGGGTCTAAAAGCTTTCTAAACAAAGGGCTAGTTTATTGTACTTAATACTTTAGGGGGTCTAGTGGGAATGGAAATTTTCCCAGCATCAGTGGGAGTAAACATGGCCACATTTTGGTATTAGGGGGAGGAATAGTGCCCCATTGTTGGTATCATTGGGAGGAATAGTGCCCGATTATTGGTATTAGGGGGAGGAATAGTGCCAGATTATTGGTGTCAGTGGGATAAATGGTGCCCCATTGTTTATGTCAGATGGCAGAATAGTGTCTTGTATCGGTGGGAGGAATAGTGCTCCAAGGACCTGACAAAGGCAAGCAATGGGCTGCATCCTGAGCCCGTTTGGGGACCACTGATCTAACGCATTGTGCTCTGACTGCTAGTCTCACAAGATTTAAAGTGAAATTTGGTGATGCCACAACAGTGCTGCTCACTGTTTCTCGTACTTGAGAGGAATCTGTACCCAAGGACCTGAAGTACAAGGATCACTGTGTTGCCACCTCATTAATGAAGTGGACCTGTGCTTCCTCTGCCTTTCCTGCTGCTTTTTCATCATTACCCCACCAAGCATTAGATCACCAGTCATTAGATTAATAGTTGTCAAATCAACAGTCACCTCTGACATGAAGAATTAAAGTCCTGCTTTTACCAAGATGTCTACTTCCACACAGAAAAGGCATGATAAATCATTAATGCCATTGCTGGCCTCCCTTTGAAAAGTCTAATTGCCTGACTGTCTGGTTTTACTATGTTGTCAAAGATCTTGAACAACCAATGCAGATCAGGAGAGACAGAACTCCTAATCAAAATACTTGTTCCAGGTCAGTGACTCAGACAGTAAAGAAAAATATAGGTGTCCCTCACGTGTGTACACAAAAACCCAGATCTCACCACATCCCTAAATAAGCCAATTGCTGTACCCCCGAAGGGGTGTGTTTCCTCAGTGGGATTTTAAACGTGGGAGATAGGTTAAAGTACCAAATTAGTCAACGAGTATGTATCAAAAGTATCAAATTTTATTTAGTTTAAATAGTGTTGTTCATAGACAACATGTCAAAACAAAAATTCGTTAACAGCATTAGATATAAAACCCCCAAATGACCAATTGTGAGAAAGAGGGCACGACCTAGGGCGGACAACTAACCACGATACCTTACATCATTCATGATGAGACACACATTCAAAATTATATACGTGTACAAGCGACAATGAAAGCAGAGAAAGCCCTCTAAAAAACTGTCTCATGGGTGTAGATAGGGATGCCAACGTTTCGAGGCTTTTAGGCAAAGTGTCGCCTCTTCATCAGGGCGAGGGCGGTGCAAAAGTGTCGCAGTACCGTCGGTAACTGGATGGTAAATATGTCTCCAATGGAGATCGTGAAGATTGCTAGGTCGGTTAGAGAAAGAATGTGTCCTGGGTCATTAAAAGCACAGGTTGTTCACAAGGTATCTCCGTACACTGTGACCAACTTCCGAGAGATGTTTGTAAATCAGGGAAGAGGAAGGGGATGAGAGAGACCGTCCCCTCCTCTATATATTATTCTCCCTGCCCTGGGGCAGTGTGGGATGCAGAAGCTGTTTGAGATGCCGGGAGCAAAAATCACTCCATAGGAAAGCTCTGGTTCTGGCAGCTCTGTCTGTGTTGCTGTCCACAGGGAGACCGACAGGGAGACCGACTCAGACAGTAAAACCAACTTTTCTGTCAACATGAGTGTAAAGGACCTAATATTTTCTGTGTAGGTCAGCAATGACAATTTGGTAGTAGATACCACTGCTGGGTGTGTTACATGGAATCCTTGCAGAATGACAGCTTTTATCGTCCTCTGACCCTCCATAGTGTTCATTGGATTAAATGTAGGGCAGAGCCAATGACATCTTAGTTTATAGGTTAAAGGAGAAGTACAGACAAAGCTTGTTTGGCTGTACTTCTCCTGTGGATCACAGGAGTACAGTTTTTTTCTACACTCCTGTGACCCATTTTCAGCTGATAGTGGGCAGACAGTCACCAGTTCTGAGCCCTGAGAACCCAGTAATCGGCGGTGTTTGATCATTTAGTCCTCAGTGTTAGGCCTCGTACAGACGAGGGGTTATCCGCTGGAAACGGTCCGCCGGACCGTTTCCAGCGGACATTCCTCCTCCGGATTTTGATCCGATGGCTTGTACACACCATCGGATCAAAATCCGCGCGGAAAACATCCGCGGTTACGTGTCGCGCCATCGCCGCGTCATCGTGCGCGACGCTGGAAGGTAAACACTTCCACGCATGCGTCGAATCATTACGACGCATGCAAGGGATGGGAGCGGACGGACTGATCCGGTGAGTCTGTACAGACGACCGGATCAGTCCGCTGGACTGGATCCCAGCGGATAGATTTTGTAGCATGCTACAAAATTTTTATCCGCTGGGAATCCGTCGGCTGGATTTTTATCCGCCGACAATTGTCCGCTCGGGCCTACACACAACCGGATCTATCCGCTGGAACTGATCCGCGGATCAATCCCAGCGGACAGATCCGGTCGTGTGTACAAGGCCTTAGAGTTGATGGGGCACAGATGCAGCATCGAACTGATGCTGCATCCACATAGGTAAGTAGGAATCTGAAAAAGAAAAAAACACCACACCCCTGTTAAAGTAAAGGTACTAACAACGGCTTTAGCATTACAAAGAAAGCCCTTAACTGTGACAGTAAATACATTCTTCAACATCCAAAAGATGCTTTTTGCCTCCCACACTGGCCCATCAATATAGTAGGCATTCTTACTGGAGAACAGTATTGCATGAAATGGGAAGGCAAGCTCTCAACACCATCAAGTGAAAATTGTATGTTATGCATGTACAGAAAACTGCGGGACTAGCAAAAACTTCAGCAAGAACTTCCAGCATTTTTTTATTATAATTTCTTCAATTTGTCTTTATACACACTGGCCCAGATTCTCGTAGGGCGGCGTAACGATGTGCGGGCGTAGCCTATGTTATTTACGCTACGCCGCCGCAACTTAGAGAGGCAAGTGCAGTTTTCACAAAGCACTTGCGTCCTAAGTTACGGCGGCGTAGCGTAAATATGCCGGCATAAGCGCGCCTAATTCAAATGTGGAAGAGGTGGGCGGGTTTTATGTAAATTAAGCATGACCCCACGTAAATGACGCTTCGAACAAATGGCGCATGCGCCATCTGTTGACATATCCCTGTGCGCATGCGTCGGATAGAAAGCCTAAGATACGTCGAACACTGCCTACGACGTGAACGTAACTTACGCACAGCCCTATTCGCGTACGACTTACGTAAATGACGTAAAAAGATACGCCTGTTTCCCGACGTCCATACCTTGCATGGGCTGCGCCACCTAGAGACCAGCTTTATCTTTACGCCGGCGTATGTCTTACTTAGACGGCGTAACTAATTGCGACGGGCGTACGTACGTTCGTGAATCGGCTTATCTTGCTCATTTACATATTCAACGCGGAAATCAACGGAAGCGCCACCTAGCGGCCAGCGTAAATATGCACCCCAAGATACGACGGCGTAGAAGACTTACGCAGCTCGTATCTTGGCCAAATCTATGCGTAACTGATTCTATGAATCAGGCGCATAGATACGATGGCGGCCATTCGGTCTTACGACGGCGTATCTGGAGATACGCCGTCGTAAGTCTTTGAGAATCTGGGCCACTATTTTTAAGGTGCCTTTGATACAGTGTTGTGGCAAGCAGAAACCTTTTCCTCCTCATCCCATATCTGTCAGTGGGTGATTCTGAATACACAAACGCAGATAGCAAGCATTTGTGCTGCAAGTTTCAAAATGACTTGCTAAGCTATTGCTAGACTTGCCAGGCTTCACAAGTTTGTTGAACAATTGCAGAAAGTCCACATTGCATATCTCCAGATCAACTTTCTTTGTAAACATTCTGCAAGTATGCTGCAAGTTCTGGTTCAGTTATGTTGTGCAATAGTCATCCCACCACAGGGGGTCACTGTTGCTAAATATTCATGCTGCAGACTTGCTAGAGATTTGCCACACAAATTTGCTACAAATTGGAAACGTGTAAACTAGAATTTGTTCTTCAAGTGCTCTGCAAGTGTACAACTTTCCAATTCAACACTGCCACAAATTTGTAGCAAGTTATCCTTGCTATCTGGAAAGCGATATCAAGCCGTTTGATGACTCACTCGCACTTTTGAAACTGTAGACTCACGGGTCTGAGTTGACTGACACTGGGAATAGAGGTGCAGTAAGTCTGTGGTGGGATGTGCAGTAGATGTGCAGTAGATGAGGTGAATATATTTTTACAAAATATTGAACAATATAATTAAAAAAACAGTAAAGCTGGAATTGGACTTGCACACATATAGGTGGATTCAGGTAGGCGGGCGCATAGTTGCGGCGGCATAGCGTATGGCATTTACACTACGCCGCCGTAAGTTAGCGAGGCAAGTACATGATTCACAAAGTACTTGCCTGCTAAGTTACGGCGGCGTATCGTAAATCAGGCGGGCGTAAGCGTGCATAATTCAAATTCGGCTGAGGGGGCGTGTTGTATGCTAATTGGGGGTGACCTGACGTGATTGACGTATTTTACAAACGGCGCATGCGCCGTCCATGTACATATCCCAGTGTGCATTGCGGCAAAGTTCGCCGCACGGTCCTATTGGTTTCAATGTGGACGTAAATTACGTCCAGCCCTATTCACGGACGACTTACGAAAACAACGTAAAATTTTCACATTTTGACGTGGGAACGACGGCCATACTTAACATTACTATTCCAGCTATTTGATGGAATAACTTTAGGCCTGAAAGAGCGTGTTACGTAAACGGCGTATCTTTACTGCGTCGGGCAAGCGTACGTTCGTGAATCGGCGTATCTACTCATTTACATATTCTAGGCCGACCTAGAGGTCAGCCTGGTGTAAGACACTTACGCCGCTCGTATCTGAGTCTAAATTAAGCGTATCTGGTTACCAGAATACATTTAAATTGGCGTTGGTGCAGATTCAGACTTAGGCTGGCGTATCTACTGATACGCCAGCCTAAGTCTATCTGAATCTACCTAATAGATTACAATCCAACTGTTTCAACCAAGCTGTAGAGCATTTGGGGTGCATATATGCTTGTTTTTAATATGCGTTAACAATATGCAAGCAATAAATACATTTTCTTTGAGAGAATCCACAGCAATCGAGGGATTTTACTTTTTTTACACAAATTTTGTTTAAAAAAAAAAAAGATGTGTGTGACAGTATCACAATGAGATAATGAACCGTCTTAAAGCGGAGTTCCGGCCACAATTTCACTTTTTAAATATAAATACCCCTGTAATACACAAGCTTAATGTATTCTAGTAAAGTTAGTCTGTAAACTAAGGTCCGTTTTGTTAGGTTGTTACAGCATTTAGACACTTTATAAAATAGAAATTGACTGGGGCCATCTTAAGTGTGGGCATCATGAAGCCAGACTGTATGACTTCCTGGATTTCAGCCTTGCAGATCTCGCACATGCTCAGTGCTGCACAGGCAGTGAGTGTAATAGGTTTCAGATCAGGTTTCAGCACCTGTACTGTCCAAGTCACATGATTCTGGGGAGTGCACAGACTCCTGGAAAGTTACACCCACTACATTCCCAGGAGTCTGTGCGGTGTAGGTTAGGAAGCTTAAGCACCTAGGTGCAGGAAGAGGGAAGATTAACTATTCTGCCTAGCAACAACACTTTGAAGGCATCTAAAAAAAAAAAAAAATTCTTAAAGGACTAATGACATTTTTTTAAAACTACTGATGTAATGTTATATTTATGGGTGGAACTCCACTTTAATAGAAAATTTACTGTAAATAGTGGCCAACATTACTTATAAAAGTTGGAACAAAAAGTAGAGAAGTGGCCCATAGCCGCTAATCTGATTGCACTATTTATTCATTTATGACAGCTAACATGACTGCTACTACTAGCATTACCCCTATTTTATCTCTACTGTAGTGGTATAAATGTGACACATTTGAAATTCAGACAGATGTGCCAAGGTTAGGTGTGGCCTTTGCCATGCAATATTGCTGCTGTATTTGACTGTATGCCATCATCAGGCTTTTGCATATGGGATGCTAGCTACTAGCAGCTTTGACCAATCAAACATTGGCTTTTACTAAACATTAGATTTTTGAAGATTGCTGATATTGTATTGGCTGATATTATATGTGGCCCTTGTAAGTAACAGAGTATACAACACAATTGTGCAGTACATTGGATTAATCAATGACATTTTCCTTTTATTTCCAAGCCTGGTGTGGAAAGGTGCAGCAGTAAAAAATTGTTGTTACTACGGGCAAAATAAACTGTCAGATAATTGTATAAGGCCACACAGACTTTAGACTGCTTTCACACCTGAGCGACATGGAAACCAATGAAAAACACGCATTGTGTTTGCGATGCCATTATTTCTCAATGGCATACCTAATATGGGTAGCAGTCATGCTTTCTTTTTGCCCATTCTTCTGTGCAAATAACACGCATTGCCAAACGCGCTTGGCTCAGTGCCAGAAAATGGTACTTGAGCTTTTTTGGTGCATTTGTTTGTTGCATGACGGGAAGCCCATTCAAATCAATGGGCTGTCATGCCAAAAGCCCGCTAAACACATTAATGTTACATTGCTCAGCTGTGAATACAGTCGAGCAAATAAGTGTTACATCCAATGAAATCCCTAGAAATGGTTGTTTCCATTGTGGCATTGGATCACAGCTTGTGCATGTGGTATATGGCCTCTCATAAGTACTTCAAGTATCCAGCAAGCAGCACTAACGATAAGGTAGATGTTGGCTGTTTAACTTTAAAATAGTCATGGGTCTTGTTGTTTTGGAGATTGTTCAGGGCATTTTGGAATCATTTTAAAATTACTTTGGCTCCCTCTTTTGTGTGGGTACTGACAGCAATTCATAGGCAACATTTTTTTGCATGGAATAATGGAACTAGATAACACATAAACATAATCACTAAAATTGTATATACCGGTAAGCTTTAACATGTTAAAGCATTATTTTCAACCTTTTTTTAATATACAGCTTTCATTAAACCAATATATGTTGATCTTGCCATAAAGAGCCTTATTCAGACACTTGGGTAAGTGCTATTTCCCAATTTTACTATAGTGTCACATGAGCCTCTATTTGAGACTTCAATCAGCATAGTCTACCATTGTTTTCATCAAGAAGTTAGTACTGGAGCCCTTGCAGGTAGACAGAAATGGGCTAAATAAGGCTGGGGATATCAGGAGCACTGAGATGTGAAAAAAAAAGAACCTTCTAAAATAACCACTGTTTATAATACACGTGGCTTTAGCAAACTAATATCATCCAGTTGGGGTTAAGTGAGAAATGTACTAGAGACAAAGAGTACAAGCAGGTTTTGTACTACAAGTATTTTGAGACTGCAGAGGGTATAGCAGTGAAAAAATTGGCAAGCACCAAGGCAGTTTTATGCAGGAACAATAGGGCTAACTGGTGTATGCCTAACTTTTATTGTCTAGTAGCCTGATTCAGGCAGAGATACGACGGCGTATCAGTAGATACGCGGTCGTCACTCCAAATCTGCGCCGTTGTAAATTTAAGCGTATTCTCAAATTGAGATACGCTTAAATATTGCTAAGATACTACCGCAGGCGCCGTCGTATCTTAGCTGTCTATTTACGCTGGCCGCTAGGGGCGTGTACGCTGATTTACGCCTAGAATACGTAAATCAGTGAGATACGCCTATTCACGAACGTACGCTTGCCCGTCGCAGTAAAGATACGCTGTTTACGTAAGGTGTTTTCAGGCGTAAAGATAAACCACCAAAAAGATGGCACAGCCAATGTTAAGTATGGACGTCGGAACCGCGTCTAATTTTTCACGTTTTACGTCGTTTGCGTAAGTCGTCCGTGAATGGGGCTGGCCGTAGTTTACGTTCATGTCGAAATCAATGAGTCTTTGCGGCGTAATTTGGAGCATGCGCACTGGGTTACGTCAACGGGCAGGGCATGCGCCGTTCGTTCAAAATGTCATTTACGTGGGGTCATGCTTAATTTCTATAAAACACGCCCACCTCTTCCACATTTGAATTAGGCGCGCTTACGCCGGCACATTTACACTACGCCGCCGTAACTTAGGACGCAAGTTGTTTGTGACTACCGTACTTGCCTCTCTAACTTACGGCGGCGTGTCGTATATGAGATACGCTACGCCTGCCTAAAGTTAGGCATGTCTACCTGAATCTGGCTATATATATGGGATGCAATGAAAACTTCCAATGATGTCACAATGTGTTGTGAACAATAAGCAGTTCCAAGAACAGATGGTCAATAAAAAGTGAACGTTGCACTGTCAACACCTAAAACTAAAAATACAAAACATAATACTACCCCTAAAATAGAAGAAAAAAACAGTTTAACCTAAAGATGCCCTATTAACACCAATAACAGTGAAAGACAGAATCACCTTTAAAGCACTCTGCCTGACGCACAAATGTATCTTGGGTAATGCACCCAAGTATTTGTGCGAAAAATGAAAGGCATACAACCCCAGTCGCACTCTGCGATCCTCCAACCAAAATCTACTCCAAATCCCTAAAACAAGATACAAGTCCAAAGGAGAAAGGAGATTTGCGGTCCGAGGCCCTCGACTTTGGAACACTTTACCAACCTCTATTCGGTTGGAGGAGAATCACTTGGCCTTTAGGAGAAAGATCAAAACCCATCTCTTCTGAGATCAATGGAGAAATGGTCAAACAAGCGCCCAGAGGCGATTCAGTTCGCATTAACCTTAACCTATTAACAGCTATAACGCTTATAACAGCTACAACAGCTATACACATTAAAATACCCCACAAATTAATTAAAGAAAAAAACAAAATAATACACTCTGAAACAATATACTATATATACAGTATTTTCAGGACAAAAAAGGTTTGCTGTGGAGGGGATTTAATTTGGCGCTGACCTCAAATCAATTAAAATATATAGACCACAGGGCCCCAAATAATAGGAACAAAAAGGCAGCAAAGAGGTTGATGACCCTAAGGCCTTGTACACACGGTCGGACAAACCGATGTGACTGGTCCGTTGGACCGTTTTCATCGGTTCACCTCTGAAGTGGCCGTACGGCCTGATATGTGTACACACCCTCAGTCCAAAATCCGATCGGGTCAGAACACAGTGACGTCAAACACATGACGTGCTGAATAAAACGAAGTTCAATGCTTCCAAGCATGCGTCGACTTGATTCTGAGCATGCGCGGGTTTTGAACCGATGCTTTTCTGTACTAACCATCGGTTTGGTCCGATGGGGCAGCGGTCCATCGGTTCGGTTTTGAAGCCAGTTTTAACATTTTGGACCGAAGGAAAACAGACCGATGGCCTATACACACGGTCGGTTTGGTCCGATGAAACTGAACTTCGGTTCATTCTCATCGGTTCGGTCCGACCGTGTGTACGGGGCCTCAGAGTTTTCAATCATAATTAAAGTACAGTTTCTTATCAAATCCTTCCCATGTAGTTTGCCAGTTTTCCCTGTCCTTTTCATATAGCAGCTTCTAATACGCCTACTGTATATTATTACTGTCCTCAGCTCCTTTTCTAGTGAGAAAGATGACCTACCCAAAAGCCGCCTTATTGGCCCTTCTAAGCCTGCAACATATAGCTCAAAGGCCATGCAATGCATTATGATTTAAAAAATATACTTCTGTACAAGTCTACACAACAATTCTTTTCAAAACGGCAGGATTCACCTCAAACTCATGGCAGCATCAAACTGGAACTTCTTCCCTAATCAGGATTTCAATTTGAGAATTTAGTTGTGGCATACCACATTGTGGTAAGCTTTATAAAGCAACAGCTTACTTTTGCATTATATTGTAGGTTAGAAAAACTGTGAAATTATGCAGCTGATTTGACTTCAGTGTTATTTTAGAAAATGACAGAAGAACAGCAATTTTGAGAATGAACATATGTTTTAGTTCCCATCATCAAGACCTTTGCCTGAATATTGTCACTCCAAGAAACGATTTGGTATCTAATGCTCCTGTGTGCAAAACTGATATCTAATTTTTTGGGTGCACTAAGCTTTAAACAGGATAAAATACAAAACACTAACAGGGTAAAGGTAAATAATTTTAAGCATTTATATGTGGTACTTAATGATCTTCATGTACAAATTCAAAACCTTGCAAGTCTTTACAGCCTCTCACATCCAGGTTCAATTTTACCTTTCATTGTACTTTGTATGAGTCTATGTCACCCTTCCTCCCTGAACATTTCCTGCATGTCCCCAATTGTCACTCCAAGCCAGAGGGACAGAGGTCAGTGGGTCACTCATCAATCAAACTGCACTATTCAGTGATCAATACATATACCTGTAGGCAACATGAGCCCATCATTGTTATTGCTAAATTGCAGACAGTGATACTGGAAGGCTGTATTGGGGTAATTAGAAACATTGCAGCTACACATGACATGGTAGTGAATGTCAAAAATAACAAAGGGCCAGAAGGCAATCAGGAGACATAAGTTAAACATTCAAACAGAAGGTTATTAGTAGAGAACACGTGGAAGGCTGCTTCTTCTTGTAACCCATAAAACTGCTGAAATCTGAATGTGGCAATTTATACAAAAGGCAAGAAAAAAGTCTGTTTGCTTTTGTTAAATATTAACAAAAATGGTGCAGTACTACCCTCAAAAACTATTGTGTATAAACATCAATAATTCGATCTAAAATCATGTGCATTATATATTCATCATACAATTCACAAACACAGTGGGGAAAATAATTATTTGATCCCCTGCAGATTTTGTAAGTTTGCCCACTTACAAAGAAATTAAGGCTCTATAATTGTTATCATGTATTTTAAATTATAGAGACAGAATATCAGCCAATAATTAAGATAAACACATGATGCTGTAGTATAAATTGAGTTGCAGTTCAGTGAGCAAAATAGGTATTTGATCCCCTACCAACCATCAATAATTCTGACTCCCACAGGCTGATTTACAGTATGTGCTCATGTGGTACACAGATTAGTCTTATCAATTTAAGAAGGCACTCCTAACGACATTTTGTTATGTGTATAAAAGACCACCGCCCACAGAATTTTCTTTCTTACATTCAAACCTCACCATCTTAGACAAGACCAAAGAGCTGTCAAAGGACATCAGGGGGAAGATTGCAGACCTGCATGAGGCTGGAATTGGCTGCAAGACCATTCTCACCAAGAAGCTTTGTGAGAAGGAGTGTAACAGGCGCCGTCGCGCCGCCTGTTCCCTGTGTAGCAGGCGCTTTCAGCGCAGTAATGCGTTCCGTGCTGGAACGCATACGGCGCTCGCACGAAGACTACATCGCCCGGCGCTGTGGTGAGTTCCAGCTTGGAATGCGGAAGTGCGCCGCACATCACGGCTGCACTGGATTCGGCACACCTGTCTCCTGCCTATAAAGGCATTCAATGGAGATAGAAACTTTGTTCTATTATTGTCAGCTGTAGCTCGGCCACACTACTCATATTGGTGCCATTGCTCCCCATGCTACAACATTGTTCCAGCCTTCAACTACTACTCAACTACTACTTTAGTGCTCTTTACATCTACTGCAACAGAGAGTGATTGCTGGGGACATCCTTTGAGGCCTTCCTTGCTGAACACCCAACACCTCGGAATCCCGATTTTCTACACTGAAGCCCTGCAAACGGATAAGTAGCCATTGTGGCACTTGTAGTGCTATAGAAAGATCTGCATAATTTCCATCTAAAACAATTGCTATGATTCAATGTGACTTGTGGCTAATAACATACTACTTGGGAGAGGCTGTTGTGCTTATGATTGTTTGCTAAGGAATATCTTAAAGGAACATCTACACTCAAATTACCTGAGCTATACTTGCCTCTTATATGCAATTATTAGTTTGACGTAACAACTCCTATTTACTACGTGTACTCTCAAAGTACCTGAGCTATATTGTCTGTCATATGCAACTATTAGTTGTCTCTACAACTCCTATTGACTATGAGCTATATTGCCCGTCATATGCAACTATTAGTTGTCTCTACAACTCCTATTTACTACGTGCTTGACATAAGTATAAAGTACCTATGGGCCTTGTCCTAAGTTGCGGAACATGTTCACCTAAACTTTTCTATGCTAAGGGTTGACGTATTTCATGCCTTTTCCCTTAGTGGCCTAATGCACGACGCTATGTAATACTGATAATCGCTTGCATACTGTTGTGCATTGGAATCTTAACGTGTATACTATAATTTTAAACGCTAAGCTTTGGTCGCATGTTGTAATGCGTCCAAGCTCAGTAGCTCAACGCCTTTCTTTATGTGAGAGAGAGATGATGTAGAGAACCCCCAAACTCCTGTTTGTGTCGAGTGACGCCTGGGGCTTAATACTGAATTCTCACATAAAGAAGAGCATTGAAGTCCTTGCTACCGTAGATGTGGTTCACTCCGTTCACCAATGCTGTTACAAGGAGACAACTGTTGGAGTGGTTATTCACAAATGGAAGAAATACAAAATAACCATCAATCGCCCTCAGTCTGGAGCTCCATGCAGGATTTCACCTCATGGGGTAAAGATAATCATGAGAAAAGTTAGGGATCAGCCTAGGACTACACGGGATGAGCTTGTGATTGATCTCAAGGCAGTTGGGACCACAGTCACCAAACAATTAAAATCCTGCAGTGCCCACATCCCCCTCCTCAAGAAGGCAGATATACAGGCCTGTCAAAAGTTTGCCAATGAATATCTAAATGATTTAGAGATGGATTGGGAGAAAGCACTGTGGTCAGATGAGACCAAAATTTAGCTCTTTGGCATTAACTCGACTTTCAGGGTTTGGAGGAAGAAAAGTGCTGACTATGACCCTAAGAACACCATCCCTACAGTCAAGTACGGAGGTGGAAACATTATGTTTTGAGGCTATTTCTCTGTTAAACTTTGCCGCATCGAGGAGCCAAAGGACGGGGCCATATATTGTAAAATCTTGGATGAGAACCTTCTTCCCTCAACCAGAACACTGAAGATGGGTCGTGGATGGGTCTTTCAGCATGACCCAAAACATACCACCAAGGCAACAAAGGAGTGGCTCAAGAAGAAGCACATTAAGGTCATAGAGTGGCCTAGCTAGTCTCCAGAACTTAATCCTATAGAAAATTTATGGAGGGAGCTGAAACTTCGAGTTGCCAAGCAACAGCCAAGAAACCTTAAGGATTTAGAGAAGATCTGTAGAGTGGACCAAAATACCTCCTGAGATATGTGCAAACCTGGTGACCAACTACAAGAAATTTTGTAACTCTGTGCTTGCCAACAAGGGTTTCTCCACCAAGTACTAAGTGATGTTTTGCTTGGGAATCAAATACTTATTTTACTCGCTGAGCTTCAACTCAATTTTTTAACTTTTGTTTCATGTGTTATTTCTGGATTTTTGGTTGATATTCTGTCTCTTATCATTTAAAATACACCTATAATAAAAATGATAGACCCTTAATTTCCGCAGGGGATCAAATAATAATTTTACCCACTGTAAGAACTGTGTAGTGTCCACCAGAAATATCCAAAATAGTCGATTCCCATAAGCGGAAAAAAAAGGAATACAAATAAAGTGTTTTTATTAATAATCCATCGAGTGAATAAAGTCCCATGTGATCCAATCACTAAGTACTGTAAATCATCCTTTTCCTCTTCTCCTGGATATATCCTCTCCTGGAGACCACATGCAAATACCGGAGTTGCCTGAGAGGGGGATACGCTGCTACAGTACCTTGAAAACGTATTCATATCCCTTTGACATTTTTCACATTTTGTGATGTTACAACCAAAAACTTAAATGTATTTTATTGGGATTTTAAGTGATAGACCAACAGAAAGTGGCACATATTTGTGAAGTGGATGTAAAATGATAAATGGTTTTCATATTTTTTTTAGAAATATGTGAAAAGTGTGGTGTGCATTTGTATTCAGCACCCCTGAGTCAATAATTTGTAAAACCACTTTTTGCTGCGATTACAGCTTCAAGTATTTTTGGGTATGTCTCTACCAGCTTTGGACATCTAGAGAGTGACATTTTTGCCCATTCATCTTTGCAAAATAGCTCAAGCTCTGTCAGATTGGATGGAGAGCGTCTGTGAACAGCAATTTTCAAGTCTTGCCACAGATTCTCAATTGGATTTAGGTCTGGACTTTAACTGGGCCATTCTAACACATAAATATGCTTTGATCTAAACCATTTCATTGTAGCTTTGGCTGTATGTTTCGGGTCGTTTTCCTGCTGGAAGGTGAACCACCGCCCTAGTCTCAAGTCTTTTGCAGACTCTAAGGCCTCGTACACACGACCGGATCTATCCGCTGGGATTTATCCGCAGATCAGTTCCAGCGGATAGATCCGGTGGTGTGTACGTCCGAGCGGACATTGATCGGCAGAAAAAATTCCAGCCGACGGATTTCCAGCGGATAAAAATTTCTTTGCATGCTAAGAAATCTATCCGCTGGAATCCTGTCCAGCGGATTGATCCGGTGGTCTGTACAGACTCACCGGATCAATCCGTCCGCTCCTCTCCCTCGCATGCGTCGTAATGATTCGACGCATGCGTGGAAGTCTTTATCTTCCAGCGTCGCGCATGTCGCCGCGTGATCATCGCGGCGACGGCGTGACACGTCACCACGGATGGATTCCGCGTGGATTTTGATCTGATGGTTAGTACAACCATCAGATCAAAATCCGCCAGAGGATTTATCCGCTGGAACGGTCCGGAGGACCGTTTCCAGCGGATAATCCTCTCGTGTGTACGGGGCCTAAGGCCTCGTACAGACGACCGGACCTGTCCGATGAAAACGGTCCGCGGACCGTTTTCATCGGACATGTCCGCTGGGATCATTTGGTCTGATGGCTGTACACACCATCAGACCAAATTCCCCGCGGACAGGATACGCGGTGACGTGGCGGTGACGTTGCAGCAAAGATGACGCGGCAATGTACGTGCCCCCGGAAGTTCAATGCTTCCACGCATGCGTCAAATCACTTTGACGCATGCGAGGGATTTCGGCCGAGCGGACATGTCCGATGAGTCGTACTGACCATCGGACATGTCCGATGGACATGGTTCCAGCAGACATGTTTCTTAGCATGCTAAGAAACATTTGTCCGCTGGAAACCTGTCCGCTAGGCCGGGAATCCGGTCCGGTCGGCCCTACACACGACCGAACATGTCCGTGGAAACTGGTCCGCGGACCAGTTTCAGCAGACATGTTCGGTCGTGTGTACGAGGCCTAACAGGTTTTCTTCCAAAATTGCCCTGTATTTGGCTCCATCCATCTTCCCATCAACTCTGACCAGCTTCCCTGTCCCTGGTGTGTTCAGGGTGATGTGCAGTGATAGTTTTACGCCACACATAGCATTTTTCTCTTAGGCCAAGAAGTTAAATTGTATTCTTATCTGACCAGAGCATCTTCTTCCACATGTTTTCTGTGTCCCCCACATGGCTTTTGCAAACTGCAAACGGGACTTCTTATGGCTTTATTTCAACAATGGCTTTCTTCATGCCACTCTTCCATAAAGGCCAGATTTGTAGAGTGCACCACTAATAGTTGTCCTGTGGACAGAGTCTCCCACCTGAGCTTTGGATCTCTGCAGCTCCTCCAGAGTTACCATGGGTGAATGGCCATGTCTTGGTAGGTTTTCAATTGTACCATACTCCATTTTCGGATGATGGATTGAACAGTGCTCCGTGAGATGTTCAAAGCTTGGGATGTTCTTTTATAACCCAACCCTGCTTTAAACTTCTCCACAACGTTACCCCTGACCTATCTGGTATGTTCCTTGGCATTCATGATGTTGTTTGTTCACCAAGGTCCTCTAACAAACCTTGGAGGGCTTCACAGTACAGCTGTATTTATACTAAGAATAAATTACACACAGGTGGACTATTATTACTAATTATGTGACTTCTGAAGTCAATTGGTTCCACTGAATACAAATGTAGTTTATTTTGATCAATTAACAAAATGGAAAGTAGATGAACGGAAAAGATATCCAAATCAACTCCATATTTGGTGAGACTACCCTTTGCCTTCAAAACAGTATTAATTCTTCTAGGTACACTGAGACACAGATTTTGAAGGAACTCGGCAGGTAGCGTGGTCCAAACATCTTGGAAAACTAACCACAGATCTTCTATGGATGTAGATCCCTGTTTTTATCAATGTGTTTTTATGCTTTTTTGCGGGGTCCTATTTTCTTAACAGCTATTTAATTATATTTAGTCTTTTCACTATATCTAACAAGCATTGGCCCATTCATGATCAGACCTTTGTTATAGTGTATAGATGTCTTAATATGCTGCTGGTGTGCTGTGGTTTTCTGTTCTCTGGGTGGCCACAGTATATAAACACCATCACACCTGCAGTATCCCAGTAGGCCTGTAGAAGGAGCTTGTCTCCGAGCGCGTAGCCTGTTGTTTCTAGTCTCACGTTCCTTCCAGTGCTCTCCCTGGTCCCGCTCTCTGGTAACGTCATCTGCACCTCCACGCTGAACCTGGCTTTTTCCTGGTGGCCACAGGATGAACTTCTCTTCCTGCCTGCAGATCCATGGATCCAGATGGACCTGAGACTGGACCGCACTGCGGATCATGAGAACCTGATGAGCCTGTTTTGCAATTGAGTATTGTAAGTGCATTTCTTTTGAGATTAAACATAGTATCTGACATATTGCACTTAGGTGGCACTTCCCTTTTTTGTTTCCTTATCTTCCCCTAACAGAGTTGGCTTTTCTCTAAAGGACAGCTGCCGCTCACCATCTTCCCACCTTCCCATCTCATTCCTTTTTAGGACTGTCATTTTGTACCACTATATGGATTATAAAACTGTGACTGTTTTCTAGACATATACATTGCCCGCTTTTTAAGTGTTCGGTAGTACCAGTGTTTGCGCTAACAGTTCCAAATTTCTGTACTTCTATGGATGTAGACTGCCTCAAATCGTTCTGTCTCTTCATGTGATCCCAGACAGACTCAATGATGTTGGCCCCCCTCTGGGCTCTAAGGAGGCCAGACCATTACTTCCAGGACTCCTTGTTCTTCTTTACATTGAAGATAGTTCTTAATGACATTGGCTGTATGTTTGGGGCCATTGTCCTAATGCAAAATGAAATTTGGGCCAATCACACACCTCTCTGATGGTACATCATGATGGATAAGTAACTGCCTGTATTTCTCGGCATTGAGGACAACATTGATCCTGACCAAATCTCAAACTCCATTTACAGAAATGTTGCCCCAAACTTGCAAAGAATCTCCACCATACTTCACTGTTGCCTGCAGACACTCATTAATGTACCACTCTCCAGTCCTTTGGCAAACAAACTTGTCATGGACATGCAATAATGTCTTGCAGCTTACCTTCTTCTCATGTGTTCATTAGAGGCCTGACTCTCTTCTGGCTGCCTTTTTATCATCTCTCCTCCCTGTATGGCCCCACCCCAGGCCATCCCAGGAAGTGTATATTAACTGTTGCACTGCAGGTCTGCTTTGCTGTTCAGCTTTGTTTGTTAGCTTGTTCCTGTCTGCCGTGTGCTACGTTTACCTTTCTGTGTACCGATTTTGGCTCGTCTCTGACTACTCCTGTTTGCCTGTGACCCTGACATTTTGGTCTGTCCCTTGGTTACCCCTGTCTGCCTGTTGCCCCGACCTCGGCTTACCCATCACCATCCCTTGTGTCCTCAGTGACTACTTCCCCTCTCTCCCTACGGAGCGTGACATGGGGGACCCCGGGGGCCGCAACCTGTGTTCAGTTGCAGCGAAGGCCATCCTCACCACTAGAGGCTCTGGTGAACACCTGCTGGACCTTAGACTCTGCGCCCTGGGGAATCTTGGGTTCACGTTTCCTGTCCATCCGCAGCAGTCTGCTATTGGGTTCACTACCTTGCGGTGCACCCCTGTCTCCATCGGGATGCATTTGTCACCTGGCCACAGGTGACCTGACAGTTTGAACAGCCATAAACCCAGCTGACGTGCCGCTCCCCGCAGACGATCTATTACAGGGCATAGTTCGCAGACTCAAGACGCAAGAAGCTAATCAGACTCAGGTGATGCGTTTCCTACAGGATTTGGCTTCCAGCTTTGAACAGCTTCAGACCTCGTTGGGAACCCCGAATCCGCAACCCCAAGTACAGCCAATGGCTGCGCCTGTCGCACCAGTCGCAGAATCGCATTCACTGAAACTACCACCTCCAATCCATTTTTCTGGGGACTCCAAGGCCTGCAGGGGGTTTCTTAACCAGTGCACCATCCATTTTGAGTTTCAGCCTAAAAAATTCCTGTCTGATCAGGCAAAGGTAGCCTATATTATTTCCCTCCTTTCCGGTGAAGCTCTAGCCTGGGCTGCCCCCCTGTGGGAGAAGAATGATCTGGTAGTTTACAGTCTGTCCGACTTCTTGAAGCTCTTTCGTAACATCTTCGAGGAGCCGGCTCGGGTTTCTTCAGTGGCTAGTGCTCTTTTACGTCTCCGCCAAGAATCCCGTTCAGTGGGACAATTTGCTCTCTAGTTCCGTATCGTCTCAGCTGAATTGAGCTGGAACAATGAGGCCCTGGTCGTTACCTTTTTACATGGCCTCTCTGACCGAGTGAAAGACGAATTAGCTGGAAGAACCATCCCCGTCGGTCTGGACGATCTCATCTCATTATGCAACCAGATTGATATTCGTTTTCAGGAGAGGTCCATAGAAAGAAGACGCCCACACTCCCTAGGCCCTAGCCTGTCTGAGCTCCCCTCACTTCGTCCCGTGGAGCATCCTCTGCCTGCTGAGGAACCTATGCAGCTGGGCCGGACCAGACTAACCCCCACGGAACGTGCTAAGCGCAGAACTCTGGGCTTGTGCCTCTATTGTGGAGGCAAGGGCCACTTTCGTGACTCCTGCTTGCTCCGTCTGGGAAACGCTCGGGTCTAATACATTTAGAAGGTGGAGTATTGGACCCAGAAACATCACCTTCCCATCTTCTTCTTCGGTGTCCCTTCATGTAAGCACTTCTCCCCAATCGACCCTTGCATATTTGGATTCCGCGGCTGCCGGCAACTTTATGGACTGGAGAACTGCTTCTTCTATGAAGCTCACACTTTCACCCCTCTCTACGTCGTTGGTAGTCTCGGCAATTGATGGCACTGTTCTTCCAGGAGGCCCTAGTCGCTTCCATTCACTTCCCGACACTACCCATTAGGATGTCGGTAGGGATTCTCCACCAGGAGTGGATATCCTTCCTCATCCTACCGAAAGCCTCTACCTCCATTGTATTGGGCCTTCCTTGGCTACAGCTCCACTCTCCCCATGTGGACTGGGTCTCTGGGCAAATCCTGGCCTGGGGTCCTTCATGTTTCTAATCATGTCCTTCCAAGGTGACCCCCAAGGAGAGACTTCCGGTTGCTACCACATCGGTATCTTCTGATCTTCCCACTGCATACAGCGATTACCGGGATGTGTTCTGTAAGAAATCTGCTGAGGTGCTTCCTCCCCACAGGTCTTTTGACTGTGCCATTGACCTTGTTCCCGGAGCAACTCTGCCCAGGGGTCGTACCTACCCTTTGTCCAACCCAGAGACCCAGGCCATGTCTGAGTATGTCGCAGAAAATCTTGAGAGAGGTTTCATCCAGAAATCCTCATCGCCTGCAGAAGCAGGGTTTTTTTTTGTTGCCAAGAAGGGTGGTACCTTGAGACCCTGCATTGATTATCGAGGCTTAAACGCTGTTACTATTAAAAATAGTTACCCCTTACCCTTAATATCTGAGCTATTCGATAGGTTGAAGGGGGCCTCCATTTTCACTAAGTTGGATCTCAGAGGGGCATACAACCTCATTCAAATACGAGAAGGTGATAAATGGAAGACTGCGTTTAACACTCGTGACGGCCATTATGAATACCTGGTCATGCCTTTTGGGTTATGTAATGCCCCAGCCGTGTTTCAAAACTTTGTCAATGAAATCTTCAGGGACCTGCTGTACCAGTTTGTTGTCATCTATCTGGATGACATTCTTATCTTTTCGGAAAATCTGCGTGTCCACAGAAACCATGTCCGCACTGTACTCCAGCGCCTTAGAGAGAATAATCTCTATGCCAAGCTGGAGAAATGTTCCTTTGAATGTTCTGAGGTCCTATTTCTAGGATGCTTTGTCTCAAGCTTGGGTCTTCGAATGGATCCTGGGAAGGTCTTAGCCATTACCAACTGGCCTCTTCCTGCTAGCTTATGGTGTGGGGTTGTTTTTCAGGGGTTGGGCTTGCCCCCTTAGTTCCAGTGAAGGGAACTCTTAAGGCATCAGCATTCCAAGACATTTTGGACAATTTAATGCTCCCAACTTTGTGGGAACAGTTTGGGGATGGCCCCTTCCTGTTTCAACAAGCCTGTGCACAAGTGCACAAAGCAAGGTCCATAAAGACATAAATGAGCGAGTTTGGGGTGGAGGAACTTGACTGGCCTGCACAGAGTCCTGACCTCTACCTGATAGAACACCTTTGGGATGAATTAGAGGGGAGACTGCGAGCCATGCCTTCTAACATCAGTGCCTGACCTCACAAATAGGCTTCTGGAAGAATGGTCAAACATTCCCATAGACTCACTCTTAAAACTTGTGGACAGCCTTCCTAGAAGAGTTGAAGCTGTTGTAGTGGCAAAGAGTGGGCCAACTCAATATTGAACGCTACGGATTAAGACTGGGATGCCATTAAAGTTTATGTGCGTGTAAACGCAGGTGTCCCAATACTTTTGACAATAGAGTGTATGTAATATCTGAAATAGAAACACTAGCTTAGTTTATATTTACTGTTGTAACGCCCAACATAATAAAAACTTTAGCTGACCACCCAACAACAAAATAAATTATGTCTATCAAACATGATTTTTCTCTGCGCCCACGCAAATATTTCGATTTGCCCAGCGATTCACGGAGCAGTAGCTCCGTAAATTGCGCGGGCGCTATGCTAATTAGCCCTGCGTAAGGGCGCCTAATGTAAATGATCCCGCCGGGGGCGGGAATCATTTAAATTAGGCGCGCTCCCGCACCAAGCGAACAGCGCATGCTCCGTCGGGAAACTTTCCCGACGTGCATTGCGGC
This sequence comes from Rana temporaria, assembly GCF_905171775.1. Classification (NCBI taxonomy): domain Eukaryota; kingdom Metazoa; phylum Chordata; class Amphibia; order Anura; family Ranidae; genus Rana; species Rana temporaria. Next base: position 92,079,789 of record NC_053490.1, read on the forward strand.
AAATGACGTCGCAAGGACGTCATTTGCTTCTAAGTGAACGTGAATGGCGTCCAGCGCCATTCACGAATCACTTACGTAAACGGCGTGAAATTTAAATTTCACGAGCGGGAAGCGCAGCTATACTTTAGCATTGGCTGCCCCTGCTATTAGCAGGAGCAACCTTGCGCTAAAGTCGCCGTACGGAAACTCCGTACCTTGCGTGCGCAGGGCCCGCGCAACTTTTGTGAATCGGTGGTAGTATGCAATTTGCATACTATACGCCGATCACAATGGCCGCGCCCCCTAGCGGCCAACGCAAGAATGCAGCCTGGGATGTGAAGGCATAAGGAGGCTTATGTCTGTCAGATCCTAGGCTGCAGTCGGTGTAACGAGGTTCCTGAATTAGGAGCACTCGTTACACCGGAGCAAGTAAGCACTTGCGCCGCGCAACCTATGGTTGCGCGGGCGCAAGTGCTTCTTGAATCTGGGCCAATGTAAACGGCGTCTGGAAAAATAATTGTTGTGCATGTAATAGTACAAAAGAAAGCTGTATGGAGCATTGGAAGGAAGCTGGAGAACAAGCTAAAGCTTGTATCACCTATGAATGACTGAGCCCAATTTATAATCACATACTGGATTACAATACAGATCAGCAGCCAAGGCACAGATATAGGAAGCATGAGGACAACTAAAAAATGAGCTCATTTCTGATGAAACTGTAAAGCAATATTTCACCATTTTCAAATAAAACAGAAAACTGAACTTTGCGCTGGTAACATATATAATAAATATGACATTCCATAACACAGATTATTCCCTTAAGAGTCAGAAAACAAACAGGAAATACCCCACAATTCTGAGATATGTCAGGAATTTACTGACTAGTGTTATAAGAGTTTTTTTATTATCAATATCAGAAAAGAAACAGGAAATGCCGCATTGTATCCTGATATATCTGGAATTTATAGTATATAGATAAAAGTGATCGTTAGTCAGTAGGATTCTGAAGGTATTTAATCTATTTCTCTGTATGTGTGTGTATACAGTGTGTGTGTGTGTGTGTATATATATATATATATATATATATATATATATATATATATACACACACACACAGTATCTCACAAAAGTGAGTACACCCCTCCCATTTTTGTAAATATTTTATTATATCTTTTCATGTGACAAAACTGAAGAAATGACAATTTGCTACAATGTAAAGTAGTGAGTGTACAGCTTGTATAACAGAGTAAATTTAATGTCCCCTCAAAATAACTCAACACACAGCCATTAAAGTGGGGGTTCACCCTAAAAAAAAAATATAGACTGTTATATCCAGCATACTGCTGACATCAACAGTATGCTGGATTTTTTTTTTTTTTTTTTCGGTCTGTACTTATGGTTTTCTGTCGTTTTCACCCAGGTTCCGGGTTCTCGCTCCCCCGGGGGGTAGGCTTTCCTAAGCTCTGCATAGATGATTGACGTGCGTGTCATCGCCTTTCCGAAAATATCCGAGTGGGACTCGGCACTTTACGGCGCCTGCGCAGTCGGCTCTACACGGCAGGCGCAGGCGCCGTATAGCGCCGTAAAGAGCCGAGTCCCCGTCGGATGAAGCGCACGTCAATCATCTATGCAGAGCTCCCCGTCGGGGAAAAGGAGCGACGCGCCCACTCCCCGCAAGGAAGAAGACCCGGAAGTGCGGCTGAAGACAGGTAAGTGTAGACAAAAAAAAAATGACAACGTAAGGCTACAGATAGGTTAGCTAAAAAGTAAATTTTGAGGGTGAACCTCCGCTTTAATGTCTAAACTGCTGGCAACAAAAGTGAGTGCACCCCTAAGTGAAAATGTCCAATTTGGGTCCAAAGTGTCAATATTTTGTGTGGCCACCATTATTTTCCAGCACTGAGCATGGAGTTCACCAGAGCTTCACAGGTTACCACTAAAGTCCTCTTCCACTCCTCCATGATGACATCACGGAGCTGGTGGCTGTTAGAGACCTTGCGCTCCTCCACCTTCCATTTGAGGATGTCCCACAGATGCTCAATAGGAGTTTAGGTCTGGAGACATGCTTGGCCAGTCCATCACCTTTACCCTCAGCTTCTTTAGCAAGGCAGTGGTCGTCTTGGAGGTATGTTTGGGGTCATTATCATGTTGGAATACTGCCCTGCAGCCCAGTCCCCCGAAGGGAGGGGATCATGCTCTGCTTCAGTATATCCACCTGCCTCTCCACCTCAGTCAGAGGAAGGTATTTCCACCTTTGCAGCCAAATTTGCCAAACCCCCACTATGTGTTTGTTATGTGAGGCTATTCATACAGTATACCTGAATATATATATTTTTAAAAGCCTTACCTTTCTCATTGTTTCTAGGGAGCAGAGCATAGGACTCTATAGGCAACTTGTATTATTCAGAATAACTTGCAAGGGACATGTTTAGGGACAGATTGGTTTAACCACTTGTTTACTGGGCACTTTCAGCCCCTTTCCTGCTCAGGCCAATTTTCATCTTTCAGTGCTGTCGCACTTTAACCGCTTGCCGACCGCCCACCGTAGTGTTACAGCAGCAGCTCGGCTCGGCTGCGCAAAATCACATAATATAACGTAATTTTGCATTGCAGCTACTTGGGGTGCGTGCGCCCCTGGTGCTGCTTCGAGTGCCCGGCGGGCGCGATCACCCCTGGGCACCTGCAATCGCTCGTGACAAAGCGAGAACCAGGAGCTGTGTGTTTCAGGGGGAGAAATGACTGATCGTCTGTTCATACAATGTATGAACAGTGATCTGTCATTTTCTCTAGTCAGTCCCACCCCCCCCTTCAGTTAGAACACACACAGGGAACATAATTAACCCCTTGATCGCCCCCTAGTGTTAACCCCTTCCCTGCCAGTGACATTTTTACAGTAATCAATGCATTTTTATAGCACCAATCGCTATAAAAATGACAATGGTCCCAAAAATGTGTCAAAAGTGTCCGATGTGTCCGCCATAAGGTCGCAGTACCGATAAAAATCGCAGATCGCCGCCATTACCAGTAAAAAAATATATTAATAAAAAATGCCATAAAACGACCCCCTATTTTGTAGACACTATAACTTTTGCGCAAACCAATCAATAAACGCTTATTGCGATTTTTTTAACGAAAAATATGTAGAACAAAGACCACCAAAAGGAAGCTCTATTTGTGGGGAAAAAAGGACGTCAATTTTGTTTGGGAGCCACGTCGCACGACCGCGCAATTGTCAGTTAAATCGACGCAGTGCCGAATCGCAAAAAGTGGCCCGATCATTGACCAGCAAAATGGTCCGGGCTGAAGTGGTTAAATGACAATTGCGCGGTCATGCAACACTGTACACAAAGAAATTGGCGGTATTTAATGACCACTGGGGTTTTAATTTTTTTGCTAGACAAATGAAAAAGAAACTTTCAAAAAAGAAAATGTTTTCTTATGCCGCGTACACACGATAATTTTTCGGCTTGTAAAAAACTACGTTTTTCAGCCTCTAGAAAAAAAGATTTTTTCCAACTTCATCATTAAAATGACGTTCCCCACACACGGTCGTTAAAAAAAAAATGCTCTAGCAAAGCGCGGTGACGTACAACACGTACGACGGCACTATAAAGGGGAAGTTCCATTCAAACGGCGTCACCCTTTGGGCTGCATTAGCTGATTCCGTGTTAGTAAAAGACGATTCGCGCTTTTCTGTCTGTTACAGCGTGATGAATGTGCTTACTCCATTACGAACGCTAGTTTTACCAGAACGAGCGCTCCCGTCTCATAACTTGCTTCTGAGCATGCGCTGGTTTTTAACGTCATTTAAGCCCACACACAATCATTTTTTACAACCCGAAAAACGACATTGTTTAAAACGTCGTTAAAAAATGCAGCATGTTCAAATTTTTTTTTGTCGTTTTTCAGAACCCGAAAAATTATGTGAAGCCCACACACGATCATTTTAAATTACATTTTTTTAAAACGTTGTTTTTTTACATGCCGAAAAATGATCGTGTGTACGCGGCATTAGTTTCTGCCATAAAATGTTGTAAATTTGTAATTTTTCTTCTTCACTGATGTGCCCTGATGAGGCTGCACTGATGGGCACTGATAGGGTGCACTGATGGGTACTGATGAGGCGCCACTGATGGGCACTGATGAGCAGACACTGATGGGCACTGATAGGGGTGAATGATAGGCATCACGGATAGGTACTGATTGGCAGCACTGGTGGGCACTGATTGGCAGCACTGGTGGGCACTAAGGGCACTGATTGGCAGTACTGGTGGGCACTGATAGGAGGCAATGATAGGTGGCACTGATAAGCATCACTGATGGGCACTGGTCGGCAGCACTGGTGGGCACTGATTGGCAGCACTGGTGGGCACTGAGGGCACTGATTGGCAGTACTGGTGGGCACTGATAGGAGGCAATGATAGGTGGCACTGATAAGCATCACTGATGGGCACTGGTCGGCAGCACTGGTGGGCACTGATTGGCAGCACTGTTGGGCACTGAGGGCACTGATTGGCAGTACTGGTGGGCACTGATAGGAGGCAATGATAGGTGGCACTGATAAGCATCACTGATGGGCACTGGTCGGCAGCACTGGTGGGCACTGATTGGCAGCACTGGTGGGCACTGAGGGCACTGATTGGCATTACTGGTGGGCACTGATTGGCAGCATTTGTGGGCATTGTTGAGGCTGCAGTTATAATCAGGACAGTGCACTAATTATCAATGTAGATGTCCCCTGTGTGGATTTGACAGTTATTGGCTCTCCTCTCCTCATGCGCTGTCAGCGTAAGGAGAGAATGGCTGATAACCATTGAATCCTGTTTTCATTGTGATCAGCTGTGATTGGACACATCTGATCATGTGGTAAAGAGCCCCTGTTATTGGCTCTTTACCCTGATCTGTGATTACTGCCGATGCGTGCCGTCATATGATGGCCTCACAGCAAAGTGCGGTCGCAAAGAGATTAAAATTGCATTCACATGCAATGTACCACCCAAGCCCTGAGATATTAACCCTTTATTAGGACAGACAGTGTACACATTCAGTTTATAACTGTTAATGAAGATGTCAGCACAATACAGACAAGGTTGCTTTGGTAAATTACTCCCCAGCCCCCTGCTTAACAATACATAGAAGGGGGAAACTTCAGTTTTGGAATTTTCCGAAAAGAGCAAGTAAAGCAGTAAGCAGCAATTATTAAAATAATTTCTAACCGCTTCCGCCCCGGACCATTTTGTTGGTCAAAGACCAGGCCACTTTTTGCGATTAGGCACTTTGTTGCTTTAACTGACAATTGCATGAACGTGCGACGTGGCTACTAAACAAAATTGATGTCTTTTTTTCCCCCACAAATAGAGCTTTCTTTTGGTGGTATTTGATCACCTCTGCAATTTTTATTTTTTGCGCTATAAACAAAAAAAAGCGACAATTTCGAAAAAAAATGTAATATTTTTTACTTAATAAATATCCCCAAAATATATATATAAAAAAACATTTTTTTTCCACAGTTTAGGCCGATACGTATTCTTCTACATATTTTTGGCAAAAAAAAAAACGCAATAAGCGTTTATTGATTGGTTTGCGCAAAAGTTATAGCGTCTACAAAATAGGGGACTGTTTTATGGCATTTTTATAAATCTTTTTTTTCAGCGATTTTGTATCGTGACTGCGACATTATGGAAGACACAACAGACACTTTTGACACCATTTTAGGACCATTGACATTTTTACAGCAATCAGTGCTATAAAAAATGCACTGATTACTGTAAAAATGACACTGGCAGTGAATGGGGTTAACCACTAGGTGGCGCTGCAGGGGTTACGTGTTCCCTAGGGAGTGATTCTTAGGCCCCGTACACACGGTCGGACAAAACCGATGAGAATGGACCGAGGTTTAGTTTCATCGGTCCAAACCGACCGTGTGTATAGCCCATCGGTCTGTTGTCCTTCGGTCCAAAATTTTAAAACATGCTTCAAAATCGAACCGATGGCCCGCTGCCTGATCGGTCCAAACAGATGGTTAGTACAGAAAGCATTAGTTCAAAACCCGCGCCTGCTCAGAATCAAGTCGACGCATGCTTGGAAGCATTGAACTTCCTTTTTTTCAGCACGTTGTGTGTTTGACGTCACCGCGTTCTGACCCGATCGGTTTTTGGAACGATGGTGTGTACGCACATCAGACCATCAGGCCACTTCAGCGGTGAACCGATGGAAATGGCCCATCGGACCGTTCTCATCGGTTTGGAAAGACCGTGTGTACGCGGCCTAACTGTTAGGGGGCGTGGCTACACGTGATCACGGGGAACGGTCATCAGTGACAGTGTCACTAGGCAGAATAGGTTAATGCCTTGTTTACAAAGGTTTTCCCCTGTTCTGCCGTTGTCGACTGCAATCGCGAACCTCCCGGGAACATCGAAATTCCGGAACCCGCGGGCACACTCACGAGGCACGTGGCGGGCAGGCGAGCGACCCCCAGTAGGGGCGCGCACACCCGCTGGGCGGCAAATTTAAAGTGACGTACCTGTATGCCAATCTGCCTGCCCGTGCAATGTTGTCGACGTACATAGTCGTGCTGCGGTCGGCAAGTGGTTAGGTTATGAACATGTAACATACAGTATATCAAGTATTGTAGGTGTTATCCCAAATTGGCTGCAAAAGTGGAAAAAAACTTCAAGGGCGCTTTCACGCTACTCTGGTGTCATTTCTCTGCAGTGTACATCGCAGTGTACTTACGCTTTCCCATAGACTTCTAATAGATTTTGGTTGCATTTTTTTAAAAGTGCAGCAAAAGTCCCACATGCTGCATCTTTGCTAAAAAATGCACCAAAATCGCCCAAAGTCTGTGGGAAAGCATGAGTAACCTGTGCAAAATACGCAAGTTCACCAGGCTTGGGGGAAACCGCACTGGAGTAGTGTGAAAGGGGCCTTAGGGGAAAGGGTGGAAAGAGGAGCAGGGTATCCTTTGTTGATAAGTCCACTTTAATAAAAAAAAAAAAAACATATAACAGGGAACATAAGGGTTAATTGACAACCTTTTCTTGCGAGATAACTATATTATCTTGATGACCCCCCAGATGCAGCATTTTGTTAGGTCACTAGTTACCCGATCTGCCCCCTGCCAAGCCTTTGAACCAGTCTTTCTCCATATTTTGTTTCTGCCACTTAGTTGGTCCCCTGTGACATTAATAGGAAGCTTCATCCCAGATGGGACACAGTGCTCTGAAAGAGATCACGCTTCTGTTGACATCTCATGTGTTGTTTCTTCTACTCTTTGCTGTCCACCAGGAACAGCAGTGATTTATTATTCTTGGGAAATCTCAGTTTTCAAGGTATATTGCCTCTTATCAAGCCAGAAGATGTAAGGCTGATAACTCAAGGTGACAGGGAAGTGACCTGTGCTCTTAGCCCTTCTACTGCTACTAGAGATGTATAAAGGTTATTATTACACAAGGAAATAGCTCATTGCTGCATATGTCTAAAGAAGAATCTTTATAGTGCAATAAATACACAACACAAGAACACTCCTGCAAGAAACACTTATGACACGGTTAGTGTGCTAGAGAGGCGATAGACCATCCTCTAATAGTTGCACATAATTTCTGTCTGATGATATTTGCCAGACCGCAGACTGATATAGAACTTCTGTCATTAAATACAACCTGTTATCAGTTTATCACTTTCCTTGCAGTTTATGCCATCCCGTGTTCTGCACACTAAAAGTTAGATATCTATAGACACCAGTGTCAGCTGGTGCTCAAAATATGTGGGGGGCGCTAACAAACTGAAAAATTAAACTGTTAGTAATGTAGGACTGTAAAAAGTCATTTGTCAGGTGATTGTGTATCATTACTGCTAGATAAAACTATGCACATCTTATGCAGCCTCACTGTGCCCATCAATTTCAGCCTCACTGTGCCCATCACAGTAGGCCAATCACATCCAAATTTTAAGTAAAATAAAATAAAACCATTTAACTTAAAGCGGTGGTTCACCCTTAGAGGGCACTTTTTAGCCTTAGATTCCTGCTCGTTTTGTCTAGGGGAATCGGCTATTTGTTTTTAAATATGAGCAGTACTTACCCGTTTACGAGATGCATCCTCTCCGTCGCTTCCGGGTATGGGCTGCGGGAATGGGCGTTCCTTCTTGATTGACAGTCTTCCGAGAGGCTTCCGACGGCCGCATCCATCGCGTCACGATTTTCCGAAAGAAGCCGAACGTCGGTGCGCAGGCGCAGTATAGAGCCGCACCGACGTTCGGCTTCTTTCGGCTACGAGTGACGCGATGGATGCGACCGTCGGAAGCCTCTCGGAAGACTGTCAATCAAGAAGGAACGCCCGCTCCCGAAGACCCATATCCGGAAGCGACGGAAGAAGATGCATCTCGAAAACGGGTAAGTACGGATCATATTTTAATACAAATAGCCGATTCCCCTAGACCAGGGGTGGGCAATTATTTTTTCGATGGGGCCACATGAGAAACTAAAAATATTTTGGAGGGCCGGGCCAAAAGGTTAAACTCAATACTGCATAAAATCATTTTTATTTCTTTATAAAAAGCAGTAAATATCATTGTTGGAAAACTCGTACGAGTACTTGTTATAGACATGGCACAGGAGGGGGACAGAGGCTGGGGACATGGCACAGGAGGGGGACAGAGGCTGGGGACATGGCACAGGAGGGGGACAGAGGCTGGGGACATGGCACAGGAGGGGGACAGAGGCTGGGGACATGACACAGGAGGGGGACAGAGGCTGGGGACATGACACAGGAGGGGGACAGAGGCTGGGGACATGACACAGGAGGGGGACAGAGGCTGGGGACATGACACAGGAGGGGGACAGAGGCTGGGGACATGACACAGGAGGGGGACAGAGGCTGGGGACATGACACAGGAGGGGGACAGAGGCTGGGGACATGGCACAGGAGGGGGACAGAGGCTGGGGACATGACACAGGAGGGGGACAGAGGCTGGGGACATGGCACAGGAGGGGGACAGAGGCTGGGGACATGACACAGGAGGGGGACAGAGGCTGGGGACATGACACAGGAGGGGGACAGAGGCTGGGGACATGACACAAGAGGGGAACAGAGGCTGGGGACATGACACAGGAGGGGGACAGAGGCTGGGGACATGGCACAGGAGGGGGACAGAGGCTGGGGACATGACACAGGAGGGGGACAGAGGCTGGGGACATGGCACAGGAGGGGGACAGAGGCTGGGGACATGACACAGGAGGGGGACAGAGGCTGGGGACATGACACAAGAGGGGGACAGAGGCTGGGGACATGACACAAGAGGGGGACAGAGGCTGGGGACATGACACAGGAGGGGGACAGACGCTGGGGACATGACACAGGAGGGGGACAGACGCTGGGGACATGACACAGGAGGGGGACAGACGCTGGGGACATGACACAGGAGGGGGAAAGACGCTGGGGACATGACACAGGAGGGGGAAAGACGCTGGGGACATGACACAGGAGGGGGACAGACGCTGGGGACATGACACAGGAGGGGGACAGACGCTGGGGACATGACACAGGAGGGGGACAGACGCTGGGGACATGACACAGGAGGGGGACAGACGCTGGGGACATGACACAGGAGGGGGACAGACGCTGGGGACATGACACAGGAGGGGGACAGACGCTGGGGACATGACACAGGAGGGGGACAGAGGCTGGGGACAGGCAACCACTGTTTAATCAATAACAATTGATTAAACAGTGGCTGCATGTGATGGCACAGTGGCTGCGTGTGATGGCACAGTGGTTGCGTTTGATGGGCACAGTGGCGACAATTGATGGCACAGTGGCTGCGTGTTATGGGCACAGTGGCAACAATTGATGGCACAGTGACTGCGTGTGTTGGCACAGTGGCTGCGTGTGTTGGCACAGTGGCTGCATGTGATGGCACAGTGGCTGCGTTTGATGGGCACAGTGGCTGCGTGTGATTGGCACAGTGGCTGCATTTGATGGGCAGAGTGGCTGCGTGTTATTGGCACATTGGCTGCGTGTGATGGGCACAGTGGCTGCGTGTGATGGGCACAGTGGCTGCATGTGATGGGCACAGTGGCTGCATGTGATGGGCACAGTGGCTGCGTGTGATTGGCACAGTGGCTGCGTGTGATTGGCACAGTGGCTGCGTGTGATTGGCACAGTGGCTGCATGTGATTGGCACAGTGGCTGCATGTGATTGGCACAGTGGCTGTGTTTGGGAACAGTGGCAACAATTGATTGCACAGTGGCTGCGTGTGATGGGCACAGTGGCTGTGTTTGATGGGAACAGTGGCTGCGTGTGATTGGCACAGTGGCTGCGTGTGATTGGCACAGTGGCTGCGTGTGATTGGCACAGTGGCTGCATGTGATTGGCACAGTGGCTGTGTTTGGGAACAGTGGCAACAATTGATTGCACAGTGGCTGCGTGTGATTGGCACAGTGGCTGCGTTTGATGGGAACAGTGGCTGCGTGTGATTGGCACAGTGGCTGCGTGTGATTGGCACAGTGGCTGCGTGTGATTGGCACAGTGGCTGTGTTTGGGAACAGTGGCTGCGTGTGATTGGCACAGTGGCGACAATTTATGGTGGCACAGTGGCTGCGTGTGATTGGCACAGTGGCTGCGTGTGATTGGCACAGTGGCTGCGTGTGATTGGCACAGTGGCTGTGTTTGGGAACAGTGGCTGCGTGTGATTGGCACAGTGGCGACAATTTATGGTGGCACAGTGGCTGCGTGTGTTGGCACAAGTGGCTGCATGTGTTGGCACAAGTGGCTGCGTGTGTTGGCACAAGTGGCTGCGTGTGTTGGCACAAGTGGCTGCGTGTGACCCCTCCCGGCCCTGCCTACTGTTATCACCGCGGCGGGGAACATTAGACAGCGTTCGTTTGAACAGCTGTTTTCCCCGCTGCGCATAGACACTCCCCCTTGGACGGATCTGTCCAATCGCGAGCAAGGGGGAGTGTCTATGTGACTCCCCCTTGCTCGCGATTGGACAGATCCGTCCAAGGGGGAGTGTCTATGCCATAGACACTCCCCCTTGGACAGATCTGTCCAATCGCGAGCAAGGGGGAGTGTCTATGTGACTCCCCCTTGCTCGCGATTGGACAGATCCGTCCAAGGGGGAGTGTCTATGCGCGGCGGGGAAAACAGCTGTTCAAACGAACGCTGTCTAATGTTCCCCGCCGCGGTGATTAACGTGGCAGCGGCGGCGGTTTCGGCGGCGGGGGTGGGCCGGATTAAAAGGTCCGCCGGGCCGTAGTTTGCCCAGGTCTGCCCTAGACCGAACGAGCAGGAATCTAAGGGGAAAAGGGAAATTTTTTTATAAATGGGTGAACTCCCGCTTTAAGGTGTCCTCATCAGAGCCCCCTATACATCAGGTGTCCCAATCAGAGTCCCCCTTTACAACAATTTTTTTTTTTTTCAAAGGGGGTTACTTTGGGCCCCCAACAGTGACAGGGCCCTGGGCAGCTTCCCCGTTTGCCCTGTGGTAAAGACGGCCCTGCTCTCATCCAATAGTCAGATAATAGGGAGATTTCACCGCAATCAGAAAAACATTGAATAGTGTTGTTGGTAGGGATGAGCCGAACACCCCCAACCCCCCCCCCCCCCCTGTTCGGTTCGCATCATAACCTTCGAACGGACCGAACGTTCGCACGAACATTTAGAACCCCATTGACGACTATGGGACTCGAACGTTCGAATTCAAAAGTGCTCATTTTAATGCCTAATTTGCAAGTTATTGACGTAAAACGTCTTTGAAAACCCGGGTCTTGCCCCAGGGAACATGTATCAATGGAAAAAAAGTTTTAAAAACGGTCGTTTTTTCAGGAGCAGTGATTTTAATGAAAAAAATGAAAAATTCCTTTAACCACTTGACCACTGGGCACTTAAACACCCTTAACCACTTAACGCCCGCCGCACGACTATTTACGTCCGCAAAATGGCACGGACAGGCAGATGGGCGTATATATACGTCCTTGCCTTTCCGCGGGTCGGGGGTCCGATCGGGACCCCCCCCCGCTGCGTGCGGCGGGCGTCTTACCTTGGGGAGCGATCCGGGACGACGGCGCGGCTATTCGTTTATAGCCGCTCCGTCGCGATCGCTCCCCGGACTTGAAGAACGGGGAGAGCCGTATGTAAACACGGCTTCCCCGTGCTTCACTGTGGCGGCGCATCGATCGTGTCATCCCCTTTATAGGGGAGACACAATCGATGACATCAGACCTACAGCCACACCCCCCTACTGTTGTAAACATACACTAGGTGAAGCCTAACACGTTCAGCGCCCCCTGTGGTTAACTCCCAAACTGCAACTGTCATTTTCACAATAAAGAATGCAATTTAAATGCATTTTTTACTGTAAAAATGACAATGGTCCCAAAAATGTGTCAAAATTGTCCGAAGTGTCCGCCATAATGTCGCAGTCACGAAAAAAATCGCTGATCGCCGGCATTAGTAGTAAAAAAAAAAAAATTAACAAAAATGCAATAAAAATATCCCCTATTTTGTAAACGCTATAAATTTTGCGCAAACCAATCGATAAACGCTTATTGCGATTTTTTTTACCAAAAATAGGTAGAAGAATACGTATCGGCCTAAACTGAGGGAAAAAAAATGTTATATATGTTTTTGGGGGATATTTATTACAGCAAAAAGTAAAAAATATTGAATTTTTTTCAAAATTGTCGCTCTATTTTTGTTTATAGCGCAAAAAATAAAAACGGCATAGGTGATCAAATACCACCAAAAGAAAGCTCTATTTGTGGGGAAATAAGGACGCCAATTTTGTTTAGGAGCCACGTCGCACGACCGCGCAATTGTCTGTTAAAGCGACGCAGTGCCGAATCGCAAAACCTGGCCTGGGCATTTATCTGGCTTAAGTGGTTAATATCCAGACCAATTTTCAGCTTTCGGTGCTCTCACATTTTGAATGACAATAACTCAGTCATACAACACTGTAACCAAATGAAATTTTTGGCCTTTTTTTCCCACAAATAGAGTTTTCTTTTGGTGGTATTTGATCACCTCTGCGGTTTTTATTTTTTTCGCTATAAATGAAAAAAATGAAAATTTTGTAAAAAAATGAATTTTTCTTAATTTCTATATTAACATTTTGCAGAAAAGTAATTTTTCTTTAGAAATATGGCCTTAAATGTATACTGCTACATATCTTTGGTAATAAAACAAAAAAAAATGTGGATATAATTTAGTCTGGGTGAAAGTTATAGGGTCTACAAGCTATGGTACCAATTACTGAAAATGTATCAATTTGATCACATCTGATGTACTGACAGCCTCTCTAATTTCTTGAGACCCTAACATGCCAGAAAAGTACAAATACCCCCCAAATGACCCTTTTTTGGAAAGAAGACATTCCAAGGTATTTAGAAAGAGGCATTGTGAGTTTTTTGAAGTTGTCGTTTTTTCCCACAATTCTTTGCAAAATCAAGGTATTTTTTATTTTTATTTTTTTTCCACAAAAGTTTCATATTAGCAGGTTATTTCTCACACACAGCATATGCATACCACAAATTACACCCCAAAACACATTCTGCTATTCTTCCCGAGTATGGCGATACCACATGTGTGAGACTTTTACACAGCGTGGCCACATACAGAGGCCCAACATGCAGGGAGCACCTTCAGGCGTTCTGGAGCACCCAGACCAATTCTAACATTTCTCTCCTACACAGAAAAATCATCATTTATTTGCTAGAAAATTACATAGAACCCCAAAACATTATATATGCTTTTTTAGCAAAGACCCTAGAGAATACAATGGCGGTTGTTGCAACTTTTTATCGCACATGGTATTTGCACAGCAATTTTTCAACGCATTTCTTTTGGAAATAAAACAGTTTTGTGCTTTTTAAAAAAATAAAAACATTAAAGTTAGCCCAATGTTTTTGCATAATATGAAAGATGAAGTTACGCAGAGTAAATAGATAGCCAACATGTCACCCTTCAAAATTGCACATGCTTGTGGAATGGGGCCAAACTTCGCTACTTAAAAATCCCCATAGGTGACGCTTTAAATGTTTTTACTGGTTACATCTTTTTAGTTGGAGAAGAGGTCTAGGGCCAAAATTATTGCTCTCGCTCTAACGTTCGCAGCGGTACCTCACATGTGTGGTTTGAACACCGTTTTCATATGTGGGCGGGACTTACATGCACGTTCGCTTCTGTATACGAGCACGCGGGAACAGGGGCGCTTTAAATGTTATTTTTTTTTTATTATTGTTCATTTTACTTTATTTATTTTAGTTTGACACGTTTTTCCCCAAAAATAAATGTTTTGATTACTTTTATTCCTATTACAAGGAATGTAAACATCCCTTGTAATAGGAATATAGCATGACAGGTCCTCTTTACAGTGAGATATGGGGTCAATAAGACCCCACATCTCACCTCTAGGCTGGGAAGCCTGGAAAAAAAAACGATCCTGGCTTTGATCGCAGTGGTGAGTCGGAAGAAGCACCGGAGGGCGAAGGGAGTGGGGACGTCCCCTTTTGCCTCCCGTAAGAACGATCAAGAGGCGGAACAGCCGCCATGATCATTCTTATGGTGTAGAGAATCGCCGGCTGAAAAAAATGATATCTGAATGATGCCTGTAGCTGCAGGCATCATTTAGATATCCCTGTACAAAGTCATGGACCTCATATGACGTGGGCGGGAAGTGGTTAAAACGCATTTTTTCCCCCAGAGTATTTTCTGGGTATTGCAGAGTATTGGCCGGGGTATTGCAAAGTATTGGCTGGGGTATTGCAAAGTATTGGTCGGGTATTGCAGAGTATTGTGCGGGGGGTATTGCAGAGTATTGTGTGGGGGGTATTGCAGAGTATTGTGCGGGGGTATTGCAGAGTATTGTGCGGGGAGTATTGCAGAGTATTGTGCGGGGGGTATTGCAGAGTATTGTGCGGGGGTATTGTAGAGTATTGTGCGGGGGTATTGCAGAGTATTGTGCGGGGGTATTGCAGAGTATTGCGCAAGGGGTACTGCAGAGTATTGCGCAAGGGGTACTGCAGAGTATTGCGCAAGGGGTACTGCAAAGTATTGCGCAAGGGGTATTGCAGAGTATTGCGCAGAGGGTATTGCAGAGTATTGCGCAGGGGGTATTGCAGAGTATTGCGCAGGGGGTATTGCAGAGTATTGCGCATGGGGTATTGCAGAGTATTGCGCAGGGAAGGAAGAGTATTGCAGGGGTTAATGCAGGGATGGCTGAGCAGGGATGGATTGATCTGTGACTGCAATAGTCACAGATCCATCCCACAGTGCTGCTGCCATCCGCGCTCTCCTCTCACACTGTACAGATCGGTACAGAGAGAGGAGGGAGGAACCAGCGTCATCAAATGACGCCGGTTTGTTTACATGTGATCGCTCCGTCATTGGACGGAGCGATCACGTGGTAAACGGCCGCTATCAGCGGCAATTTACCGCAATCCGTGATGGTCACAGACATTCCCGGGAGCGCGATTCTGGGAGGACGTTATATAACGTCCTCCCAGAGTTAAGCAACCACCTTGCCGCCGTTATTTGACGGCGGCTGGTGGTTAAGTGGTTAAATATTGTACCTGCTGGGTGTCTATAGTATGCCTGTGAAAATGTCAATCAGCATGTTTTGAGAATAATGAAAAGCTAGTTTGCTTTGAAGTAGAAGGTAACAAGCCTTTGTCTCTATTCATCCTGTGAGATGGTACAATTCAAGGACAATTGAATAGTATCAATCACTGGCAAGAAGGCTCAGATAAATCAATATGTTTCTGTTGTATAATTCAGGATGTGTATTTTCACACAGCTAACCCAGCTACACAGCTGTATGATGTCATCCTTTAAACCCACTATTACACTAAAAAATACAGGTACAGCAATGTGTCAACCTGCATTCCTGGGTTTAAAAATATAAGTAGACATTAAGGGGTAGATCCACGTACATCGGCGCCAGTGCCTGCCCAAGACATTGCGCTGCCTGGGACCAAGAATGAAATGCTGCCCCCCCCCCAAAAAAAAATCACGCCAACCAAAAGGCCCCCACATTCATTATTTTATATCATGATAACTAAAGGGGACCCATCATGGCTCTATACATGTATAAAGGAGTATAAAGAGAACCTGTCATGGCTCGATACATGTATAAAGAAGAAAATAGTTTCCTTCTCCTTCTCCTTCTCCTCATCCTCCTTCTTCTTCTCCTCCTCCTCCTCCTCCTCCTCCTCCTCCTTCTTCTTCTTCTTCCCCACCACCCAGTACGGTGTGCATTCAAACTTGGGCTCCAGCTTGCTTCCTCTGGGGGGGGGGGGGGTGACCTTGATTAACACCTGGTCCAGATGTTTCACGTGCTTCTCGAATGTCTTGAAGAAGATGATAATATCATTGAGGTAAATTAAAAGACATCAATTCATTAGGTGCTGGAAGGTGCTGGGAGAATTACTAAGGCCAACGGGCATGCAAGTAAACTTAAACAACCCAGAGGTGTAAAAAAGGCGGTCTTATTGGTACTTGCCAGGAGCCACTGGCCAGGTCCAGTGTAAAGAAGAACTTGGCTTGTCCAAGGGCCATTAGGGATTCCTCAACCCAAGGAAGGGGGTAAGCGTTCATGTGGGTACGTACCTTAAGTTTGTGATAATTCACACAGAACCATAGACTACGGTCTTTCTTGTGCACCAGTACAATGGGAGTGGCCCATGGACCGATGCTTTCCTCGATCACCCCACTATTTAGCATATATGCAAAGCAAGTCCTTGACCTCTTGGCACAATGCAGGGGAGAATTTGATGGTACCGCTCCTGGATGGGCAGTGTGTCCACCATCTTAATAGGGTGATCAATGGCCTCAGTGAACCTACAGTCCTCAGGGATAGTGGCAAACACCAGTAAGTGCTTCTCTAATAGCTGATAGAGCAGTCTCTGCTGAGGTAGGGAGAAGTCTTTAATGGCAACCTCCAGCTGCTCCAACAGGGTCTTGTACTGTTTTTTTTTCCACTGAGCCATGGCTGCCTGAAAGGGGATGCATAACACTTCCACCCCTGGCTGGGTCTCAGGGATGCAGTAATAAGGTACAGTGTATATGTCAGCCAACGTGGGATGTCTAGGCAGCAAAATTGGCATTGTTCCCATATTGATGAGTTGTACCAGCACCCTTCTGCGGTGGACCTTGGATAATGTACGGCCCACCAAGATTAGCTTCTGCTTTAGGGGTGTACGGACCATCCCCACTTGTTCCATTTGCCTGTTTGTTACCCTGCACTGGGTATTGTAAGATTGAAGTACTCTGAGGCAGACGGCTCATAGGCCGCAGTGCAGGCACTATGACACAAATGCTCATATTTGGCCAGTAGGCATGGCAAATCCAGATCTTTCAAAACGTTCATGCCCAGCACTAAGGGTACTGCAGGGTTGACTGGGCCACGGGTCACAACTAATCCAACCCGTTCTACCACGTGGTCCTTGATTTGGATCCTTTTTCATGTAATGCCTTCAACCAGGATAAGTAGATTATTGGCCACTCAGGGGTCAGGCTGTTCCCAGGCTCCGAACCTTAGTCATATTTAATGACAGTTATCTCTGCTCCAGTGTCAATTAAACATGCCTGTTGACTAGGGCAGATACCACTGGAGTGACCATACCTTCAGACCTGTTGGGACTCTGGCTTGTCTGTCCCAGGGGCTGTCACTCTGCCCCAGGAGTTAGTAGTTTAACAAAGGCCTGGATAGGTTCCTGGATCCAGACCGCCCACAGTTCTTGAATATGTGTCCATAGCAATTACACCGCCAACATTTTTGGTCTTCTTCAGGGTCCCTGTGCAGGGGGTTCTGGCCCCAAGGGGGATGGGGTGAGTCATTTTTATGGAGGCCACTTCCTGTTTAAGAGCAGCCAGATCTTGAGCCAGCTTTGTCAGCGCTGTATACTTGGCTGACAGGGGTGAAGGTGCCAGAGCCTCCTCCTTGTGGTATGCAGGCTCAAACTTCTTGGTGACTGCCACTGTTGTATCCACCGCTTCATTGAGGAAGGAAGTGGTAAGTTGTGCCTTAACCTTCCCCTGTAGGGCTCTCAGCACCGGGCCTGCCTTCAACCCATTAATCAATTGGTCTCTCAGTATGTGATCTGAATCAGTGATGTTAGTACATCTGCAGACATCCCTCTTTTCCAGGCACATCCAGTGGTTCTGCATGGCCACCACATAGTAGATAAGGCTCTCATCCTCCTGCTGCTTCCTTAGGAAGAATCTTCACCACAGTTCTGGCAGTGATAGCTTCACCCCAAACAACCCTTTCAAGTGTGATACAATTTGTTTTAAAGAAGACTGCTTGTGTTCTGGAAAAGCAATCAACACATGGCAGGCATCGGCCTCTAAGGCATTATTAGCCAGCTCCGCCACTAGCCTTTCTTGCACCTAGTACAGGAACATGGCACGCTCCAGTCTCTCCTTCCACTCTGCCAGAGGAACGTTAGAGCCATTGAACTTCAGTAGGGCTAAGGCTGATCCTAGTGGAGAATCTGCACCAACTGTAAGGGACATATGCTGCCAACTGCTGCCAAGTGTAGGAGGGGTGCAGTGTGGTGCAACGACAATAATTCACACAGAAGGGTGCAATAAAGTGGTTGTGCTCTGCCGGCTTGACAGTGTCTGTAAAGAGAGCAGAATGCGGTCTGGCCATCTCATGCCCAATCGGGAAGATGTCCAGAGTAATCCTCGATCCTATGCTTTCCCTACTCAGCAGGAACCTTTCCCTACCACTAGTACTGTCCCTGACATGCAGGGTACCTCTCCCTATGCTACCCACTCTCTTAAAGGACACCAAACCTGGCAGCCAGGGCCTTAAATAGGCTCTGCCTGATCCAAGATGTTTGCAAGAGTGACATGGGGCGGCAGCATCCAAGAGGATGGCTTCCCCAGTGACCTAAGAAAACCATAGATGAACCCTGTTCCTCTTGACTTCCTTCTCCAACAACAGTGCCACTGCAGGAGAGCACAACCTGTCATGGGGAAAGTAGACTGCACCTGCCTACACAACTCTAATGCCCTGTACACACGATCGGTTCATCCGATGAAAATGGTCTGATGGATTTTTTCATCAGATATCCGATGAAGCTGACTTTCATCAGTCTTGCCTACACACCATCAGTTAAAAAAACGATCGTGTCAGAACGCGGTGACTTAAAACACAACGACGTGCTGAGAAAAAATGAAGTTCAATGCTTTCCGAGCATGCGTCGACTTGATTCTGAGCATGCGTTGATTTTTAACCGATGGATTTCCCCACAGACGATCGTTTTTTTTCTATCGTTTTTTTAACCATCAGATAATTTTAAAACAGGTTCTAAGTTTTTTCACTGATGGGACTGATGGCACCAGACCGTTTTCATCAGGCGAACCGATTGTGTGTACGCAGAAATAAATGTGTTTTTGTTTTTATTAGAAGCAGTGTAAGTACCTGAATTTGACTTGGTGTCAGATATTGGTGTAGAGGTTCAGAGGGTGCTGGTGCTGTGCTCAGAGGGGGAGGGAGCAGCAAGTCCATTGGGTATCTTGCAGTGGCGAATGCTGGCAAGAGGAGGGAGCAAAGTGACAGAGAAATGGGTTCATCAAGCTGATGCTTTTCATTTTACTGTCCAGTCAGAGGGCATGAAAGGGGAGCAGACCTGTAAGTGCAAGTGAAACTGGAGCAAAGATCAGGTTTCCTCCCTTTCCAGGCAGGACTGTATTGTGTAGCAGACCTGTATATATCTCAGGGCTGGATGGACAGACTTACAAATCCTTGGGCAGATAAAACAGCTCTCATATATTTAGTTCCATCTGTGTATTTAGCTGCTTGCTTGGAGTTCAGCTTTAAGGGGAAAAAAAAAAACAATTGTAAAGAATGAAATAATACAGTTGAAAGCATTGTTACAAGCTTCAAACCTGACAAAAAGCTGTGTAGTCGTACTTCTAAAACATTGAAGTTGATTATCTTATTTTTCAGGAAAATATAAATGCTGTAATTTTTTTGCTTGTGTAATGTGACTAGATGCAATTTTCACAAATATGTTTTGCCATATTATGACAGGGATGAAACAATCTAGCAAAACAATGAAAAATTCACTTTCATGCTGAAAAAAATAAAATACATTTTTATTCTATTTCAATCTGCTCTACAGCGCTAAAACATTGCTTCATGTGTCATAGGTTCATTTAAAATAGTGGTCTCCAAACTGTGGCCCATGGACCAGATGAGGCCCTTGTTTTTGCTTTTAATTGATCCTTGTGGTACTTTCTCATCCACTGATACCAACAATGGGGCATAATTCCCTCTACTGACACCAACGATGGGGCACCATTCCTCCCAATGACACCAACAATGGGGAGCCGTTCATCCCACTGACTTTTTTACTCCCAATGGCCATTCTGGCCCTCTAAAGTCTGAAGGACAGTAAGCTGGCCCTTTGTTTAGAAAGTTTGGAGACCCCTGATTTAGAAGAAAGGTATACTTACCTTAACTTATACTTACGCTTTCATTATACTTACCTTAACGAAAACTTCTCACATACATATCTCAATGAAAACAGGATTTTCATAAAAATTATGGGCCAGATTCACATACATTTGCGGCGGTGTAACGTATGTCATTTACGTTACACCGCCGCAAGTTTTCAGCGCAAGTGCTTGATTCACAAAGCACTTGCCTGTAAACTTGCGGCTGCGTAGCGTAAAGCCGTCCGGCGCAAGCCCGCCTAATTCAAATGGGGCATGTATCATTTAAATTAGGCACGTTCCCGCGCCAAACGTACTGCGCATGCTCCGTTTTGAAATTTCCCGCCGTGCTTTGCGCGAAATGACGTCGCACCAACGTAATTTTTTGAACGGCGACGTGCGTTACGTCCTTTCCTATTCCCGGACGTCTTACGCAAAAAAAAAAAAAAATTAAAAATTTGACGCGGGAACGACGGCCATACTTTAACATGGGCTGTCTATTTTTACACCACCTAAATAGCAATCGCAACTTTACGACGGGAAAAGCCGACTAGCGACAACGTAAGAGAATGCGACGAACGCGCGTACCTTCGTGGATCGCCGTAAACAGCTAATTAGCATACCCGACGTGGAAAACTACGCAAACTCCACCCAGCGGGCGCCAAAGTATTGCATCCTAAGATCCGAAGGCGTACAAAGCCGTACGCCTGTCGGATCCTAGCCAAATGCCGTTGTATCTTTGTTTGAGAATTCAAAATAAAGATACGACGCAGCAAATTTGAAAGTACGCCGGAGTATCAGCAGATACTCCGGCGTACTTTTTCTGTGAATCTGGCCCTATGTTTTTAATGGACTTCAATTGTGTTGGTTAAATATCAGACTTCCCATTGTTCCTCTTGAGGAGTATCATCATTCTGACAATGTTATAAAGGCTCTTTGGACAAAAAACTTCTTCCTTCTTCTAGAAAGTTTTTTTTGTGTGTACAATGCCTCAAGTGCTTTCCTGATTCATCAATAGCTGTCTAATGACAAAGCTGGAAAAAGGCGGACCCAGTAGAAGATCAGCAGAAGATGCCAGTGACCGCAATGGAGCAACCAGTCAGAGCACATATATTGCATCATGGCAGGAGGGCATACGAGCAGGGCTGTCTTAATGAGAGGGCACACCTGGGCACTGCCCAGGGGCCCTAGCTGCATTGGGGGCCCCTGCACTTTCCCCGAAGCAGCTAGTCCTTTCCCCCATGATGGCACTGAGAGTGATAGATACACAGGGAAGGCAGTCTGCCTTCTACCTACTTGATGTCAGTTTACCTGCACTGTCATCATTGTAGGGGCCCCAGAGCATTACTTTGCCCAGGGACCCATGATGCTATTAAGACGGCCCTGCATACGAGAAAGTGGGGTCCTGTATTGATGGACTTCTGTTGATGTCAGATCGGATTTGTACTCCTATAGAAGTCCAGAAGAATGTAAAATTCACTTCATGTGTTCAACTGCAGGTCAAATGCACCTGTCAGAGAATTATAAATGATCTTAGAAGAGTCCTAAATTGATGTCAAACAAATGCCATCGATACAAGCTCAGAGCCTAATGACAAAAGCCCTAAGTCCGCCAACATGTATGCTGTGTACACTGTACTTGCATATTAATCATCTGTAGGTGGACTGCACCTGTCAGGGAACTATAAATAATCTTAGATACTTGCATATTATTACAAGAACCTGCCCTATAACTGGCCATACACAGAGCAAATCTTGCCTAGTTCCTCACAAATCAGCTGAAATTTGAGGTGTGGGTCACCCTGTCACCCGATCTGAAAATCAAAGTAGTGGGGCTGAACATTGGCCAAATTGCCACTGCATCCAATCAGATGCAGCCACTGTTCCGCTATTCTAGCAGCTGCATGTCCTGGGAGTCGGCATGGGAAATTCCTTCATCTATGAAGTTTAGAATGGATTGTGAATCCCTAGAATCCTCTTCTTCACGCGGCAGGGTTAAATGAAAGAATTCTTGTGGTGTATGGCTGGCTTTAACCACTTGCCCACCGCGCCATAGACATTTTACTGCTACAGCGCGGTTGAGTTATTCTGGGAGGACGTCCTCCACTGGGGCGCGCTCCTGGAATCATCCGTGATCGCCGGGTCTAGAAGACCCGGCGCATCACGGATCGCGGTAAATTTGCCGCTGATAGCGGCCGTTTACCACGTTATCGCTCCGTCAAATGACGGAGCGATCACTTGTAAACAAACCGGCGTCATTTGATGACGCCGGTTCCTCCCTCTCCTCTCTGTACCATTCGGTACAGTGTGAAAGGAGGGGGGGGAGCGGGTGTCAGCAGCAGGCCAGCAGCACTGAGGGCTGGATCTGTGACAACTGCAGTCACAGATCCAGCCATCCATCCCAGCTCAGCTATCCCTGCGCAATACTCTGCAATACCCCAATACTCTGCAATACCCCAATACTCTGCAATACCCTGCGCAATACTCTGCAATACCCCAATATTCTGCAATACCCCAATACTCTGCAATACCCCAATACTCTGCACGATACTCTGCAATACCTCAATACTCTGCAATACCCTGCGCGATACTCTGCAATACCCTGCGCGATACTCTGCAATACCCCAATACTCTGCAATACCCTGCGCGATACTCTGCAATACCCCAATACCCTGCGCGATACTCTGCAATACCCTGCGCGATACTCTGCAATACCCCAATACTCTGCAATACCCCAATACTCTGCAATACCCTGCGCGATACTCTGCAATACCCCAATACTCTGCAATACCCCAATACTCTGCAATACCCTGCGCGATACTCTGCAATACCCCAATACTCTGCAATACCCAAATACTCTGCAATACCCATTTTTTTAAAGCGCCCCTGTCCCCGTGTGCTCGCATGCAGAAGCGAACGCATACGTAAGTCCCGCCCACATATGAAAACGGTGTTCAAGCTACACATGTGAGGTATCTCTGCGAACGTTAGAGCGAGAGCAATCATTTTGGCCATAGACCTCCTCTGTAACTAAAAACATGTAACCAATAAAAGTAATTAAAGCGTCGCCTATGGGGATTTTTAAGTAGCGAAGTTTGGCGCCATTCCATGAGTGTGCGCAATTTTGAAGTGTGACATGTTGGGTATCTATTTACTCGGCGTAACTTCATCTTTCACATTATGAAAAAAAATTGGGCTAACTTTACTTTTTTTTTTTTTTTTTTAAAACACGCGTTCAAAAAATTTCTGCAAAAATACCATGCAAGATAAAAAGTTGTAACGGCCGCCATTGTATTCTCTAGGGTCTTTGCTAAAAAAGCATATATAATGTTTTGGGGTTCTATGTAATTTTCTAGCAAATAAATGATGATTTTTACATGTAGGAGAGAAATGTCAGAATTGGTCTGGGTGCTCCAGAACGCCTGATGGTGCTCCCTGCATGTTGGGCCTCTGTATGTGGCCACGCTATGTAAAAGTCTCACACATGTGGTATCGCCATACTCGGGAGGAATAGCAGAATGTGTTTTGGGGTGTAATTTGTGGTATGCATATGCTGTGTGTGAGAAATAACCTGCTAATATGACAAACTAGATTTTTTTTTATTTTTCTTTACAGAATTTTCAGTCGTTTTTCTTTTATAGCGCAAAAAATAAAAAACCCAGAGGTGATCAAATACCACCAAAAGAAAGCTCTATTTGTGTGAAAAAAAGGACAAAAATTTCAAAATGGTACAATGTTGTATGACTGAGTAATTGTCATTCAAATTGTGAGAGCACCGAAAGCTGAAAATTGGTCTGGTCAGGAAGGGGGTTTAAGTGCCCAGTGGTCAAGAGGTTAAAGTGGTAAAGTTAGAATTTAAGATTTATACAAGGAGAATAAATGGGCCGCAGGAGAAATGTAAGACTATGAATATGGGACTTGGTTTGGGACTATAACATGACCAGTGTAGCATATGAGATTCCAAAATGAACAATGCTGACTTTAAGTTATGCCCCGTATACACGATCGGTTTTCCCATCGGAAAAAATCAGATGAGAGCTTTTGGTCAGAAATCCCGACCATGTGTATGCTCCATTGGACTTTTTCCAATGGAAAAACTGCCAGAAAAAGATAGAGAGCAAGTTCTCTATTTTCCCGTTGGGAAAAAATCAGATCGGAATTTCCAATCGTGTGTACAAATTCCGACGTGCTAAATTCCGACGCATGCTCGGAAACAAATCGACGCATGCTCGAAAGCATAGAACTTAATTTTCTCGGCTCGTCGTAGTCTTTTACGTCACCGCGTTCTTGGCAGTCAAAACGTCATCAAAGTTTTGTGTGACTGTGTGTATGCAAGGCAGGCTTGAGCGGAATTGCGTCGGAAAAACCATCCAAGTTTTTTCAGACGGGAATTCTGCTCGTGTGTACAGAGCATAAGACTTAAAACGATGGTGTGTAGGCAACATCGTTTTAATGATGAAGTTGGGAAAACGTTGTTTTTTCGACATGCTGAAAAACAACGTTTTTTTTCATGCTGAAAAATGATCGGGTATACGCGGCATAAGAGTATAACTAAAGGCAAAACTTTTTTTTCGTTTTGTATAAAGTGGAGAGGAATTCGAAAACCTGTCAGTTTTTATTGGAGCTGTTACTGATTAAAATGTTCATGTTCGATTAATCTATTTTTTTTAATCGATTAATCGACTAATTTCGATTAATTATAATGCACATACATTTTTCGGATTACGACCATATATAGTCCCCACCAGAGCTGGACTGGGACAAAAATTTGGCCCTGGACTTCATCCAGACTGGCCCACTTTGACAGGTCTCTCCCACAGCGGCCGGGCAACTCCCCCCCCCCCCCCTGGCCACCCAAGCCCCCTCTCCCCCTTCACTAGCCACTAGCTGTTTTACTTTGTTAGAGTAAAACGGCTGGTACTGATACTCTTATAGGCAGTACCAGTGGGGAAGCTAGACATTATTTCACCCGGGGCAAAGAATCAGTTTGGTGCCCCCCCTTATGGGACAAGATTATGCAGAAGTGAGAAACTCCCAGGCCATAGCTGTTGAGTCAGCTGTCTGTCCCCTCCCCCATGCTCCTCTGTCATCCCCCCTGCTCCTCTGGTCCTCCCCCTGCTTCTCTGTTCCCCCCAGGTGAGCGCTGTGGGGAGGGAGAGGAGGTGAGCGCTGCGGGAAGGGAGAGACAGAGGAGCGGAGGTCCGCTGTCACTGAAGCCGGCCCACTGAGCCATCGGCCCACCGGGAAACTCCCTGTAGTCCCAATGGCCAGTCCATCCCTGGTCCCCACTGTAATATCCACAGACATCTCCCCACTGTAATATCCACAGACATCTCCCCCACTGTTATATCCACAGACATCTCCCCACTGTAAAATCCACAGACATCTCCCCCACTTTAATATCCACAGACATCTCCCTACTGTAATATCCACAGACATCTTCCTCACTTTAATATCCACAGACATCTCCCCCACTGTAATATCCACAGACATCTCCCCCACTGTAATATCCACAGTCATCTCCCCCACTGTAATATGGTCCACATCTTCCCCACTGTAAAGGAAGATTAGTGCTTGCTTAGTCTTACCAGAGAAGCTGGCCGAACACGAGCAGTTGAGGCCGGGTGATGACGTCAGCCCGCCGCTCTAGGCTCACCTAGGCTGCCACCGGGTGGACCAAGATGGCCACCGCTCCGGAAGCTAGGCCGAAGCCACTGCCTTTCCTATAGCCGAGGCAGCAGCAGAGCTCTACGGCTCCACGTGGTGTGCCGATCCGCATATGGTGACCCGTTCGGATCACGGATCATTTACAATCTATTGCACCACTAGTACCGATTTTTTTTAATCAAAAAAATTAACGATTAATCGAGGAATTCATCTTTAATTTCCACAGCCCTAGTTTTTATTGCTGTCTGTGCCCCTGTTAGGGAGAATTACCCTCTCTATTTGTCTTGTTACTATTATCATCAAAAGTGAAAGTAACAGAAAATCCCATATTGTGGGTTGTCCCCAGGAAGGTAAAAGATGGAAAATCTTCCAAAGGGGGCACTAGTTCTGGTGAGTTGGGGGTCCCCAAGGAAACCCCCTAATTCGCAGGGATTTCCTCTCACTTCTCGTTTGGCTATGGGACAGGAAGTGAAGGGAAATCCCTGCAATGGAACACAGATGGTGAAAAAAAATCTAACCGGGGTTATAACCCTCCCTTGCTCTATCCACAATAAAAATAAAAAAGTTTTGCCTATAGTTCTACTTTAATAACATGATACTTTTGTGAAACATTTTTGTATTGTACGTTTGTGACATGTTCCCTTTATAAAGTATCTATTTCTTATGTTTCAAACACATTTGTATCATCTTTCTCTATGGGTTGGCAATTCATGAGAAATCTACATAAAAGGCACCAGCGGAATGAGGCACTGCAGGTCTGAAAAGACAATATGGATGCAACGTCGATCCGATGCTGCATCTGTCCCCTACCACCTCTGTAGGTAGGTAAGTGTAGCATATAGTTCTCCAGACTGATCTAACCTATTAGGGAGAGCTGTCTGCTACAGCAGTGTGGGCTTTTCCACCCTCCCCCTTTCTCTCTTCATACACAGACTTTCAGAACTGCTTGTTTGCAAACTCCCTATTGGAAGTTGCCTGTAAACTCCCTATTGGAAGATCCTGAGCCAATCATCAGGCAGCAGCAAAGAACTGTGGGGGAGGAGATAAAAAGACAGAGAAACTAGGCCAGAGCCTTTGTGTGCATGGACCCCATCAGGAGAGCATCTCCTGCACTCTATGTGTGTGTGGAATCGCGGCCTACTAAGGGACACACAGCCTCCCGCCCCCCCCCCTGGCCACCCAAGCCCCCTCTCCCCCTTCACTAGCCACTAGCTGTTTTACTTTGTTAGAGTAAAACGGCTGGTACTGATACTCTTATAGGCAGTACCAGTGGGGAAGCTAGACATTATTTCACCCGGGGCAAAGAATCAGTTTGGTGCCCCCCCTTATGGGACAAGATTATGCAGAAGTGAGAAACTCCCAGGCCATAGCTGTTGAGTCAGCTGTCTGTCCCCTC
This sequence comes from Rana temporaria, assembly GCF_905171775.1. NCBI lineage: Eukaryota > Metazoa > Chordata > Amphibia > Anura > Ranidae > Rana > Rana temporaria. Next base: position 92,107,275 of record NC_053490.1, read on the forward strand.
CCCCATGCTCCTCTGTCATCCCCCCTGCTCCTCTGGTCCTCCCCCTGCTTCTCTGTTCCCCCCAGGTGAGCGCTGTGGGGAGGGAGAGGAGGTGAGCGCTGCGGGAAGGGAGAGACAGAGGAGCGGAGGTCCGCTGTCACTGAAGCCGGCCCACTGAGCCATCGGCCCACCGGGAAACTCCCTGTAGTCCCAATGGCCAGTCCATCCCTGGTCCCCACTGTAATATCCACAGACATCTCCCCACTGTAATATCCACAGACATCTCCCCCACTGTTATATCCACAGACATCTCCCCACTGTAAAATCCACAGACATCTCCCCCACTTTAATATCCACAGACATCTCCCTACTGTAATATCCACAGACATCTTCCTCACTTTAATATCCACAGACATCTCCCCCACTGTAATATCCACAGACATCTCCCCCACTGTAATATCCACAGTCATCTCCCCCACTGTAATATGGTCCACATCTTCCCCACTGTAAAGGAAGATTAGTGCTTGCTTAGTCTTACCAGAGAAGCTGGCCGAACACGAGCAGTTGAGGCCGGGTGATGACGTCAGCCCGCCGCTCTAGGCTCACCTAGGCTGCCACCGGGTGGACCAAGATGGCCACCGCTCCGGAAGCTAGGCCGAAGCCACTGCCTTTCCTATAGCCGAGGCAGCAGCAGAGCTCTACGGCTCCACGTGGTGTGCCGATCCGCATATGGTGACCCGTTCGGATCACGGATCATTTACAATCTATTGCACCACTAGTACCGATTTTTTTTAATCAAAAAAATTAACGATTAATCGAGGAATTCATCTTTAATTTCCACAGCCCTAGTTTTTATTGCTGTCTGTGCCCCTGTTAGGGAGAATTACCCTCTCTATTTGTCTTGTTACTATTATCATCAAAAGTGAAAGTAACAGAAAATCCCATATTGTGGGTTGTCCCCAGGAAGGTAAAAGATGGAAAATCTTCCAAAGGGGGCACTAGTTCTGGTGAGTTGGGGGTCCCCAAGGAAACCCCCTAATTCGCAGGGATTTCCTCTCACTTCTCGTTTGGCTATGGGACAGGAAGTGAAGGGAAATCCCTGCAATGGAACACAGATGGTGAAAAAAAATCTAACCGGGGTTATAACCCTCCCTTGCTCTATCCACAATAAAAATAAAAAAGTTTTGCCTATAGTTCTACTTTAATAACATGATACTTTTGTGAAACATTTTTGTATTGTACGTTTGTGACATGTTCCCTTTATAAAGTATCTATTTCTTATGTTTCAAACACATTTGTATCATCTTTCTCTATGGGTTGGCAATTCATGAGAAATCTACATAAAAGGCACCAGCGGAATGAGGCACTGCAGGTCTGAAAAGACAATATTGCGAAATCTGGAAGATTAGCAGATGCTGGGAAGGAGTCAGTTAAGGTGAACCACACAAGTGACAGACGAAAAGTAGCCTGGGTTTCCAGGCAGGAAAGTGTTAACATCCAGGAGGTGTGAAAAGCACAGCTTGGGAATCCTCTATCTCACTGTTTAGCTAACTGTTCAGTGGCAGACTACAGAGGGCAGAGATTCCACAGTCTTCAGAGGTCAAGTCAAGCCACCAGCATTTCAAGAAGGCCTATCAAAATTTAATCTGTCTGCTGTCAACAGCAACCTTCCCCATCTGGGGTTAACTGCAATTCAAAGCCGACCTGAGATAAGAAGTCCATCCCTCAGGATTTTCGACTGATTTTACATTGCACAGCTATTCTTTTTAACCAAACAACCTTGCTTAGGAGATTTGCAGGTTCCTGCATGTTAACATTGTCCTGCAATTAAGACCTGGGTGCTATGTTTTCTATGACATAAGATAATCTGTCACACCTTTTCTGGGGCTTGTACATTGCCGAGGCCATTTAGGATTTGCAGCGGTGCCTTTTTTCTAGGCTTTATTTTCTTAAACCTATTGTCACAGTAAATTAGCACTTGGTGCTCTAACGCTTCTTAGGAAGGCCGATTCTCGGCTTCTTAGAAGTAAAGAGCCTAGGGGTGCATGCTAAGAGATTTATGCCTGTAATACTGTTAAGCTGTGTGGATGATGATTGTCCTTAAGGCTCGTATGGCTTTAATTCCCTGTGCAATAAAAGGCTGTGTACATGCTACATTAGTGAACAACTACAGGCTTTGGGAAACTCAGAAATTGTTTCCATAGGAGGAGCTACCGGAATCATTTAACGCAACCAATTCCCATTTTTACCTTCTTTCCTTGCAGTTAGAGAGGAGCTGATATGGAGTTCATTTCCAGAAAAATTATATATGTTCACCTCCTCCATTTATAAGGATTATTGACATTACAATTTATGTAGAATAAAACAAAAGTGCATTTTACTGCATCATGGAAACAAGCTGGGAGATTTATTAACGCATTTATGACACTTTTCTGGTGGTAGTTCCCTTTAAAATTATCTTTGCTCAATTTGGGCAAGCGTTAGCAAAGATTTCAGTAACAGTACTGACAAGTGCAGCAAATTCAAGCAGATCATACTACTGCCACTTTAAGAAACTGACAGATTCAAAAATAATCACTACCAGTTCAAAGTTAAGGAAACTGTATTTAAAAGAGAATTTAAGGGTTTAACCACTTGCTTACTGGGCACAAATACCCTCTTCCTGCCCAGGCGAAATGTCAGCTTTCAGCACTGCGTCTGTTTAGGTTAAAATTGCGCGGTCGTGCGACGTGCCACCCAAACAAAATTGACGTCCTTTTTTTCCCACAAATAGAGCTTTCTTTTGGTGGTATTTGATCACCTCTGCGGTTTTTATTTTTTGCGCTATAAACAAAAAAAGAGCGACAATTTTGAAAAAAAAACACAATATTTAAAAAAAAAAAATAAAAAAAATTGCAAAAGGCGTATAGTGATTGGTTTGCGCAAAAGTTATAGTGGCTACAAAATAGGGGATAGAATTCTGACTTTTTTTTTTTTACTAGTAATATGGCGATCTGCGAATTTTGTCAGGACTGCGATATTTTGGCGGACACATCGGACTCTTTTGACACATTTTTGGGACCATTCACTCTAATACAGTGAACAGCGCTATAAAAACACACTGATTACTGTATAAATGTGACTGGCAGGGAAGGGGTTAACACTGGGGGGGTTAAATGTAGATCCTGGGAGTGATTCTTAGTGTGGGGGGAAGGGACTGACTGGGGGAGGTGACCGATGCTGTGTCCCTATGTACAAGGGACACAGCATCAGTCTCCTCTCCCTAACAGGAGCTCCACGTCCCTGCTCTAAAACTGCCGATTGCGGGTACCTGGCGGACATCGCGGCCGCCAGGCACGCGCATCGGCCTTGCGGTGACGCGCCGGGCGCACGCACCCCCCAGTGGCCGGAGGTCCCGAGGCCGTAAAAACACGGCCTCCCGGATTTATAGAGCCACCTTGAGGCTGTCTTTTTACATACGCCCAGGTCTGAAGTAGTTTACACTCATCTAAGTGGATGCAACGTCGATCCGATGCTGCATCTGTCCCCTACCACCTCTGTAGGTAGGTAAGTGTAGCATATAGTTCTCCAGACTGATCTAACCTATTAGGGAGAGCTGTCTGCTACAGCAGTGTGGGCTTTTCCACCCTCCCCCTTTCTCTCTTCATACACAGACTTTCAGAACTGCTTGTTTGCAAACTCCCTATTGGAAGTTGCCTGTAAACTCCCTATTGGAAGATCCTGAGCCAATCATCAGGCAGCAGCAAAGAACTGTGGGGGAGGAGATAAAAAGACAGAGAAACTAGGCCAGAGCCTTTGTGTGCATGGACCCCATCAGGAGAGCATCTCCTGCACTCTATGTGTGTGTGGAATCGCGGCCTACTAAGGGACACACAGCCTGCAGCTCCAGTCCAGAGGAACAGATTGTTCATGCAGCTCCAGCCCAGAGGAACAGACTGTCCATGCTAAAGAAGGACACCCTGCAACAGCTCAAGGACTGAATGCCACTGCGACACACCTGCATCTAAGATTGATCGCTCAGGGGAGGACCGCTGACTGTGTACAGAATTTGGTGAGGGGGCTTTGCCCAGGAACCTTTAATGCTTTTCATAGAATACCACATCCAAATATTTTCCACAGAGCTCCTACATTGCCGGTGAAGATAATAAAACGCTAAGACTTGCTTCCAGGACATTGCCGCGGTTGCTCTTAAAGGGGACACACCACAGGTATTGAGATTATTTTACTGGGTGTGTACTAGAGGTATTGTAGGCTGGCCTGGGGTTCCCCTTTAGCCACAGCATCCCACATACGCCACAAGTTGTTGGGGAGTCTGTCTAATCTATGCATATTGGTACTTATTGCTTTCATTGGTTGCATAGTGTTGCTGATTGTTTCTTTAAACTGTTTCAGCCAAGTACTGGGTACAGGTCTTGGCTGACAAATGTTAACCTGAACTTTTCTTTTCTTTAAGTAAACTACAAACAGAACTGTGTTGTGTATTACTGTGGTGTTATTCCATTAATAACATTGCTAGGTGTGCCAGAGGGGCTGGGACAGTTCATTGGGTTTGAAAGGCAGAGTAACGGACTGAAAAAACAAAAGCCGCACCCTCAGGGGTTTGCTACATAAGAAATGATCGATCAAACACCTTAATCACTGGAATGCTGGGCTGTGGAGGGGACAGGAGGGAATGGCTCAGGCTCTCAGCGGATCACTGAGAGGCTGAGCCAGGTGCCAATCCAAACTTCTAAGTGGATATCGACCATATGGTTGGGATCTTTTGAGAGCCTGGACCGGCTCTGTGATGTCAGCAGACAGCGAAATTTCAGTCTGCTGTCAGCTAAAAACCGGTCACAGGAGCACAGAATGCCCTCCTGTGATCCATAAGAGGAGTATGGCCAAAAAAGCTTTTCCTATACTTCGCCTTTAAGATGATTCCGTGGTGGCGTACAACACGATGCAAGTGCTCAGACCCCATTCACACCTGAGCGTTTTGTAGTTTGAAGCCTCAAGCTACAAAACGCTGGAGGGGAAAAAATCTATTATTCTCTATGGAGATGGTTCACATCTCCACTCCAAAACGCCTGAAGCCAGAAGTTCCAAAACGCCTGAAGCTCAAACAAGTTCTGGGACTTTTTTTAGGCAGATTTGGGCATCTTTCTGCTTTTTACATTGGTGACCTTTTGGCCTGTACAAAATCACGGCAAAAACGCGGTAAAAAAATGCGGTAAAAAATTGCAAAAATTGAGGGCAAAATAGCGGTAAAATTGTGCGACTTTCTGCCTGAAAACGCTATGCTCAGGTGTGAATGGGGCCTCAGAGTTGGCCATTTTATGCTGGGAAGCTGTCATGAATGTAACCACTTCTTGGACAGGGCTCGGTAGTTGCTAGAATACTGGGGGCTACTGGCTTCTTAGCCACCAATGACTACAGCTCCTTCTAGCTGCAGATCGGTAGATTTCCTGACCGAGAGCTGAATGTATATAAAGGGAGCAGGGATACCAACTTACAAAATTACCCAAATATGGATGTACCTGTTCCAAATACGTACACAAATCTGTCACATACACCAACCTTTGCAGAAGTACAAAGGAATTCTAAAAAAGTGTCTATGATATTCCTAAAATGTTTTTCCTGGTTCAGAGCTGCTTAATTAAAATAAAGTGTGGAGGAGGGGTAATATCGATTTTTTTCCTACTCTTCTACACTTACCAGATACAGAGATGTCACCAGGGCCATATTTATTCTTTCTGCACCCCTAGGCCAGCTGTCTTGTGACATCCTTCTCCCAATTTCAGTAATCTAGGTGCTCTATTAATATTATATACACAAGAAAAGAATGCGCACACAGACACAAACATTACTAAAAACCTGTTGGAATGCATTTACAAGAAAGATTTGGAAATGGCTGAGACTATAAATAATGTCTGTGACTTCTCTTGTGTTTGTTCCTGTATCCCTGACGATGCGTATTGATGCAAAGTATGTTGGAAGGGACTCCACTTGTGACGTCATCACGCCTGGCGTGGCGGTTAATCATTTTATGCTGTTTTATGCCTACTAAATATTGAGTACCTGTCTGTACATTTTTAATATAATAAACGTGTAATACAGAGGTACACTAACTACGGCCTTTGTTCCTCTGCATAACATTCTGCATATGGTGTGTATATGGCCAACTGGCTGAGCCAGTCGATATTGGAAGTGTATGGGGACACCATGAATGTTGTTTAATGCTGATAATCTGCTATTGAATGCCTGAAATCATCCTAATGTTTATATGTTTGTTGATCTCTATAATTGGGGATCAACGCAATCTGGTAAGAGGCTCATTCATGTGGTGAAGGGCACGTGTGCATTTTGAAAATCGAGCATCCTACTGGTGGAAGTCTGGAATTTCTAACTTACCTTTGTCTGAATAGACTTTTTCCACTTTGATTTTTACCACAACCTTTGGGAGTCACTGGACCTGTTTTAAAGCGGAGGTTCACCCTCAAAATGAACTTTCCAGCATCCTTAAAGGGGAAGTAAACCCATCAATTTAACAGTTTGAAAAAGCAGTTACATTCCTGGCATGCCGGGAATGCTAACTGTCACATTGGTTGTGCTCTCAACCAAACTGTCAAACCATCCAATGGCTGGTGTCATAACTGATCACATGTGCAGCATCAGGCAGTTGAAGATTAAACAGAGGCCAAGACGCGCCTTAGCAGCCGTCAATCAACTCCTCTTCGTTTAGAAACGCCCATTCCCCGCAGGATTCCCCGCTCAGAGCCGGAAAACAAGGGCTCATATAACGATAAGTACAAGTAAAAAAAAAAAAAAAACAGCATACTGCAGATGTTAGCAGTATGCTACAGCTAATGTCAAAAAGTGGATTTTTGGGTGAACCTCCGCTTTAAGTGATGTTTGTGTTTGTATACGCATTTATTTCTTGTGTATATCTGATATCATCTGGTATTCTGGCGAATGATGCAGCTGTAGACACAATTGTTTTTGTTGCATTTATTAGTATTATACTTGTATCACACAAGGCAAGGAAAGGTTGAAAACGACAGTTTGCCTATTCTGCATCAGTACACCTGGAACTAATGACTTGTCACTAGAAGATCTCTGAGGTCCAACTGTCATTCATATATGGAACCCTTCTCAACTTCTTCCTTGCATATGTAACCTGGACTGTAGTTCATACTGTAATTGCTGCAGAACTTCTTATTTTGTTGCTTCTGTATTTTCCTTCAGCAATGTGACAAGAGCTAAACTGAATATTCATTAATGCAAAAGTGCAGCAGCCATCTTTAAGGAGACCAATAGACAATGCTCGTCCATGGAGTGTCTCCAGTGCAGAGCAGCCATCTTGGCTGGGTCTTGGTCGATTCTGGAAAATAAGTGGCTGCTGCAACAAATCAAGGGGAGGAGGATCTGCAGGCTGCTGAGAGGAAGAGAGAGGACAGTCTTAAAGGAGATGGGGTGAGAAAAAGAAACCGGCTGAACGGAACCCTGCCATAGCTGACCACAATCGGGTGAGACCTCAGAGAGACTGCTTATCGCACAGGACCTTGCCTTTAGAAATGGGAACTTTCTCCTTGGGAAAGTGTGAGGTGTGATTTCGATGTCTGAGGAGATCAGACTGCACTACAGAGCACTCCTACCACTTGTAAGGAAAGAAAAGAGGGGCTGTTTCAGCAGGATTGAAAGAGAGGCCTTGAACTGACTGAGAGAACATGTCCAGAGACCTAGAAGAGGATGCCCTGCTGGTAAGAAACTAACATTGTACAAGTTAATATGTTGTTGCTGGAAACTGTTGTGTTTTCTTAAAGGGTCCCAACTTTCCGGGCCAACAATGTTTTTTAGGCTCTGAGGAAGAAGGTACTCCTTGGAAACGCATCAGCCAGCAGTGGTTCTGAGGCCTTCTTCTCTGCTGTCTGGAGGAGGTCGGTTCCAGGACTGATTCAGGCTTTTATTCATCACATGTTTGTGAGTTGTATTTAAATTTTTTTATCAATAAATTATCTTGGGATAATGCACAAGGCTGGTGCGCCCTCTTCTTTTTATCTTTTTTGTGACTATTAGGATATGTAAGAATGGGGGTGTAGCGCTACCCCCTCAGGAGCCGCTGATTGATTTGGGATCGGCATATTAAGTTATCTCTATGTGATGTCTAGGGGTGAAGGTAGTGAGTAGAGCAGTAATTGAATGTCCAGTCTGCAGGTGAAGTTTTCTGAATGCTTTATTTCTTGGTCCAACATGACCAACACATCAACTTGAGGTAGACAGGAAAGGTTGATGAAATAAAGAAACTCTACAGTATCAGGCTTTGGATAGAGAAAAGCAATCCTGCTATTCTGTAGTTGTATCAATGCGTCGCCACTCCAGCCAGAGTGGGTGAAGTGCCTCTAGACAGACCCCTGCCACAGGCCTGGCAGCCTGGAGTGCCTCTTAAGGTTGCTGGTTGCTACAGACTTGGCCCTGATTGAATGTTGAGGCCTCTGCCACAGGCCTAGTGCAAGATTTAAGTTGAACAGCAGAGCGAATCCTCCCAGTAAATTACGTTAGGGTCACCGGTTGACAGTGCAAGTGTACCTGTCAATGTTCCGGTCACCAGATCCCCGATGGTTCGTTCAAGCCCTTTTGGGTAATCTGCCTCCGGGCTCTCCGCAAGCCGATCCCCCACCGAACAGCATACAGCCTGGGATCTCCTCAGTAGAAGTGGGGACCTAGTAAGTCACTGGGGCCCCTTGGCAGCATCAGTCGCTCCAGGCCAGGAGGGCCCAGAGTCTGGAACTTCGCGTAGCGCGCGACCCCAGGCCAGGTGGGCCATAGTGGTGGCACACCCTAAAGGTGGGTACCGCACCTGGAACCAGGAACCCGGAAAGAACCCAGAACAACGGCCTCCGCCACAGAAATACCCCTCCCCAGCATGCACAGCGAGGCCCAAATCCTCTCATTGGCTGATGGGAAGAAACCGCTCCGTCTGGATCCCTCTGGCGCCATCTGCCGTCCAGAGATGAAACCGTATCTCTGGACGCACAGACCGACCCACAGGACAGTCCAGGATTTGGCGACAGACAAATTTACCAAAATCAAGAATGAGAGCAACATAACTCTCTCATTCTCCCACTAAATTTAACATAGCGTCCTTTCTGAAGGTAAAGGGGCGCTACAGGGGAAATTACTGCTCTAAGCCAATAACAATATGTGAAGCTGCTAACATTTAAACAGTCAAAAGAATATCCAAATACTTAATGTAGTGCTACAATTCAATAGAAGTATGAAGTGTACATCCATATAAAGAGTGACAATAATAAAATAAACAAAATATACAAAAAAGTATAGTTTTCAATTAGCGAGGGTAGGATTGCTTAAATAATGAAATCATGCAACCACAAAAAAAAATAGTGAAATTGAATGTTCATAGGTGTGAAAGAACAAAGTCCACCCAAGACCAAAAGCTAGGGATAATGTAACTGGAATGTGATGAACCATTGAAACACCCGTGGCGATAACGTATCCACAACCAACTGATAAGGATGGGTACTCTTACCGGACAGAATGGACACACATGCCGACAGCAGTGAGTCAAATAGGTTTGTAATGACCAATTCCTTGGACTCCAAAGATGTGCAGGGAAAATCTGGCTGGAATCGATCCAACAGATAGTCACGGATGATGGATGTTCTCGTCAAAGCTCTTCTGCTGCTACTTCTAACAATGTCTCCCCTGTGTACTATTAGGATACCCCCTATCCAGGAGGGCAGCAAGACCAAAGGCACTATCCCTTGAGTCATTGATTGCCCGGCTATTACACTTATGCGCAGGAGTATTTGTTTGCTGTAACTAATGCCGCATACACACGACCGTTTTTCGGGTTGTAAAAAATTTAGTTTTTAAGGGTCTCGAAAAAACAATGTTTTTTTTTCAACCCGATCATTAAAACGGCCTTGCCTACACACGATCGTGAAAAAAAAAATGCTCTAGCAAAGCGCGGTGACGTACAACACGTACAACGGAACTATAAAGGGGCGAAGTTCCATGCGGATGGCACGACCCTTTGGGCTGCTTTTGCTGATTTAGTGTTAGTAAAAGATGATTCGCGTTTTTCAGTCTGTTACAGCGTGATGAATGTAAAAAAAAGCGACAATAGTAAAAACAACGTGAAAAATTAGAGCATGTTCGAAATTTTTAATGGCCATTTTTTACATCGTGAAAAATGCTCTGGAGCCCACACACAATCGTTTTTAATGACATTTAAAAAAAAAAGTCATTTTTTTAAAACCCGAAAAACGGTCATGTGTACGTGGCATAAGACTCCTAGCAAGGACACTAGGTGGCAGAATCTGCCTTTGTTCTAGCAACAGAAAGATGGAAGACTGAAGAAGTTGCCTGTGTTTTAGTGATAGAAGATCACAAAGCGGCAGGATCCGCCTGATTCCTAGCAACAGAAGGATGCTAAGCAGCAGAAGCTACCTGCAACCAGGGGCGGACTGACAACTCATGGGGCCCCCGGGCAATAGAAGAGGATGGGGCCCCTCTGGCTTACAGATGGCCACCACGCCAGGAGGTAGTGCAGAGGCGGGCAGCTAAAATCTTGGGATATTCACATTAAAAGCATGTCATTTTCGGACATATCGGGGACAGATCTAAAAAAAACACAGATTTTTACATACTGTCCCTGGTTTTACTGAGCCTGGCAACCCGGATGGGGCCCCCTAGTGGCATGGGGCCCTCGGGCAGTGCCCGAGTGACTCAATGGTCAGTCCGCCCCTGCCTGCAACCCAGCAAAAATAGCTGGCTGCATCCTAGAAACAAAGGGTGATAGGTGTTAGATGCCACTTCCATCCTAGCAACAGAAGCATGCTTAGTAGTAAAAGTAATCTGCATCCTAGAGGCAGAAGGACACTAAATAGCTTCTATCGATCGTTGGTTCTGAGCAAATGTTGTGACCAATAGAAACATTGCTAAAAGAATATTTGTGTGCAAAAGCACTTTTTACACAAATCTTCCTGCCAGCAAGACCCTGCATACTAGCTGCCATATTTTAATATTGATGTGTGCATTACGGCATAGCCATTATGCCACATGTGCAGATGTTCCGACAGGCTCTTCCCAACCTTCGGTATTGGCAGAACCTGTTGGCACATCTGGCCACGCGCAGGTGATTTTCTGATAGGAATGTTTGTGACTTTGCACAGATGGTGGGGGGGGGAGCCCATCAGTGCATGCGCATCTGTGTCTCAGGGCTTTCAGCTCCTTCCAGCTCCTCCACTATTAGGCTGATGGGGGGTAGTGACAGCAGTGCGATTACTCCTGTACAAGGATAGAACAAGTCCAGAGACGGGTAACAAAAATGGTGAAAGGTCTGGGGTATAAAACATATCGAGATCGACTTCTGGAACTTAATATGCATTGTCTGGAGGAAAGAAGGGACTGGGGAGACATTATTGAAACCTTTAAATATCAAGGGGGTGAACAAGGTTCAGGAAGGCAGTTTTTTCAATATGAAACCAAAATCAAGAACCCGGGGACATGACCTCATACTAACTGGAGGGAAGTTCAAAACAAATCTTTGACTTAGAGAGTACTATTTTTCTAAAAGGGGAGTTGATGCTTGGAATTAAAGCGGAGGTTCACCCTAAAAACATGTATTTAACATTCCATTCAGCATAATTCCAACATTTACACTATGTACTTTGCTGTACATACCGTCTTATTGTTATTTTCCACCCGGCTTCCGGGTTCTCACTCCCGCGGGCGTAGGCGTTCCTATGCTGAGGCTAGATGATTGACGCCTTGTGAAAAACTTTCCCCCGGTGCGTAAGGCGCGTCACCAGTTTTCCGAAAGTAGCCGAATTGCTCGTCGGCTCTATACGGCGCTATACGGCGCCTGCGCTTGTCGTGTAGAGCTGCGCAGGTGCCGTATAGAGCCGGCAACTTTTGGAAAACTGGTGACGCACCTTATGCGCCGGGAAAGTTTTTCACAAGGCGTCAATTATCTAGCATAGGAACGCCTACTCCCGCGGGAGTGAGAACCCGGAAGCCGGGTGATAAAAAAAACAATAAGACGGTATGTACAGCAAACAAAACAGCATAGTGTAAATGTTGGAATTATGCTTAATGGAATGTTAAATACATGTTTTTAGGGTGAACCTCCGCTTTAACTACCTGCAGACAGTCAACAGTAAATGAATTCAAACCTGATTGGGACAAACAAAGAGCTACAGTCAGACAACAAAGTAAAAAAAAAAAGAGAAAGAAACAACCAAAAAAAACTTGATGGACTACTTTTTATGACGTGACTTTTTCTATATTATACAGTAAAACCTTGGTTTGAGAGTAACTTGGTTTGAGAGCGTTTTGCAAGACAAGCACATTTTTTTTAATACGTTTTGACTTGATATACAAGCGATGTCTTGATATTATGCTGCGTACACACCATCACTTTATGTGATGAAAAAAAACGAAATTTTTTGTGAAGTAAAAAACGACACCATCGTTTTTTTACAATGCTCTAGCAAAGCGCGGTTACGTTCAGCACTTTTTTCCATTGAAGCTTGCTTCATAACTAGCCTCTGAGCATGCGCGGGTTTAAAAACGTCGTTTTAAACGTCGTTTTTGCTACACACGGTGATTTTTTGTGAAACAAAAAAACGACGTTTTGAAAAACGACACAAAAAATTGAAGTATGCTTCAATTTTTTTTTTGTCGTTTTTCACAAGACATACAACAACGTTTTCTCCCACACACGGTCATTTAAATTGACGTTTTTAAAAACTTCGGTTTTTTTCATCACATAAAGTAAGTGTAAGTGTAGCAATATGGTTACATTTAATGAAGGAACAACATTTTGCACTACATTTCTACACTTAGAGGCGCCTCTTCTCTTTTATACTCTGTAGCTGCTGCTGGATTTTGCTTCTAATCCCCTTGTGGATGGACATTTTATGGTTACACAACCTGGTCACATTGCTATAATCTTTTTTATAGGGACTAGAAACTGAAGGACCTATGAATAAATGGTTGTGGAACGAATCATTTGAGTTTCTATTATTTCTTATGGGGAAATTTGCTTTGATATACAAGTGCTTTGGATTACAGGCATGTTTCTGGAACATGCTAAAAAGTGTACTGGGGGCGCTATAGAGTAATATGTAATTACACAACTAATCCTATAATATGCAACAGCAAGTATATTAATAAAAATGTGTCCTGTTGTACGCGATAAATCAATAATAAATAATAAAGTCCCATTTGTGCAAACAAAGATACAACATCAATGCTCGAATATCCTCTAGATATATTTCTTGCTGTGATACAAAAACCGTCTCCGGTCGTGCAAACTTATTGATCTTCCACCACCTGGATAATTAGTACGACACCCAATATGCACAAGTAGTAAATTGTGCTTACCAGACCTGGTTGACCTCTAGTGAAAAAGACGGTCAGATGCGCTTAAGCAGGATAATGCCTGCAGACATATAAATGGACTGGAGCATGTACGATACCTCACCCTCGGAATGTTGAGATTTTAGAACACGGATTACAAACAGAGAGCTTCCATAGTGCAACACTATTTTATTAAAGTGGAATAAAAACAACAGCCAATTGTTATTGTTGTCACATAAAAAAAGCCCTTCTCCCGGCACTGGGGCTGCAAGCTTTGATAAAAAAACACTGGCTCTCCCACCTCCATGGCGGCGTGCATTCCACCAGCTGCTGACACTATCCAGACGATCCAGAAGTGACGTAGGACATAGTACACGTGACCAGGTACCGCCGCTGATGTACGTTTCGTGTAGTTACATTTTCAAGGGGCATGCTTTTTTATGTTTCTGGAACAAATTATGCTCGCAATCCAAGGTTTTACTGTATATATATATCAGCTGGAGCAACAACCCAATGGGGAGGAGGGTAGAGTTGGGAGAACATGCGGGCTATGCTCTCTCCTCTTCCTTCTCCTTCCTTTGGTCACAGGTGTCCTTTTGCACTGAAAAGAGACTCCCAGCAAGTAGAAGTTTATAAAGTCCCAGCAAGGATGGGCAGCACCGGTCTGTGTCTCCATGCAGCACTCCAGAAAGGTAAGTAATCGGGGAAGAGCAAGAGGCAGACTACCAACAGCACAGGTTAATGTAACAGCAGCCTAGAGTTGGGCTACAACAAACATGGACCTTGAAGAAGGGGTAACACCCCGAAAGCTTGTCCTGAAAAATTGTATGTTAGTGCAAATAAAAAAAGTATCACGGACAGTACTCAATTTTCTCTGTCACAATTGCACTAATACGGCTACAATCACATCATATTATAACCAAAGTTCTTTCTTCCTTCTGTTTAACAGGTCACCAAATCAAAATGTTGTTGAGTGACCTCTGTCTCAGGTTTGTATAAAGTTTACTTCCATCAAGTGAGAGACAAGTACGAGCTGATTTGGTAGCAATGTGAACTATGACACCAACTGTGAGCTTAGTGACCCTGGTCACATTACTTTATCTTCTCAGTATGAAAAATTAGACTGTAAAGCGGGTCATCGATTTCCTTGGCATGTAAATTCTGCATAGTATGTATAATGGCTTAGATAAGATCAGCTAAAGTGAACTTTTAATGGTATTAAGAAAACATTACAAATGTTCACTCTGTTTACCATTACATACTGTAGAGAGCAAAATAAAAAAAGTAGCGTATATTCTGCAGTCTCTCCCTAACATTATAGCGTATGTATAGTCATTTATTTTATTTTATTGTAGGTTTGGATAGAGTCACGGAGTATAAGGAACCCTGCTGCCAAGTTTGTATTGCCTGTGTCCCCGCTGGGGGGGTTCCCCCCTCGTGCTTGTTTTGGTAATCATTGATACAGTGATAGAAAGTGATGGGGAATCCAAAATTTTAGGGTCTGTTCACAGCATGTAATTGCAGTAACAGGAGGGAATTCAGAAAAACAAAAACTGCTTTGTCAATGCAAGACTACACTATACACAGCATGTAGTTTTTTACATTTTGCCCATACTTTCTGTAGATAATGACTGGGTATCATAACTAATTGCTTTTTATTAAATAAATACCTTTTTTATCATTTGATGCATCTCAGCGCTGATGATCTCTTTGCAGCTTCCTCCTGTCTACATGTGTATACTCCAGAGATGGCTGCATTGTATTTCTTGAGGGAGGAATGACATGCAACATCTTTTCTGCCCAAAAAAAACCCTACCTGCTAGATTTAAAAAAGATGTAAAGTGGTTGTAAACCGTAAAAAAAACAACAACAACCTGCAAGACAAAGGCATAATGAGCTTGTATGCTATGCATACTAGCTCATTATGAATTACTTACCTTACATTGAAGCCCCTGCAGAAGGTCCTCATCCCCCCCTCCGGCCGGCGACATCACTTCCAGTGTTACTTCCGGGTATCGCGGGCTCCGGCGCTGTGATGTCGGCAGGAGCCGCCAGTAATGGCATACTCACTGAAACAACAGCACGTACGTGAGACCGGCACATGCAGGGGGCAGGGGGTATCTCCTAGGCCGGCTCATTATTTTCCTGCAGTTATAGTATAATTGTAGCCCTGAGAGAGAAGAGAAAAGAATACTAGGGACTATTCATGGACTTTATGGGCACAGTAGTGAACAAAAACAATTGTTTCAAAAAAGTATAAAAATGTATTAATTGTTGATACATTGGACATAGAAAGGAAGTTTACAAAGAACTTGCTAAAACATACTTGATCAGTATTCTAACACCATACAAGCAACAAAAAGGTGACGGAGCAAACCATAAACAAAACCCTACAAAAGCGAACAAACATGAAGTTGTTCGTATATAAAGGTAGCCTTGAAGGGTTGGTTGACCGCTATACTTAATGTATAAGTGTTGGAGCGAGAACTGCAAAGGCTTGACATCATTAAGCTTCTTCAAAAGCCTTGATACCGTATGTAAAGATATAATGTTTAAGCCGCAAAGACGGTAGATAACAGGGGGTACCGTATAAAAGACACAAAAAAATAATACACGCACAAGGGCGTGAAGGCACACGGTCGTTCATATGCAATGAGGAGGATTTTAAGGACTTGCTAAAATGTAGAATACTTGCAGCGGGATCCTGAGAGTAATCATTAAGTGATTATCAAAAAATTATGACCAAACCACACGAGCGCCAAAAGAGTTTGTATTAAGGTAGTAAAGGATAGCCCAGATATGTATATCCTGGTATGGTCTAGAGGGGTCACATTAATGCCTAATAGGCAGGGAATCCCCACATCAGCAGTAAAAAAGCCACTGGACCTAATGCCAAACGATATGTAGTACACGTCAGACTCCCCTGAGATCTGAAGCTTCAGAGTGTCTTCCTGTTCATTCACAAACTGAAGCATAGTAAACACAGCTTACTATGCTTCTGTTATGAATGGACACAGTGACCGAGTGTATTCACTGTGTTCATTTAGAAAAGGAAGGGGCTGGTAAATTACATATATACTGGCCCCTCCCCCACTCTCCATCCTGAAATATACCCCTGCAGCAGCCAGGGAAAGAGAAGAGAAGGGAAGCCAGCAGAACTGAGGGGTGGGAGGGCAACACGGGTGGAAGCCTGAGCAGTAGGAGGATACGGCACTGCACGTAGTGATTAGTGTGTGCCCAGGCACACCTGGCACACCCCATGCGCAAGCCTATGAGTTAGTGTCAGATTGCCTGCCACACTATCGCAGTCCCTTTATAAGTCGCTTATCACTACCATTACTAGTATATATACATTTTTTTTTATTCTAATATATACCATAGTTTGTAGACAATATAACTTTCATGCAAGCCTATCAATATAAATTAATTGGGATTTTTTATCAAAGACATGTAGCAAAATACATTTTGGCCAAAATGTATGAAGACATTTGATTACATTTTTTTTATTTGATATGTTTTATAGCAGAAAGTAAATATATATATATATATATATATATATATATATATATATATATATATATATATATATATATATATATATATATATATATATTTTTTAAATTTTCTGTCTTTTTTGTTTATATCACAAAAAAAAACCCCAGTGGTGATAAAATACCAGCAAAAGAAAGCTCTATTTCTGTGAAAAAATTATATAAGTTCTATTTGGGTACAGTGCTGCATGACCACGCAATTTCCAGTTAAAGTAGCACAGTAACAAATAACAAAAAAAATGGCCTGGTAATAGAGGTTTCATAGACAGGGTGGCCTGGCACATTATGTACCCCACCAAGCGGTTGAACCCCTATAGTAGGGCCCACTTGCGGGGCAAGTAAGTGCAGAGATTCTCCTCTTTGCCTTAGGATTAAACATAGTCAAGTGTACAGTGTGAGAAAAGATGGAGAGAATCAGCCCTCAATGCTGTATCTCATAAAATGTCTTTGTAGTCGGTGCTGGGACAGGTGTCTTTGGTAGGTGTAAAGGACATTAACCTGCTGTATGTGGGGCCCGGTAAAGTAATGAGAGGGTGCTTAACCCAAAGGAGTAATGCCCTGTACACACGATCGGACTTTTGTCCGACCAAATTCACATCGGAATTCACATCGGAATTCCGACAGAAATCTATCGGAGGAAATGAGAACATGTTCTCTATGTAAACTCTGATGCAATTCATCGGAATTTCCAATTGAATTACTCCGATGGGGCATACACACGGTCAGAATTTCCGATAGAAAAAGTTAGTCAGACTTTTTCCATCGGAAATTCCGATCGTGTGTACGGGGCTTCACAGTGCAATACAAACAGCATGCAGTGCCCTCATGTAACACACTGTGTGGCCAAAAAATTTCCACCCCTCTTTTAATTTTTCAATGGAAGGATGTTGAACGGCGTGGTGTCTACAGGGCCACCCCCGATGAATTTCTGACCAGTTCATCAGGAATCAGCCACAATTCGCTCAGTGTATTCTTCAAACATCATCTCCCAAGGAGGGAAAATTAAACAAGGGCCTTTCTCCCTAAAAGGGAAAAACCTGAAGGAACCTTCTAGAACAGAGCTCATCTGTTTTGTCAAAGCCGGTCCAGCTTTGCAGTGACAAACTCAGGGGTTAGTTAGCTGACAAGACAGGCAAGATGTCCTGCACCGTACTCTTGACAGTTGACACAGGACTCTGGTGCCTCTCACTGACTGACTGGCAGGTAAATGCAAATACAGGAAGCCCACTACTCCATGTTCAAAAAATGACCTGAAAATGTAAATACCTCAAGCAAGAGGGGTTGGGAAACCCATCCCTACATAACATTACTAAAATTGCAGCACTGTATGCTGTAATACCATGTATTTTAGTAAGGTAACTGAATCACCTAGATAAGAGGACAATAATGTGGAATTTCCCATTTGTGGAAAAAAAATTAATAATGTGGAATTTCCCACACACTTAGTTATTTCTTCCACGAAACTTACAGAGGAATCAATACATTCTATGTTGACTTTAGTACATGTGACCTAGGTGAACAATAATAATGTATTGTCATTGTGTATTGGTAAATTTTTTCACTTTTCACTGGTGATTTTTAATGTTTTTTTAAATTACTTGCTATTTTCACAGAATATTATTTTTAGTTTTTGTTGGTTTTAGTTAAAGTGACCCTGTCCGGAGAGAGGTATAAGAGCTTCCGATGTTGTCCTTCTTTTGAAAACATTGCCTGGCTGTGTCAGACCTAACACTAGTTTCATTTCAATGATTTTTATTGAAATATGTTCACAAAAGAAAATACTGAAGTCATGAAAATAGATAGGGATCTTCCACCATGCAAAATACATAAAAAATACATATTAATCCAAAAATTGCAAACTAAAAGAGTATATAAAAGGTGTGGTCCAATAAGCTGCACTAACAGTATAAATTACATGTACATGGGGGAGAAGAAGGGTGTCAAAAAACACTATAATGTACGTTAACTTGGAACCCATTGGACCCGCTGTATACCAGGGGCCGTATCTCAATAACATCTGAAGAGATAATCTAACTGCATATTATACTTCTGATCTGAAGTCCCGTATGTAGACAGGGCCGTCTTTAATGTTAATTGGATCCTGGGCACAATTTTTCTTGCCCCCCCCATGCAATTTTTTGCTCCACCTGCTTTGAGACATACAATTAATATCAGCTAGACTTATGGCCCTTACACACGACCCGAATATCGGACGAAAACGATCGTCCGATGAAGAATCGTACGATTTTCGGATCGTGTGTAAACTACTTTCAAGTGCCGATCACGACCGTGCATCCGATATTTTTCGATCGGACATGCACGAAAATTTTCCTCGTACGATGTAAGATCGTACGATTTTCGTTTAGTCAGTACAGTTGTCGTCCGACAATACAATACAAATACATTACAGCACATGACATCACTTCCGATTATTTTTTTCGGTCGTACGAGAATTTTCGTGACTTTAATAACCTATTTCACTTTACTTGCAACTATTAAGCGAAAAAAGTCGTACGATCCATCGTACGATATTCGGATCGTGTGTACGGGCCATTAAAATCAGTTTACTGTATCAGATCAGGCAGTGATTGCGATTGGTTGCCAGAGGTTACAGCATATCATTAACACTTACTGACTGGTTGCTAGAGGTTACAGCACAAATTACGGCTCACTGATTAGTTGCTAGAGGTTACAGCACATGATTTTTTCTTGTTGATTGGTTGCTAGAGATTACTGTACAGTAATACTGCTCACTGATTGGTTGCTAGAGGTTACAGCACATCATCTCTTCACTGCAGAGGGGCATGATATACATATGAATGTCGCCTTTATTTACATATGAATGCTGCCGACCTCAGCTATTTACATATGAATGCTGCTGCTATTTACATATGAATGTTCCCGTTATTTACATATGAATGACGGTTATTTACATGTAAACATAGGGTCTGCAAGTGAGTCATCTGTACACAACAATAGGGCAGAGCTGGGCAGCATTAGTAGCAGCACTTCACATTAGATATCACGACACAGCATAGGACTGAAACTTTAAGGGACAAAGGAATTTAAATTGGTATAGTTGGCAAGTATGAGGCAGCTGCTGTGGGCCGCACAACAATGACAGGGCCCAGGGCAGCTTCCCCTTTTGCCCTGCCTTAACCCTCCTAGCGGTATTCCCGAGTCTGACTCGGGGTGAGATTTTCATACCAAAAGTGGTAACCCCGAGTCAGACTCGGGCATGCCTCGCTGCAGCAGCAGACAAAGTTACTTACCTTGTCCCTGGATCCAGCGATGCCACTGCGCTGTGTGAGCGAGCGGGACCTCGCTCGATTCACATAGCGTCCTCCTGTGCCGCCGATCTCCGTTCCCTGCGACGTTACGACGCACGTGAGCGGAGAACGGTGCCAGATTCAAAAACGTAAACAAACACAATACATACAGTATACTGTAATCCTTTAGATTACAGTACTGTATGTATAAAATACACACCCCCCTTGTCCCTAGTGGTCTGTCCAGTGCCCTACATGTACTTTTATATAATAAAAACGATTCTTTCTCCCTGCAAACTGTATATTGTCCATAGCAACCAAAAGTGTCCCTTTATGTCAAAAATGGTTTTAGATCATCTAGAAAACAGCGATAATAAATTATAATCACTTGCAGAATTGTGCGATAGCGATTTGTGGGGAAATTCGTCATAAAAAAAAAAATAATAATGACAGCAACAATTCTGCAACTGAGCAAATTTCAATGATTTTGAGTTGATTACATTATTGAATAATTTTTATAAGAATTATATTATTATTTGTTATAATTATTTATAATTATTTATTATATTATAATTTATAATTTTGTTTTTAAAAAAATGTCATACCCGGGATGCCCATTAGACTCTGGTTTGGTCAGATTTAAGTGAGTTATTCCTAAGAATTACAGGCCTACAGTATAAAACGCTAAATTTCCTTGCAAATAATGGTACCGCTTTCAGCATCTTTTTTCTGAAAGAATCATACCGCCAGGGAGGTTAAAGATGGCCTGTATGTAGGCCACGATGGCTAGGAGATACACCCGATACAATCTGTATACATTCTTTATAAAGGGCCTATACCTCAACGGTGGGAAAGCCGCATCGTTCATCACCAAGAAGTAAGCCTTCTCCCTAAGTTAGCAGAGCCATATCTAAATTTAAAAAGAACAGTCAAGAAGACCTAGACAAAGTTGTAGCTTATAAAATAAAGAAGTGAAGAGAAAGGGGGGGGCATAAAAGGGGGAGAAGATTAGACCTCACACTCTGAAACCCGCTGTCCTCAAACCACCTTAATCAGGTATAGATCTAGGTTTACCAGTTAGATACTTGATCCATGGGTCCCACATTTTCTAAAACATCTTCATTTTATCATTCAAGATCGCTGACATACGCTCATTAATCATAATCCAGGAAAGTTTAAGCTTGAGCTGTTCTAATGGAAAAACAGCCGGCTTCCAGAATTTCGCAATTGGAATTTTTGCTGACATAAAAATAAAGGCTATAAGTCGCCTCTGAGGTCTCGAAGCTGTCTCTACTCCACAGAACTAAACTCTAGTTTTAAAAAATAAAATTCTAAAATGTTTGTGCATTGGAAAATTGTACACTTTTTTTTGTGAAATCAAAACATTTACCGGTAATTAGGAAAAAAAATAAAAATTCTATACATTTAACTAAAAAAATATACCATTTATTGTTCTCAGCCTTCTCCAAATTCCTTTTTTTTTTTTGACGATGTGCTTCTCACTTTCTGTTAGAGGGTGACTATGTTAAAAAAAAAATAGGGTAGGCTCGGTTCACAGAGCACCTGTGCCCTGAGCCCGCCTAGTTGTGTGACAATAGCAAATTATTATTCGCTATTGTCTTCCTGATTCTCCTCCTGGCCAATCAGGAAGTAGGTGATGAGACCTGATTGACTGAGAGGAGAAGCAATACTATTAGCGCCGAGGAGTAGGAGAAGACGCAGGAGAAGCCACTGTGAAGCCGTGAAGGGGATACTAGATGGGATAAGTGCGGGTGATCCGCAGTTGTGCCATACTCTTTCTTTTTTCAGTTGATGGATTGAACAGTGCTCCCTGAGATGTTCAAAGCTTGGGATATTTTTTTATAACCTAACCCTACATTAAACTTCCACACAACTTTATCCCTGACTTGTCTGGTGTGATTTTAGTTAGAGGTAGAGTAAAGAGAGCTGAATAAAAATGCACACCACACTTTTCAGATATTTATTTTTTAAAACATTTTGAAAACCATTTTCCTTCCACTTCACAATTATGTGCCACTTTGTGTTGGTCTATCACATAAAATCCCAATAAAATACATTTACATTTTTGGTTGTAAGTAACATGACAAAATTTGGAAAATTTCAAGGGGTGTGAATACTTTTTCAAGGCATTGTATGTAGGAACATAGCCACCCACTCTTGCTTGCTCCCTAGATGGACTAGGGACTATAGACTGTCGGATTTGTAGGGTGCATAGAGCAGTGTACATGACCACAAAAAATATGCACTTCTGATTCTAAACAAATGAAAGTAGAAAAAAAGAAAAAGGTCTGGTGTCGCCAGTGACACACCTCCATCCTTGCATCTTAGTATTGGCATATACCCGGGCCCATCTGGTGTGCGGTTCTATGTTGGTGGCGGTGTTATTTGTTTTGCTTTGGGAGTTGCAATGTGTATAAAACAAGGTTTCTCATCTCCCGCTGTCCCCACTGGCTTTTTGAGCAGGTGGGGACACCTACACATTGGCGCCATGTCAATTCCCTAGTCGTGTGATGTTCGCAATATCACGGTGTCAGCGTGGCTGGAAGTACTGTGTCATCTGAATGGTTTAGGGGAGTGTCCGCGTCTGCGCACCTCCCGATGACGGTGGGCACCTCCTGCGCTCACGTGTCAGCCATCCACACATGGTGTTGGGAGCGGACCCTCACAGACTCTTCAGGGGGTATAAATTTGAGTTTTGGCATGGATCTTTCTGTTCTTCTCACTGAGGATACACATACCTGCGGAAGTCGCTTGCTGTGACTTACCACTCTCGCATCCATATACTCACTGCATTTAGGTATACTCGCTTTTTTTTCCACATGACTCACTCTGAGAATTCACTTCAAGTTTGTCTTCTGACATCACAGGTTTCATTACACACTTGTATTTCATCTCCCGTTTTTTTCTTCCTTCACTTCTGTCAGCTGTTGGCATCCCTTTACCATTTTCCCCCCCTACATTCTCCATGTTCCTACTATCTTTGGCTCAAGCCTCTTACTTATACATAGACACATATATGTCATTACATACTTTTCTTTATTACTTCAGATTGCCTGACAAACAGATTTACCGTATATCTACAGCCAATATCTTCTATGGACAAAGCGAGAACTCTAGGGATACACATTTTCACTTGTGCCGTGCCTGCCCTCCGTTTGGCCCTTGGTGGGGTCTTGTCTGGCTCCGCCTCCTCAGCTCCCCGGTGAGACACCTGCTGCCGCCTTCTGGGAGCTGTACACCTGCTGTTTTGGTCTTGTTCAGTGGTGAGTATGGGGTCTTTTATCACGGGCCCCTCTTACGCCGTGCTTATATAACCAATATTACGCTATAAATCCAATTTATATTCTTCTATTCCAGGTACATTTTTACACGCATCCACCCCTGAAGAGCGAGCTGGGTCTCTTGCGAAACACGTTGAATACATTAGATGCCCATGTATTATATGATTGCTATTACATATATATACCAATATCTCATTTATATGTATCGCTTTTAAATTGACATTTGTTGGTGATATCAATGTATGCATTATTTCTGCTTGAATAAACGTTTATACTGTATTTACTGCTGCTACGCATATTGGCTAAACTGTGCTCACCTCACTCAAAGTCCCAGGGCAAATTTTCTGTTTTGAAACAAATGAAAGTAAGGAGGAAAAAAGGTTCTGGAGCTTACGGAGGACATTACAATAAGGCACAAAAACACAGTAATGCCGCGTACAGACGGTCGTTTTATGCAATGTAAAAAAACAACGTTTTTAAAAACGTCAATTTCATTGACCGTGTGTGGGGGAAAACGTTGTTTTATGTCTTGTAAAAAAACGACAAAAACAAATTGAAGCATGCTTCAATATTATGTGTCGTTTTTCAAAACATCGTTTTTTGTGTCACAGAAATTGACCGTGTGTAGCAAAAAACGACGTTTAAAACGACGTTTTTGAACCCGCGCATGCCCAGAAGCTAGTTATGAAGCGAGCTTCAATGGAAAAAAGTGGTGAACGTAACCTCGCTTTGCTAGAGCATTGTGAAAAAAACAATGGTGTGTAGGCAACGTTGTTTTTGAAAATTTAAGTTTAAAAAAAAAATTACATCGCATAAAACGACCGTCTGTACGCGGCATAAGAAATGATTTCATGAAAAATAGTTTACATGACCATTAAGTAGTGGATGTGTAAGGATTATATTTGGAAAATAATATTGTTTATTACCACTTTAACCACTTGAGAGCCGCGCTATAGACGAAAGAGGTCGACAGCGCGGCTCTCACCTGCCGGGTGGACGTCCCTGGACATCCTGCTGTTTACATTCCCACCGCGGGCACGCAGCCGGGAAAAACTGTGCCCGGCATGTCACGTGATGCCGATGCGCGTGCCTGGCAGCCGCAATGTCCGCCAGGTACCCGCGATTGGCAGTGACAGAGCAGAGACGTGGAGCTCTGTGTGTAAACACAGAGCCCCACGTCCTGTCAGGGAGAGAGGAGACCGATGCTGTGTCCCTTGTACATAGGGACACAGCTCGGTCACCTCCCCCAGTCAGTCCCCTCCCCCCACAGTAAGAATCACTCTAAGGAAATACATTTAACCCCTTCCTCACCCCCTAGTGTTAATCCCTTCCCTGTCAGTCACATTTATACAGTAATCGGTGCGTATTTATAGCACTGTTCACTGTATAAATGTAAATGGTCCCAAAATAGTGTCAAAAGTGTCCGATACGTCCGCCGCAATATCGCAGGCCTGACAAAAGTCGCAGATCGCCGCCATTACTAGTAAAAAATGTTTTAAAAAAATCATAAATCTATCCCCTATTTTGTAGGCACTATAACTTTTACGCAAACCAATCAATATACACTTATTGTGATTTTTTTTTTACCAAAAATATGTAGAAGAATACGTATCGGCCTAAACTGAAAAAAAAATAGTTTTTGTTTAAAAAAATTGGGATATTATTATAACGAACAGTAAAAAAATATTGTGTTTTTTTCAAAATTTTCTGTCTTTTTTTGTTTATAGCGCAAAAAAAAACCGCAAAGGTGATCATAACCCAAAAAGAAAGCTTTATTTGTGGAAAAAAAATGATACAAATATAATTTGGGTACAGTTTGTATGACCGCGCAATTGTCATTCAAATTGCGTCAGCGCTGAAAATTGGTCTGGGCAGGAAGGGTGTTTAAGTGCCCAGTAAGGAAGTGGTTAAGCACTTTTGAATAATAGACCTGGAATTAGCATGCTGTAAATTCAATTATATCTGTTCTGAGCCATTCAGGCTCAGGCAAAGCAACAGTATACAGTGCCTTGAAAAGGTATTCATACCCCTTGAAAGTTTCAACATTTTGTCATGTTACAACCAAAAATATAAATGTATTTTATTGGGATTTTATGTGATAGACCAACACAAAGTAGCACATGGTAATTGTGAAGTGGAAGGAAAATAATAAATGGTTTTCATTTTTTTTACAAATAAATATGTGAAATGTGTGGCGTGCATATTCAGCCTTTACTCTGATACCCCTAACTAAAATCTAGTGGAACCAATTGACTTCAGAAGTCACCATATTGAAAAAAAAAAGTCCACCTGTGTGTAATTTAATCTTAGTATAAATGCAGCTGTTCTGTGAAGCCCTCAGAGGTTTGTTAGAGAACCTTAGTGAACCAACAGCATCACGATGGCCAAGGAACACACCCCATATACACAATAGGATTACTGTATGTATATAGGGTTGTATGATTTTTTTTCTTCCTTTTTATTGGTTAAACTAGATGGACTAGTGTCTTTTTTCAACCAGACTTACTATGTAACTATGTAACTATGACCTGGCTTGCTCGTGACTTGATCTTGGATTCTGCTCCTGACTTGTCGCCAGTTCCTGACAACTCATTGAGTGAGATGGCACCACTCAGGACAGGATCCCCGGTGGTGTGGTTCTGAAGTCAGTTTCTAAGTACAGTTCATTTACTCCTGAAGCTTTTGAGACCTGCTAGAACAGCTGCATGGTCCATGGGCTGTTTGACAGCAGCAGCCCTGCACCTCTGGAACCCTCCTGGGGAGAAGGAACCCTGCTCTTCAGTATCTTAGACTATTTATTTCCATTCCAGTCCCCTACTGGACACTCTCCCAGATTGGCTGGATTGTGATAAATACTTAGGCTGGTTGATTTGAATTTCCCACCCTAAGCTCCTTTCAGAGGCAGGGAGGAGACAATCAAGAAAATTGCTGCTCTTTTAAATTGACAAAAGAAGGAAGGATACAAAAATGAAAGTTACCCAGCATCCTTTGCTAGGAGTGCACTACACAATATTTATTACATATTTTGTTTTCTGTAAAAAAATAAAATAATGCTTGTACATTCAAGTCTTCTCAAATTTTGCCCTCTCAGCTTTTAGAGTAAAGCTCATTAATCAAGGAAGTAGACCATCCCTGATGGAGTTTAATGTTTTCTTATGAAACTGGTAAGACTAAGCCCTGCTTGCTCCTGTATCCATAAATACTTGGTTACACTTCAAGTTGGGGGAGGTAAAACTCCTCGGTTGAGCCACTCTTTTACCTCCCCCACCCCCAACTGCTACCCCCTTTAGCTGAGGCAGCAGCCATGGACATACACACACCACATGTTGCAAAGCTATGACCGAGTCAAGAATTACACTTGTCAGGGATACCAACTGCAGGAATGGCCGGATCTGCATAGCTACACTTAGGGAATTTAAAACCAGACTACACACCAGACTACACTCTATTAAGAGTGAAATAATGCACATTCAAAGTTCAGCAAACAGAAAACACAGAAAACGTGAAGATATAAATGAAGATATAAATGAACCATGAACCAAGATACAAAATAACTAACAACCTAACTACAATACAATATATACAAAATGGACAATGCAGAAAACAGGGTACAACTGGAGGTGTAAGGAAAGAGGGGAACCAGGACTGGGATCATAAACAATGGGAGCTGATATGAGGGGGCAGGATACAAGGTACTGGTGCAAGACAGACAGGTCCTGACAGGAATCGGGTTCAGGATCAAAGAGCAAGCAGTGTCTGGCTAGCAGGACAAAACACTGAATCACTAAGGAACAGTAGAGGAGGACCTAAATACCCTCCCAGCAGCCAGCACCATGTAGAGACTGATTACAGGGATCTGCTGGCTGTTGGGCGACAACCGCTGGTGGACACTGGCGCTACAACACTCCACCTAGAAAACCACCAGCAGGTGATCCAGGTTCTGACACCACAAGTTTAAACCAGCCCTAAAAGATATAAAGATTGCATGCCAGTTTCCTGAGGTGAGGGCTCATCTGACTAGAATGTCAAGAATGGTAAAAGTCCAGAAACAATTTCCACAATCAATAAGGATGTTTGTAAACCTGCTATGCAGGTAATAGGACATTTGCCACATAGGAGCATCTAAACACCACAGAGGAATTACCTGCAATAAATAAGTATGTCTTTAGATTTAATAATACTGCAATTGTGATTTCAAAAATGTTCTACCTTAAGCCCCCCATTCACGCCGATGCAATTTGTCATGCCATTTTAAAGTTCCAAATTGCATGACAAGTTGCACACCATTGTCAATAGATCCATTCAAATAGCTGTGACTCATGTCGCAGTGACTTTGAAAAAGGTTCCTGCACTACTTTTTGCCGATTTCATTGCGAATTGCATAGACTTCAGTTTTATGAAGTCGCAAGCCGCAATGAAATCGGCTTTGAAATCGCACTGATGTGCGGCTTTGAAATCGCACTAAAATAGCGCAATTTCAAAGCCGCATCAGTGTAAATGGGGCTAAAAGACCTGTCACTAACTTAAAAAGTTGCAGGTAAAATCACAGAAAAATCAAGTATTTTAAATGCTTGCTTGCAGTGTTTTTCCTTTCTATAAATTAATTTTTATTCACTTGCAATGTGTAATTGAACCTGCTACCAAATTTGATTAGTTCGTTTTGACTAGTCATTCAAATCATTTGATAAATCATAATAAAAGTTATTCACATTAAACAATTTTTTTACAATCCTAAAACATTTAATGTGAACAGCTTAATGTAAAAAGAGCTTAACGTACCATAATGTGCCTAAACCTCAATAAATTGTCATAAAACTTTCCACAGCTCAAGTTCACAACTTTCCAAACCTATCCTAGAAGTTTCATGGGTTTTGGAGACATTAAGCTTGTTTTTGGGTTAGCCTAATTTGGCTTAAAGGGGTGTTCCAGTCATTTTTAATGTTTATTAAAAGTCAGCAGCTACAAAAAAACTTAAACCCAAAAAACAAGCTTAATGTCCCTAGTTTGCAGTGGCGGCTGGTGCTCAAAATTTTTGGGGGCGCAAACAAATTGAAAAAAAAAAAACATCAATTGCAGCCTCACTGTGCCATTAAACGCAGCCACTGTGCCATCAAATACCGCCACTGTGCTCATAAATTGCAGCCACTGTATTCATCAATTGCAGCCACTGTGCCATGCAATGCTGTCACTGTGCCATCAAATGCTGCCACTGTGCCATCCAATGCTGTCACTGTGCCATCAAATGCTCCCATTGTGCCATCCAATGCTCCCAATACTGCCACTGTGCCATCCAATACTGCCACTGTGCCATCCAATGCTGCCACTGTGCCATCAAATGCTCCAAATGCTGCCACTGTGCTATCAAATGCTCCCAATGCTGCCACTGTGCCATCCAAAGCTCCCACTGTGCCATCCAATGCTGCCATTGTGTCATCAAATGCTGGCAATGCTGCCACTGTGCCATCAAATGCTGCAACTGTGATCCCCCCGCCCGCTTGCCATATGCCCGGCCCTTACCCGAGCGGTGTCTTCCATGCGTATTCTCCACTCCATGTGTCTTCTCCCGTTTTCCTCTCTGCCTTATAGGCGTCCAATTACAGCGCCTGATGTTTAAGCCAATCAGGCGACCTGTAACAGACCCTGCAACCTGATTGGCTGAGAGGCGGGTCAATGTTAGCAAAGCAAATGCATTCGGCTTTGCTAACATTGAGCTGAGTTGCGCCCGCTTCTCACTTTTTTGGACGCCTATTAGAGCCAAAGGCTCTAATCAGGTGCTTTAAAAAAACACCCCCACGGCTGTAACTCAGGTGCCCGGTGACCGAAAAGGGTCCGGACACCAGAGGCGTTCCTAGGGGGGGACCAGACGGGGCCCTGACCCCCCAACATCATGCTGTGCCCCACCATGTGCCCCCCCCAAAAAAAAATATTATTTTTTTGCAATTTTTGTATTTTGCTCCCCGAGAGGGAGAGCGTCCCCAGTCAGCTCTGCGGGGGATTCCTCCCCCTCCCTCTGCTCGCCGACACTGCATAATGCGAGCGCTCACACAACCAGATATTCTAGCCTGGACTGTGTTTAAGTGTGTGCACTGCAGACTGCAGTACACTGTAATCACTGAACTACATTATCTCCATCCCTTCTCTCCCCCCCCCCATCTGTCTCCCTCCCCCTCTCCTGTTCTTTCAAAACATTCACAATTTACTTTCACTTTCAGTTAGGCAGATAATATACGGTGCAAATTTATTTCCTGCATCCACAGATTGCAGGAAAGAAACTTGCATGATTCCCCCATCAACAGACAGTGGTGACAGGGGAATATCCCTCCTGCCCAGCAATTATATTCTCCCGACAAACAGTGATTATCACCAGTGGCTATACAGCAACCACTAGTGATAATTATAAGAGAATCTGCTCATTAATGGTTCAAATCTCAGCCAGTTTCTGCTGAACCAGCTGAGATTTAAACTGTCTATGGCTGGTCTTAGCTCTTAGGCAGCCCATACATTGATTAGCACTGTGGAGTGTCGGCTTCCTGGCGTGATCGGGCATGTGGGATTTCAAACACACCCAAGCTCATCTCTATTGGTTGTAGACAGTTGAGCTTCCTGCAGGTTGCTTAGCAGCAGTGGACCCTTCTCTGACATGCTGATCGGGATGCAATACAGGTGATGCTCTTAGTCAAATCCTAGTCATAAATATCAGTGATTTTATTGATCAAAGCCCACACTTTACAGGCATAGAGCCCACATGGCTGCTGATCATACGGTTGATTATATTTATGTGGTTGTACTCTTGATGCTAATAAATACTGTGTTTATTAGATCTGACTGGGAGCATCACCTGGATCACATGCCGATCAGCATGTCAACAGAGAAGGTTATACAGCATTACTGCTGCTAGGTGACCAGCTGGGGGCTCGGCTCTCTATAACCAATAGTGCCAGCCTTCCCCTGCATGCACCCATAATGTGACCAGCACTAGGTCCTAATAGACTGCCGCCGCTGCCAAGGAGACAGATGCCAGACCAGCGCTGTAAATAGCAGGGACAGGACAGCTAGGGATCCCCACTGTGGCAGAACACCAGGGCCCGGTGGCAAGACAACCTTTGCAACAATGATAGTTCTCCCACTGCTTTGGACCCTTATATTTTCTTGGTGTGCTGGTGACATATATCTCTTGTTTTCTGCCACCCTGGGGGGCCCCAGTATAGTAGGAAGGGAGCTCACTGCAGAACATGTGAAAGGCCCCAGGATATATATATATATAATTGCATTTTATAGTTGGCCCCCCTACTTTTGTCCCTGTCCCCCCGTGTGCCCCCCCTAAATATGAAAGCTGGAGACGCCACTGCCGGACACCTGAATAGGGAGTGTCAGCAGCGACCATAGATAGATTCATGCAATGCATGAATCTATAGGGATTAGAGAGTGACAGGAGAGGGGGGCGGCACTCCAGCGCCCTTATGGATGCACCACCAGTGCTAGTTTGCCTTGTGAGAGGCCAAAACCCAGAATATGTTTAGGAAGTTGAGAACTTGGGTTGTGCAAATTTTCAAGGCAATTGATTGAGGTTTATGCACATTATGGTATATTAAAGGGGTTGTAAAGCTTTGTGTTTTTTCACCTTAATCCATCCTATGCATTAAGGTGAAAAATCACCTTGCACTCTCGGTCCCCCAGCCCCCCGTTTTACTTACCTGAGCCACGAAACACCTTGTGCTCGATCCCGCGATGGTTTCCTCAGCTTGAGGCAGCTCTTCATTAGAGATTGATAGCAGCACAACCATTGGCTCCTGCTGCTGTCAATCAAATCAATAATGCGGCGCGCCAGGGGCCGAGTGATACAGTCAGCGGCTATGGCCGCCGGCTGTATCACAGGGGTGCGCCCCTAACCCCCTTGGGAGAGCGCTTCCCAGAACAGGGGTTAGCTGTTAGGGGGAGGAGCCAAGACAGCTGCTGAGGGACCCCAGAAGACCAGGATCGGGGCCACTCTGTGCAAAACGAACTGCACAGTGGAGGTATGTATGCAGGGGCGGACTGACAACTCATGGGGCCCCCGGGCAAAAGGAGATTATGGGGCCCGGGCAATAGATTATGGGGCCAAACAGTATACCCAGACACACAGTATACATACACGCAGAATACACATACACACACTAAAAAGGTACTGGAGAGGCGGGCAGCTTTAATCTTGGGATTTTTTTTTAAAACACAGATTTTTCCTTACTGTCCCTGGTTTTACTGAGGCTGGCAACCCTGATGGGGCCCCCTAGTGGCATGGGGCCCTCGGGCAGTGCCCGATTTTCCGAATGGTCAGTCCGCCCCTGTATGTATGGTATGTTTGTTATTTAAAAAAATAAAATAAATACCTTTACAACCATTTTAACCTCTTTTTAGATTAAATGTTTTAGGATTGTAAAAAAAATATTTTAATGTGAATAATTTTTGGTGTAATTTACCAAATGAGCTGAAATTTTCAGAATATGTTGGCATAGATAATCTTCTATTGTGTAAAGTTTGGGGGAAATTTGTTAATATCTAAGCTCTTTTTTGTATGTTAAGCAACATTAAGCTCTCCAAAAAACTTAAGCTTAATGTCCCTATTTTGCCTCGTGGAAGACCAAAGTGCATGCAACTTCTAGGATAGGTTTGGAAATCCATTGACTGTGCAAAGTTTCATGGAAATTGATTGAGGTTTAGGCGCATTATGGTACATTAAGCTCTTTTTACATTAAGCTGTTCACATTAAAGGTTAACTCCACTTTTGTGGGGGGAAAAAACAGCAAATAAAGAAAAAATAATATAGCACATAGAATTGCGACACTAATCATACTATAATTGTTATTAAAAATTACCTTTCCTTTTCAATCTGCAGCCACTGTAATTTTCTGAGAATGCATTGCAATTTGGCTACATGGAGTTGTTCTGTACACAGAGTGTGTACTGACCACTCCACAGAAACGTAATTTCCTGCTTGTGTGATTGGCTCACCAATTTTCCCAGAAGTCTGCCTAAGATTTCAGGCATCCCCTGCAACAAAAATTAAATTTTTAGAGAGATACTTTTAATAGGAACACGTCTCAAAGGAATGCCCCCCAGCAGATTTCCTCATTAGTACCTTGCAGCTGCACACCTGACAGTTAATTATGAAACCACACTATTTAGACCACCATTAGACCCACTTAAGACAGAGGCACAGACAAACACACATGGATTACTTCAGAACAAAAAGGTAGATATCTGCAACAAAGTGTTGTTATAATCCTTGTAATGTACATAGATCACCCAGAGGGGAAGGTTTTTTTCTCAACAAAAGTGGAGTTACACTTTAAATGTTTTAGGATTGTAAAAAAATAGTTTAATGTGAATAACTTTTGATGTGATTTACCAAATGAGCTAAAAATTTCAGAATATGTTAGCACATATATTGTGTGAAGTTTGAGGGAAATTGATAAAGAGCTAAGCTCTTTTTTTACGTTAGGCCACATTAAGCTCCCAAAAAAAGCCACATTAAACTCCCCATAAAAAAAAAGCTTAATATCCCTAGTTTGCCTTGTGAAACTTTTAGGATAGGTTTGGAATGTTAACAACTTAGGCTGTGCAAAGTTTCAGGGCAATTGATTGAGGTACTTTCTTACACGTTAACCACTTGCCGTCGCCGCACCGTCGAAATACGTCCACAAGGTGGCTCTCCTAGGCGAGAGCACGTAATATGACGTCCTGCCTATTAGCCGCCACTAGGGGCGCACGCGCGCCGCCCGCTCGCCCCCGCCTCCCGTGCGTGTGCCCGGCGGGCGCGATCGCCGCCGGGCACATGCGATCGCTCGGTACAGAGCGGGGAACGGGAGCTGTGTGTGTAAACACACAGCTCTCGTTCCTGTCAGCAGGGGAAATGCTGATTTTCTGTTCATACAATGTATGAACAGAAGATCAGTGTTTCCCCTAGTGAGGCCACCCCCCCCCCCACAGTAAGAACACACCCAGGCATACTTAACCCCTTCCCCGCCCCCTAGTGTTAACCCCTTCACTGCCAGTGGCATTTTTATAGTAATCTAATGCATTTTTATAGCACTGATCGCTATAAAAATGCCAATGGTCCCAAAAATGTGTCAAAAATGTCCGAAGTGTCCGCCATAATGTCGCAATACCGAAAAAAAAATCGCTGATCGCCGCCATTACTAGTAAAAAAAAATATTAATAAAAATGCCATAAAAATACCCCCTATTTTGTAAACGCTATAACTTTTGCGCAAACCAATCAATAAACGCTTATTGCGATTTTTTTTTACGAAAAATATGTAGAAGAATACGTATCGGCCTAAACTGAGGAAAAAAAATGTTTTTTATATATTTTTGGGGGATATTTATTACAGCAAAAAGTAAAAAATATTCATTTTTTTCAAAATTGTCGTTCTATTTTTGTTTATAGCGCAAAAAATAAAAAACGCAGAGGTGATCAAATACCACCAAAAGAAAGCTCTATTTGTGGGAAAAAAAGGACGCCAATTTTGTTTGGGAGCCATGTCGCACGACCGCGCAATTGTCTGTTAAAGCGACGCAGTCCCGAATCGCAAAAAGTACTCTGGTCTTTGGGCAGCAATATGGTCCGGGGGGTAAGTGGTTAAGCTATATTGATCCATTTTCACATTAAATGTTTTAGTATGTCCCCACCCTAACTAGTTGCAATATCCCTAATCACAACACAGTTATGGTTTATATTCTCTGTCTACTACTGATATGGCTGCTTTCTCTGTTAATTCCAGTCTAGTGATACAGAACTCTCATTTAAGTTGCTTTGGCATAGTGACTTCACTGTCCAGCAGTCTGTGTCTAAACTTACCTTCTGTATGTTTATTTGTGGTCAAACCGCTATTTACTCCAACCCATGCCAATACATTGAGTTCCTTTATCACTAAATAATCTTGTGTTTATATCCTGGTATTAACTCGCTACCATATCAAAGGTATCTTTGCTTGTAATTTCTTAAGTGTTTGGAGTGATTTCCATTCAGTTTGGTTGCACCTAAGCGGTTGAGGGAGTTATCGTAATTGAGGGGCAGAACAGAGAACCCAAGATATTAAGCGGATATAAAGATATTAAGCGGCTTAGGCCGCGTACACACGGTCGGACAAAACCGATGAGAATGGACCGAGGTTCAGTTTCATCGGTCCAAACCGTGTGTATAGTCCATCGGTCTGTTGTCCTTCGGTCCAAAATTTTAAAACATGCTTCAAAATCGAACCGATGGCCTGCTGCCTGATCGGTCCAAACCGATGGTTAGTACAGAAAGCATTGGTTCAAAACCCGTGCATGCTCAGAATCAAGTCGACGCATGCTTGGAAGCATTGAACTTCGTTTTATTCAGCACGTTGTGTGTTTGATGTCACCGTGTTCTGACCCGATCGGTTTTTGGAACGATGGTGTGTACGCACATCAGACCATCAGGCCACTTCAGCGGTGAACCGATGGAAATGGCCCGTCGGACCATTCTCATCGGTTTGGAACGACCGTGTGTACGCGGCCTTATTCAAGGGTGATAATAAATATCTCTTTTTTTTTTTTAAACAGTCTGCTGAATAAAATAGTGTCCAAAACTAAAACTGTGATTGTGCGGAACTTTTAAGACATTCAGTTCCATAGAAAACAATTTCTACAAAATCTCCATACATCTTTATTGACATAACGTTAAAAGCAATATTAGTTCAAATTCAGTTTAGGCTAAACAAATATCCAAAATGTATACTCTTCTGTGCATAAATATATATTACGATAATATTCAATCATCCAAATTGAATTTATAACGCGAGACACTTTTTGAGTTTCATTCTTCTTTAGGGGTATAGATTGAACCAAGAAAATCAAGGAGAGATGCACATGGGTAGCCTACACAAATGCTTTAAAAAGCAAACCAATCAGTGCGGTCCCATGGTGTTGAGACCCACAAGGGGAAAGGGATAAGAATGCTCGCAGAGACCCCCAAGGCAGCATACCATCTTAAATAGCACATCAAGGGAATCTGTCTGGGGATATGGGCAATTGCAACAGACCAAAAAGCAAAGAAGCTTGTCTCTCCCAAATGGCCACAGACAAAATAAATCGGGTAGGGATTTTAACACTTTCTCTATCCGAAACAAAAAAACACAAGTTTTGGCATTACATACACTTTAAACACAGCTTAGTTTTACTCTCAAACTGACCATCATTTTGGCAATGCCAGTTTTTCCAGACTGCCAGTGCAGGTGTGATTTTATTCTTATAGAGTATCTCTTCCTAGAGGATGCTATTCTCCTTGTCTATGGTGAAATAATTCAGACAATCATTCTTGTAACATTAATTAAATGTAATGAAGTGTTATTACTTGCTAGACCTTGATGTTAGATGTTTCACAATAAGCATCAGAAAATGTGACTGTGCAGTTTTTTAGAGGGCTGTCATTATCCATGTTGTGTGTAATCTAGTAGTTGGCATAGACTCAGCATATAATACTTTGCCTTGTTATTCATTTAACACTGTTAAACCCATTAAACCTGTTGCTTCTTTACTGATTCTATTTTCATGTTTTCTAATTCTTCCTACTTTTTTTATTTTATTTTGTGATTAGAGATGAGTGGAATTGAGCATTTTTTTGCCCAAAATGTAGCAAAATAAATTGGAGTCAATCGGGAGGCAAATGTAAGGTGTTTTTGTTGTTTTTAGAGGGCAGTCAGCTTTAAATGGCTGCATAGTATTACCAAAGCTCCTATTAGTAATTATGTTGGATTTTCTGTATGAGGTGCTTTCATAATTTAATCTAGAGCAAATGGAGTGTCAAATGGACCAGTAGATTTAGATACGATAACACACTGAACATGAACTACAGCTAATACTTTATAAGCAGCCATAACATCTAAGAATTGATAAGCTGCAATTAAATACACGTTTGCTTTTGGAATTGATACTGCTTTAGAGGTACATAGCAGTGTGCAGAGGGTTGATTCAGAATTTTCAGTGTACAGGAGATAGCACACTGTACTTGAATGGCTGGTATTTTTGTCATAAATCATCCATTGAAATTGCATCTGTGATTTTCTGTCTGTTATGTGTTGGCAACAAAACTTGTTCTGTTTTCAAGAACATAAATTAAATTAGAAAGTAAAGCGTGGTGATAATGTTTACAACTGTGTTCAGGAGTCTGGTCATTGGGACAGAAAGTGAGAAGAAATGTCCCCAATGGGGACAGGCAGAGATAACTATTAACTATTCCCTATGCTCTTAAAAAAATATTTTTCTAATTTAACTATTGTTACAATTTTTGTGCAGAGATGCACTTTCTTTGAGACATCCAGACATTAAAGAGACCCCATAAAATATTCCCATATAATTATAAGTGCATTAATTATAATTAAAGGGGTTGTAAAGGAATTTTTTTTTCCCCCTAAATAGCTTCCGTTACCTTAGTGCAGTCCTCCTTCACTTACCTCATCCTTCGATTTTTGCTTTTAAATGTCCTTATTTCTTCTGAGAAATCCTCACTTCCTGTTCTTCTGTCTGTAACTACACACCGTAATGCAAGGCTTACTTCCTGGTGTGGAGAAAGCCTCTTGAGGGGGGAGGGGCGGGTAGGAGTGTCAGGACGCACACTAACACACAGCTCCTTTCTCTATCTGCAAAGTAGAGAGTGTCCTGACTTGTCTGCTCGCCCCCTCCCCATCAAGAGGCTTTCTCCACACCAGGGAGAAAGCCTCGCATTACGGTGTGTAGTGTGACAGGAAGTCAGGTAAATCTGTGGCGGGAGATACATTTCTGCCTTGTTTAGACAATATAACAATTATTATCAGGTGTCGGCTGCAGAAGCATCCAGAAAGATTTAAGGGCGTTGAAAAACTTCAGCTGTTCAGAATGAGGCAATTAAGGCCTATATAAGTAATCCAGAGGATTACTACTGATTGCTGCATCCTGAGGCTTTTTAAATGAAGGAGAGCAGTGAACAGAAATACATCTGAAGAGGTGAGGTGCTGTTGATTTTTCTGTGTAATAAAAATCAAAAAAGACTATTTGTTTTTCTTCTGTATGACTAGCAGTGTCTGCTCAGCAGTAGACTGTGCCAGACTCCATAGATAGGTTCCTGTGTGGTGAAGGTAGACGCCCCAAGTGGCCAGGGTTTATTTTATGTTTGATTTTGTTTATGCTGTTTGGATGCTTGCACTTGTTTCCAGCAAGATGGAAGAATAAACCAAATTCTTTGTTTTCAACCGTCTTCGGCTGTTTCTCTGTATCGTTCAGTGTGTAGTGAACCCATCCAGGGGGTCACACACCCCCGCTACCGAGCTAACCCCTTACAGTAGTTACAGACAGAAGAACAGGCAGTGAGCATTTCTCAGAAGAAATAAGAACATTTAAAAGCAAAATCGAAGGATGAGGTAAGTGAAGGAGGACTGCACTAAGGTAAAGGAAGATATTTAGGGAAAAAATTCCTTTACAACCCCTTTAATGTATTTTATTTACCTGTAAAAGCTTTCCTTGCTTAGACATTAACCACTTGCCTCCTGGCACTTAAACACCCCTCCTGCCCAGACCAATTTTCAGCTTTCGGTGCTCTCACACTTTGAATGACAATTACTTAGTCATGCAACACTGTACCCAGATGATTTTTGTGTCCTTTTTTTCATACAAATAGAGCTTTATTTTGGTGGTATTTGGTCACCTCTGGGTATAAATGAAAAAAGACCGAACATTTTGAAAAAACTAATTTTTCTTCATTTCTGTGATAAAATTTTGCAAATTAGTACTTTTTTTTCATAATTTTTTTCCACAATGTATACTGCTACATATCTTTGGTAAAAAATAACCCCAAATTTGTGGAAATTATTTGGTCTGTGTAAAAGTTTTAGGGGCAGATCCACAAAGAAAGTATGCCGGCATATCTACTGATACGCCGGCGTACTTTCAAATTTCCTGTGTCGTATCTTTGTTTTGAATCCTCAAAACAAGATACGACGGCATCTGGGTTAGATCCGACAGGCGTACATCTTCGTACGCCTTCGGATCTTAGATGCAATTCTTCGGCGTCCACTGGGTGGCGTTCCCGTCGTATTCCGCATTGAGTATGCAAATAAGCTATTTCCGACGATCCACGAACGTACGAGCGGGCGTCACATTCTTTTATGTTGTCTCCGTTCTGCTTTTTTCGGCTTATAGTTAAAGCTGCTTTTAGGTGGCGTACGCAATGTTAAGTATGGCCGTCGTTCCCGCGTCGAATTTGAAAATATTTTATTTTGTTTGCGTAAGTCGTCCGTGAATGGGGCTGGACGTAATTTACGTCCACGTCAAAACAATGACGTCCTTGCAACGTCATTTAGCGCAATGCACGGCGGGAAATTCAGGGACGGCGCAGTTCGTTCGGCGGGGGGACGCGCTTCATTTAAATGAAACACGCCCCCTACTCGCCAATTTGAATTACGCGCCGTTACGCCGCGTGAGATACACTACGCCGCCCTAACTTACGGCGCAAATTCTTTGTGGATTCAAAGCTTGGAAAAGTAAGTTACAGCGGCGTAGTGTATCTCACATACGCTGCGCCCATGCAATTGTAAGAGGATCTGCCCCTAAGAGTCTACAGGCTATAGTGCAAATCATAAATGTATCACATCTGATGTACTGGCGGACTATCTAATTTCTTGAGACCCTAACAAGCCAGGAAAGTACAAATGCCCCCCAAATTACCCTTTTTTGGAAAGTAGACATTCCAAGGTATTTAGTAAGAGGCATGGTGAGTAATTTGAAGTTGTAATTTTTCCCCACAATACTTTGCAAAATTAAGATTTCTATTTTGTATTTAAATGTTTTCTCAAAATTGTTATTGTAATAGCTTATTTCTCTCACGTGGCATGTGCATACCACAAATGACACCCCAAAATACATTCTGCTACTCCTCCTGAGTAGATCGATACCCCATGTGTGAGACTTTTTCACTGCCTGGCCACATACAGAGGCCCAACATGCAGGGAGCGCCATCAGGGGTTCTAGGAGCATAAATTGCACATCTAACTAGTTGACTACCTATTACACTTTTGAAGGCCCTGGAACACCAGGACAATGGAAACACCCACAAAATGACCCCATTTTGGAAAGCTAACACCCCAGCGTATAATCTGCGCGGCAGAAGTTTTTGGGAAATGTGGAAAAAAATGAAAACGCATTTTTTTTACACAAAGTTGTCCGTTTATAAGATATTTCCAACACATAGACACCCCAAAATACATTCTGTTACTTCTCCTGAGTACAACAATACCACATGTGGGAGACTTCTACACAGCCTGACCACATACAGAGATCCAACATGCAAGGAACACTGTCAGGTGTTCCAGGGACACATAGCATGCACATACCAAGAATTACACCCCAAAATACATTATGCTGAGCAAAGCGTAAACAAAAGATTACCTGTGGTTTTAATAGTGCAGTTCTACACAGCAGGATAGCACTGGTCCAGGCAGCAGGCAGGGACTTGGTCAGCAATGGAATAATGGACAGGGCCCTTGAGGCAGACCAGAGGGAGGAAGAGGAGGACTTTCTTACCTCTCAAGGCCCCCTTTATCCAGACAGTGTTCCTGCTTGCCCACCTTTCACACAGGAAGAGGAGGAGGATTGTGTCAGCATGGAGGTGGAGCCTAGCACTCAGCATCAGCAGCAGTCTTCAAGGGATCAATTACAGTCCCAAAGGGATGAGGTGGCTCCGGATCATGTCGTCCTCAGTGACCCAGAGGACTCCGCACCGAATGCCTCAGCAAGCCTACATTGTATGGCCTCCCTGATCCTGTAAAGCCTGCGGAAGGATCTTCGTATTCGTGTTATCAAGGAGAGGGATCATTACTGGCTGGCAACTCTCCTTGATCCACGTTACAAGAATAAGGTTGCGGACCTTGTCTTGCCGGCGCAGAGGGAGCAGAAGATGAAACATCTTCGGGAGGCCTTACAGAAAGGTCTGTGCAACGCGTTCCCAGAGACTGGGGTGTTACAAAATCCAGGTCCTGGACAACGTGTTGCTGAGGCTTTGGTCAGTCACAGAAGGAGCGGTGGAGAAGGTGGCCGTCTGACCGATGCGTTCAGACAATTTTTTAGTCCGCAGCCCCAAGGTATGACCGATTCCAGCAACAATCGCCAGCGTCTGTTTTACATGGTGTGGGAATACCTAGGGGCAAGATCAGACTTGGACACCTTTCCCACCGAAAATCCTCTGGCTTACTGGGTCTTGAGGATGGATCACTGGCCAGAGCTTGCACAGTACGCAATTGAGCTACTGGCATGTCCTGCATCCAGCGTTCTTTCAGAATGCACATTCAGTGCTGCTGGAGGCTTCGTAACCGATCACAGGGTGCGCCTCTCCACCAACTCGGTCGATCGACTGACCTTCATAAAAATGAATCAGGCTTGGATCACCACCAGCTACCAAGCGCCTGATGCTGATGTAACTAAATAATTTTTTGTTGAAATGTCAGATCCCTTCAAGACTGCCTATGCTGATGCTGAGTGCTCAATGATCATGCTGATAGCTTGTAAGAACATTTTTGGTTCTGGGCACCGCTAACCAGTGGCTAAGGCCCAATTTTTTTGCCCCTGTTTAACAGGGGCATGTAATTACAATTTTTGATGCAATACTTTGCAGCGGGCTCATTCCTGCGCTCAAACTAGAGTATCTGTGAGGGGTTGCAGTGTTGTGACACCAGCACCAGTCCCTAAGGCCCAATTTGTCTGCCTCTGTTTAACCGGGGCGTGTAATTACAATTTTTGATGCAATACTTTGCAGCAGGCTCATTCCTGCGCTCCAACTACAGTATCTGTGAGGGGTTGTAGTGTTGTGGCATTAGCACCAGACCCTAAGGCCCAATTTTTCTGCCCCTGTTTAACAGGGGCGTGTAATTACAATTTTTGATGCAATACTTTGCAGCAGGCTCATTCCTGCGCTCCAACTAGAGTTTCTGTGAGGGGTTGCAGTGTTGTGGCACCAGCACCACCACCACCACCAACAAAGACCCAATTTTTTAGCCCTTGTTCAACAGGGGCATGTAATTACAATTCTTGATCTAATATTTCATAGCTGTGCCCACCAAGAGTAACTGTGAGGGCTTACAGAGTTGTGGCACCAGCGCCAGGACCAAAGGCCCAATTTTTCTACCACTGTTCAACAATGGCATGTAATTACAATTCTTGATATAATAGTTCACACAGCAGGGCGTTCCAGCGCCCACCAAGACTAACTGAGGGCTTACAGTGTTGTGGCAACACCAACACCTAGGGCCCAAATGTATGCAGAGTATATACGGCAGGCCCCTACTTTCAAACATCCAACTTACAAATGACTCCTACTTGCAAACGGAAGGAGAAAACAGGAAGTGAGAGGAAATCTACCCCTAGGAAGGGAAATTCTCTTCTGTAAGAGGTGTCTCCTGTCCACTGATGCTTTATCACCAATCCTTGTTTCACTAAAAAACCCAAATTTTCAAAAAATCATTTGTCATTGGGACAGAAAGTGAATTGCAATCTTCTGAACAGATGCACACAGACAGCAAAACAAATGTTTACAGGGGTGATAACCCTTCTCTATGTTTTCAGAAAAGCTTAAAAATAGATTTTATGGCTCGAGCTACACTTTAAAAAATTACAAACAGATTCTACTTAACAACAAACCTACAGTGCCTGTCTTATTTGCACCGCCTGTATAATGCTGTTCAAAGTATATAGGGCCAAAGGGGCTTGTAATGACCTGGGGGGGAGTGGGGGGAAACCCATGCTATTTTTCTCAATGATTTTCATCCATATTGCAGGGACCAGACACTACATTAAAGCTGCAAGCAGTTTTAAATGACTTTTTTCTTATAGTAATCTCATTTTGTGCAGGGACAGTTCTAAACACGTGCCACCTCACAGGCATACTATAGACACCCAGCAGGTACGATATTTAAAGGATTTTTTTTTCACTTTAAGTATCATTAAAATCACTGTTTTTAAAACGTTTTATTCCATTGATACATGTTCGCTGGGGCAAAACCCGGGTTCTCAAACCCGTTTTCCGACAATAACTTGCATATTAGGCTTTAAAATGAGCACTTTTGAATTCGAAAGTTCGAGTCCCATTGATGTCAATGGGTATCAAGGGTTAACAAGAGTACACTTACCAAGGCCAAGATGCTGAGGGCGGCTTCCTTTACGACCTGGCGCGGTCCGCCCCCTGAAGTGGGGACAGGGGAAAGACGCACCAGGAGGCACCGGTACCGACAGGAAGGTGGCGGGCCGGGTGTGTGGAACAGGAACCAATCAGGAGACAGTCCGG
Source organism: Rana temporaria (assembly GCF_905171775.1). Taxonomy (NCBI): domain Eukaryota; kingdom Metazoa; phylum Chordata; class Amphibia; order Anura; family Ranidae; genus Rana; species Rana temporaria. Next base: position 92,150,046 of record NC_053490.1, read on the forward strand.
TGAAGGTCACTGGGATGCACACCAGGATAATCTTGGAAATCCAGAAAACCGGAAACAGGAAGTAGCAGAAGATAGTCCAGAAAACAAGCCGTGGTCAGGGGAGTTCAGAGAGCAGGATAATCCAGAGTTCAAAGCCAAGGGTCAAGGGCAGGTGAGATCAACAATCCGGTGTTCAAGCCAAAGTCCAGGTCAGGAGAAAACAGCAATCCGGTAAGTAGAGCCAAAGGTCAGGTAAACAGGAACAAGAGTAGTTTCTTCAATCAGGAAGTACACACATCAAACGCTGTGACAAGCCAGCAACTAGCCAGGAGGAAGGGGTTGGTTTAAATAGCCCGCTCAGGGCTCTGATTGGCCGGACACGGAACGAGCCTGTGCGCGCCCGTGCACGCGCCCGCGCGCGCCGATACCGTGCACGCGCACGCCAACACTGTGCACGTGCGCGCGGCGCCAACTGGCGCGATTGCGCCGCTCTGTGGAACTGGGCGGAATTGGTGCCCTGATAGTGCCCCCCCTAGGGGCGGACTCCGGACGCCCAAACTGTCCATCAACTCTGGGTGGTCCCGATGGAAAATTCGGATCAATCGAGGAGCGTGCAGGTTTCTGGAAGGCTCCCAGGAATTGTCCTCAGGTGGGTAGCCCTTCCACTTGATGAGATACTGGAGTTGCCTCCCTCTCTTTCGACAACCTAGAACGGACTCCACCTCGAATTCCTTTTCTCCTTCGATTTCCACTGGGAGAGGTGGAAGTTCTTCCCTTCCCGGGAAGGAATCTGGTATGACAGGTTTGAGCAGGGATGCATGGAAGACAGGGTGGATCTTGTAGGCGTCCGGTAATGCCAACTCGAAAGCCACGGGGTTAATTTCTCGTTTTATTTTGAATGGCCCAATGAACCTGGGACCTAATTTCCGAGAAGGAATTGACAGTCTGAGGTTTGTGGCTGATAACCAGACTTGGTCCCCCACCTTGAAAGCTGGACATTCCTTCTTCCCCTTGTCGTAAAACTTCTTGTAATTTTCTTGAGCTTGTTGCATGCCCTTCTGGAGTTTCTGGAAATTTTGTTGCAGAGAGACTATGTGCTCCTGGACAGCTGGAACCGGTATTTCAGGGATAGTGTCTGGGAGAAAAGAAGAGTGGTAACCATAATTGGCCCAAAATGGAGTTTGGTTGGTGGATGAATGAACTGAATTATTATACGCAAATTCTGCGGATGGTAGCAAGGACGACCAGTCATCTTGGGATGATGAACAGAAGCAACGGAGATATTGCTTCAACGTTTGATTGGTCCTCTCCGTCTGCCCGTTGGACTGCGGGTGATAGGCAGATGAGAGACAGGCCTTAATTCCCAGTGACTTGCAGAGCTCCCTCCAGAACTTAGATGTGAATTGCACACCTCTATCCGATACAATAGTCTTGGGTGCCCCATGGAGTCTCACGATTTCCTTAAAAAAATTTTCGGCAGTTTCTGCTGCGGAGGGGGTGGGAATCATGGGTACAAAATGAGCAAATTTGGACAAACGATCAACCACCACTAGAACTGTAGTGAAGCCTCCGGAAGGCGGTAAATCTACGATGAAATCCATCGAAATATCAGCCCAGGGACGCTGTGGAACAGGAAGAGGTCTGAGTAAACCCCAGGACTTGGTGTGTGGGCCCTTGTAACGCTGACACCGGGGACAAGAAGATACATAATCCTTACAGTCCGATCTCCACTTTCGGCCACCAGAAAGAGCGACTGATCAGCTCCGAAGTCTTCCGTGCTCCAAAGTGGCCTGCTAGCTTGTGATCGTGAAAAGTGCTTAACACTAGTTGTCTCGTCTCTACAGGTACAAAAACTTTGCCTCGTGACCACAGCAGACCGTCTCGTTTTTCCAGAGAGAGTGAGGACTGGTCGGTAGATTGGCTGGAAGCCCTTTTAAGAGCGGTAAGTAGATCCACTTGCGAAACTAAAAAAAAGTTCTGGGAGGTCAAGATGGTACTAGGTTCTGGTGGGTCGGGTGCTTCAGTGAACATTCTAGAGAGAGCGTCAGCTTTCCCATTTTTAGATCCAGGTCTGAAAGTTATGTGGAAATTGAAACGGGCAAAGAACAAGGCCCAACGAGCTTGTCTTGGTCTTAAGCGCTTGGCAGATCGTAAATATTCTAAATTTTTATGATCTGTGAAGATCAAAATAGGATGAAGAGCCCCTTCTAGGAGATACCTCCACTCTTCTAAGGCAAACTTGATGGCCAGGAGTTCCCGGTCCCCAACATCGTAGTTCTTTTCCGTGGGGCTTAATTTCCGTGAGGCGTAGGCTACAGGGTGTAACAGGGACTTGGGTCCTTGTCTTTGTGACAGGATAGCACCAGTGGCAGTTTCTGAGGCGTAAACCAACAGGATAAAAGGTAAACTTGGGTCTGGGTGTTTAAGGACGGATGCAGAGGTGAACAGGACCTTCAATTTTTCAAATGCTTCCTGTGCTTTTTGAGGCCAATGGAAACGGTGCCCTTGACGAGTTAGTTCGGTAATAGGAGCCACAATGGTTGAAAAGCCGACAATGAATCTTCGGTAAAAATTGGCGAAGCCAATGAAGCACTGTACCCCCTTCTTGTCAACTGGTGCTGGCCAGTCTTGTACTGCTTTAACCTTTTGTGGGTCCATGGATATTCCCTCGGTGGAGATGATGAACCCCAAAAACTGAACTGTAGTTCTTTCAAATTCGCATTTTTCTGCTTTAAGATACAGCTTGTGCTGTCTGAGAATAGCCAGGACATTTTTAACATGAAGGCGGTGCAGCTCCAGTGACATTGAAAAGATGAGGATGTCATCTAAATAGACGACCAAAAAGTCATCCAGGTATTCACGGAAGATGTCATTCACTAGATGCTGGAACGTGGCAGGGGTGTTGCAAAGACCAAAGGGCATCACCAAGTATTCAAAGTGCCCGAACCTTGATCTGAAGGCGGTCTTCCACTCATCCCTGGGCCTGATCCGGATGAGGTTGTAGGCCCCCCGGAGATCAAGTTTGGAAAAAACCCGGGCTGAACGGAATTGTTGAAAAAGCTCCGTGATGAGGGGTAACGGGTACCTGTTCTTGATAGTAATTTTATTCAGCTCTCGGTAATCAATACAAGGCCTGAGGGAGCCATCTTTCTCTTCAACAAAAAAGATTCCAGCCCCGGCTAGGGAAGAAGAAGGGCGGATGAATCTTTTTTCTAAATTTTCGTCAATGTATGCCTTGAGGGCCACTAATTCAGTCTCGGAAAGAGGGAAGATCCGACCAAAGGGAATCTTAGAGCCGGGTAGGAGGTCAACAGGGCAATCGTATGGCCGATGTGGAGGAAGACGGTCAGCCTGCTGTTTGTCAAAAACGTCCCTGAATTCCGAGTATGCAGCAGGAACGTGTTGAAGGTCCATTGGTGCAGATATCAGAGTGGAGCAGGAAGCTTTGGTGGGTAGGAGGCAATGTTGTGAGCAGTAGGAAGAGGAACATTTGATATCCTTCTTACACCAGTCTATACAAGGTTGGTGCTTCTGCAGCCAAGGTAGACCCAAAATGATAGGGAACAAAGGGGATGGAATAAGGTCCAGGGACAGATGCTCTTGATGTCCGGTATCAGAGATGGCCTGAATAGGCAAGGTTTCCAGGGTGACTAATCCGGAGCGAGGTAACGAACCGTCTGCCAGATGGATTCGCAGATGGAAGTCTTTGGGCCGGTAGGGGATATGCAGCTTCTGGGCCAGGGCAGAATCCAGGAAGCAGCTGCAGGCCCCGAAGTCAACGATGGCTGGTAGCCGGAGTGCCCCCTGTGGGAGCTGTAGGGAAAGAAAAAGAACAACATAAGTCTGTGGTAAGTTGGAAATGTGGTAACTGAGAGTAGGTGGAGATCTTGACTTACTGGGTCTTATAGGACAGCTGCGAAGGAAATGGCCTGCTTCACCACAATACAGGCAGAGGTTGGACTGCCGTCTTCGTTGCTTCTCCTCAGGAGTGAGGGGGGCCCGAACTAAACCGAGCTGCATTGGCTCTGGATCTGGAAGCGAAGAGACGGGTGGAACCGGGAGAGCTGGAGAAGCTGAAGAGAACCTTGGTGGGGTCCAATTGGGACGGGTTGCTTGGAAGCGTTCTGATCGTCGTTCCCGTAGGCGTCTGTCGAGTTGGGTGGCTGACTGGATTAAAGCTTCCAATGTGGCCGGTGGATCGTTTCTGGCCAATTCGTCCTTGAGGGACTCTGTCAGACCTTGGCGGAATTGATATTTTAGGGCAGCTTCATTCCACCCTGTATCAGCGGACCACTTTCGGAACTCTGCAATATAGTCCTCCACTGGTCTCCTTCCCTGTCCCAAGTGATGAAGGGTAGCTTCGGCCGTGGCCGAGCGTAGAGGATCATTATATAGTTTAGACATATGTTCAAAGAAAATGTCTATGGTGTCCAATATTGGACTTCTTTGTTCCATCAGGCTATGAGCCCAAGACTGTGGTTCATTAGCCAGGAGTGAAATCACGAAGCCCACCTTCACGGCTTCTGAGCAGAAGGTTCTGGGTTGCAGGACCAAGTACAGTGAACAGGCATTCTTGAACGCCCGAAACTTCTTACGATCGCCAGCGAATCGCTCTGGAGTTGGTACACGCGGTTCTGGATGGGTTACCACCACTGGAGGTCCAGAAGAAGACTGGGAGGTGGCAGGCCCCGTAACTGGTGCTGTAGGGGCGGCTGAAGGTCCGGGTGTGACATTCATTTGTTGGAGGCGACCGTCCATTTGCAGGTAACCTTCCTGTAGCTTCTGTACGGCTTCGGTCAGCGCTGAGACCTGTTGGCAGAGAGTCTCAAAAGGCGAGCGCGCCCTGTCGGCCTCGGACATCTGGCCGGCTTGTACTATCAAGGGTTAACAAGAGTACACTTACCAAGGCCAAGATGCTGAGGGCGGCTTCCTTTACGACCTGGCGCGGTCCGCCCCCTGAAGTGGGGAAAGACGCACCAGGAGGCACCGGTACCGACAGGAAGGTGGGGGCCGGGTGCGTAGAACAGGAACCAATCAGGAGACAGTCCGGTGAAGGTCACTGGGATGCACACCAGGATAATCTTGGAAATCCAGAAAACCGGAAACAGGAAGTAGCAGAAGATAGTCCAGAAAACAAGCCGTGGTCAGGGGAGTTCAGAGAGCAGGATAATCCAGAGTTCAAAGCCAAGGGTCAAGGGCAGGTGAGATCAACAATCCGGTGTTCAAGCCAAAGTCCAGGTCAGGAGAAAACAGCAATCCGGTAAGTAGAGCCAAAGGTCAGGTAAACAGGAACAAGAGTAGTTTCTTCAATCAGGAAGTACACACATCAAACGCTGTGACAAGCCAGCAACTAGCCAGGAGGAAGGGGTTGGTTTAAATAGCCCGCTCAGGGCTCTGATTGGCCGGACACGGAACGAGCCTGCGATTGCGCCGCTCTGTGGAACTGGGCGGAATTGGTGCCCTGATAATGGGGTTCAAAATGTTCGCGCGAACGTTTGGTCCGTTCGAAGGTACTGGTGCGAACCGAACGGGGGGGTGTTCGGCTCATCCCTAGTCCCAAACTCACATCCATACCTGAGAATACTGAAAAAGCCGGCATTAAGAACATTTACAGTAAGTACATGTAAATCTGCCTAAAATGACATGTAGTTTGCTAAAGCCCTGTTCATCATAAATCTTTGGCTTTTTTTATTCTTTGTAATATTTTGGTACTCCTGTTCTCCTGCAACGGCTTTGTTGCCATCTCTTATGTAAATGAGCATTAGCAATGGCTGCATATTATTCTGCATATTATTCTGCAGGACAGATTTACTGATGATGATAGCAATGGTCTTTCATGTTGATATTATTTGTGAAAAACTACCGTATTTATCAGGGTATTGCACGCTCCGGCGTATAGCGCGCACCCCTAATGTGGACCCGCATTCCTGTAAAAAAAACATTTTAGTACTTACAGTTTTGGTGTCTTGCGCGGCGTCCATCGGCAGCCTCGTCGGGTCCGGTGTTACATAGTTACATAGTTACATAGTTAGTCAGGTTGAAAAAAGACACAAGTCCATCCAGTTCAACCACAAAAAAACAAAATAATAAACACAGTAAAATCCTATACACCCAACTCCATACCCACAGTTGATCCAGAGGAAGGCAAAAAACCCCAGCAGAGCATGATCCAATTTGCTACAGCAGGGGAAAAAATTCCTTCCTGATCCCCCGAGAGGCAATCGGATTTACCCTGGATCAACTTTACCTACAAATCTTAGTACTCAGTTATATTCTGTACATTTAGGAAAGAATCCAGACCTTTCTTAAAGCAATCTACTGAGCTGGCCAGAACCACCTCTGGAGGGAGTCTGTTCCACATTTTCACAGCTCTTACTGTGAAAAAACCTTTCCGTATTTGGAGGTGAAATCTCTTTTCCTCTAGACGTAAAGAGTGCCCCCTTGTCCTCAGTGTTGACCGTAAAGTGAATAACTCAACACCAAGTTCACTGTATGGACCTCTTATATATTTGTACATGTTGATCATATCCCCCCTAATTCTCCTCTTCTCAAGAGTGAATAAATTCAGTTCCTCTAATCTTTCCTCATAGCTGAGCTCCTCCATGCCTCTTATCAGTTTGGTTGCCCTTCTCTGCACTTTCTCCAGTTCTCCAATGTCCTTTTTGAGAACTGGGGCCCAAAACTGAACTGCATATTCCAGATGAGGTCTTACTAATGATTTGTACAGGGGCAAAATGATATCTCTGTCTCTGGAGTCCATACCTCTCTTAATACAAGAAAGGACTTTGCTCGCTTTGGAAACCGCAGCTTGGCATTGCATGCCATTATTGAGCTTATGATCAACTAAAACCCCCAGATCCTTCTCCACTACAGATCCCCCCAGTTGTACTCCCCCTAGTATGTATGATGCATGCATATTCTTAGCCCCCAAGTGCATAACTTTACATTTATCTACATTAAACCTCATCTGCCACTTAGTCGCCCAATTAGACAGAGCATTGAGGTCGGCTTGTAAATTGGAGACATCCTGCAGGGACGTTATTCCACTGCATAGCTTGGTGTCATCTGCAAAGACAGAAATGTTACTTTTGATCTCAGACCCAATATCATTTATAAATATATTGAAAAGTAAGGGTCCCAGCACTGAACCTTGGGGTACACCACTGATAACATTGGACCATTCAGAGTAAGAATCATTAACCATGACTCTCTGACTTCTGTCTTTCAGCCAGTTTTCTATCCATTTACAAACTGATATATCCAATCCTGTAGACCTTACCTTACACATGAGCCGTGTGTGCGGAACTGTATCGAACGCTTTTGCAAAATCCAAATATATCACGTCCACAGCCAGGCCTCTGTCCAGGGTTTTACTTACCTCTTCATAAAAGGAAATCAGGTTTGTCTGACAACTTCTGTCTTTCATGAATCCATGTTGTCTGCTGCTTAAATAGTTTTTTTCCAGCAAGAACTCATCCATGTGGTCTTTTATTAAACGTTCCAGTATCTTCCCAACTATAGAAGTTAAACTAACAGGTCTATAGTTACTTGGTAAAGACTTTGTTCCCTTTTTAAATATGGGCACCACATTGGCCCTGCGCCAATCCAGTGGTACTATTCCTGTCTTTAATGAGTCCCTAAATATTAGATACAGTGGCTTTGAAATGACAGAGCTCAACTCACCTAGGATCCGTTGATGGATGCCATCAGGTCCAGGTGCTTTATCCACCTTTATTCTGTCTAAATATTTCTGGACCATATCACTTTTGAGCCATTGTGGATTTGAGGCTCTGTCACTCCCACCCCCATTTTGGACATGAGCTCCCCCATGCTCCATTGTATACACAGAGCTGAAGAAAACATTTAATAAATTTGCCTTCTCTTTGTCCCCAGTCACCCACTCTAGATTATTTTGTAAGGGGCCTACATGCTCAGACTTCACCTTTTTACTATTAATATATTTAAAGAATTTTTTGGGGTTTGTCCTACTATCTTTTGCAATCTGTCGTTCGTTTTGAAATTTTGCATCCTTGATTTCCTTTTTGCATATCCTGTTATATTCTTTGTAACATTTAAACAACACTAGTGTTCCTTCATTTTTATATTTTTTAAAAGCTACTTTCTTATTGTTTATAGCTTTTTTAACTTTGACCGTGAGCCACATAGGTTTTATTTTTAGCCTTTTAAACTTATTGCCCATGGGAACATACTTTGCAGTGAGGTTCAACACAGTCTTTTTGAAGAATTCCCATTTCTGTTTTGTGTTCAGCTGTGCCAATAGTCCCTCCCAGTCCAAGTATAGGAGAGCAGCCCTCATCCTTGGAAAATTTGCTCTCTTAAAACTTAGTGTTTTAATATTTCCTGTATGTATTTCTTGCTTATAGTTAACATTAAATGAAATCATGTTATGATCACTGCTACCCAGGTGTTCCTTTATCTGAACATTAGTAATAAGCTCTGCATGGTTTGAGATTATCAGGTCCAACAGGGCATCATTCCTAGTTGGGGCCTCAATAAACTGCACCATAAAATTGTCCTGCAATAGGTTTTTAAATTTGTGTCCTTTAACTGTCCCAGAAGTGCCATTAATCCAGTCAATTTCTGGGTAGTTAAAATCCCCCATTATTATCACCGTCCCAGACCTTGCAGCCCTTTCCATCTGTGCAAGGAGCTGAGTCTCCACCTCCTCATTAACATTGGGTGGTTTATAACAAACTCCAATGATTAATTTTGAACTACGCACATCTGTATGCAGTTCCACCCATAATGCTTCAGCCTCATCACACTCTCCATCAACCAGGTTCTCTTTCACACTTGCTTTGAGGTCACTTCTCACATAGAGACAGACCCCTCCACCTTTCCTTTTTACCCTGTCTTTCCGAAAGAGAGCATAGCCAGGAATATTAATAGCCCAGTCATGTGAGGATTGAAGCCAAGTTTCAGCAATACCGATTACATCATAGCTCTCCTCATGCACCAGAGCTTCCAGCTCACCTGTTTTGCTTGGCAGACTTCTGGCATTGGTGAACAAACACTTAAATGTATTGTTACATTTTTCTCTGGTGTTTTTCATATAATTTATAGTAGTACAAATGGCACTATTATTTCCAATGGCTGTTTGCAACATGGGAACTTTCTTGTCACCTGCCATAACCCTTCCCCCATCTATCCCCATTCCACTCTCCATTAATGTCTGACCACTAACTGACCTGTCTGCTCGATGTAATTCTAATTCACCCTCCCCCTCAATCCTAGTTTAAATACTCCTCCAGCATTCCCATAAACCTCTCCCCCAGCACAGCAGACCCCCTTCTATTCAAGTGCAAACCGTCTTTAGCATATAGGTTGCACCCCAATGAAAAGTCAGCCCAGTGCTCTAGAAACCCAAATCCCTCCTTCCTACACCAGGTCTTTAGCCATGCATTCAGCTCTCTAATCTCCCCCTGCCTTTCCTGTGTTGCGCATGGCACAGGCAATATTTCAGAGAATATCACCTTGGAGGTCCTTCCCTTCATCTTGCAGCCTAGTTCTTTAAATTGATTCTTAAGGAGCCTCCACCTTCCATGTATACTGTCATTGGTTCCAACGTGGACCAAGACAGCTGGGTCATGCCCAGCCCCTCCCAGTAATTTATCCACCCGGTCCACCACATGCCGAACCCTGGCACCAGGGAGACAGCAAACCATTCGGTTGAATCGATCCTGGCGACAAATTATTCTATCAGTCCTTCTAATTATAGAATCCCCTATTACCACCAACTGTCTAGGCCTACCTGCACTCCCCTCCCCACCTCTACTAGATGGGTTGCTCTCCCGGCTGTTAGGGGTAGCAGTAACATCTAGGGCTGCCACCTCTGTGTTTGCCACCTCCACATCATCACCCAACTTGGCAAATTTGTTTTGATGCACAAATACAGGACTGGCCTTCCCTTTCTTCACGCCCCTTCCACTCCCTCTAACTGCAATAACCCATCTCCCTATCTGATAATCCTGACTTGCCCCTCCACCCTCCACATCAACCTTACTGACCACTTGCTCAGCGAGCAGAGGACCCCTTTCAAGGTTGTCATTTCTACCCAGTGTTGCAACTTGCTCCTCCAGATCTCTAATACAGGCTTCCGGAAGGGCAACCTGCTCACATCTGTCACAGCGGTATCCATCTTGGAGCTGTTGCACCAATTTTGCATACATGTGACACGCTGTGCACTGAGCAAAACCTTCAACCCTGCTAGCACTCATTTCCCAGTTACAATATAATTACTTGTATGAAGATTAAGATGATACTTACAGTTTTAGAAGACTCCTGTCTTAACTCTCGTTTTAAACTCCTGATTTTTAACTCTTCCACTTGTATTCAAAAATCCCACTTCTGATCAGAAATTCCACACCAGATCTCAGCAAGGAGCCAGCTCTTATGGAGTTTTTACAGACACTTATATACTCACCTGTTAACAATTAGACACTCCCCTGTTAACAATTAAACATTCCCCTTAATTAGCAGAAAGGAAAAAAAAAAAAAGCTGTTTAAAAAGTGTCAGAGAAAAAAAAGACAAACAATTGAACACTTGCAGCAGAAACAGTTAAAAGCAGCTAAAAGCAAATCCTGGTTTTTAACTCTTCCACTTGTATTCAAAAATCCCACTTCTGATCAGAAATTCCACACCAGATCTCAGCAAGGAGCCCATCTGCGGCTTCGGTGGTGTCCTCCTCGTCGGGTCCGGCGTCCTCCGGCCATCATGGTGTCCTGCCCACTCGATCTCCGCTTCCCGCGCTGAGTTTGAACCACTGCGCCGGCATATACCGAGCGCAGTAAACTCGGGTATAGTCGGGCAGGCCCGAATCCTCTCGCGTAAAGGACGTACAGGACGTGACCGCGAGAGGAGCCGAGCCTGCCCGACTATACCCGAGTGTACTGCGCTCGGTATATGCTGGCGCAGTGGTTCAAACTCGGAGCAGGAAGCGGATATCGGCGTATATCGCGCACCCACGATTTTGCCCTGATTGTCAGGGAAAAAAAGTGCGCGGTATACGCCGATAAATACAGTACATAGGATGCTGTTGGCCTAGTGCAAAATCTAAGGCCCCATACTCACGACCAAACATGTCTGCTGAAACTGGTCCGCGGGCCAGTTTCAGCAGACATGTTCGGTCGTGTGTGGGCGCGAGCGGGCCGAATTCCAGCAAACATTTGCCCGCCGGGCCTTTTCCCAGCAGACAAATATTCCTGGACTTGTTTTAAAACAGTCCGCTGGAATCCTGCCCGCTCGGACATGTACGGTCGTCAGTACAGACCTACCGTACATGTCCAGGCGCCCGCCGTCCCTCGCATGCGTCGAATGACTTCGACGCATGCGTGGAAGCATTTTAAAGGCGGGCCGCCCACGTCGCTGCGTCATTGTCGCGGCGACACCGCGTCATCGACGCGGCGACACCGCGGACACGCCCCGCGTATTGTTTACGCGCGGACTTCTGTACGATGGTGTGTACAACCATCGTACAGAAGCCCTCTGGCAGACATGTATGGTGAAAACGGTCCGACGGACCGCTTTCACCATACATGTTTGTTCGTGTGTACCCGGCCTAAGTTATAAAGCAATTCTGGACTTATGCCTGCCCCCTTATCCTTATTGAAATACTTTTTATTACAGACACTGCAATACCAATAAAAAGAGACTATATGATATACAGTATGCTCATCCACTGAATAGCATAGCCTAGGGGAAGTGGTTGGTTCTCAAAACCAAATCTAATGTCAGACCTCATCACGTTTGCAGTGACAGCAGAGGGCCTCAGTGCACTTATTACAAATGGGTATCCATAATGTTACAGTTATCTATTTTTCCAATTCCTTCTCCACACTTTTGGGGACGTTTGTTGAGGTTGTATTATATGCAATACCAAAAGTTATTCCCTCCAGCACTTTGCGTGTCTTGCCCATTTACATTTATGATATCTTACAATTGCTTTGACTTAAAAAACACTTCCATACAGGGCACTTATACACCTTCCCGCCCAGACCAATTTTTAGCTTTCAGTGCTGTTGCACTTTGAATCACAATTGCGCGGTCGTGCTACACTGTACCCAAACAAAATTTTTATCATTTTGTACCCACAAATAGAGCTTTCTTTTGGTGGTATTTAATCACCTCTGGGATTTTTATTTTTGCAAAAAAAAAAATTACTGAAAGTTTTGAAAAAAAAATGTTTTTGTTTCTTTTATAAAACATAGGATAGGCGGCACAGATAGGCGGCACGGATGGGCACAGATAGGCGGCATGGATGGGCACAGATAGGCGGCATGGGTGGGCACTGATAGGCGGCATGGATGGGCACTGATAGGCAGCATGGATGGGCACTGATAGGTGGCACTGATAGGTGGCACTAACGTATGTGTTGTACTAATGGATGCCAATCAGTGCCAAACAATGCCTGCCAATCAGTGATGCCCATTGTGGGCACTGATTGGTATCCATTGCGGGCATTGATTGGCATCTATTATTTCTGTATCCCTGGTGGTCTAGTGTGTGTTTTGCATCCCTGTGTTTTGCATCCCTGGTGGTCTAGTGGCATCCCTGGTGGTCCAGTGTGGGCATCCTCGGGGGGGGCTGTGCTGATAATCGATCAGCACAAACTCCCCCTGTCAGAGGAGCAGCCGGTCAGCTCTCCTCTACTCGCGTCTGACAGATGCGAGTGAGGAAAAGTCGATTACCGGCTTTTCCTGTTTACATCGTGTTATATAATATATTTTCCTTGTTACTGAAGTATGTTACCTTCATGTGTTATGTTACTGTACGTTACAAGAAACCTATCTATTGAACAGAAATATGTCAGCCCAAGATTTCTGGTGCTGGGATTAACTGCTTCAAACCTTCTAACCAAGTTCTTCATGGGTTCATGGGGATAACACACCAGATATTGACTGGCCTAATCTCCGATTTCTCAGATGGGTGATCACATAAGATTCTGAAAAATGTTCATTTGTTTCTTTTGCCATTTATTTTATTTCTCTTCATTTATCTGCCTTCTGGTAAGATTAAAAAAGTTAAATCATATTCAGTTCTATTAAGATGGACTTTCATCAATACCTTAGATCAGTGTTTCTCAACTCCAGTCCTCGGGGCGCACCAACAGGTCTTGTTTTCAGGCTTTCCATTATTGTGCACAGGTGATTTTATCAGTTTCACTGCCTTAGTAATTACCACAGCAGTTTGATCTGAGGGAAATCCTGAAAACATGACCTGTTGGTGCGCCCCGAGGACTGGAGTTGAGAAACACTGCCTTAGATAACATAGTAATACATAAATCTTTTTTAAACAAACAGGCTTTCTTTTGGTGATATTTTTCAGGCAAAAATTGTTTAATTTTCTATGCAATCCATAGACAAAAAATGTAACAGAACATAAAAATAGCACGTTCTTACTACTTTAATCAGTGCTAATTTAAAAAAAAAAATGGATGTACTGTAGATAAAAGTATAAATGATATTCTGTTCATTGTCCTCGCTAAAATTACAAAAAAATTATGATTCTGGTACAAAGCATTTACACATGAAATAAAACTGTTTTTTCAGTGCAAAACATTTTAAAAAAAAGTAAATAAATACATAAAAGCTAAATTGTTAATAGTTAGAAAAAAAAACAGCAGGAAAATAATAGTTAAGTTAAGAAAGAGTTACTTAGGGCTGATTAGGGTTAACAAGAAGTTTAATAGGAACAAGTAGAAAAATTATTTTTTTATTTTGTTTTTACTTGACAGGTTATTTTAACTAGCATCATATGCAGATCAAATCTCATCCCTTACAGATTAATTGAAACAGAGTAGATACAGACAATGTTACTTTGTATCTCTCTATCTAACAGCAGCATTTTTTTTATAGCAGCTGCAGAGAAGCAGTAGTAGAGGATATACTACACATAATCTGTGTACTTTATTGACCTTTTTTGGATGTGTGTAATGCCACTATTCCTATTTTTTTAGGAAAGCTTGCTGACTAGAATGAAATAAGCTCTGGTTGAATAGAATAGGAGAAAAGCAAACGTGGTGCCAATATTCAAAAAGGGCTGGGATATATACAGTCATGGCCGAAATTTTTGGCACCCCAGAAATTTTTCCAGAAAATCAAGTATTTTCTCACAGAAAAGGATTGCAATTGTATTGAATTGTTTGGGGCTGCTTATCCACCATTCGGACTATCCTGCGTTGCAACCTTTCATCAATTTTTCTCTTCCGTCCACGCACAGAGAGATTAGCTACAGTGCCATGGGTTGGAAACTTATTGATAATGTTGCGCACTGTGGACAAAGACAAATCTAGATCTCTGGAGATGGACTTGTAACCTTGAGATTGTGGATATTTTTCCACAATTTTGGTTCTCAAGTCCTTAGACAGTTCTCTTCTCCTCTTTCTGTTGTCCATGCTTAGTGTGGCACACACAGATACACAATACAAAGACAAAGTGAACTTCTCTCCTTTTTATCTGCTTTCAGGTGTGATTTTTATATTGCCCACATCTGTTACTTGCCCCAGGCGAGTTTAAAGGAGCTTCACATGCTTGAAACAATCTTATTTATCCACATTTTTGGAGTTTTGTGTGACATTATGTCCAATTTGCTTTTTTTCTTCCCTTTTTTTGTTTTGTTCCAATACACACAAAGGGAATAAACATGTGTATAGCAAAACATGTGTTACTGCAATACTTTTCTGTGAGAAATACTTGATTTTCTAGAAAAAAAATCTGGGGTGCCAACAATTTCGGCCATGACTGTACCTGGGAATTACAGGCTAGTCAGCCTAACATCAATACAATGTAAACTATTGGAAGAAATTATAAGGGACCATATCCAAGAATATGCTGAAGAGAAAATTATTATTAGTAATAACCAACATGGATTTAAGAAAGACCGTTCTTCCAGACCAACCTTTTAACATTCTTTGAGGAGGTAATGTATAATCTGAGGCCTGTGGATGTGGCGTATCTAGATTTTTCTAAGGCATTTAATGCAGTACCCGGTAAACGAATAATTTACAAATTAAGTTTTTTTGGAATCAATGAAATCGTATGTACCAGGACAGAAACCCGATTGCAGGAGCACATCCAGAGGGTGGTAATTAAATGGCATATTTTCTGAATGGTCTAGAGTTGTGAGCGGTGCCCTAGGACTCTGTCCTGGGACCAGTTCTGTTTAACTTGATACAGAGTTTGGAATAAATAATTCAATGTCAGTGTTTGCTAATGATACAAAGTTAAGAAGAGCAATAACATCACAACAAGATATAGCAAATTTACAAAAAGACTTGGTTAAAATAGAGGAGTGGGCATCCAAATGGAAAATGTGGTTTAATGCTGGAAAATGTAAAGTAATACACTTGGGGTCCAAAAATATGAATACAAGCTACTCACTAGGGGAAGAACCTCTGGGGGACTTGAGGATGGAAAAAGATCTGGGTGTCCTAGTAGATGACAGAATTAGCAATAGCATGAAATGCCAGGATGCAGCAATAAGGTCCAGCAAACTATTAGCACGCATTAAAAAGGGTATTTACTCCATAAAACTATAATTCCACCACTTCATAAAACTCTGGTTCGTCCACGTCTTAAGTATGTGGTCCAGTTTTGGTCACCAATCCTAAGGAAGAATGTGCTTAAACGTGGGAGAGTCCAAAGAAGACCAACAAAGATAATAAGGGGGTGGAAGGACCACACTTTTGAGGAATGTCTAGAAACATGAAACTGATTCTCCCTGGAGAAGAGACGCTTAAGAGGGGATATGATCACAATATACAAATCTTTAAAAGGTGATTGTGAAATTGGGGCAAAACTACCCAATTTTAGGTCTCTAAAGAAGTCACATTGCCACACAATAAAGTTAGGTGAGAAACAATTCAATCCTAAACCGTGTAAGGCAGTGGTTCTCAACTCCAGTCATCAGGACCCACTAACAGGCCAGGTTTGCAAGATAACTGAAATACATCACAGGTGATATAATTTGCTGCTCAGCGATTTCAGTATTCTAGTCTGCATCTCCCCAAGGTAATACCTAAAATGTGGCCTGTTAGTGGGTCCTGTGGACAGGAGTTGAGAACCACTGGTGTAAGGGGTTTTTACTGTAAGAGCATTAGGGATATGGAAGTTGGTAGTATAAGCAGGGAGTTATAATAAACTCAAAGATGTAAATCAGAGGTGCCCCCCACAGTCAGGGAATGGACCACTGCACTTGGTAATGCGTTGAGGATGGAGAAGGTTATATACCAACATAGGGGATGCTCTGGAAAATTTGAAAAGTTATGGGACTTGTGGTTGGGAACGCCGGGGCTTGCCCCGAATGACCTAGTCATGGACAGACTCTTGGGCTAGCGGGACAGGGGGTGGTGTGGTGGTTGGTTGCGGTCTATATGACCTCTCAGTATGTTGATTTTTGTTTAAGTATACTACTGTTCTGTTTATGGCCATGTCTGTGTCTGCTATATTGGATAAGATTGTGGTACTTTGGACTGTATGTGTCAAGTTTTTGATCAATAAAACCTCAAAGATGTAGATGCTACAAATCTAAGGGGGGACGAAGATTTGCAGTCCAAGGACCACGGCTATGGAACGCTCTACCCACCAACATCCGCATGGAAGAAAACCATCGGGCCTTCAGGAAAAAACTTAAGACCCACCTTTTCTGAATGATCAGGATGACACTGGATGCAAAAAGCACCTTGAGGCAATTTAGTTTGCATTTGTAGTGCTATACAAATTACTCACTCACTCACCCACTCAAAAGAACTTTTAGATGTGTTTCTAAACAAACACATTGCACAGGGATATTGAGAATGGTAGTGACATAAACACACAATGCGCATACACCCACACACACACTCAAGTTGAGCTGGATGAACCAATTTGTTTTGTTATTCAACTTTACCAACTATGTAACAATGTAGTACATCTAATGTCCACAACTGTTAAAAAAAAATCTCTACTTTCTAATCTTAAAGAGACATCCCTAAGCTCTATTCAAGTGACTTTGACTATAGTTAGATAATGTCATCAGTCTGCCGCAGGCTGGAGGACAAAGCATTTCCTTAGTCTCCTCTCTCCAGCTATTAGACTGAAACATTGTAACTTTGTAGCAAGTCACAATGTAAAAGGTGCAGCAGGGGTTGCTTTGTGTCATATATTACAATAAATACACAGGCACCAAGACTTTCATGATTGCGTCATCTATGAGGCAATATGCAATTCCAGGAATTATTGGCATTGTGAGGGGGTGCACTGTGATCTCTGTGAGAAGTAACAGACACCTATATGTGTTAAACTTACATGTCTTGGTTACTTGGCATGCATGCACTTGTCATGAAAATAATATTTGGTGCTTGGTCTGCTTTAATCATTACCACCCCAAGGGCTGAACAGGATGAACCAGCCAAACTTTTTTTTTTTTTTTATGAGATCTCAAGGGTCCACGATTTTAATTTTGCACTAGGGCTCTTTGACTTTTAGTCACATCCAACAATCTCCAGCTCTAGCTCTCTAATTTGTTCTGCGTGACAGATGTCTGTATGTGCATCTGCCAAGTACACAAACTGCTGGAGACAACCACAAAATGCTTTTTTTCAAATGGCACCTCGCTGATTTCAGTGCTTTTCATGAAATATTCTGATGACCGCTCAGTCATAATGCAGTTGGGTTTAATTAAGGCTAAGAATATCCCAAAATTAGTTGTAAGGATTGTACAGGCGCTTCTTTTAATAAGATCCAGGTTTTTGTCATCTTAAGAAGTCTGATGGCCACTGACATTTCCAAGAAGTCAAGCAAACATTAGAGGTGACCTCCACTGGAATGTACCAACTCTGAAGAAATACTCACCACACATGAACACCACAAGGACTGAAACATCACAGAATTGTAGAGCTTTTTAACAGAATGCAATAAAAATTACCATTAGATGGCTAAAAGTTAAGACCCCATGTTGTGATTAGAAATACTTTTTTGGATGTTTTAATTTGTATTTTATGGAATCCAACTCCACAGAATATAATTAAAACCAATTATAGACAGAAATATTGTCAAATTATATAATGATAGTTCACTTAAGGTAAATACTTCCCATGTCAAAATGTTTTTGGAAATGTCATAGAAAGTGACAGTGGATCAACCATAACAGCCAAAAGTTGTTGAAGGATATCCTTAGAAAGTCTGTGGAACATCCAGGTTTTAGCTCTACCTTCCAGACCTCTCAGCTTTGCTCCACTAGTGGCAACAAACACATGCTGTGCTACATTTTCATCACTACGTGGCAGCAGCATCAACAAAAAATGTCTTTTATGGATTATCATACTCAGAGCCTGCACCCCAAAATGTGTTCTAAAAATACATATCCCCCCAAATTTGTTGGGGAGTTGGATGCAATATATAAGACAAGTGCAAGCTTCAAAGCTGAAGTGTGAAGTGCACTGACCCATTTCAACCAATTTTGATTAGTTGCTTTGGGGTATAGGACTTTGTCTTACTGAATAAGCCTTATTATGTTGATAATTACAACATAATTATTCCAGCCTCACCAACATTTCAAATTAACTTCCTATAGTTCAAGTCTATAATCTTTCAATTCCCCCACATAGACAAGAGCAGTTTTGACATTATAGACACTTTTTCTGCAGGCTATTGTTACAGTTGTTTTAGGGTCCAAGCAGGAGGCCCTGAGAAAGACCAAGAACAAGAAGATTGGTCTGGGAATATCTCAGAATCATCCAAAAATGTAGCTCTATCATAGGCGTGCGCAGCCTGTTGCATTAGGGTGTGCACCCCAAAGCACACATGTGAGTTCAGAGTTCAGATGTACGCTACCTATAGAGTGCCGCGGTCTGGTGTACGCTGCATATAAAATACAGAGTTTAGATGTGTGCTGCGAGAGTGCAGAAAGAAGGCGTGCGCTGTTCATAGTTCCTATAGAGTGTAGAATTCTGGTGTGCGCTGCCTATGGCGTGCAGAGTTCAGGTGTGCGCTGCCTATGGAGTGCAGAGTTCAGGTGTGCGCTGCCTATGGAGTGCAGAGTTCAGGTGTGCTGAGAGGGAAGAGGGGGAGACAGATGGGGAGAAAGGGGGGCATGTGGGGGGGAAGAGGGGGGAAAAAGGGGAAAGACAGATGGGGAGAAGGAGGGGGAGACAGATGGGGGAAAGGGGGTAGATTGGGCAGAAGGGGGGGCAGATTGGGGAGACAGATGGGGGCGAAGGAGGGAGACAGATGGGGGTAAAGGGGAGGATGGGGACGGATAGGGGAGGAGGGGAGACAGATGTGGAGAAGGGGGAGAAAGATGGGGGATTAGTGGGGGAGACAGATGTGGAGAAGGGGGGACAGAGAGGGGAGAAGGGGGGCAGTTTGGTCAGAAGGAGAGAGACAGGGGAGGAGGGGGGGGACAGGTAGGGGGAGGGGAGAGACAGATGGGGAAAAGGGGGCGATGTGGAGAGTTCACTGAAATGCTCACTTATCATAGGCTGGTCTCTGCAGGCTCTGTCAGTATTCATGCAGCCACGATCTAGCTGAAGCTGCTGTAGTTC
The DNA here is from genome assembly GCF_905171775.1 of Rana temporaria. Taxonomy (NCBI): domain Eukaryota; kingdom Metazoa; phylum Chordata; class Amphibia; order Anura; family Ranidae; genus Rana; species Rana temporaria. The sequence continues at coordinate 92,169,566 of NC_053490.1, forward strand.
CAATCTCCCGCCCACAAGTCCCTTTCTCAGGCACACAGCACTGGCTGCACACACGGGGCGGGGCAGACAAAGAGATGGGAGCAAACCAATCAATATTGGGATTTTTTTACCAAAAATGTGTAGCAAAATACATATTGGCCTAAACTGAGGAAGATTTTTTTTCAAAATTGTCGCACTTTTTCTGTTTATATTGCATAAAATAAAAAACGCAGAGGTGATCAAATATCACCAAAAGTAAGCTCAATTTCTGGGGAGAAAAAAGACATCAATTTTATTAGGGTACAGCGTCGCACCACCACACAATTGTCAGCCAGTTGCAGTATCGAAAAAAATGGCCCGGTCATAAGGGGGGATAAAACTTTTCAGAGATGAAGGGGTTAAGATTTAACAAGTCAAGACTAAAAGGGCATTTTTTTTCTTCCACAAATGGCACACATGTATTTTGTGATTGATAGATGACATTCATTTTTATTTTACTCACTTTTTGTCAATGATTTTGGTGCTCTGGTGAGGGGAGGGGCTCCCATGCAGGAGCAATGGAGTGGAGATGGATCCAGTTCCAGTAATTTTCTCAATAAGTCCTTTTCTTCCTGTATTCACGGCGCTGCTCTGATGGAGGAGGTGGGTGTAACCAACACTAACTCAGGGATGGCGGAGGCCTGTAGTGTGAAGAAGATGGAGGGAGGAAGTGCCGGTGGGTGGGGCCAACACAGTCAGAAGGAAGAATGCTGGTGCTCTGACTGTGGACGCTGCTGGACATGTAGTGCACTGTGCAGAAACGAAACTCAGTCTCTCTAGTACTCTAAACCAGTGGTCCCCGACCTTTGTGGCACCGGGGACCGCTTTTGGTGTAGCCACTTTTTTCAGGGACCGGGGGGGGGGGTGACGTCATATAAGGAAGGCGGGTGGTTTGCGGAGTGTTACAACCCACCCTGCACTGTAAAGGAGCACTGTAATATAAAGGGGCCTACACTGTAAGGATTACACTCCCCTTTATATCACAGTGCCCTTTTGCATTCATGGCCCCCCCATCACAGTCCTCCCTTCAGTCATGCCCCCCCCCATCACAGTCCTCCCTGCATTCATGGCCCCCCCATCACAGTCCTCCCTGCATTCATGGCCCCCCCATCACAGTCCTCCCTGCAGTCATGGTTATGATGCTTAAAGTGATCATTTAACTTATTTATCTTTTACAGCGAAAGATAGCATAGATGGCGTTATTTTGCATTGCGCTGTATAATGTATTATTGCTGGGATTTGTTGTTCCTCTGTAACTGTTGGTATTCTGCATTGCGCTGTATAATGATTATACTGTGCAATGCAGATTACCACTGACCAGTTATAGAGGAACTACAAATCTCAGCAATAATACATTATACAGGACAATGGAGAATACCAGCAGCTATAGAGGAACACTAAATCCCAGCAATACATTATATAAAATGCAATGCAGAATACCAGCAGTTACAGAGAACTACAAATCCCAGCAATACTACATTATATAAAATGCAATGCAGAATACCAGCAGCTATAGAGGAACAACAAATCCCAGCAATAATACATTATATAAAATGCAATGCAGAATACCAGAAGTTACAGAGGACTACAAATCCCAGAAATTATACATTATACAGGCTGCTTAATATATTATTGCAGGGATTTGGTGTTTTTTTTTTTTTAAACAGGAAACTTTAAAACAGATCCCCCTTACCTGTTTCTGAAGCCTTGTAAGTCACAGCGGTGGCTCTGCGGGCGTGTGTCCGGCCTGTGTGGTGAGCGCGGCGTGGTCTGGACTCCTTCAAATGCCGCCCACAGCCCACACACACTGCTGCCCCCCAGGACAAACCACCCCGCTTCCATTAGTACAGACCCCTCTCAGGAAAAACCTCCTGCCTCAATTAGTACAGACCCCCCCCCCAGGACAAACCACCCCCCCATTAGCGGAGACCCCCCTTCCATTAGTACAGACCCCCCCCCCCCGGACAAACCACCCCCTCCATTTGTACAGACCCCCCACAATCATCCCCCATTAGTACAGACCCCCCACAAACCACCCTTCATTAGTACAGTCACCCCCCTCTATTAGTACAGAGGCCACCACACCCCCACACCCCCAAGACAAACCCCACCCGGGCAGCAGCTGGAGATGAGAGGACAGTGTGCAGCTGCTCCGCCCGGGTGGAGAACATGATGATCGTGAGGAGGAGGAGGATTCAAAAGTACCGCGGCAGTGGAGAGCTCAGAGCGGCCTCAGACAAGGAGAGGAGGAGGGAGCGGAGCACTCTGGCGCTTGAGCGCCACCATGTCTGTGGCGCCTGGGTGAACTGCACCCGCACGGCGCACTCATAGTGGAAACGGCCGGCTGGAGGTGGAGGTGGAGGTGGAGGTCTCGTTCGGACGGCTGCAGCCGATTTTGCGCCCTGTCCCCTGGCTGGCGCTGATGTCACTCGTTGCTAGACGCTAAGCGGCCCCAGCGTTAGCAACGAGTGCAGGATAGAGGCTCCACCCACCACCTCCTGGTATCCTGGTCTGTCAGTGTCAGTGCAGTCTCTCTCTCTGCGCCGCTGATCGGGTCCTAAAGTAGTTCTGGCTGAAAAAATAGCCCGACGCCACCACACAGAGCGATATGCGTGCATGGTGATTAGGGTGTGCCTGGGCACACCCGGCACACCCCGTGCGCACGCCTATGAGCTCTATATTTATGTGCTAAGGATGAAAAATAATTTTCTACCCTATTTTGTTGTTTTCATATCCTTCCGAACAGCAATGTATGGGCATCATCATTCTACTCTATCAGTAATGTCCTTGCTACTCAAGCCTCAAGCCTACTGTTTTTTCCAGGGAGGCTTTGCAAGACAATTTTACTACTCCTTCAAGTAACCATTGTTTTATCGAGCACCAACAATGAAAAGGGTACAGAATATATCATTCATATCCATAATGGTTAACCAAGATCGGACACAAACACATAGCCCACACCATATAGCATACTAGCACATCATGTGAAACTTACCTAAAAACGAAGCCTTCCAGCGATGCGATGTAATCGCTGAAGACAGCTTCAATCTTCATCCTTCTTGCTTCTGGGTTGGCGGACTTCGGCTCTGTGACTAACCAGAGCCGCAATGACCACGGGAGCCTCTGCTCATAGCACAAGGCGGTCCCCCTTCGAGGTGGCGAATGGCAGTTCCCGCGTTCGCCTGTTCTCCACCAGCTACCCTCACATGACGTTAGGGGTGGAACTGGTGACGCCTACTTAGAGTATAACATGGCAGGGATGGCAGATGCGGGGTCCTTTCTTCCTCTCATCACTTGAAGGCTATCCTTGGACTGGTAGCTTCCTCACTATCTATGATATGGATGGATACATTTCTATCTCACATCTGTAACATCCACTCTCTACTTATTCTCTTGTGGGTCTCCTCTGGTTTTGCCACTTCAGCTCCAGGGGCCAGACGTACCTCACCGCCACCTGACAGAAATGCTGGTATTCCGGCTCAGCCAATTTATATGTTTTATACGCATCCACTACTGAAGAAGTGAGCGGTAGCTCATGAAACGTGACAAGATTTAGATGCCTTTTATTATCATGTAACAATATCTGAAACCCTTAAGCATGTAACATACATTGTAGTTACTACCAATCGGTTTGGCATTTCTGTATATGCATCTTACTATGATGATCATTTTATCTACCTTCAATAAATCCTAAAAGTATGGTTATTTCATATTTAGTGGACACGTGTTTTCAGTTAAAGTCCCAGGGCTATTTTTGTTTTGTATGTTGATATAGGGATGGAGGTGTGTGACTAGTGGCACCAGACCTCTTAAACATTTGTTACAATAATGGGAGAATCCTATTCCATCAAACCTCAATCCCAATCTGGAAAAGTTCAATGACACAGTTGTTAGCACTCCATACACAGGGATATTTAAACATGAAAATGGCAAAAACATTTGTATCATGTATCAAAATTTCACTGGTATGTCCAGCTTCATACTACAGCAACAAGATACTGTACATAGTAAAACAAACTCTTTTTAAAATGAGCTCTCACTCAAAATATTTTTCTTCTGATTTCAAGCACAAAAAAAGGCTAATTAAATTCTATCATAATGAGAATGTACAAAAATGAAAAACAGAATTTGCAATTGTTTATCATAGACAACATTTTTGGGGGGCGATTCCTGCTATTAGTTTTCGTAGGCGTTGTACAAAGGCCTCCAGTGGGAAGTTGTTGCCAAAATGACGTCTTTTTATAAGGTTGACTTTAATCTCTTCCAGATGGTGCTCAACATAAGCACTTAAAACTTCACAATCTCCTCTTCAAAACTTGTATGATAAGTGTTGAATAATGGTCATCTACAATAACTATTACCCTGTTAATTGTCGGGTTTTCAATGGTGGCACTTCTGTATATCCAATTGAGGCAGGACAGGAAAATGTTTATGTTAAATATGTTTTAGTCTACCCAGTGCAGTGAGTACTGTGACACAATAAACAAATAACAAGACATAAACAAATAAGAATAGAATGTGCATTGAATTACACATTTCAAGAAATTGGCGTGCCCATCGCATTTTTCCTTTGTCATCCTGGTCAAATGTGACAAAAATAATTTAGGCTCCTTCCTGCCAAAGCATTTTGTAAATTTAAGACCGGGCCAGTCCAACCATCTTGTGATAAATATTTCATAGTTATGGCTCCCATTCTAGAATCATTTTTGTCCATCATCCAGGCTTTTGTTTAAACAAAACCATTGCTACAGTATATCTGTGTTGCCGCTAAATGATTTCAGAATTTTATGATGCCAATCAACATAAAACCGGCCTTTTATTATTCTATGGAACATAAAACTGGTGCTTGCACATAATGTGAGGTACTGGTGTTTATGATCTGTTTGGAAACGTAACTTTGGTTCTTAGCTTGAAAAGAAGACATCACACAGATCTAGCAAATTGATGTGATCAGTTAATGAGAAGTTGACCTTTAACAGTTTTTTTTTAACAACAGCTATTCATCTTTGGAATTGTAAAAAGTGTATTTATGACATGAAAAAGAGTTCCTCCTAAAATTTTCTAATAAAATTAAATCAGCTTTTTGCATTGCCTTGGTCACAGTGACATCATATCTGACACAATAATCCTTTTGGTGAAACCTGCCCATTACTACTGTGCAGGTTCCTACTTCCAGATTACACTTGATACTTTTTGAGCAGAGATGCAAAGATGACCCTTGTCCAGTTACCTTTTATTAAGCAAATCCCTGCTACCAGTCTTCAGTTATATGCGGAAATAGGAAGTTGACCTAGAAACCAAACATGGACCTGAAGAATGGTCCCAAATTTGGAATACACTCTGTTTCAAAAATATTTAAGTAATTGAAACAAATGATGTACTAATCAGACAGTACCTAGTACACATTCTTTTGATCCACATTACCTCGGATCTCTCACCAAACTGAATCCGAGACTGTTCCAAACCTGGTACTTTTCTGCGCATGTGGTGGACTTGTCCAGTGGTGCAGGAGCAGTGAAGAAAGACGTGCTGATGTTTTGCGTGACAGTCCGAGCGGACGGGCGTTCGTTTAAGCCGGCCAGCTTTATTAAAATGTGATTGATCTTTTGTAAGTGTTTTATCTCATAACATTTTACACTTTATACTACGGTATTTCACTATTGTGAGTCCCATTATTTTTTTGGGTATCCTATGCATCTGGTGACATCCCTGCCTTGAGGATCCATTTTCACTGGTCTGTGCTGCTGTCCACGACTAAAGGCCTGGGCTGGGGTTTACAGCCGCAAGCCATCTTTGCTTGCCATCTGGTAAGCCTGCATTTCTTGTGGTGTCTTCACTTTTGGTGGTGGATTTTTTCAACATTTTGAATTATATTTTGAACCACTGAAGAATTTACTTCAATTGTGTTTTATCTTTGGACTTAACACAGCTGTCATTGCTTAATTTAATATTTTTTGTCACTTTTTTAGTTTATATAGTTTTTTTAATTTATCATAGCGCAACTACATTTTTTCTAAAGAAAGATATATGATGTACTCCTCACACTGTTAAATTACTCAATTTAAAAATGCTTGTGAAGCATTTCTCAACCTGAAACTGCAGGGTCTCCCACCAAAGTGTTACTAGACTAATTTTATTTTATTTTTGTTTTTATTAACCACTTAAGGACCCCTTCACGCCGATATACGTCGGCAGAATGGCATGGCTGGGCACAAGCACGTACCTGTACATCCTCTTTAAGTGCCTAGCCGTGGGGTCTGAAGCTCCGTGACCGTGTCCGTGGGACCTGCGGACCCGATCGCCGCCGGTGTCCCGCGATCGGTCACCGGAGCTGAAGAACGGGGAGAGGTGTGTGTAAACACACCTTCCCCGTTCTTCATTGTGGCAATGTCAGCGATCGTCTGTTCCCTAATATAGGGAAAGACAATCACTGACGTCACACGTCCAGCCCCGCCCCTCTTATGTAGTGAGGGCAGGACCACCCGTCACGTGACCCCGCCCCCCTTTGACGCACCTGTCGCGTCACTGGGGAAGCCTGGGCTCTCCCTTGCATCAGAGGGGGACGGGGTCACGCGACGGGTGGCCCCGCCCTCACTACATAAGAGCTGTCACTGGCTGAAGCCGCGTCATTCGCCGGGCTGTCTCCGGTGGAGACAGGCGGCGATGCGTGCGCTGGATCCCGGACCTGGATGAAGAAACCTACATATCGATGGACTCCGGCAGAGAGGAGATCACCCGTCGCAGGATACCGACAGCGTTGGAGCGGAGACCGAGAGTGTATTTTTTTTTTTTTTTCACGTGATGGGTGACTGTGCATACTAATACATTATGACATTATGACATTAAAGCGCTTTGGAAACTTTTCTTATTTTATTTTTTACAAGGATAAATTCTGCTTTAATGGCACTTGAATGAAGATTATATGCAACCAGTACTTAACTCCTACATCATTTCATTTATCGAATGACGCTTTAATGATTGTTTGTCTTAACATTTATGATTTTTTTGTGATTTTATACCTATAGTATTAAGAACAAATCTGAGCATAAAAGTTAACACAGTGCATATTCACTTTGATAAATGAACAGCCTCTATTCCTGCAGTAAATCAACCCCAGTGTGTGAGTTCTCAATTGTCCTGCATGTAAACCTGAAACAAATCACATGCAAACCACAAGTAAACTGGAAGAACAACACATGCAAACTGGAAGCAAAACACAAGTGATTTAAAACCACATCAAAGGAATTGGGTCCTAAAAGCATATGTCCACCTTCTGGGCAATATATTCTTTAAATCATATCATATCTGTCTTTTCTGGAGTATAATCTGCTGCTCTGTGCCAAGCTTCAGTTTATCTGAATAGTATTTTTTTTTTTAAGAATAATTATTTTCTCAATAAAAATAACACATTTGATCACACTTGCTTTTCTAGTTACCAAAATAAAATAATATTAATTAATTCTCATAAGCTGCATGTTTGTTCCAGATCACAGGGCCAGATTCACGTAGCCGCGGTGCAGCGTAACGTAACCCGTTTACGTTACACCGCCGCAATTTTTCAGATTTAGTGCCCGATCCACAAAGCACTTACCTGGAAATTTGCGGCGGTGTATCGTAAACACGTCCGGCGCAAGGCGGTCCAATTCAAATGGGGCGGGTACCATTTAAATTAGGCGCGCTCCCGCGCCGGACGTACTGTGCATGCTCCCGCAAATTTCCCGACGTGCTTTGCGCGAAATTACGACGTGTCAACGTTTTGTGAATCGCAACGTCAACAAAACACTTACGCCGGGAAAAATAAAAAATTAAAAGATAATTCAAAAGCGACGCGGGAAAGACGGGCATACTTTAACATGGTGGAGTACTTTTACACAATGTTAAAGGTGCCCTATCTTTGCGACGGAAATCTAACACTCGCGACGACGTAACGACGGGAAAAATCTTTGTGGATCTCCTAATTTGCATACCCGACGCTGTATTACGACGCGAACTCCCCCCAGCGGCGGCCGCGGTATTGCATCCTAAGATCCGACAGTGTAAAACAATTACACCTGTCGGATCTTCTGGCTATCTATGCATAACTGATTCTATGAATCAGTCGCATAGATCGAACAACAGATACGACGGCGTATCAGGAGATACGCCGTCGTATCCGCTCTGTGAATCTGGCCCACAATGACTAAGAAAGAATAAAAAAGAATTAGCATAATAGCCAGGCAAATAGCATTTTCAGAAACAGAAGTTAATGACAGGCTTAATGTTCTCTCAACATAGGTTTTCCTTTAAGTTCTTGAAAGACATTACAGAGGAGCTCCAACCCCCCCCCCCCCCCCCAATACTGTAGCTGCTGACCTAATATTAGGCTACTTACCTGTCCAGGCGTCCAGCAGTGTCCTCATCTGAGTTGATTCTTCAATTGGCTAGCGGGGGCTGGCGCCACCATGCTGACCAAGGGAAACCGGCAGTAAAGCCTTGTGGCTTCACAGAGACAGAATGGGGATCTTACTTGTTTACATAGGCATCTCCCCGTTCTGCCACATCGAGTTCTTCACTCCCGCTGGCACGGTCACGGTGCCCACAATGCCGAAATTTAAAGTGCCCCTTTGCGCACCCGTGCCATTCTGCCGAGTATATCGTTGTGCAGCGGTCGGCAATCGGTTAACTAGTCAGGGAAAGTTGAAGCAAAAAGCATTTGACTTTAGGGCCCCTTTCACACCAGGGGACCGATTGGGTCCATCTGTTGGTTTCTCAGGAGGACCTGATTGGACCACCCATTGTTCTCTAAGGAGTGGCGCGTGTCAGCGGGCACCACCAGCATCCGATCCGGTGCGATAAAAGCAAATGGATGGGGATCCGTTTACCATCTGTTTGATGGATCGGATGACAGTCAGATGGAAACAGACAGGCAGTCGGTTAGCATCTTACCACCCCATAGAGGTCAGCAGGTTGTGTCCGCTCTGCACAGAGGAGCAAACACGGACCTGTCATCCGCCTGCTCAGCGGGGGTCAGCGAAGAGAGTGGCAAAACACAAAACTATCACTTTGTTCAATGCACTCCATCTTAACATCCCGCTGAGAGTATTGAGAAGGTATACTAACTGGAAGTCCAGGAGGACCACACTTTATCATATTTCCAAGGACAACCCCTGTACACATAGGTAACCTTTTACATAGGTAGGCCCACATCCACCATGGTCTCCCAGGAAGACACCCCAGGGGGAGTCGACAAGGTCTATTTAACCACTTCCTTACTGGGCACATATATCCCTTCCTGACCAGGTGAAATTTCAGCTTGTGGCACTGCGTCACTTTAACTGACAATTGCGCGGTCATGCGACGTGGCTCCCAAACAAAATTGACGTCCTTTTTTTCCCACAAATAGAGCTTTCTTTTGGTGGTATTTGATTGCCTCTGCGGTTTTTATTTTTTTCGCTATAAACAAGAATAGAGCGACAATTTTGAAAATAAAAACAATATTTTTTACTTGTTGCTGTAATAAATAGCCCAATTTTTTTAAAAAAAACATTTTTTTTCTCAGTCTAGGCGATACGTATTCTTCTACATATTTTTGGTAAAAAAAATAAAATAAAAAAAATCGCAAGAAGCGTCTGGTTTGCACAAAAGTTATTTCGCTTACAAAATAGGGGACAGAATTATTATTATTTTTTATTATTTTTTTTTACTACTAATAGCGGCGATCAGCATTTTTTTCATGACTACGACATTATGGCGGACACATCGGACACTTTTGACACATTTTTGGCGCCATTCACATTTATACAGCGATCAGTGCTATAAATATACACTAATTACTGTATAAATGTGACTGGCATTGAAGGGGTTAACACTAGGGGGTGAGGAAGGGGTTAAATGTGTACCCTGAATTGTGTTCTAACTGTGTGTGGAGGGGGGTGACTGGGGGAGGTGACCGATCTATGTCCCTATGTACAAGGGACACAGATCGGTCTCCTCTCTCCCCTGACAGGACATGGATCTCTGTGTTTACACACAGAGCTCCACGTCTTGTCCCTGTAGCCGGCGATCCCGAGTGCCTGGCGGACATCACGGCCGCCAGGCACTCGCATCGGAATCTCAGCGATGCGGCGTGCATGCGCGCGCCGCCGCCAGGCGCGCGCCCGCGCCGCTGACTGCGCGTGCAGGCCGTAAGAACACAGCCAGTTAGAGATTTATAACCACCCTGCGGCAGTATAAAGTCGTACGGCCGTCGGGTAGTGGTTAAACAAGATTTCTTTATTTGCATAATACAAAAGATAGGATTTCAGTAATTTAGCATGGCGAGAACATCATCCTCTTGCATACCTAGTAGATCTACCTCCGGGGAGGTAGATAGAGACAACTGCAACCTGAAATTAATCTTTGTGAAAATATTGGACCAATATGATACAATGACAGGGGTCTCCCAAAACATATGAAAGTATGACCCTGAGTGCAATTGACACATATTATGTTAGAATAATTGTAAAAAAAAAAAAGGACTTTACTGGTACCTGTAATATAATAATATAAAATATTAGAATTATTGTAATCTTAGTTTATCCGCTTCTTTTTACATAAATAGTAACACTGTATGTTGTGAAAAACAGCACGTGCCCTTCTGAATTGTATTTAGTTAATGAAAATCAATAGCCCAAATTATCAAAAAGCAAAAATTACAGATATGCTTAAAATTTTATTTCTGAATTGTTTTATCATGTTTCTTTAATATTCTGTGTACATTTGGTCCCCATAAATACCTTAGAATCTTTCCAGAGATCCCTGTCTGCATCCATTTCCTTTATGCCTGTGGCTACAATTCATTCTGCTTTCAGATGAACTGAGAACAGAGAGTGTCAGGCCCCGTACACACGACCGAGTTTCTCGGCAGAATTCAGCCCGAAACTCGATCAGAGCCGTATTCTGCCGAGAAACCCGGTCGTCTGTATACTTTTGGCCGAGGAAACCGACGAGGATCTCGTCGGGCCAAATAGAGAACATGTTCTCTATTTCCTCAGTTGTCAATGAGGAAAGTTGGCTCGCCGAGATCCTCGGCGGCTTCACAAGGAACTCGACGAGCAAAACGATGTGTTTTGCCCGTCAAGTTTCTCGGATGTGTGTACGGGGCCTAAGTGATGATGAGTGATAAGCCTGAGTGGAAGAGTGCACCACATACCGGCCACTTGAAGGAGCAGGTTTTAGTTATGCAGTGCTGATCAGTTACTCGATTACTGCTCTAGAAATCGGTCTAAACCAGGCCATAGATTATACAATTTTCTTTCCTTCCACCAGGTGTGGAAGGAAAGAAAATTGCTTGATTCCCTCATCAACACAGTGTGGTCCCAGATAGCAAGGATAACTTGCCACACATTTGTGTCAGTGTTGAATTGTAAGTCTGTTAACTTGCTGCACATTTTCATTGGCACCTTGTACACTTGCAGAACACACGTTCTGCAAGCACAACTTCTAGTTGACACTTTTCCAATTTGTAGCAAATTTGCATGGTAAGTCTCTAGTAAGAGCAAAGTCTACAGCAGGAGCTCTACAGCAGGAGCTCTACAGCATGAAATTCAGCCATAGTGACCCCTGTGGTTGGATGATTATTCCACAAGATAACTAAACCAGAAATGTAAAGAGGGAGTGGCTGATATGTCCTCATTAGATAAGGCACCTCATCCCAAAGAGTAAATTCAAAAAGGAGCAGAGGAAGTGGGATTATAGCGGTGCCCAAGTAAATCAGTACAAGATATCATAAAAAAGTAACACATTTTATTACATTTAATTTAAACATTCTTACAAATATTAGCTCATATTAAAAAACTAGCATATTACAATTCATTAGATAGCAGGTCAAGTCTTTCCTACTAGTTTCGTCAAGACACTGGCTTCATCAGGGGAATAGGCCATGCCCAAAATAGTTATAGCTCTACAAAAAAAATTATTTTTTTGAGAAATCACAACATCAAATAAGCAATATCAAACATAGTGTGCATTTTTGAATGATTGGGCGAGAAGGTACCCTATAGCCCAGCCAAACTCACCGTGCACCTCCCCCATTCACACTAAATTGTGGGAATAGCCATATCACCACCCCCAAAAACATTCACCTAACCTACTTAAATGCTCCCAGCGGGGCAGGGTCACTGCAAGAGGGTATTTAGAGAAGCCAAGCCAACTCTACTGTTGTGTGGCTGCAGAGGGCAAAAAAGGGGAGGGGACCAATAAAAGCTACAAAGAAAAAAAAGTAACAAATAATCACAGATAACTTGAAAAGAAACACTCTCTATCATATCAATGGGGCTACAAAGCCTCAATACCTACCAAATAAATATAAAGATAATTGTAGAAAAAGGTTAAATTGTAGAAAAAGGTTAAATTGTAGAGAAAAGTTAAACTCAAATCTAAGGTGAAATGACCAATATACACTTGCAAGTAATAAATATAAATGCATATTAGTTGCTGACTTACCCTTTAAGAAAGGTATACTATGCTGGTAGGCTTCAATATGCTGTTCAAATGAGTAGTTGTATATGAGCATAAAACAGTGCTTAGATAAAGTGACCAATGCTAGAAAAATATTGAAGCAAGGAAAGCCTGGGTAAAAAGATATATAGTTTAAGAAGGACAAAAGGCAATGATGGAATAGAGAAGGTAAATAAGCAGGGAAAATCCCCCTTATGTGACAATACCTATTAGCACCTATTAGCACGAGGATCCGAACTGACAGCGCCCCTGAACGCCAGCAAAATTAGGCTGGGGATGTTATCCTATTATAGTCCCCCACCGGGCTGGCATGTGATGTCACCACCCGGGAGCGGACGAAAAACGTCCGCCGCGCCTGCGCACACTCAGCATCCAAAGGCCTACATTGGCCATAATTCTGAGTGCAGCGACGATCGCGCCACATGGCAGGAGCCATGAAGCCTGATTGGAGATTGGCAAGGCTAGTATAGGGCCCTCCCGTAGGATGGACAGGATGGAGTCCCTCCCTGTATAGGAGGATTTCAAAAGTGGCAAATGTAAGGAGGAGTTCTGGGGCGTAGGCGGAGCTGTGACTGGATCACCGACCCCAAGAAGACCAATACATGCCATACAACCGCCAGGGGCACAGAGCGGATGGGGAAAGGTGGAAAAGGGGGAATGAATATGATAGGCAGGGAGCCATGGGCAGATGACTGGACAAGAGAGGAGCATGCAGGGCTCCTTCAAACATAGCATAAACTCCACATACCAGATCGTCCAATCAATTCAAAACAGCTTATTTAAATATCAACAATATTATCAATATATGTTAATAACTAGATTGTAAGCTCTAACGAGCAGGGCCCTCTGATCCCTCCTGTATTGATTTGTATTGTGAATGTACTGTCTTCCCTGATGTAAAGCGCTGCGCAAACTGTTGGCGCTATATAAATCCTGTATGATAATAATAATAATAATAATAATAATAATAAATTGTGAAGACATTGTTTATAGAATATACAAGTTAGAAATGTCAAAAATCTAAAAACAATTATATCAATAAAGAAATGTAATTATTTGAATACAAAACATTGAACATATATGAATATAGACTAAATAAATAGAATGTTTTAAAGGACTTAATGACCCGAACGTAATCTATGTGGATCCTAAGGTGTACACGGGATCATATGGGCAGATAAGTCAAATGTGGAATAGGGAAGGGGAAAAAACAATAGAGGAGGAAACAGTTGAAGGAAGGGGCCTGGTGATTGAACCAAGCCAAGGGCCCAAGTACAGTAATCACAATCAAACCAAGTGGAGACACAGTTAAATGGTGGATCTATAGTATATCGATCAAAACATCAAGTTCAAAATAACTGAACCAGAACTTGCAGCAGACTTACAGAATGTTTGCAAAGAAAGTTGATCTGGAGTCATGCTGCAATTGTACAATTGTACAACAAACTTGTGAAGCCTGGCAAGTCTAGCAGTAGCTTGGCAAGTTATTTTCAAATTTTCAGCACAATTGTTTGATATCTGGGGTGTGGTGCCCTAGACAACACTCAAGGGGAAATAGCTATGAGGACACAGGAATATTCCGGACTTTATGAAGGGGCAAGCTTAATCCGCTACCAATGAATAAAGTTCTGAGTAACTTAAAATTATAAACTTTGTGTCTCCCCCTCCCTATTTAAGCTGATGCTGAATATATTGTTTGTGTTGTCGAGGGGATGATCTGAGACAGTAGTTATAACCAGTCCTACAAGGTCCCCTTTTTCATGTTGCTATCCTTCTTACAGTAATTATCACATACAATACAGGACCAGTGGCCCCTACTGTTCCTGCACTGTACACGACCATGTCACAGTGGGCACCTACATTCCGTGCTAGTTAGATTTAGATGGAGATCAGAGTGTAGTTAAACTCTGATCCAAATTGTTATGTGCAAAACAGGGTCTCTGTCTCAGCTTGGCTGTGCTGTGGGCTCATTCTGTTACCCTGGGGTGTTCTTCCAACCCTGGTGCTGCAGGTGGCAGCAGTAGAGTCAAGGTTTGGGTGCCCTTTCCGGGCAGCCAATCACTGTGCATGCTGGGAAGGGGTATTTATGGGGCAGACGCCATCGGTTCTGGGTCTTCTTCTTCTTCAAGGATGGCACCCACCTTTAGGGTGACCACATCACGGCGCCCCGGCGTTATGGCCTACCTGGCTTGGGCGTGCGTGCCACACAGTGTTCCTGGTTTCGGGACCATGTTGGCCCCGGAGCATCTGAACAGCGACGGGGACCCAGTGAGCGACTGGGTTCCCACCTTTGAAGATCCCAAGCTGTATTGCTGTTCGATGTGGAGTCCATCTGAGGAACACTATTGAGAGGCTGGCGATCCAAAAGGGCCTCGACAAACCACCGGGGATCAAGGTAGCCAGACATTGAAGGATTGATCACCTGTCAGTCGGTACCTGGGCGACAAGTTGAAAGAGATCCAGGCGTAATTCATCTAAGGAGAATTATGTCCGTAACTACAAATCAGAGAGGGCCTGTGGCATAGGTGTCTCCCTGAAGTTCACCAAGGAGGGTCTGTGGCAGAGACTTTTTCCTCAAGTTCAAGTTCACCAAGGAAGGTCTGTGTCAGAGACTTTATCCTACAAATGTTTGAGCGATACTCCGGCTGCCAGGTCAGTGAGAGAGGCCTGTCTGGGTACACTAAACCCACTCATGCAGGAGTGGCACAGAAAAGTGTTATGCCTGGGAGCAGGACTGTTCCCTATCATCTCGCCTGAATCTGCTGTTCTCCTTTCTTCTTCAACTTTACTTTCCTCACCACAAGTTCATTGTTTTTACCCGGCTGGGTAATAAAGAGCACAGCAAAGAGCACCTGTTGTGGACATTCCTTTACTTCTACCAAATGCAATACGCATCATTCACCCCTAGGAATTCGGGGGAGCCATGAGGTAAATGTGCCGCCCAAAACAACCAGCAGCTCCTCCGGGGGTAATGCTACACATGGCAGGAGGAAAATGGACTGAAGTGCAATGCCATGGAGAGAGGTAAGTTTTACTCAACTATCAAGTCAGAGGAGTTCTACTTTAAATGTGGTATACACTTCCTTGGGCCTAAACTGAGCTATGGATTCTAACAGAGCCTACAATGCTAACGAACATAGGGAAGTCTTGCAGCTACTTGGAGCTCTGGAAAATTATTGCAAAGGTGTAAGATTGGCATCTGAGAGTATTTTCCACTTCTAGATAATCCGAAAGAACATTCCAGAGCACTGCATGCAGTGTAGAAAACTATTTTAAGAAAGTGCCATTAAAAATTATTGTGCCATCAACAACTGTGTACTTTAGAGAATTGCCCTGTTTTCCTACAAGAGACCAAAAAGCTTGGCACTGTGTGACCCCAAGCAGTATACCATTATCTGTATATAAGCATATAAGGCTGGGCTGTTAAGGCCAATGTACAAAGTACCTATTGTCTGCCATATACTTAGGCTGAAATTGTTACAAGGTGCAAAAGTTCAGCAAAAAACGATCTATTGCATCCGATTCATGGGGATGTTTTTTTTAAGCATGTGTTTAGAGCCTGAGGCTCTAATAGGCTTAAAAAAAGGGTGAACTCGGGGCACAGAGCACTGCGCTCTGAGCCCACCCAGTTGTGTGACAATAGCAAATTAATATTTGCTATTGCCACACTGATCCTCCTCCTAGCCAATCGGGAAGCGGGTCTTCAGACCCATCACTCAATTGGCTGAAGGGACAGGCGATCCTATTGTATACCTAGGATGAGGGAGGAGACGCAAGGCGAAAAGCCTCCATGATGGTGGAGAGGACACAGGGGCCACCACCTAGATGAGGTAAGTGCCCGACCAACCAAACAAAGTGAGTGCAAAATCCAAGCACAATCTCAATATCAGTTTAAGCCCATCAAACTGATTGTGAAATATTATGTAAAAGTCTACTAAAATTATATATTCTGTAATATTGACTTCTTGTGACCACTTAAGTTCTCCAACACCCAGTGAATCACCATCGGGGACACTCCTTCACCGCCACAACCTCTAAAAATACGCCTCTTACCGAATCCAGAGACCCCAGAATCCAGAGACTTGTAGGCAGGTAGTGTTTAATGCTGTCCCATCCAGGAAGGTTAGTGAAAAATGTGTTTGTCGGTTCTTTTTTTGGCAAGCTTTCCTGGGTCTGACCCACTGGTTTTGTGTATTCTAAAAGAGACAGGGGTCCATACCCAAGGGGCTCAGGGACCCACATGCACACGAGATGCTGTTGGAAGTCTGTGGTTTTTGCTGGTACCATTACAGGACAGGGCTCTGTTGGCCTGCTGAATATGGAATGGACTCTTTCCTGAGCAGTTATGCTGAGGCAGCCACAAGCCACAAGATCAACCAAACGCTGGGGAGTGCCGCCAGCTGACCGGGGGGGGGGGGTTGTTTGCTGACCCCCCAAAAAAAACACTGGTATTAAGTGTTACAGTTTTTTCATAAGAGAGAAAACAAAAGATTGACTCCTGTTTAACCGCTTCCCGACTGCCACAAACCGATATACATTGGGAGAATGGCACCGGTTCGCAAAAGTTCATACCCGTACATCCCTTTGTAATCCGGGCACATGCACGCCCGCCACGCACCGCGGGAGCGTGCCCGCGAGTCCCAAAGACTCGATGTCCACCAGTGGCCCGCAATCGCGATGAGGAGAGGCAGAACGGGGAAATGCCTATGTAAACAAGACATTTCCCTGTTCTGCCTAGAGACATGACAGGAATCTACTGCTCCCTGTCATCGGGAACATCGATCTATGTCATGTTCTAGGTAGCCCACCCCCCTACAGTTAGAATACAGTCAGGGAACACATTTAACCCCTTGATCACCCCCTAGTGTTTAATCTCTTCCCTGCCAGTGACATTTACACAGTAATCAGTGGCTATTTTTATCTCTGATCGCTGTATAAATGTCAATGGTCCCAAAATAGTGTCAAAAGTGTCTAATCTTTCCGCTGCAATGTCACAGTCCTGATAAAAATTGCAGATCACTGCCATTACTAATAGATTTTAAAAAAATATATCCCATAGTTTTTAGACGCTATAACTTTTGCGCAAACCAATCAATATTTTTCAAAATTTTCAGCAAAAAATAAAAACCACAGAGATGATCAAATACCACCAAAATTAAGCTCTATTTGTGGGGAAAAAAGGACGTCAATTTTGTTTGGGTTCAACGTTGCATGACTGCACAATTGTCAGTTAAAGTGACGCAGTGCCGAATCGCAAAAAATGCTCTGGTCATTAAGGGGGTAAAATCTTCCGGAGCTAAAGTGGTTAAAGCGGTATTGAAGTCAAAAATGTTTTATGACAAAAGAGGCCATAGTGGTCTCTTCTGTCATAATACATCTCCCAGCCTGTGAACGGTTATCTAATCTGAGCCATGCATGCGCAACACAGACCATTTATTGCACCCGCTTTGTGCTGTGATGAAGTGACTCCTGTGCATATACGTGGAAGTGATTTAATTGTGGCCCGGCCATTCAGATTCCCAGATTGAGCGAATTTGCAAGAAAGACTGGGCAAAGATGTGAGCACCAGGGATCAGCTGGAACGGTGACAACTCAGTACTAGAGGGCTGGTATGACAGGTAAGTCTGTCATCATTTTACTAATATGCTGTTCATACTAGTACAGTATGGCATAAACCTCCCGGGGGCCCTTAAACAAATTTGTAGCGCTTAATACTGTTTTAAACTAAGCACGTGTCAAAAGCGGCCTCATCTAGATTTTTTTGGGGGTTCTAGAATAAAAAGTACCCAGTCTGGAAACACAAGTTATAATCAAAACACAAATGCCATATAAAGACATGCCATTGTAATGGGGAAATTACACTGACCACTACTGTAAGAAGACCCCAGACGAAATGTTGTGACACGAAATGCTGTTTTGATATTTCACTCATTCACTTGGTGGAACTTCATCATTTATGGACTTTGTTATATATATAACATTTCTGCCAGTCGTTACACAGTTAATGCATATCTGTGAACTATTGTCGTTTATTTGAAGGACACATTTATTTGCATTTATAATTTTTTTTCAATGTTGTTTATTATGATTGGCATTGTCTAAGCGCTACACATATACACCCATTTTGTCTTTTTGCTTTTTTCAAATTTCAAATTTTTTCACATTGGCAGCGCAGTGTTAATCACATTTTTTTCACTACTGTTAGAAGGAATTTGTACACTAGTTACCACCAATGTAAAGGGGGATATACACTGACCACCAATGTAAAAATAAAAATGATTCTACACTGACCACAATTGTAAGAGGGAATTAATACTGACCACCAATGTAAAGGTGATCCTACGTTGAACACTAGCCACAAATGTAGGGGGGATTCTACACTTACCACAATTGTAATAAAAGCATTCATACTGGCCACCAATGTAATGGGGCATTTGTTCTGATCACCAATGTAACAAGGGTACTATTTACAATGTCCACCAAAATAACAGGGGATTTTACATCACCAACAATGCAGGGGTGATTCTACACTGATTCTACACTTACCATCAATGCAACAAGAGCATTCACACGGACCACCAATGTAATCGGACCTTTGTCCTGATTTTCTTTTCTTTCCACTACTACAATTCCCATCCAACCCCCACCCCCACCAACAGTCTGACGTACAATGATATTGTCCTTCGTTTAAAAAGTTTGAGGACCTCTGCTAGATATTGAAAAAGCAAAGCAACGGTCCAAAAACAAACACAACCTAGGCAATCTACTCTCCCCTGAGAATGTTTGGTCAGGGATCATCTGCTGCAGTCAAAGGGAACTTACAGATGTGTGACACTATACCTTTAAGAATAGTGAAAGTAATACAATAGTGAGTGCAAACAAAGTGAGTGCAAAATCCAAGCACAATCTCAATATCAGTTTAAGCCCATCAAACGGATTGTGAAATATTATGTAAAAGTCTACTAAAATTATATATTGTGTAATATTGACTTCTTGTGACCACTTAAGTTCTCCAACACCCAGTGAATCACCACCAGGGACACTCCTTCACCGCCACAACCTCTAAAAATACGCCTCTTACCGAATCCAGAGACCCCAGAATCCAGAGACTTGTAGGCAGGTAGTGTTTAATGCTGTCCCATCCAGGAAAGTTAGTGAAAATTGTGTTTGTCGGTTCTTTTTTTGGCAAGCTTTCCTGGGTCTGACCCACTGGTTTTGTGTATTCTAAAAGAGACAGGGGTCCATACCCAAGAGGCTCAGGGACCCACATGCACACCAGATGCTGTTGGAAGTCTGTGGTTTCTGCTGGTACCATTACAGGACAGGACTCTGTTGGCCTGCTGAATATGGAATGGACTCTTTCCTGAGCAGTTATGCTGAGGCAGCCACAAGCCTGATTCAGGTGAATAAAAAAAGAGAGAATGAGGCCTCGTACACACGACTGTTTTCCTCGACAGAATCCATCAAGAAACTTGGTGGCAGAGCTTTTTTGCCAAGGAAAACGGTCGTGTGTATGTTTTTCGTCGAGAAAACTGTCTTGGATCTCGACGAGCAAAAAAGAGAACAAGTTCTCTTTTTCCTCATCTGGAGTCTCAATTTCCTCGTCGTGTTTCTCGGTGGGCTGGTTTACGACGAGAAACACGTTTGTGTGTTGTAATGTTGAGGTTATTTAGCATCTGTGTAGAGCATACCAGTGAGCAGAGTCCACGCCAGTTGTGCTTTTTAAGGGTTTGTTGACCCACTTTTATTAAAAAAAAGAAAAACGTCCATCCAGAATTTCCCACGCAGGGGGTTTCAAGTTTCTACAGCAATAAAGAAATGGTCAAACGAAAATGCCAAGCCACCTGGCTCTCTTCAGAAATACAGCCCCCTAGGCTTACACTTCAGCCCTCTTGGCCACGTACCAAAGTACCTGTACAAATCACTGTACCTTCTCTCAGCTTCTGTGCTGCTCAGCCCACAGCTTTGGGTCCTTTGTCTATACCATGCAGACATGCATGCTTCTCCCTTGCTTGCCTGGACTCCTCAGGAGGGTGGAGTCCACAACACTGTTCTTGACTCTACTATAAGCCCAGGACCCACCTGCTCAATCAACCAGCCAGACTCCTGGCTGTTTCCAAAACCCGGTCCCAGGATTGGAGATTCCTACCTATTTGAGAGTCCTGGGCGACCATTACCAGGACAGGGAACTGTACTATCACAGTGTATGCTTAGAAACCCACACATGCTCAGAATAAAGTATGAGACGGGAGTGCACCTTCGGTAAAAGTAGCGTTCGTAATGAAGATAGCACATTCGTCACGCTGTAACAGACTGAAAAGCACAAATCGTCTCTCACCAAACTTTTACTTAACACGCAGTAACATGAGATTAGTAAAAGTAGCCCCAAGGGTGGCGCCAGTGGAATCAAACTTCCCCTTTATAGTGCCGTCGTACTTGTTGTACATCACCGCGTTTGACAGTGTGTACGCAAAGAAAGCTTGTCAAGATTCTCGACAAGCCTGACAAGGAACTCGTCGGGGAAAACGATGTTTCATTTACGACGAGTTCCTCGGTCGTGTGTACTAGGCCTCACTCTCAAGTCCAGGCACAGCAGGAAGAGGAAACCATGGTAGGACTTTTGGACTTGTGCACTAGCTTGTTTGTTAGTTAACATGCAAGTTTAAACGAAAAAATTTCACTAGAATGTACCTCTATGCCTAATACCAATAGGGAACAGATAGTTGAGTGGGGTACACACTATAAGAAAATAGGGCGAACGTTCACAGAAAATCTTAACCGGCGAAAGAAAATTTGTACGAACATTCTTATAAATATTCTTGAACGACAAAAGCTTTTTTTTGTTGTTTATTGTTTCTGATCATGCACAGTCTTTCCTTTCTGAGTTTTCTTGTATGAAATTCAGACGAAAACGGTACAAATTAAACAAAAAAAAACAAAAAATGAAAAAAAGATTTTCTATCCTTAAAGGAAGAAAAAAACACTGCGCTAACAAATAGGACACACGTGTGTGTATATAAAGCTGCTAGTACTAATACTTATGATACCAAAGTAAATAAACAATAAAAAACAGGAAGTTTTTTTTTTCAGTGAACAATGACAGCCAATTTTCAGTTGAACAATATTGGTATGAATAACCGTGACATATGTGAAAAATAATAAAAATAATAATAAGAATAGTCCATAAACAAATTCCTCATCTGACCGAATGAATGAAAAAAAAAGTTCATGAAGTGCTGATAAGTAAAAGTGAAACAAAGATCCTAAACCGGAAAGGACACCCAATGTGTGTAATGTAGTCTCCTTATCAGATGGGTTGACCGTTATTGCAGCGGTCTAATAAGGCTCAGGGATGTTTAGAGTCTTCCCAATAGGACTATCTCTGGATGTGGAAGATGCAAGGGACAATTCCAAACCATGTACACTCCAGTAAATCAGTGCCTCATTCAGGCTCACATGAAAAGAAAAAACAAGGGGACCACATAGTGTAAAACCGTATGATGGCTGCTTTTAATGAAGGTAGGATGCACTTACAGTTAGGTAGAACTTTGGGCGCAATGACACATAAGGGGAAGCGGCGTCTCCTCTAAGCTTCCTTTGTCTGCTTGACTCCGTCGTTGTGTGTCTCCGTAAGGTGCGTGAAGACGTCACTCAGCAGAGATAAGAGAGCTGAAATTCGCACTGCACAAGTGTGAATCCAGCCTAACAGTGACATCAAATCATCTATCAATGGGTCTTTACATTTTAAGTTGGCTTCACTCACCGTTCTGCTGAAGAACTCCAATCCTCTTTACAAAACATTTAGCTTCTAGAATGCCCTCTCAACCAAAGCAATGCACGAAATCGAATGGTTACCCATTCCCTGCAAAAATCAGCTGGTGCTGAAGGAAATAAAAGTCTCCAGGGCCAATCAAAACATGGTCGTTTTTCTTCCCCTATGCCAACTCTTGAGGACTCTATGGACTGACTTTTTTCTTTTTGTTTGACTCGACGTCAGGTAGTCTTATATCTTTAACTTCCAACTAGATGTTTGGGCAAAGAAAGTTGTAATACCAGTTTAGAACTTTTTTCTATTGTTTAAAGCGGGGGTTCACCCTTAGAGGGCACTTTTCCCCCTTAGATTCCTGCTCGTTATTACTAGGGGAATCGGCTATTTATTTTAAAATATGTGCAGTACTTACCCGTTTACGAGACGCATCCTCTCCGTCGCTTCCGGGTATGGGCTTCGGGAATGGGCGTTCCTTCTTGATTGACAGGTTTCCGAGAGGCTTCCGACGGTCGCATCCATCGCGTCACGATTTTCCGAAAGAAGCCAAACGTCGGTGCGCAGGCGCAGTATAGAGCCGCACCGACGTTCGGCTTCTTTCGGCTACGAGTGACGCGATGGATGCGACCGTCGGAAGCCTCTCGGAAGAATGTCAATCAAGAAGGAACGCCCGCTCCCGAAGACCCATACCCGGAAGCGACGGAAGAAGATGCAGCTCGAAAACGGGTAAGTACTGCACATATTTTAATATAAATAGCCGATTCCCCTAGACTGAACGAGCAGGAAGCTAAGGGGAGATTTTTTTTTTTTTTTTAAATGGGTGAACTCCCGCTTTAACTCCTTATTTTTCTGCTGGTATTTTTTTTTTTTTTTTTTTACTGACAGCAGCGAGTATATTTCTTTACATAGCCTTGAGTTATTATTCGTTTTTGAATGTTTTCTGTCATGTTTTTTGTTACTTGTATACACCTCATGACACATTGATGGGTATAGTATTTTTGGGGACAATGGGACAATGGTATAATTTCTGTTTATGTATTACTTTTTTATTGTTGGCAGTGTTCCCTTTGGTGGTGTTTTTGCGCCTCTAGTTTGTTACCCTTGTATCCCCATTATTATGTGGGCTTCTGACTGTAGCTCTTTGGCCTCTGGTGGACCACTTGTCGCTCCTCCAGTACGCCATTCTGTTGAGCTATTAGCTCTCTTTATTATTTTACAAATCTTAGTAATATCTACTCCACGAGAGCCAATTCCTTTCCTTTTCTTTTAGCCTTTCCTTTTTCCCACCCCCTATACTGAATTGCATGCAATACTACTGTCAGAACTTTTTATTATGCAACTCCTTATATTACCAATATGGCCCCCTTAAACATTTTGACCTTAAATGTTTTAATATACCACAAAAATGCACTAAAACATTCCGATTATTTGCCACAGCTAAAATCCACATTTTTTTGCCTACAGGAGACCCATTTTACTGAACAATCTACTCCTACGTTTTTCAGCTCTTCTTATCCACAGACAGCCTTGGCAGCTATTAAACAATGAGGTGTTCTTATTGCTATTCACTGTACGACCCCATTTGTACTTTCATCTGAAATTAAGGATCCTGAACGCCGCTACCTCATTCTTATTGGGCACTGTCAGGAACTTGGTAGGAGGCCGAGATGCTGGGAGGGCTCCCCTTGTGGCCGAGTGCAGCACACCACTGAAGGTGACACAGCAGGTGTGGTGCCCACAGAAGCACGGGTGCCTGGTTGCTGAAGACAGACGTGCTTGCGAGGTCCAGGAGACCAAGACCAGTGGAACAACTGGAAGCTGAGCCGTGAGCCAGGCCAAGGATCATTCACAGGAAGACAGTCCATAATCAGAATGACCAGGGGGTGAGCCGAGTCTTAGTACAGGGAGCAGGATAAGCAGAGTCCAATAGACAAGCTGGGGTCAGATGCAGGGAGCAGGCAGAAGGAGGTCAGGTGCAAGCCAAGAGTCCAGCCCAGAGAACCAGGAAGAGCGGGTCAGAACAAGCTGGGTCGGTACACAGGAGATCAGATCAATAGGAAATTCAGGATACAGAAACACAGGGGGAGCTGAAGATCAACCAGCAAATGCAGACACTAGCAGACTTCCTTATATAGGCCCATGTGACCTGCTGGTAGAGATACTGGGTTTTAAAGTCCTTCTCCTGCCAGAGATACTGGGTCCTAAAGTCCTTGTCCTGCCATAAGTGTTGGCAGAGATGCTAGGTCCTAAAGCCCTTTTCCTGCTGTTGGTTCCCTGGCAGTGTCTTTGCAGGTTTGCCAACCCTGCACCATTACGCACAGGGGTGCGCCTATTTCCCTGACAGGCATATTTCTGATGTTGTTGTAACCATTGTATCATATTATGCTCCTAATAAACATCCATTATCATTTATTCCCATCTTTGTAATGTAATTGATTCACAGTGATACAGTGATATTGTGTGGGGATTGAACCAAGTTATTTTTCCCTTCTTGGATAAATCTCCCCCTTCTCCCTCCTCCTGTTTCTCTAAGCTTTCATTTCAGCAACTTATCTCTAAGCATAACATGTTAGACTCTTGGCATGAGCTCAAACCAGCTCATAAACGCTTTACATATTACTCCCATCCACACAAGGATTGATCATATCTGTATCGCTATCAAGCGTTGCCATGGCCCAAAAAATCCTATCATCAGTTATTACGCCCTTTACTTGGACCGATCATAGTGCAGTTTGTACTACCATCTCCTCCCCATTCCAAGATTCCAGGATTCATATTGGTGCATTAAAGGGGTTGTAAAGGTACATTTTATTTTCCTAAATAGCTTCCTTTACCTTAGTGCAATCCTCCTTCACTTACCTCATCCTTCGATTTTGCTTTTAAATGTCCTTACTTCTTCTGAGATATCCTCACTTCCTGTTCTTCTGTCTGTAACTCCATACAGTAATGCAAGGCTTTCTCCCTGGTGTGGAGTGTCGTGCTCAGCCTCTCCCTTGGACTACAGGAGAGTCGTTTTATCAAGGCTTTAAGAAACGTCCCAGCCCAGATAGATTTTCTGCTTCCTGCTATAAAAAAATTCTGATATATTATATCCTAGCCTAACTGAGACCTTCAATACATTGTTGAGGGAACACTCTTTTCGTTCAGAATGCTTAATGGCCATCATTTCCATGCTTCCCAAATTTAAATTTGATACAATCTTTTGGACAAATTACCGTCCTATTTTGCTTCTTAATATTGACATTAAACTTTCAGCTAAAATACTTGCAACCCGTTTGAATTAAGTAATAGGCAAACTTGTTCATTGAGATAAGTTTGAGTTAATCCCCTTATGCCAAGCAAGTGAAAAAATATTTGTAGAGCTTCTTTACTCGCTAAATCCAGACATCTACCTGCATGTTTTTTATCGCTCGATATAAAAAAAAGGATTCGACACTGTCTCATGGCCATACTTACAATATATTCTTCAAAGATGGGGGCTTTGACCTAATTTCTTGGTGTATTTCATCCTTATATAACAACCCAAATGTTTTTATCAAATATGGTGGTTTTAAATCAGACCCTTTCCCTATTGGAAGAGGCATCCATCAAGGATGTCCTCTCTCCCCCTATTAGCACTCCTCATTGAACCCTTGGCCAATTTAATTAAATCTGATCCAAACATAAAAAGGTAATGAATTAGCTGGATGTCACCATAAAGTATGTCTTTTTGCAAATGACATCTTACTCTTCATGTCATCTCCCCATATCACAGCACCTAATCTCTCTGTCCTAAACCGTTTTGCATACATTTCGGGCAGTTAACTATCAAAAATCGACTGCACTCCACTGCACATTTTCTTGCCTTCTTCAGACCTTCAGCTTACTAAAGATTCACTTCCCTTCTATTGGACACCTCATCGACTTCCATACCTAGAAATACAACTCACTCCTAAAATAACTGACTTATACTCAGCTAACTTCCCTCCATTACTAAAACAGGTTACTGAGTTATTATCACAATGGTCTTCTATCCCTCTATCCTGGTTAGGCAAAATTAATGTAATTCAGATGGCTATATTGCCCAAGTTTTTATATCTTTTTAGAGTCTTGCCCATCAAATTTTGTATGGCTTATACAGCATAGATAGATAGAATTATCTTTTTTCTGGGTAAAACAAAACCTTGAACCTCTAAATCTACTTTCTGTCTCCAACAATGCTGCGGAGGTATAGGTCTCCCAAATATTTTTGCTTACTATCATGCTGCACACCTTGCACATTTACCAAAATACCATGCAATCAAAGAAATTCCTTTATGGGTAACAATTGAGTCTATTGACTGTGACCATATTTCAGTATCTAAAATCTTATTTATGGTCAGGGTCGCCATCGGGGGGGGGTACAGGCAGTACACCTTAAGGGGCCCAGTGGTCCCCAGGGGCCCGGATGGCATCCCCTTTTTTTTCTTTTTGGTTCGTCAGCACTCAAAGCCCCTCGACCTCTAAGGGGCCCGGATGGCATTCCCTTTTTCTTTTTTCGTCAGCACCCAAAGCCCCCCCCACCTCTAAGGGGCCCGGTGGTCCCCAGGGCCCCGGATGGCACCCCCCCCCCCCCTTTTTTTATTATTTTTTTTTGTTTTTTTTGTTCGTGAGCACCCAAACCCTCCTGACCTTAATTCACAGCGGCACTTTTATTTGCAATCCTATTACAAAACATTCTTTATCCATCTGGAACAGATTCAAAACTTCTCTTGGCCTTCAATCTCCTCATTTCTTTTGTTAAAAATCCCGCCTTTTTACCCTGTCTGGGTCGCTCCTAAAGCATGGAATACAGCTAATTTATCCTGTCTATATAATTTGGTATCTGCTTCCTCCATACATTCTTTTCCTACTTTGTGTGATACATTAGGACTCCCTCAATCGGAACTGTTCCGATATTTGCAAATCACATTTTT
The DNA here is from genome assembly GCF_905171775.1 of Rana temporaria. NCBI lineage: Eukaryota > Metazoa > Chordata > Amphibia > Anura > Ranidae > Rana > Rana temporaria. The sequence continues at coordinate 92,196,761 of NC_053490.1, forward strand.
TTCCAACATTACTGTATCTCAATTCCAACTATCGCAGATGTCACATTTTGAACACATATGTATTTCTGCCACTCATGCTAGAGGACTTGTTTTGTTTCTCTATAAGCAAATTTGAGCTAGTACTAACACTGGCCCCCCTCATATGTCTCCAAATGGGAACTAGACCTTAATTGCTCATTTAATGCTACTGAATTGTCTAGAATATGGTCTGCTTCTTCTAATGTTGTTGCTGTGGAAACTAACTTTAAGGTTCTAACCTGTTGGTATTTGGTCCCCTCTAAAATATCGAAATATGCTTCTGAGATTGTTTCTGCAGTTGTTCAGAGTCTGGCACTCAACTTTATATTTGGTGGGATTGCCCAAAAATGCTGGAAGGCAGTTTTTTACTACCAAAATCTTTGGTACACCTATACAGCCCAATACTGCTACAGCCCTATTAAACCTGAAACCTGATGGGATCACAAAGAACCAATTTTGCCTTCCTTTACAGCACCTAACAGCCACAAAACAAACCATTTCTAAGACATAGAAAACTCAATATTTAATTCTAGCTGAAACCATACACAGAACTAATAACCTTCTTATTCATGCTAAAATGGGAGCAATCGAAAGAGATCGAATGGGACAATTTAAAAAAACTCTGGCTTCCTTGGGTTAAGCATTGTTTATCTCCAGACTTTGATGACATACTATTATTGCATTGGTAATTTTACTCCATTTGCCTTGACTATACTTTCTATTAATTGGGATCGCATCACCACTTGTAAACCCCCCATTCCTTTCCCCCCTTTTCTCTCCCCTCTTCTCTCTATCTACTCCTATTTTTTGTTTTCTACCTTTCTTTTCCTATTGTGTGATACTTATAAACAGGTTATCTCTTCAGTTTTTAATATATACGTATTAGATTGATCTCCCTATTACTGTTCTTGCAAAATGAACCAATAGTCGCTAGCTTAGTTTTTTCCTTCTGATGGAATTTTATAATGATTTTGATGTAATACTTTATTCGTTGCTCTACTCGATACATGTTTACATTGTTCTGTACTCATCCTATTCATAAATCGATATGTTTAGCTGTATTGCTATTTGAATATTGTACCACCATCCTTATATGTACTCAATTTGTCAATTTATGTCATATTTAAAAAATAATAAACAAATTTGACGAGTAACATGCTTTCCCAAGAATCCTAAATATTTATGAAGAAAGTGTGGGAGCCTGTTGTGGTGTTTTTGTTTATTACTCTCTGCTGTTGCCTGTACTATTGAAAGCATAAACCACAACTAACCTGCTCCATCTTTCACTGGCAGAAGATCTATGGATTCATGGAAAGAAGTGGAATGTTACCAATTCAACAGTTTAATAAATGTGGTGTAAATGGAATATATGTAAATGTGTTGAAAAGACAAAAAATATTTTTATCCTGACTAAAACATGAGCAGCAGTATAAATTGCTAGGACACTATGCAAAATAAGTGTATGTGTGTGGCTAGCAATGTGTGAAAATTTGAAATCTGGTCAACCTGTAACTAGTTTGTACAAAAATAACATCTGGCCTTCTAAAACACAGGAAAAACATTAAAAATAAACTGTACTATGAATGAAATGATTTCATGAGAGAGTAGGAATGGTACAGTAGGTGTTTGTGATATTGTGCTTTTAGCACGACAGCGTCGCGCTGATACTCGGCGACAGGGTGCCGAGATCTCCCCGACACCTCGCACTCACTGGAATAGTGACAGCAGATCCCAGCAAGCGCGTCATAGAAGCGACGGGAGATCCGACTTGGATTCCCGCCAATTCTACACGTGTGCGGCGTTTGTTATGAATCCTGAGGGGGAAGTCCCCGCCGGATTTTAAATAAAAATCCGGCATGGGTCCCCCCCTCAGGAGCATACCGGGCCCTTAGGTCTGTTATGGGTTGTAAGGAGAGCCCCCCTACGCCGAAAAAAACGGCGTAGGGGGTCCCCCTACAATCCATACCAGACCCGTATCCAAAGCACGCTACCCGGCCAGCCAGGAAGGGAGTGGGGACGAGCGAGCGTCCCCCCCCCCCTCTCCTGAGCCGTACCAGGCTGCATGCCCTCAACATGGGGGGGTTGGGTGCTCTGGGGCAGGGGGGCGCACTGCGGCCCCCCCACCTCAGAGCACCCTGTCCCCATGTTGATGAGGACAGGGCCCCTTCCCGACAACCCTGGCCGTTGGTTGTCGGGGTATGCGGGCGGGAGGCTTATCGGAATCTGGGAGCCCCCTTTAATAAGGGGGCCCCCAGATACCGGCCCCCCACCCTAAGTGAATGAGTATGGGGTACATCGTACCCCTACCCATTCACTTGCAAGAAAAGTGATAAAAACACAAATAAACCACACAGTGTATTAAAATATTTTATTTTTCTGCTCCGGAGGCCTCCCCTGTCTTCTTTATTAGCTCTTTTACCAGGGGAGGCTTCTTCTTTGACGTCTTCGGGTGGGTGGGGGCCGCCGTCTGGTTCTCTTCCACCGCCGGGGGGGGTCGCTTTTAAAAAAGCCCCCACCCCCCGGCGGGTTTCCTCCGGCGTCTTCGGCGGGGCTCTTCTTCTTCCGCTATCCCGACGGGTCTTCTCAACTCTCCGGGGTTCTCCTTCTGTCTTCGCCGCTCTCCGCTCTTGACTCGTCGCACCCCGGTTCTTCGTCTCGCTGTCCGGTGTCTTCTTCCGTGCTTTACGTCTTCTCCTTCCGTGCTGTGATGAGTTCTTCTTCCGCGCTGTGACGTCATGTTCTTCACTTCTCTCCTTCTCCCGGTGTTGACACGTCGCCGGCTCCTCTCTGCAATGACGGGTGCGCGGGTGCATCGGACCTATATAGGCCTCACAGTCCCATCATGCTCTGTACCTACCCATGTGATACCTACCACGTGGGTAGGTATCACATGGGTAGGTACAGAGCATGATGGGACTGTGAGGCCTATATAGGTCCGATGCAAGGCGCGCATCCGTCATTTCAGCGAGGAGGACCGGCGTGGCAACATCGGGAGAAGGAGAGAAGTGAAGAACATGACGTCACAGCACGGAAGAAGAACTCATCACAGCACGGAAGGAGAAGACGTAAAGCACGGAAGAAGACACCGGACAGCGAGACGAAGAACCGGGGTGCGACGAGTCAAGAGCGGAGAGCGGCGAAGACAGAAGGAGAACCCCGGAGAGTTGAGAAGACCCGTCGGGATAGCGGAAGAAGAAGAGCCCCGCCGAAGACGCCGGAGGAAACCCGCCGGGGGGTGGGGGCTTTTTTAAAAGCGACCCCCCCCGGCGGTGGAAGAGAACCAGACGGCGGCCCCCACCCACCCGAAGACGTCAAAGAAGAAGCCTCCCCTGGTAAAAGAGCTAATAAAGAAGACAGGGGAGGCCTCCGGAGCAGAAAAATAAAATATTTTAATACACTGTGTGGTTTATTTGTGTTTTTATCACTTTTCTTGCAGGTGAATGGGTAGGGGTACGATGTACCCCATACTCATTCACTTAGGGTGGGGGGCCGGTATCTGGGGGCCCCCTTATTAAAGGGGGCTCCCAGATTCCGATAAGCCTCCCGCCCGCATACCCCGACAACCAACGGCCAGGGTTGTCGGGAAGGGGCCCTGTCCTCATCAACATGGGGACAGGGTGCTCTGAGGTGGGGGGGCCGCAGTGCGCCCCCCTGCCCCAGAGCACCCAACCCCCCCATGTTGAGGGCATGCAGCCTGGTACGGCTCAGGAGAGGGGGGGGGGGGGGCGCTCGCTCGTCCCCACTCCCTTCCTGGCTGGCCGGGTAGCGTGCTTTGGATACGGGTCTGGTATGGATTGTAGGGGGACCCCCTACGCCATTTTTTTCGGCGTAGGGGGGCTCTCCTTACAACCCATAACAGACCTAAGGGCCCGGTATGCTCCTGAGGGGGGGACCCATGCCGGATTTTTATTTAAAATCCGGCGGGGACTTCCCCCTCAGGATTCATAACAAACGCCGCACACGTGTAGAATTGGCGGGAATCCAAGTCGGATCTCCCGTCGCTTCTATGACGGCTCTGTCTCCATCGCGGCAAGCCAGCTCGGCGCTGGCTCCCGCGATGGGGCTCGTAGGTGCTCAATCTCGCTGAGAAAGAGAGCGCGATTGACACAAAATCGGGTTCACCTACTGTAGGAACAGCATTTTTTCCAGTTATGAAGTTTTTGGGCTGTTAGGGGTGATGTTAGGACCCCACTACCCATACCAATTAAAGCCCAACCCAAGTCATACAAATAGATGCCAACCTCCATTTTCATAGTGTAGCACCCTCTACTTAGGTAGGTGCTAGAATATATATTTTTTGTTCTGAAGAGTAGGTAAATTTAGGCAGGTCTGACTGGCAGCCTGGCCTGTTTGTTTTGCTTTGTGTAGGCTGGGAGTGGCTTAGAGTAGCAGCTGGTGACTCACAAGGAGCATCATTGAGATATCCCTCTTTCTTCTAGAGGATTCCAGAAAGAGAGGTGGACAGGAGAGGTGGAGCTGCCTGGGGTGTTCTAAGGAGTCCTGACCGATCCCCAACCTGAATTGGCAGGGGGCAGGCCTCCTTAAATACTCAGGGTCAGCCCAGCTGGGGAGGAGTTGCCGGGTGGAAGAACTGGAGATGGAGTAGTAGGCTGTTGGGGCCTTTGAGGAAGCTCCTTAATCTGGGGGGTGACCTTGGGCCTGGAGCTCGGGTGCAGGATGGAGCATTTCAAGAAAACGTGAAGGTTCTGGACAGGAGGAGCAGGAGGGCAGCAGGAGCTAGTACTGCCAGGCAAGTCTTCAGGAGGGAACCACCAGTTGCAGTCAGGAGGGCTGGTGAGTGACATACACAGTCGGGAGGACAGGGGAGGCAAGCCTGAGAAGACTGGGAGCATGCAGTCTGGGATGGGTGCAGAGCCAGTGGAGAGGACGGTGATGTAATTGGCAGTGGGGTCGGGCAGCTGCAGTAGAGGGAGCAGTAGTACATCTGTAGGACAGCTAGCACCCTAGATTTTCTATTTCTTGCTACACTATAGGGACCGGCTCTCCATGGAGCCCTGGTTCACATATGTCCGCTGTGGCTCTGTTGCAAATTTGCACAGGGGTCCTGTGCATCTTTTGATCTGTTTCAGGTCTAAATTCAGCCAACAATTTGGGCTGAATTCTGACCTGAAACGGTGAAGGGGGACGCACCGGACCACTGCTGTAAGCCTCATGCGAAGATAGTGTGAACCCAGCCTCAATGTTTCCCTTGCTGGAGAGAAAGATACACATGAGGAACTGATGTACAAAGATCTCCCTGCTTTCCCTGTATCCATTTTGTGAATCTGCGCTTCTTTCACCTCTCCTGCTGCATCAGGGGGAAACTCTGACATAAGTAGGCAAAATCGTGCCTCTACCAATGTGACTACCTCCACACAGAGACAGTGCAGAACAAGTAATGCTAGGTCAGCTTTAGAAAGGCCACAGGCAATGCTGGAGACAGCATCCACTGTCCAGGTCCACTGGATAATATGGTGATGAAAAAGTCAAATTCAATTAAAATTGTTAAAATTTTTTATGAAAGGTACAAAAATCAGTTTCACCCTTATATGTTTGTAAAAGAAAAATAAATGTAGGGGATACCTTTTGTTGGCTAACTGAATATATGCATGTTGAGGAGGTAAGCTTTGAAAAACACTCAGGCCCAGATTCACAACCAAGATACGACGGCGTATCTCCAGATACGCCGTCATATCTCTGAGTTGCGCCGTCGTATCTATGCGCCTGATTCTTAGAATCAGTTACGCATAGATATCCATTAGATCCGACAGGCGTAAGTCTCTTACGCCGTCGGATCTTAACTGCATTTTTTTTTTGACCGTTAGGTGGCGCTTCCGTCGAATTCCGCATCGAGTATGCAAATTAGCTAGATACGCGAATTCCCGAATGTACGCGCGGCCGACGCAGTAAAGTTACAACGTTTACGTTAGGCTTTTCCCGGCGTAAAGTTGCCCCTGCTATATGAGGCGCAGCCAATGTTAAGTATGGCCGTCGTTCCCGCGTCGAAATTTGAAAAAGTTACGTCGTATTCGAATTCCCGAATGTACGCGCGGCCGACGCAGTAAAGTTACAACGTTTACGTTAGGCTTTTCCCGGCGTAAAGTTGCCCCTGCTATATGAGGCGCAGCCAATGTTAAGTATGGCCGTCGTTCCCGCGTCGAAATTTGAAAAAGTTACGTCGTTTGCGTAAGTCGTCCGTGAATGGGGCTGGACGTCATTTACGTTCACGTCAAAACCAATGACGTCCTTGCGGCGTACTTTGGAGCAATGCACACTGGGAAATTCCACGGACGGCGCATGCGCCGTTCCGAACAAACGTCAATCACATCGGGTGACAGAAGTTCTGCATAAAACACACCCCCCTGATCAAAATTAGAATTAGGCGAGCTTACGCCGGCCGATTTACGCTACGCCGCCGCAACTTACGGAGCAAGTGCTTTGAGAATTCAGCACTTGCCCTTGTAAGTTGTGGAGGCGTAACGTAAATCAGATATGTTACGCCCGCACAATTTTACGCGGCTCTACGTGAATCTGCCCCTCAGTGTTCTTCCTTAGACAACTATGCCTACATTAATACTTTCCCACTGCTATCTACGGAGAACAGAGAACAACATTTTACTGCTACCAAAGTTCTAATGAAATGCAAAGAATTTACAATGTATGACTTTATGCCATACTGCTCCCTTACAACAATTCAGATATAGATTAGTGATAACATGGATTTTACTGGAAGAGCAATTTATTTCAAACAACAGTTTACACCAGGGTATACAATCTTTTATAGTCATAAGCTGGCATAGGAAGAGTAAACAGGACACTGCACAAACCAGGCTTTCCCTTACACGTATGCTGAACATTCCACAGATAATCCCAGTATGAAATGGCTTCAAGGGCAGCTTTGTAGATTAATCAATGTTAAAGAATTCTAAAATGTATAAGCACAATTTAATGTATTGTACATACCCAGAGACCGGTTGGATGGATAGTCTTCAAACAGTTGGCAAAAGAATACAGAAAGTTTTCTCCCACCAGAAAATTAGGGGATTTCCACACTAGATATTTTATTTTCAAAGACAGAATGAACTTTTATATTTAATGGGAAAGTATTTGTGGAATTGGTGAGTCTTTGAACCTTATTACATGGAGACAGCAGTGATGTTATTATCTAATTAGACAATGCCCAAAGAGCAAAGTGCAGTAACTTTAAGCAACCAACCACATACCATCTTTCAATCTTCTGACTGATCTTAAATGATGAAAGTTGAATGCTGCTGGGGTGCTGTGGCTGACAAAAAACTAGCTATGCAATAACTCTTATAAAATCCTGCAAAAACGAACATGAGTAAACAGTTTCATTGTGCCCATGTGTTTAATTTATCCATGGTTACATTTAGATGTTCATAAACAGAACACAGATACTTCAGTTCAAAGGTAGTGTAGCACGGTCCCTTTGAGGACTGCTTGGATTTACCTGCTCATCTGCATCACCATGACCCTGTGAACCTTCCAACCCACCTGACACTCTGGGTTCAGACATCTTTCCATAAATTACACGTTACAAGTCAATATTTTTTTATTATCTCAGCTTTTACTGGAGTAAGCAAGGTAGTAATAATTCACAAAAGAGAGTAATAGATCAGCTGAGTTCTGAATAACAGCCCAGACTTAGTAGAGGAATTCCCAAAAGACAGCTTAAGAACAGTTAACAGTATAAAGCTATACTACACTTACATGTACAATGGAATATCACCTGAAGCATGACCTGTAGGACAATGAATGGTTACGTGTTTAATGCAGGTGGTCACACTCTAAAGGGGAACTCCAGGTCTATTCAACCTTTAAATCCTAATAAGAGATCAGATAGAATAAGGATAGTGTATGGCCCTTTAAATAGCAACAATAGCAATGTCCGAGGTGCAGGCCTCAGTCCTCACTGGCAGATGGAGCTTATTAGTTATAGCCAATAAGGCACAGTGGTGTATTAACAGAATGACTGGCTTAAACAGGCTAATGGTACTCCTTGAAATGGTTGTAGTTAAAGGTGTCTATGTACAGTGTTCAAATAGAAGTGCAGTAAAGTGTTCCCAAGGTAAAGGTACACAGTGTTCCAATAAAGTAACCAGGGAAAGATTGTAGAAGATGGGAAATTGCCCTCTCACCACGACTGGACAGAACTAGATGCCTTACAAGCAGTGACCCGGGAGGAGACATCCTTCAATGAAGCCGCCAGCGATGACCCACAGATACAGAAGGTGGACGAACGTAGTGTCAATCTGCTGAGTTAGTGCCATATAGATGTCTGACAAACAGCAAGCAGGATGAGGCCCTCCAAGGCCAGGCTGGAATCTCTTGAACACTGCGTGGTAGGCCACGGCCTCTCTCTTCCCATCACAAAGTGATGTGCATTATGCCAGGCCCAGGAAGAAGAGACTGGGAGGCAATCTCCTGGCTCCTTTATAGTCTCTGCCAGAAGTCTCCTTGAATAGTAGCAAGGATCCCTGGGATGTATAGTCCCGATGTATGTGTGTAGCGCCCCCTTACCCCCTCCATTTTCTAGTCCCGATGTATGGTTATGCAATGAAATCTCCAGTCAGAAAGACTACTAATCCCACAAGCCATTGGGTTGGGCTCACAGATATGATGACAGTCACTGGCGCCCAGCATTAAAGGGATACAACTATAGGTGAGGAATCACGGAGAGAGCACACAATATTACACTTATAGTCCACCATCGCTACATCAATAAAAAACTGCTTGCATTGCAAGGTTGGGGCTCCTACATCAGTATTTCTCAATTCTGGAAGTAAAAAAACAGCAAAAAATGAATAATCACATTTTAAGAAATGTTGTCAGTGGAAACAACTTAAAGCTGTTTTAAACCCTGGGGAAAACAAAAACAAAAAACCTGTAAGACAAAGGCATAATGAGCTGGTATGCATCGCATACTCGCTTATTATGAAATACTTATCTTAGAACGAAGCCCTTCAGCTGCGCCCACACACCACTGAGACAGCTGACATCTTCCCTGGTGTTTCTTCTGGGCGCTGTGAGTGGCTGGAGCCATGATGACATCAATCCTTCGCATTCACGCGTGAGCCGCCGCGTATGGCACAGGCTCTGAAGGTTCGGCACGGAAAGCCGCAGCTTCGGAGCGCATGCGCCAATGATGTCATCGGCTGCATGCACTCTGAATATCTCCTAAATTGTGCAAGTTTAGGAGATATTCACAGTACCTACAGGTAAGCCTTATTATAGGCTTACCTGTAGGTACAAGTAAACATTAAGACTTTACTTCCACTTTCATACATTTGTAATCATATTCATATATATATATATATATATTTATATATCTATATACAGTATATATATATATATATATATATATATATATATATATATATATATATATATATATATATATATATATATATATATATATATATATATATATATATATATAGATAGATATAGATATACATATACATATACATATATATAGATATATCTATATAGATATATAGTGAAACATAGCCTGAAAACATGACCCTTTGTGTACACTGTTACCTGGAGTTGAAAAACATTGCCATACAACTTTATCTTGTAAAAGTTAAGGCAAGATCAAAACCTTCCCTCATTGTGCTCAAGCAGAGGAACAATTATTTCAGACTTTTAACCAAAAAAATAAAAAAAATTCATCAAATGAAATAGTAGCTTTAACACCAAGACATTCTGGCTGTGCAGTCTGGACAAGGTGTATGAAACATGAATAGCTAATTTCTTGGAGTAGACCTTTAAAGGTTAACTAAACCCAAGAACAAAAATGTCTCAAACCTTCTAACTCAGTTTCTTTATTTAAAGCGGAGGTCCACCCACTGCTGCAAAAATTAAAAGCCAGCAGCTGCACATACTATACAGCTGCTGACTTTTAATAAAAGGACACTTACCTGTCCTGGAGTCCAGCAATGTCTGCACCGTAGCTGATGTTTCCATCCATTCCCTACAGCGAATGCGCGAGGTGCCGCTCCTCTCTCTTACTGGCCTGGCGACCGAGGAAGGAGGAGGGAGACCGGCGGTAATATCAATACTCGCGGCTGAGGCTCCTGGAAGTGGGGACAGCATACCTGTGAAAGACAGGTATCCTGTCTCCCAAATGTGGCCCCGGAGGGGGGTACCATGAGCAGAAAATACACTTTTGGGTGGAACTCTGCTTTAAGCTATGATCATTTTTAGAAAATTCAGAAAATACTTTTGATCTTGCCAGATATACAGCACAAAAGACTATCTTCCTTCCTAGCTATTTTCTTTACACTACAAATTGTCTAGCACCTTATGTAACGGAGATAGAGTGACATGTTTGGAGTCCATCAAGAGAGCAACCTAGGGTGCAAAATAGGTGAACTATGAATCCCTATTTTTAATGAATCGTTTACTGGAAGTGTGTAGGGACTAATCAGAGAGGGATCATTTTTCTTATAGATGGCCAGCCTAACCCCTTTACAACCACCCAACACATTATGTGCAGTGGCAAAAGGATGAACACTAATGCCCACATATTGCACATATATATCGTTGGGTTGCCAATGTTTACGTGCTGAGAGCGCGCTCCCTGATTGCTCCCAGAACAAAGATAGAGCTGTCAAAGTCAGCTCTCAGTCTGGGGCAAAGATTGGTAGCCAGTGGGACTGACTTCAGATCATGTGAATACCAAGAAAGTGGTCACGTGATCACCATTCTGAACTATTTACAGGGACCCCAGGGAGGGCGGGAAGGGGTTAAACATATATTGCAATTTAGATGGTCAAGGAATCTCTTATTCTATGCACAATGTGTTAGAAGTGTGCTAGATTGTACAGTAGCATGCAGAGTGTTAATCAACAGTACTTTTATAGGGGCAGAAAGCATGGTTGCCAACTATCCAGAAATTAATAAACAGCCTGTAAAAAAAAGCCAACAAAATAAGCCAACAAACTGAGGAAGTGCATGAAATAAAAATACTCTTTTTATTGTTGAATATCAACACGTCACAGAGTTTTTATTGCATCTAAACATGGTGTGCAATTGAACATGTAAATGTTTTATGGGATGATGTATGTCACAGCTCTCTATAGTTTGATGACAATCTAGCCACTCTCTATTAATTTACTGTACAATATTGTAACCAAATGTTAACATGTAAAAGGATGGTGTCAGAAATTTGACCATCTAATGAGTGTGTCCAGAGTTTGGTTGTAATTGTGATGTGTTTTTCAAGTATTTCAAGCTGTGTAAGATTTTTTGGACAGTTTGACATAAAAAAAAAAAAAAAGAAATTGGGCACCACTGGAAGATATAATCCCTAAAAGGATCTCATAACTACACAAAATACACAAATATATAGTGTTATAGTGACACAAAAACACTGGAGTGATAAATCGTGGGGTGACATATAGTCACTATGAAGTGTCTATAAAACAAAGTCAAAGTGCAAGCTTAAAATCATCTCTTTGGGAGGACATTGAATGGGCAGTTTAAAAGAAAAAAAGTATTTCCCAGTTGTTCTGGGAAATTGGGGAACTTGGTGAAACTCAGTTCCACCAGCTCTGGCTCAGACCCTTGGGGGTGGGGGCTGCTCACCACAATCACTTGTAAACACAGAAGTCCAGTTTCTGTGTTTCCAAGTGACAGCTCTGCACTCTGTGTGTAATGCCCCTAAACTCTGCACTTTGTATGTAATGCAATCTTGATATTTAATGCCCCTTTAAGACTCTCCTACAGTTTGTGAAATTTGTCTGACCATACCCACTATTTGATGTGATTTGGAGGGTGTGCGTGGGTAGAGGGGTTTTGGGGGGTCGTGGTTGAGTTCCAGCACTGAGAAAAAAAGCCCTGGTTCTCCCCCAAGATAATTGGTGCTGCTACCATTTGCATGTGCCAGTCACATACACGATACTCTCACCTTTAACACTGATGCATGCTTGTTAGACCAGCAAAGCTTACCTTGCAAGTTTATGCAGTGTTCTACAGCAGATTTGCTGCCCTGAGGGTGCTCTGACTATACCAGCACACCTTACTGTCTTCTAATGTTTATGAGTGGCTTAGAATGTAGCATTGTAGGGTTTCAAGAAAACCTGTATTTAGAGACATAAGGAGACCTGCTTCTTAAAATAAGGGCTCTTTCACACTAGGCGTACTCTGTCGAAGCGGAGTCTGCCAGCTCCCGCCAGCTCAGCGGGAGATCTCTCCGCAGATCTTTGCTGAGCCGATGGATGACAAGTCCCTCTCTGCTCACTGAGTGGGGAGGGGCTTGTGCAGCACCGCTGTCTCCTATGGAGCGATCTGATGAAAACGGACAGCATGTCCGTTTTCATCAGATCTCACCCGATCCGCCATGGAAGGATGGGGACGTATCGCCATCCGTCTGATTTTAGCGGATCGGGTCGGATGTCAGCGGACATGTCTCTGCTGACATCCGACGATCCACAGAGATGTACGGAGCGGCCGTTCAGGTCCGCCGACAAATATGACAGGCGGACCTGAACGCTCCGGCAGTGTGAAGAGTTGCCTGGCTGTTTCCCCCTTCAGTATTATTTTAGTTACAGAGCAGAAACAAGCAGGTAAATTTGAAAGTTGGGTTGAAGTTAGAATTCAAGGTCAGTTCCTCATTAAGTATTTAAACCAATGGAAAATCATGTCTGCCTGACTACTAATATTTTCAGATGGAGAAATCAGCGTCGGCAGCCTGTATGTTCTCTCAGTAGAGGTTTAAAGGGTCACTAAAGGATTTTTTTTTTTTTAGCTAAATAGCTTCCTTTACCTTACTGGTTTACTGCAGTCCTGGTTTCATGTCCTCTATCTTACTGCAGTTCTGGACACTTCCTGGTTGTCTGTTTCCTGATGACCACAGTACTGGGAGATTCTAGTTTCATTTTCCAAACCATCACTGCTCTATGGCTCTTTATAGCACAGAGGCGGGATAACATGCAAAAACGAAACTAGATGAAAAAACGAAACTAGAGGTACATTATATAATTGATTTTTATCTATTTTTAATCCATTTTAAAAGGAATCAGTTAACTATTATGTCTCTATACCCTGTAAACAGTAATTTCAGAAAAAAAAATGTTTTCCTTTACAACTCCTTTAATTAGAGTCAGTGCACCCAAACGGATTAATTTGATTATTTAGTATTGGGTAAGTCTGGGTTCATATATACGTGGCTGTGATTTGCAGTCCAGTGCGTTTCTGTTCACCAGTTCAGGGGTGACTCAGGTGCAAATTCTTCCCTGAATTTGCACCTTAACTGGACCCAAAAACGCACAGGCCCCTGTGAACCGGCTCCATTAAAAGTCAGCCACCTTCACATGTTATGCAAATTGAATGTGGTTAAAAACACATACAATTCTCATATATGCGAACCCAGCCTAAATACGGTACTATTAACTTGAATTCCTCACCCCAGGAACAACAGAAAAAATAATCTCTCTGCCTATTGGACTGTATCATATATTTTTTAGATAGTGTAGACTAGACTGTAGCAGTTAGATCAGCATGATGCAAAAGAAGTGAGATTTTCATGGCAAGGGAATAGAAGCAGATTATGTGACAGAGATCTTTTACATGACAAATCAAAGTGCCACTGCCACTTTTCTTGCCACTGACACCAAGAGTGTTACACTATTCTTCTCACTGACATAAATGATGGGGCACTATTCTTGCCACTGATACAAATGTTGGGAGTGGGACACTTCTTTTCTCTGAGCTACAGTAAATGATGAAGCACTAGTCTTTCAACGGACATAAATGGTAGATTACTTTTCTTCCCAATGACAAAAGTTTTAATGCTATTTCTTTCAATGACTCAAACAATGCGTCATTACTCCAGTCACTTACGCAAATGATGGGGCAATATTCCTGCCACTGACAGAGAGGGAGCACTAGTCTTCCCACTGACACATATGTTGACATTATTTCTTTCAATACACAAACAATATAGCATTATTTCTGTCACTGACATAAATGGGGGGACACTATTCTTTCCTCTTGCACTATTCCTTTCACTGGTACAAATGATGCAGTACTATTTTGTCCACTGAGACAAATTATGGGGCACTAGGCCATCCACTGACACAAATTATGGGGTACTATTCTTTCCACTGACACCGATGCCAATACACTATTCCATCCACTGACACAAATTATGGGACACTAGACCATCCACTGACACAAATGAGTAGGTATTATTCTTCCCACTGACAAAAATGATGGGGTACTATTCTTTCCACTGACACCAATGCCAATACACTATTCCTTCCACTGACACAAATGTAGATACACTATTCCTGCCACTGACACAAAGGATAGGGCACAATTATTGCCATTAACATAAATGTTGAGACACTATTCCTGACACTGACACAAATGATGGGGCTATGAATTAATTGTTAGCCTCTTCAGTAGAATAAATATCATTAAATTAAAAATAGTACCATCATCCAAAATCTAATTAGATAGCGAGAGGGCTCAGGGAACCCCAAAACCCAAGAGACCCAAGAGAAAGAACGGGCAAGGAGGACTATTTCGGTACAGGGTAGGTAGATAAACTCAGAAAAGAGTAGATGTATCAAAAATTTGATACATTTATTAATATAATATCAGAAAAATAATAAAAACATCAAACAACAAAGACAGCTAAAACAATACATATATCGTGACAGCCAATCAAGTCACCGAAGCTGTAATCCCTGAAGGGGGAATCCTGGTGAGTGTAGGGGTCACGATACAGGGGATCTCTACTAGTTTCGCGACATTACATCGCTTCGTCAGGAGAAGTTCTAGGAGCAAGTATCCCGTCATCTCAGACGCCTAAACCACCAAAGAAAATGTCTCCCACAGCGGCCAAGGGGGTGGATGTGGAGATGGACCTATCAACTGTGTGGGGTGCATGACAGAGATTAAATGAGGGGTCCCAGGACCACAGTCCCAGTATATACGGTGCTGCTAGGCACTATTGGTGATCATTTTAAGTTGAGGGTGAAAGATTTAAATAATATAAAGTGATATTACCAGCTGTCACCTAAATGGGGTAAGAACCAGAGAGCACTTGAATATCTGGTGAGATAAATAAATCCTGGGACCCAGTGTCCAGTGATGGGGCATTATTCTTCCCACTAACACAAATTATGGGGGACTAGAGCATCCACTGACACAAATGATAGGGTACTATTCTTCCCACTGACACAAATGCTGAAACACTATTCCTGCCACTGGCACAAATGATAGGGCACAAATATTGCCATTAAAACCAATGTTGGGGCACTATTCTTCCCACTAATAGAAATGACCATTGCATGCTGGTTCTTCTGTTGCTTATCCACACACCAGTCATCACTTTTTAGGATCATGCACAGGTTTGTTTTCTGATGCCACATATAAAGGTTTTTGAGCCCTTGACAATGTATTTTTTTAGACAATATGCTTCAAGTAGCCCCTCAATCACCCATGTTATTTACATGTGTAGAAAGGTATTCCTCTTTGAGGTGTGATCACTTTTCTTTTGGGTGATTGCTCCTCAGTAGCCTGGGCCTGTTGCTTTATAGGTCAGGAGGAGGCACTGCTCTTGGTCTGGTGCAGAGAGAGCAGCACAATGTAGGCCTGAGATGGAAGCACTTTCCCCTTTGGGGAAGGGAATGCCAGGAGGCCTTAGGCCTAGGAAGGACGTCCGACAAATGTTCGCTGGGAGAACAGAAAAACTTTCCGCCAACAAATGTCCTACATCAGCTAATCCGATGGTGTGTACACAAGTCCATTGGACTAAAGTCCAAAGTACAAACACGCATGCTCAAAACCAATGCTAAAGATCAAACAACAATAGCACAAGTTGCCCAAAGGGTGGCGGTAAAGAGCATAAAAACGACGTAGTACGTCAATTACGTCACTACATTCGTGTTTGGTGTCTGTGTATGCATACCAAGTTCCTTCGGACAGAAATCCACGGAAAAGTCCGATGGAAGTCTGATAGTGTGTACGAGGCTTTTGATAAGGTAATATAGCCATATTTTAGGAAGTCATTCAATGCCGTTTGGACTCTGTGCTACCAGTGTTTGGAACTGTTACTACCACATGCGTTGGTACTGTAATTCATGGTTATCTTCAGTACACTATGTCACACTTGTCTGTTCCAGACTCCAGTTCAGCTCCAGTTCCAAGCTCCCTCTGGTCTAACTACTGTCTTCTGTCCAATGGTCATGCTGGCAAACCAGCATTCAATCAGCGCTCGCAGCCAAACACTAATCTGTGTATTCTGGCGGGAATACAATAGAACAGCGGGAGAGATTCCTGCATCAACATCACTTGTGTTGATGCAGGGATCTGTTTTTTTTTTATTCAACCCATTGGTTAAAAGAAAAAAAACTGTACATGTATACCCAGCAGTATCTGCAGGAGCAATCAAGATAACGTAATTCACAATAATACGAATCAAGGTAATGTAAATCTGTTTCCCCTGTGGAACCAGCCTGCTTTGTTATCTAAACTGGTACATTCCCAGTCGGTTTCTCCCTCTGTAATCTTGTGTTCTTTGGCTATTTCCCTATGTACCCTGCTGCGGTGTAAGTCCAGGGCCCCAGTGCTGCAAAACAATTCCAACCTCTCTTACGGTTACGGCCCACTCGAGTAAGCTGGAGGACCGCAAGCTGGATACCACCTGCAGCGCAACATCTCCATCACTAGAAGCTCTGATGAAAACCAGGCAGGATGCTAAGGCACAGATTCTGTGCCTTAGCCCTTTTCAGGGTTTTCACTGCTGCTAACTGAGCAGCCATCCAATCCTCTGTATCCACTCTGTGGGTTTCAGCCCCATCTGTCCAGCTGCTACATCAGTTTCTGGCTTGCTATTCCACTCCCAGTGGGAGCAGATTCCTAAGTTGTGACACACTATGCAATTAAATGATTGTGAACTGTTTTGGTATACGATTATGAAAGGCCACTACAATGACTCACTATTGACTATGTATGCAAGTGAAGTTAGCAAGTAATGTCTTTAAAAGGGAATTGCAATGCACAGCCGAGGGAAAGGTGAGTAGAGTGCAGAGCTGAAGAAATATTTTAATGTGTAAAGTGCAAACCTAAGGCCCCGTACACACGTCCGAGAAACTTGACGGGCAAAACACATAGTTTTGCTCGTCGAGTTCCTTGTGAAGACGCCGAGGATCTCGGCGAGCCAAATTTTCCCATTGACTAACGAGGAAATAGATAACATGTTCTCTTTTTGGCCCGACGAGAGGTTTTCTCGGCAGAATACGTCTCCCATCGAGTTTCTGGCTGAATTCTGCCGAGAAACTTGGTCGTGTGTACGGGGCCTAAGAGCTGGTGAGGGTTGGGGGAAGTGGTCACCCTTGCTGACAATGAAAGTAGAACTCTCCCTCAATGCATCATGCACCAGGTAGCTTGGACCCCCTTATCTCATGGGCCTCAGGTGTTCAGCTAGATCTAAAGAGCCCTAACTTGCAAACACAATAAATTGCAGGGCTCTTTGTCGCGTGTACTCCAGGCATGTGGGGAGTTGACATGGAAGTGGATCAGGGGATGGAGTAAAGAGGATTTAGGACATGCCATTGTGCACCTGTATGGCAGACATAGGGGTCTGCATCGAGCACCAGGACTGGGAAAGAATTTAAAATTTTGTTCCAGGACGACTCATTTACTATAGAGCCCCAGCTGGGAGGATTGAGTGTGTGGAGCAAATAGGGGGCTGCTTACATGGGTAGTTGGTACATGGTGTTTTAAATGTTTTAATAAACTAACTGCACCAGAGGAGACTTTTTCCTCCCATTTTGCACTGGAAAGCACACCTAAAGGTGTATTGACTGGTACATTGAAGGGCTGGGGAAGGAGCAAGTGCATAAATAGTATGCAGTCTGATGTGAGCACCACTCACATTAGAGATGAAACAATGTCAATGGTGTTGATTTACTGAACACAAATAGGCTGCTCATTTTGCAAAGATTAGTAAATGTGGTAAAGTTTCACTATGCAAAGAATACCCAATCACCTGCAAAAAAAGAAGAAAAATGCTTTTCTGAAAATCAGCAGAGCTTTATTGCATTCACTGAGCTCTCGGGAACATTCACTTACAAAGTGCAACTTCCCATACAAAGCCAACAGTCTTTAGTAAATCAACCCCATTCAACGCTGTATCCTGGCCTAGGCCAACAAGGCCCAGACCTAGGGCAGCACTTTGCAGGGGGGCAGCATGGGAAGAGTCCCCGCCGGCTTGCACTACACTGTTAGTGTAACGCAAGCTACTTCTAATTTTGACTGTCCTATCAGCCTGGACCACTAACCTTCCTCACTGTGCTATATGTTTTCTGCTAAACCATTGGCGTGGTTACATCTTCTTAGTCCTCTCCATAAAATTAAAATTTGTGCTTAAAGAACTATAGGCAACACTTTTTTTTTTCATTTTGGATAAAGTAGGGGAGGGTTATAGCCCCTGTCAGTTTATTGTTTACCATTCCTGTCCCATTGCACAGATTTCCCTTCACGTCCTGCCCTATAGCCAAACAGGAAGTGAGAGGAAATCTATGCAAATTAAGGGAATCCAAAAAGTGTTGGTCAGTATACATGGACAGCTGACTTCAGCACTGCCCATAGTCTTATGTATTATACATTCTTAGCCTATGTAATGTAAAAAAGCATATATCATTAGCAAATTATATACATTTTTTCCTTTATTTTACTATAAAGGAAACTTGTATTTGAGGTTTTAAGGTGCTTGAGATGACTTGCAAACAACTTTGGCCATCTCATGCCAACTCTTGATAAACAAGTAACCTTAATTGAGCAATAGATGTAACTAATTATAAAGTTCATCTTTTAATGCCCCAACACTTGACATTCTTGAAACCCACAAGGAATTCTATCTGGAAGGGGTGTGACATGAAAACTTCAGAGCCTGCTCCAAGAAAGTGCAGCATTTGTACGGGGGTCACATAATTTCTACTTTTATTAAGGAGACATATACTGTAAGGTTGTGCTTTTCATTTCCAGCATATACATGACAAGAGCATACCAGCCAGCGGAGTGGGTACATGGCACTGTACATTAATCCCAATGGGTGTGGATCTGTGCTGGCCATTCATGGAGAAATCTTCTCTTTTTTGGATATATTTGTCCATTTTTTGCATTACTGCCAAACAGCCTCTAAAAGCCCAAGGATTGTCTATTTGTTTCTAACATTCAAGCCTATATTATTAGAAAGCAAAAAGCAATAGTGAAATGGAATCTAGGTTACCGTAGTTAAACTTTGGCCTGAAGGGTTCGGCTCTAAATAGCTGGCTAGTGATCCCTGATGTAGTTTAGGATGTTCTCCGGAAAAAGAAAGGAGTGAGGTAGGAGAGCCCTTATAGCAAAATGCTTCAAAATGGATAAATGACTTAAAGAGCAACAAAAAAATAAAAAAGATGACTTACATCTGTTGAGGCTGTGGTCACCTCAAGGAGTAGGAATCAAGGTACATGTGTTTCATGGCTGTTTAAAAGAGAAGTATAGCCAAAATTGTTTTTTAAGTCACAGGAGTACACCTAAGTTTTCCCTCCTGTGACCCAGAGTCATCTTATAGTGGGCTATTGTCTGCTATATGCTGACATAACAGAGCAGCACCAGGCTCACAAAGCATCCCAATATTGTCAGAATTCACCCTGCTGCTTGACTGACAGTTGGAGTCGAAGTGAGCCACTCCCATCCCCCTTTTCAGCCCGGTGTTCCAGTGAGCACTGGAGGGGCAGAGCGGAGAGCAGTGACTAATAGTCACTGCTCTCTGCTTGTCATGGCTGGGTTCAGCCCTTCCTTCTCAGAGCAGGCCGCTCAGCTGTCAGTTAATTGCCAGCTCCAATCTTTTCCACAGTGACTCACCTGATGATGATATCCTGTTTGTCAGTCCTGCTGGTTACTTAAGCTGTTCAGTTCAGTTCCTCTCTGCCTTAACCTTGGTCAACACATCCAGAGACTCTCTCCTGTGTACCTGTTAAAGACTTGCTTGGCTGACATCCCTTCTGGTTCCTGATCCTGCTTGCTGTTACACTACGCTGATTCTCCAGTTTCCTGATTTTATGGCCTGTCCGGACAATCCGGCCATGTGTATGCTCCATCGGACAACTGTTTTAGTTTTTTATCAGACAAATGTTCACTGTTAATGCTCTCAAACGTTTCGACAACAAATGTCCAAAATACAAACACGCATGCTCAGAACCAATGCTAAACAACAGCCAAAATTAGCAAAAGTTGCCCAAAGGGTGGCCGTAAAGAGGTGAAAAACCATGTGATTTGGTGAAAGTTGGCTGAAAAAGTTCACGGTCAATGCCCATTCAGGACCAAAATCAACGGAAAAGTCTGATGGAAGTCCGATCGTGTGTATGAGGTCTTTAGTCTTAAGGCCCATACACACGTTCAAACTTTTTGACAACAAATGTCCGACGGACCTGTTTGATCGGGCAATCCGACCGTGTGTACATTCCACCGGACAACTGTTTTTAGTTTTTTATTGGACCAATGTTTGGTGTGAATGCTCTCAAACTTTTCAGCAACAAATGTTCGATTGAGGATATTTCGATCGTGTGTACACAAGTCCATCGGACTAAAGTCCAAAGTCCAAACATGCATGCTCAGAACCAATGCTAAAGATTAGCCAATAATAGCATAAGTTGCCCAAAGGGTGGCTGTAAAGAGCTGAAAAACCATGTGATTTGGTGAAAGTTGGCCGAAAATGTTCACGGCCAATGCCCTTCAAACAATCCACAGAAAAGTCAGATGGAAGTCTGATCGTGTGTATGAGGCTTTACACTAAGAACTTGCTGACAGGAGCAGAAAGCAAAGGGATAACTTCACCGTGTTGCTGATTCCTCTTCCTTATCCGCTTAGCAAGCAAGGAACAGATTGGTGACCAAGCTGTACTGCTTAACTGCAATGGAAAAAAAGGGATGTCACTGACTTACCCCTACCTATGCTGGCTAGCTAAGTTGTCTAGATCCAAGACTAAAAAGTACCATACATTTTTTGGCAGGTGAAATCATTTACTACTATGTACAGTGCCTTGCGAAAGTATTCGGCCCCCTTGAACTTTGCGACCTTTTGCCACATTTCAGGCTTCAAACAAAAAGATATAAAACTGTAATTGTTTTTGAAGAATCAAGTGGGACACAATCATGAAGTGGAACAAAATTTATTGGACATTTCAAACTTTTTTAACAAATAAAAAACTGAAAATTTGGGCGTGCAAAATTATTCAGCCCCTTTACTTTCAGTGCAGCAAACTCTCTCCAGAAGTTCAGTGAGGATCTCTGAATGATCCAATGTTGACCTAAATGACTAATGATGATAAATAGAATCCACCTGTGTGTAATCAAGTCTCCGTATAAATGCACCTGCACTGTGATAGTCTCAGGCCCCATACTCACGACCAAACATGTCTGCTGAAACTGGTCCGCGGACCAGTTTCAGCGGACATGTTCGTTCGTGTGTAGGCAGTAACGGACAGGATTCCAGCAAACATTCGTCGGCCAGACCGTTTTCCAACGAACAACTGTTTCCTGGTCTTGCTTTAAAACAGTCTGCTGGAATCGTGTCCGTCAGACATGTTCGGTCGTCTGTACACAAAAGCAGCGTACAAAAACCCCGCGCATGCTCAGTCCAAATGAGGAGACGGGAGCGCTCGTTCAGGTAAAACTCGCGTTTGTTTGGGATATGGCACATTCGTCATTAGAAACCTTTTATTCTAGCAAGAGAACAATGTCTTAAAAAGGCGCACTAAACCACATTTTCTTGCCTCGTTTTATTAATTCTTCTCTTGCTAGAATAACCCCGTTCTCTTGCTGATGCAATTTCAATAGAGTTGTCCCATACTGAAATGTCACATTTCTTGCTTGTGATGTAATCCTTTAATAATGTTTTCTATGCCAGACGTGTGTTTTGGTTGGTGGTCCTCCATAATTTATAGTAGTCATTTTTGTAAAGGAATGTGCATCTTTTTTTGTTTTTTGTTGTTTCTAGTTATGTCACCATTTAGTTTAATATTTTTTAACATGTTTTTTTATTTGTAATTTTTTTTTTTTTTTTTTTGGTGTTTCATTTGAGAATATTAAACCATGTTGGCACACCAAATGTCCCCCCCCCCCAAGGAGTGTGTCCTTTGTAAATGACCCATTGTATATTTATTAAAGGTTTGCTGCCTAATAATCCCCACAGTATAACAAACAATAGACATGTTTTCAAATGAAAGCAAAAAGGCTTTTATTTAGGCAAATGTCATCACAAAAAAAAAACAGAACGGCAGCACTAGAATAGATAGCAAACTATATGCAAACTTGCATTTCCAACATGGTGAAGGATAAACTTCCAAGCCTCAGGAGCCAAACCCAAAAATATGAAGCAGCAGCACAGAAACAAAGGAACCCAAACTGTGGTAGTCCAAACAATATGTCCTTTATGTGGAAGGAAATGGAAGGCAGAGAATCAACGTTTCCTCCTCTTTCCAGCCTTCCCTCCAGGCAGCCTTCCAGCGGATCTAACACGGGGTCTTGCAGGTGGGGTCGATGTGGCAGCAGGAGGATGGTGTTCCGCAAGCCGGGCCGGGTCACATAGCCCAGTGTCTGGGGTCAGCAGGCCCTTCTGCATCCACCAAAGGACCTGGTTCATCAGGGCCTTTGCCAGTCTTCTCTGGTCCTCGTCCCCTTCATTCAAATCGTGGGCCAATGAGGCACTGAAGGCCTCTGTGGGGTTGAGGGGGGCCCTCATGATGGCGCTTGCCTCCTGTATCATGCGGAGGCTTGCCTCCTCCACAGGCCTCAACTGCCTCCTTCGGCCTGATGGCCTCACCTGGGGGGGAGAAGACTGGCTGGTGGTGGTTCTCCTGGCCGGGGGGACCTGCTGCAGGCCACTGGGCCCAGCCTCCTCCTGGCTGCCACTGACCCCGGCCTCCTCCTGGCTGCCACTGACCCCGGCCTCCTCCTGGCTGCCACTGACCCCGGCCTCCTCCTGGCTGACAGACACGTGAGGATCTGCCACCTCCTGGCTGATCTCTTCTTCCTGTGTGCCAAAAAAAGGACATTTTTTACAATTTCGCAAAATAAAACCACACTCATTTTCATGCTTTTCGTTTAGTATTTTCTGTTCATTATTACTTGAATACACTCTACTTCTGACCCCTGCAGTTGTCATCCCTGACACCTATTTGTCTGTACACCTTTTTTTTTGGCTTTTTCCCAGCTTGACTTTTCTTTTACAATATCAAATCATTAATCCACCAAGAATTATTTACGCCAGAAATATAGAGGAAACTACTATACCTCCTCATCGAAGGGTGGCAGATCTGCATCTCTGTCAGCCAGGCCCTCTTCCTCCGACTCTGCAGGGCTGTGGTCATCTGGGGAATGTCCGCTGGAAGGTAGCATGGAGGAAAGGTTGGAAGAAAGACTCGACATCGTTTTCCTGCCTTCCATTTCGTCCCGCAAAAAAGCCATCTGTTTATAATACCACAGTTTGGGTTCCTTTGCTTGTGTTGCTGCTGCTCCCGATTTTTTGCTTTTATTAGCTTTGTATGCTCTCCTGTATGTGCTTCTGAGGTTGGCAAGTTTATCCTTCACCATGTTGGCAGTGCATCCTGGCACCCATGTTTGCATATAGTTTGCTAGCTCTTCTAGTGCTGCCGCTCGTACATCTTTATTACAATATAACGAGTGCTTGGAATTCCACAGGATGGGCGTCTCCTGATATTTTTGGAGTAAGGCCTCTATAGCTTCCTTTGTTTGTAGGAGGTCCATTTCACTTTTTGAAAAATGATATTTCTTTTGGAGTCTAGATTCGCAAAACATAAACCAAAGAAAAATAAATATTCAAAAGGATCAGCGTTGACCTTGATATAATATGTGTCTTCAAATTTATTACCTATATCTAATTACAAACACAGTCTATCTTGTTTAAACAATGATTGGCAGCTCGGCCGCATTGGTTGTACCAAACATTGATTTGCTAGATGCAGAGCCATTGTTAACATTGCAGTAACTATTTTTAATATAGAAAAATAAACAATGATTACAAATGACAGTATTCATCTAGGCACTCTTTCATGTGTAAATCTCATGCCCCTGACAATGGATGACATAAAAGACACTTCCTAATGACCTCTGTACAACCAACACTTGAACAATACTTTGCCTGATCTGAATACACCATTCAAAAACTTGTCAATGTGGTACAGCATTGTTCACATCTCTATTTTGTGAGTTGTCCAAAAGCATTTGGATACCAAAATAACATTGTGGTACCCCATAGACAGAATAGCTTAAAAAGGGTGCAACCAACAGCCCAAACCCCCATCCCATGTGTCTACATTTTCCAGGCCTCTGCTGGTCCCATTTTTAATTTCCTTACCTTCCTGTCTCTCGCTCCTCGTTTCTCACGCTCGCCTAATTACCGCGTAAGATGCGTAATCACGGCGTGCACCTTTTAAACACTCCGCGTATTTATTAAACCCCGCCCTCGTCACCTTTGCTAGGCCCCTAATCAATGAGTTTAGGAAATATGGCGTTAACTGTGTATGTTCAGGATGCGATCGAAGATTCTCCGCGTAACCTACGTAAACACGTTGTTTGCATTCTCTACACTCCGCGTATGTATTAAACGCCGCCCTCTTCTCCGCCCATGGCGTAAGAATTCATCTTTTCCACGCCCATAATCTCTGTGGGAAAGGAAAGATGGCGATGTCACACGAGCGGGCACGATGCTCTCATGCCACAAGTGAAGGGACAGAGGCAGGGACGTCCCGATCAAGGCCAAGAAGATACAAAGCCACTAATATGCGGTTCCAGGAAATGGTGGAGTTAGTTTACATCATGCGAAAGAAGGACTATGATGGTGAATTAGGGCCATACAAGACCCCTAACCGCCGAAAGGCACATATTATGGACAAGGTGGCGAGGAGAATGCAGAGGATGTTTGGGATCACCAGGTCCAAGGAACAGCTGAGGAAACGCTGGTCAGACTTAAAATTGAGGGAGCCACATCAGATGAAGAAAATACTTAAAATTCTGCGTAAAAGTAAGTAAATATATATTGGGGTTGGGGGGGGGGGGGTGGGTGATTGTCTGCAATAATGTGTTGCCATGTATATTTCACCATCTGCCACCTTGGCCTGCTTGTAATTTTAAAGACATGTTGTCATTTATTTTTTATGACATAAATACCTACATATTTACAAATAGTGTTCTTAGTAAACCACGTAACATCACATAGTTTCTCAGAAAGGCTCGGTTATTCCAGGAACAACACACCTGGACATGGCTCACTGGCCAAAAACTTTGTTTGTAAACATTGTGTAAAAGCTAGTTCTAAAAAATAAAATTAGGAGAATGGGAAAGGCAAACAGGATTCATTCTAAAAACAGTGGTAATAAAGCAGATGTTTTCACATCTGCAATGCAGAGCACCTGTGTCTCCCCAAATCAAAAATGTGTTTTGGTAGGGTCTCCCAGAAATACAGTTTAGGGGGGACATCCATGTGTGTCACTTTGCTAAAAAGGGGCAGGATCAGAGCTTGCCATAGAAGTAATTCCAAAATGTAGGTTTGGTGAAAGATAAAAGTAACTAAATAAAAGCATCTTCTAAGCAATGTATGCGATTTATGCTCTCCAATATCTGTGTGCTGATGAGTCTACATTTTTTTGTTTTTATTTCAGGGGAAAGAAGTCGCCAGCATTTGGAGGAGGCAGAGAGGGCCAGACAAGGCCAAAATCTTCCATCTCAACATGTGGAGGAGGAGGAGGATGTGGAAGGAGAAGAGGATGTGGAAGGAGAAGAGGATGTGGAAGGAGAAGAGGATGTGGAAGGAGAAGAGGATGTGGAAGGAGAGGAGGAAGGAAGAAAGGAGGAAGGAAGAGAGGAGGAAGAAGTAATTTTGGACTTAGAATTTATAGCAGATGAAGGGCAAGTGGCGGAAGAACAATTTGGCGAATTGAAAGAAGGTGGATTGATGGATGAAGGAGGAGTCCAAGATGATGGGGAAGTGGTGGAAGAAGGAGGAGTGATAGAAGATGATGGGGAGGTGGTGGAAGAAGGAGGAGTGATAGAAGATGTCGAAGAGGTGGAAAGGAGAAGCCCATCAGGTCAGTGTCACCCTAGCTTGATTAAAAAAAACATATGTAGATAGGCCTCATCGAAAACTAATTTTGGAAATGACCATTTTTTTTTTTTTTAGGGGAGGAGGATGGTGTGTCAATATTTTCACGTGCAAGTGCTGCTATAATTATTCAGCAGGTAATGGAGTGCAGCACTGAAATGCACAATATGCGTGAAAGGATGTTTCTCATGGAACAGAATGTAACAAATGTCCTTTTGGAATGCAGCACGGAAATGGACAATATGCGGCAAAGAATGATGGTCATCGAATCTAATTTTAAAAATATTATTGACATGATGGGCCGTGTCAAAGACTGAAACACCCCCCGCCCATCCCCCGCCCCCACAAACATTTTTACTGTTTTAATAATGAATACGCCAAAATTTGAAGATACACACACAGTGTGCCAACATGTGCTATCTGCCATCACAGAATATCTAGTGTCTGAGCTTTGTGGGTCCAACCCCCTCCTCCATCCTCAAGTAGTTGAGAGGAAGGGTTTGCTCCCACAAAACACAGACATTGATCACCCATGATGTCAGATAGCACATGTGGCCATTTGTCTGTTGAACCAATGACATTTGGCGAGTTTGCACTGAATGTGTGTATCTTCAAATTTTGGCGTGTTCCAGTGTGAAAGCACACCATGACTGACTGCTGTTGTGAGTTTTTATATTTTTATAATTTTATTTTTTTACTTTTTGACCATGTTGGACATTTTTGGATACTATAAAGTTTAGACCATAAAGAATAAACACCAAAAAAAAAAAAAAAATGTAAGAAATATTGGTTTTGGTGCATAAAAAATATGCCGAGAATAAAAAATACTAAGGCGGTAAACACCCCACCAAAAATATTCTATATATATATATATATATATGTAAACAATAAATCGAACTATATTTGATAAACAAAACTGTGAAATTGTTAAAAAATGTATAATCTTCATAATATTTTTTGTTGAATTACCTGAAAAAAAAACAAAAAAAAAAAACATTTTTGTAGACTCCTAAGTACAAAAGCAGGGAGTAATGAAAAAAATATAAAATAATTTTTGGGGTCATGAACAAGCAAAAATTAAAAAACTTGACCTCAAAATTTACAAATGGAGTTGCTTCTTATTTCTAGACTCAATACCCTGTTTGTAGATGAGTGAATACTGTGCTAAATGTGGTTATTTACTAAAAGTGGAGAAATCAATTATGCAGTAAAATTGAAGAAGTTAGTTAGAGAACCAGGAAGACAGATAAAAAGAGAAAAAGCATTAATGACAAACAACTGTATAAAGTCCAATGGTCTAATTATTTATTCTTTGTGAGAATATTCCTTTCTTTGGGGGCCGAATTAGAAAGAAATATGATCTGGCATAGCAATGGCCCCCCGACCCATGAAGTACTCAACATATTTGTCGCGTACCTCACGAGCTGATTGGGGGGCCAAGCCAGCGCGACCAGTGTCCAGCCCGGGAAGGGGATCTGAGGGTAGTCTTGCCTCAGAACCGATGTCGGGTAGGTACGTCTGGGAGTGCCTGCGTAAAAAGTTGTGCAAAATGCAGCAGGCAAATACAACGGTGTCCAATTTATATTCCGCCAGATGTATCGATGTCCTGAACAGGCGGAACCGGTTGGTGAGTATCCCAAAGGCATTCTCGACTACCCTCCGAGCCCTGGCCAACCGAAAATTAAACACACTCCTCTCTGAGGTGAGGGTCCTCTGGGGAAAAGGCCGCATGAGGTGAGGACCAAGCCCGAAAGCCTCGTCCGCTAGGAACACAAACGGAAGTCCTTCCACATTCTCTTCATCTGGTGGCAATGCCAGACCACCAGCTTGGAGACGATCATAGAAATCAGTCCGTGCGAACACTCCCCCATCAGACATCCGGCCATTCTTCCCCACGTCCACATATAGAAACTCATACTGTGCCGACACCACCGCCATCAACACAATACTATGATAACCCTTGTAATTATAATAGTAGGACACCGAGTGGGGTGGGGGCACAATGCGGACGTGTTTCCCATCTATTGCTCCACCGCAGTTCGGAAAATCCCACCGCTGGGCAAATTGGGAAGCCACAGACTGCCATTCCTGTGGTGTGGAGGGTAGCTGTGGGGACAAACAAAAAAAGAGATTTAGTACTTTGGAACAAAAACATCCTACAAGCATCCTTGTGACACTTCAAAGTATTACAATTGCATTAGAAAAATGTGCATGGAGAATTTGGGAAATGAAATATATAGGGCCACTTCATTAAGAGACTCCACAGCCCTCTGATGGGGACAATAAAAGTTTGAAGGGGGGGGGGACACAAAAACCAAAAAGTCCTGTTTTAAAAAATGGCAAGGTGGGTTTGTCCCTAGGATAGCATGCTGGACAGGTTAATATTGGGTAAGGGACAAATATGCAGGTAGGCCAAGAATAAAACATGTAAAGCTTATATCAACATGCATAGGGAGAAAAGGGAACGTTAGTTAAACACACAGCATATCTGGGAAATTAAAAATAAAGTTAGTTGGCAACATTATTACAGCCAGGAAACTTACCTTAATATACTCCTCATGCAGAACTTTGATGATGGCAGCACACGTGTCTGGTATGATGACCCCAAGCGCCTGCGGAGAGATGCCTGTCGAGAACTTGAGGTCCTGCAGGCTCCTCCCAGTCGCCAGGTACCGCAACGTGGCAATAAGCCTCTGCACGGCCGTGATGGCTTGGCGCATCACAGTGTCCTGCCTCGTGATATAGGGGGACAGAAGTTCCAGCAGACTGTTGAATACGGGGTCCGTCATGCGGAGAAAATTCCTAAAGTCATTAGGATTATTCTCCTGGAGTTCCCTAAGCAGAGGCATATGTGAGAACTGGTCACGCTGGCGCAACCAATTCTTGGTCCAGAAACGCCTCCGCCCCCTGTTTCTGGCCAAAGTACTGGAAAAATGAACATATCCAGCAGCCATCCCATAAACAGCACCAACTCGCGAAAATTGACGCTGCTGCTCCATCATGGCTTCAAACCGGCCGGCTGGTCAGTCAAGAACACACTCAAACAGAAAGCACTCGCAAATCCAGCACTACCTGCGACGAACGTGTGACAAACAGATACGAGCGCACAGGATGCAACTGCTAAAGCAGAAACAACCTGCTAGCCTATAGCCGAATGACAACTACGTTACCGCAAGCACACGCACTGAACCCGTGAATACACGCTGTCAAAGCCTGGAGACCGAGAAGCGCGAATCAGCTCTAACCAAACCTTCACTAACACGAGCAAACCCGTAACTAGCAAAAGAGGAACAGAGGGCGGCGCCATTAAGTTTGGTCTTCCCCTTTATAGTGACGTCGTACGTAGTTTACGTGCACGCGTTCCGGTACGACGGTAATTTGGTCCGCTGGTGTGTACAAGCCAGCGGAACCAAACAAAAATCAGCCTTGTACGCCGGAAACTGTCCGGCAGACAGTTTCCAGCGCACAGATCCGGTCGTGAGTACAAGGCCTCAGAGGTCCGTTTAAAGCGCAGAGAGCATCATGAAGAACAAGGAACACACCAGGCAGGTCCGAGATACTGTTGTGGAGAAGTTTAAAGCCGGAATTGGATACAAAAAGATTTCCCAAGCTTTAAACATCCCAAGGAGCACTGTGCAAGCAATAATATTGAAATGGAAGGAGTATCAGACCACTGCAAATCTACAAAGACCTGGCCGTCCCTCTAAACTTTCAGCTCATACAAGGAGAAGACTGATCAGAGATGCAGCCAAGAGGCCCATGATCACTCTGGATGAACTGCAGAGATCTACAGCTGAGGTGGGAGACTCTGTACATAGGACAACAATCAGTCGTATACTGCACAAATCTGGCCTTTATGGAAGAGTGGCAAGAAGAAAGCCATTTCTTAAAGATATCCATAAAAAGTGTCGTTTAAAGTTTGCCACAAGCCACCTGGGAGACACACCAAACATGTGGAAGAAGGTGCTCTGGTCAGATGAAACCAAAATCGAACTTTTTGGCAACAATGCAAAACGTTATGTTTGGCGTAAAAGCAACACAGCTCATCACCCTGAACACACCATCCCCACTGTGAAACATGGTGGTGGCAGCATCATGGTTTGGGCCTGCTTTTCTTCAGCAGGGACAGGGAAGATGGTTAAAATTGATGGGAAGATGGATGGAGCCAAATACAGGACCATTCTGGAAGAAAACCTGATGGAGTCTGCAAAAGACCTGAGACTGGGACGGAGATTTGTCTTCCAACAAGACAATGATCCAAAACATAAAGCAAATTCTACAATGGAATGGTTCACAGGTGTTAGAATGGCCAAGTCAAAGTCCAGACCTGAATTCAATCGAGAATCTGTGGAAAGAACTAAAAACTGCTGTTCACAAACGCTCTCCATCCAACCTCACTGAGCTCGAGCGGTTTTGCAAGGAGGAATGGGCAAAAATTTCAGTCTCTCGATGTGCAAAACTGATAGAGACATACCCCAAGCGCCTTATAGCTGTAATCGCAGCAAAAGGTGGCGCTACAAAGTATTAACTTAAGGGGCTGAATAATTTTGCACGCCCAATTTTTCAGTTTTTTATTTGTTAAAAAAGTTTGAAATATCCAATAAATTTCGTTCCACTTCATGATTGTGTCCCACTTGTTGATTCTTCAAAAAAAATTACAGTTTTATATCTTTATGTTTGAAGCCTGAAATGTGGCAAAAGGTCGCAAAGTTCAAGGGGGCCGAATACTTTCGCAAGGCACTGTATTTCAACCAAACAAACATCTTGATGAATATGTGACTAAAAAGTTTGCTTTTACCAATCAATTTTGAATGGGTGAATTTGTGATTAGATTCTCCTGAATGAAAACCATATTCACAGTGAAAAAATTGTTTGAGAACATTTTTAGATCCTGATCCTCTGAGTTGTTATGTCATGATAAAAACGAACATCGATGTGTTCCTGCCAATGAAATTCAAATTAGTTAAATTAAATATTTCTAACAAAATTCTACTAGTGTATGGCCAGCTTAACGCTAGGGAACATAAGAAGTTTACATCTTCCATTGTAGTAAGAAATGTATACTTTACATTAGCATTAACAGATTTTATACTTTACAAATAAAATAAATCCATATTATTCAACCACAAAGTCCACATTGCTGTAGATGAACCCCTATTTAATTTCAAAATGAAACACTAATATTTACATTAATGATTATGTAAGGAGATTACATTTTGTATTTTGTAAGAATGAAAGTGCTGATTTAAAAAGAAAATATTCACTGTACAGTATAAAGTACTTCTGTATGATTAGAAATAATGCCTTCTATGAAGTTGTATAGTTATCCTAATCTTGGAGCTTTACTGATGTTTAAATAAGACAGCAGCTGTGATGAAAACCCCCAGAGCGACAAACATTCCCCTCCCCTCCGCATCAGATTTTTTTCAACAATGAAAGCTTTTTTTTTTTTTTTTTTAGGGCCCATTTACAGCTAAAGGTTTTAATGTCCCCATATGGAGATGTTTGCTACTGTTTTTATTGGTGTTAGTTCAAATATAAGCAGCACTTTGACATGCATTGGCCAAAACAAGGTCATGTTTGTTATTTCATCAGTCAATGCGCATTATAAGGGATTTTGTTTTGAAAAAGATGGCAATGCATGTCAAGGCATCATGAAACACGTCAAAAGCTCACCCTCAAAAACAAACTGTAAGGTAGGTGCTGTGAATCCAGCCTTAAAGCCGGGGTTCACCCTATAAACAAAAAAAAATTTTTTTTTTCTTCTAGCATAAAATTAGGCATAGTAGCGTGAGCTACAGTATGCCTGTCTTGATTTTTTTCGCCCGGTACTCACAGTGCAATCCTCTATAGAAGATTCCGACTCCCAGCGGGGAATGGGCGTTCCTATCCAGACGGGGGATGATTGACGGCCGGCTCTGGCACGTCACGCTTCTCCGGAAATAGCCGAAATAGGCTTGGCTCTTCACGGCGCCTGCGCATAGTCTGTGCGCAGGCGCCGTATAGCGCCGTGAAGAGCCAAGACCTACTCCGGCTGTCTTCGGGGAGCGTGACGTGCCAGAGCCAGCCGTCAATCATCCTCCGTCTGGATAGGAACGCCCATTCCCCGCGGGGAGTCGGAATCTTCTATAGAGGATTGCACTGTGAGTACCGGGCGAAAAAAATCAAGACAGGCATACTGTAGCTCGCGCTACTACTGTATGCCTAATTTTATGCTAAAATGTTGCTATGGAGGGTGAACCACCGCTTTAAACTGTATGATATATAAATATCTGTTTAAGAGCAGAATTGAGAGGGGTGTGTTCAGTGCAGGGGAAGTACAGTGATGATAGAGAGGAGACAGGCAGGTGTTGATGGTTTCCTAAATGTATCCAGCCTGAGCTAGAATAATACGTTGATGTTCGTGCATTGGGGCTGATCTAAGGTCTAAAGTTCATGCAGTAGAGCTGATCTGAGGGCTGAAGGTGCATGCATTGGGCTAATCTGATGTCTGAAGTTCATGTATTAGGGCTGACTTGAGGTCTGAAGTTCATGCATTGGGTCTGATCTGAGGTCTGAAGGTGCATGCATTGGGGCTGAAGTTATATGCATTTGGTCTGATCTATGGACTAGTTAATATAATAATTGATGAGTTTTACTTGTTACAGGTAGTACCACTGAGTGCAAGAATAGAAAACTTTAGGACTATGGCACGCTATCTTTCAGTTTAATGCCTGTAAGCGGGTTTCAGATAGCCGGTTAGATGTCTCGGACTGGTGGATAAGAGTTATTACTTTCCCTGGTTCTTTGGTGGGTTTTCCTCTTGGTCCGACCCACTGATCCTGTGTTATAAAAGAGGGACTTTGGTCCAGTACAGAGATCAACCACAAGGGAGACAGAGTCCATAAAGAGAGAGAAAGATGGAGAACAGCACCAGTGAGGAGCAGAAGAATGTCGCTTACCACTGCTATAACAGAAAGGTCATCAGAACTTGGGGTTTGCCCCCAAAGACACCAGTTGCTGGAGTATGCCACTGATGGGCTTTATATTATACATGGACTCTGCAGATATGCCGGGCAGCACATAGCCGGAGTTAAGATTAGGGATTTAGGAAAGAAATGCATGTTGGACTTTGTAATGCCTTTGGTACTTTTTCAAGTAAAGTTTTGAAACCTTGTTCCCATTTGGCCTGCAGTTACTAAAGAGGCGTAATGCAAGTAACGTACGGAAGTAAATAACGTGTACCTGTTCAAGTAGAATGGCCTCAAGCAGAGGGAGATGTTGTCGGAACTCCTTCTGCCAGCTATCACCTATAGCAATGGGAGTGGATATGCGCCACAGAGGTTCCCAACCTGTACAGAGGTACGGAAGCTCAAAAGTTATGTGAACGCATGGGGTCCATGCTAGGTGCACGGCAGGGCCCATTCTGCTACTGGGAAAGGTAGTGAAATAAGCTGGACAGGTGAATGTAAACAAGGCTCAGATTGTCCTTCCTGAATGCAAGTTACAGAGAAGGTGTACATTGTCACAGAGACCAGAGAGTAAACTGGAGAACAATTATGGTGCAAGTGTGCATGATGTACGTTCCCCCGTGGCAGCCTTAGCCTTGTCCCAGGGCATTGATGGAAACAACACAAGAGTAAAGGTAGCACATGAGTAGTCAAGTGTGCACCCAAATGTATTAAAACATGGACGGTGTCAGTAGAGCAGAGGTTGGTGTCAGAGACGTGGACAGTGTCAGTAGCTTTTTATTTTTATTATTTAAATCTTTTTATTTATTTATTTTTTAATTTAGGAGCCCCATTCGGGGGCATTGGTGCAATATCAGCAGGGGGAATCTGCACCTCAAGAAGTCTATGGTGTGCCACCTGAGATGCTAGACAGCTCCCGGTTGACTACTCTTCCACTTGATTACAACCTGGTCCAAAAGGATCCGTTACCACATGTTCAATAGCATGAAAGAATGATGTGGTCCAAGGCACCATAGGTAATTGGCCTCCATCCCAAATTCGAACAGAAAAAGGAGAGAGTTTGGTTAGGGGGACTTTAAATGAGGCCAATCACCATGTAGAGTAAGCATGTGGGATATACAGTATTGCTTAATTGGGTTCCAACACCAAAGGGGGAGTTAGTTGGGGACTAGATTACTCCTAGATTTTCATTATATCATCAAGCCCCTCCAGTGGTTCATGTTGTGCAGGACTTGTCTTTACTCCACGATATGCCAAGTACCATGGTGTAAATATGTATATGTAATTTGTATCATGTTTATGCGATTTTGCGGATGCAATTTTTTGCCATTCAGTATGTTGTCCATGATCTCACAAAGCATAATAAAATGCTCTTTGCTAAGACTGCTTTTTGGTATACATCTCTCATTCTAAGTCCCTAACTAACTCTCCCTTTGGTGTTGGAACCCAATTAAGCAATACTGTCTATCCCACATGCTTACTCTATATGGTGAGTGGCCTCATGTAAAGTCCCCCTGACCAAACTCTCTACTTTTTCATGTTCAATAGCACAGGTCAGTTTCTTATGTATCAAAATAGTCCCCCCTCGGGCATAACAGGAGTGAGTGGAGTGGATGGATTTCTGTATCCAGTACCTACTAAGGGACAATATCTTGGTGCCCATAAGGTGCATCTCTTGCAAAAGGATAATGTGGGGCTTCAGGTATTTTAGACATTGCAGTACCAGTGATTGTTTAAACTTGGAGTTTAACCCACGGATATTCCATGAGAGAAGTGTGAGATCTCGCATCAGGTTGCATAGGGTACAGCATGGGGACAAGAGAGATTTAACAGATAGGGGAGGAGCTGAACACAGAGAGCAACAGACCACCAAATGACAGCAGTTAATTATCATGTACCATACCAGGCAAGGTAACAACCCATCTGCACCAGCTTTGGAAGCAGAGACGGAACACAAAAAGAACCCCAAAACAAAAATTGAAAAAAGAAAAATAGCAAAACAGTCAAAAAAATAACAGTTTAAGAACCCAACGCCCTGTTTGCCCCAGGCGAACTGAACCAAAAAACTGCCGGAGAAACTTTGATCCCAAAAACAGCAGTGGAGAGTTCATCCACTCAGTGGTGGGGGGTCTTGCAGGTGGACGTGTAGTAAACTGACAGATGATCCCGGATAACATGGCGCCATCCCCACACCTGAGAAGACAGTCACGACAGAAGGACATGGTATTAACGGAGAACTTTGGCATCAGGAACCACTAATCCCAGCATATCTCCCAGCAAGGAGTAAGTAGCCCAGTGTTCCTAGGTCACTGGCACCAATCACGCTGAAAATGCAACTTGTTCACAGCACTAGGCAATGGAGTCAAGCCAGTCCGTTGCTTCCGTAGGAGAATCAAATAATTTGCTGGCCCCATGATGGCTAACCTTCAGACGACAACGATACAGCATGCTGTACTCCAGGTTCTTCTCCCTCAGGCGCCTGCGGACATCAGTGAAAGAACGCCTTTTTTTCTGAAATTTCATAGAGAAGTAAGGGTATAGATGTATAACAGCATTGTCATGCTTCAATTCAGGGTGCTTGCGGGACTCAGCCAGGATCAGATCCCTATCTTTGAAATTGAGCAGGCGGACCAGAAATGCATGTGGCCATGTGCCAGCAGGCCTCAGACCGATGGGCACCCTGTGTGCATGCTCCACAACATAAACTTATGACAAGTTGCTTGAAAAAAGCCTCTGCAAACACAACAGGATTAGAGTCCTCCCCACCCTCAGGGAGCCCAACCACATGCACATTATTACACCTGAGGCGATTTTCTGCGTCCTCTGAGCGGGCCATAAGGGTCTTGACCTGCTGCTGTAATTCTATCACGGATTGCACAGTGGAGGCAGAGGTATCTTCCACCGCTGAGATGCGATGTTCCGCTTCAGTAAGGCGGCCTCTGAATTTGTCCATGTCCTGTCTTATTAGCCCACATTCTATGGCTAGTGTGTCAATCTTCCCCTCCACAGAGGACTTACTGTCAGCGATGGCTGCCAGGATCACTGTAATGGACTGCTCCCCCAACAGCTCCGGGTCTTCCTGAGATGTTGCAGAGGCCCCCCCAGAGCCGGTGTCCCGAGATCCGCCATTGCAGGGTCCATCTGCACCACAACAGAAGCCGGAGGCAAGGAGGTAGTGGGCAAGATTGCCGCCACACGAGTGACCAGCGGTGGGAGTCGGGAGGTCTGATCGGCTTCCTTCTTCATGGATCTGCGCTTCCCAGTGTATTTGTTGCCTGCGCAATTACTGGGTGACATAAAAAATCAAAACGACTGCCATTTTATTCTCTAGGGTTTCTGCTAACAAATATATACATAATGTCTGGGGTTTCTAAGTAATTTTATAGGAGTACGGCGGCAGAGCGGCTCTCCTGCACTGGATCACGCACCTTGTAAGTGATCTGCCACTTCTGGGTAGGGGGTGCGCGGATGATCCTGCGGCTGTGATTAGCCATAGCTACAAGGCAATGGATGTCGACCGCCACCCGCTGTTTGGCAAGGTGGGAGACAGAACAGAGCTTTCCCTATGTAAACAAGACAAAGCTTTGTTCTGCAAAGCAGGGAATAAAATCTACCATATCCATTAGTAAAAACACTATTAGCCCCTGGAGGGGGCATCGGGGTGCTCCTCCTTTTTTCCATTTTATTATCTAGAGTCTCTGCTAAAGAAAAACATATATAATGTTTGGGGGTTCTAAGTAATTTTCTAACAAAAAAATACAAATTTAAAGCGGGAGTTCACCCGAAAAAATTGTTTTAACATTAGATTGATGCTCATTTTGTCAAGGGGAATCGGTAGTTTTTTTAAAAACGAAGCTGTACTTACCGTTTTAGAGATAGATCCTCTCCGCCGCTTCCGGGTATGGTCTTCGGGACTGGGCGTTCCTATTTAATTGACAGGCTTCCGACGGTCGCATACATCGCGTCACGAGTAGCCGAAAGAAGCCGAACGTCGGTCCGGCTCTATACGGCCCCTGCGCACCGACGTTCGGCTACTTTCGGAAAATCGTGACGCGATGTATGCGACCGTCGGAAGCCTGTCAATCAAATAGGAACGCCCAGTCCCGCAGCCCATACCCGGAAGCGGCGGAGAAGATCGCTCTCTAAAACGGTAAGTACTGCTTCGATTTTAAAAAAACTACCCGATTCCCCTTGACAAAATGAGCATCAATCTAATGTTAAAAATTTACTTTTCGGGTGAACCTCCACTTTAAACTTGTACACAAAAAGTTCCAGAAAGGGCCTGGTATGGAATTGGTTAAACTCACACAAGGCTGTATTGGAAAAAATGGCTTGGTCATGAAGGTGGGGTTAACCTTCTGGAGGGCAAGTGGTTAAAGTTGATATATTGCATTTTTGTGCCTTAAAATTCACTCTAGTGCATTTCTTTGCTAAAAATGTTGCTTTATTTCATGAACGGTTTGCGCTAATATAGTGTGACATTAAAAAAAATTGGAACAATTATCATGTTTTAGGAAGTTTTACGTAATCTTCTTTCTTTTTTTTTAAGCATGTGTGCAAACAAAAATGCAACAGCGGCTCTGACAGTGCAAAGGTTAAATGCTCTATCCTTTCTGCTTGCAATGTTGTGTGTATTGATTTGTCAGTTTATTTGGGTTAGGCTGGAAGCTGACTGGGAAAGCTGTGTGTGTGCAGGTCTGAGGGGAGACATGCTACATGCCGTCGCTGCACAGTGCTGCTTCCTCTATGTGAGGCTCACAGGAATGCCATAAACCCCGCAGGATACAGCCAATAGACACACACCAGAGCACAGTGTACTAAGAGGAGCGCTCAGCCCTCACAGGCCGGGGACGTCACGTGACCAAACAACGCCGCGCTGACCTCTCACGTGAAGCCAGGTGACCTGTGACAGCTGACACTTCCGGGAAGATGGCGGCCTGGAGAAGAGTTTTCTCTGTTTTGGTTCCTAGATTGGGGGCTGTCGGGGGCCCCGGGCTGAGGAGCGGGAGGAATGCAGCTCGCTTGGCCGGAGTGGCGGTGACCGGAGCGGTGTGTGGAGGACTGTGGCTGCTAAAGGGAAGAGGAGAGCCGACAGCCGGACTAATGACCGTCTGTGCACAGGTGAGAGGCATCATGGGGTATAATGCAATGTCTATTATCTGGCTGAGTATAATGCAATGTCTATTATCTGGCTGTCATGGCTCCCAGCTGTCCCTGATTTGGTGCAATGTCCCTCATGCCTCCTCATTTTGGTCTGATCTATATAGTTGTGTATATAAAATACACTATTTAACTTTCAAAAAGTGTTTTCCTTTTTATCCAAATTCTAAATTGTTGCATTTGTACAATGTAAATGCCAATATAAAGTGGTTAAAAAAAATATATATAATTTTAAATTCTCCTTTAAGGGGGGTGTATCCTATGCCTACATACTTTTGCTAGTAGGTGTCCCTCATTCCCATCTCAAAAAGTTGGGAGGTATGGGCTGTGTGTAATACAATGCATATTATCTGGCGAGGTGTAATGCAATATACAGTACCTTGACAAAGTATTCATACCCATGACATTTTTCATATTTTGTCATGTTGCAACCAAACAAGTAAAACCTTATTTTAATGTGTTTCTAGACCAACACAAAGTGGCACATAATTGTGAAGTGGAAGGAAAATGATAAATGGTTTTCAAGTTGTGTGTGTTTTTATTTTTTTTACAAATAAAAATTTGAAAAATGTGGTGTGCATTTGTATTCAGCCCCCTTTTCTCGGATTCCCGTACTAAAATCTAGTGGAACCAATTGCCTTCAGAAGTCACTAGGGTTGTCTCAATACTAGGGGTGCAACGGATCAAAAAACTCACGGATCGGATCGATCCTCGGATCAGGAGTCACGGATCGGATCATTTTCGGATCAGCAAAAAAAAAAAAGGGTCAGTTTTTTCATTGGTCCAAAAAAAAAAATGTATATGTATATGTATGTATATATATATATATATATATATATATATATATAATATATATATATATAATAAAATAATATATATTTTTTTTGGACCAATTAAAAAAAGGAACCTTTTTTTTTTTTTTTTTTGCTGATCCGAAAAAAGAGCACAATAGCAATTCACAGGGGTGGATTAAAGAGGAAGCAGGTGAGGCTGTTTGGGACTTAAAGTACAATCTTGATGTTTTTACAGATATATATATATATATCTGTAAAAACATCAAGATTGTACTTTAAGTCCCAAACAGCCTCACCTGCTTCCTCTTTAATCCACCCCTGTGAATTGCTATTGTGCTCTTTTTTCCCCCTTTCCCCCCCCCTCCTCTCACACCAGTGCTTCACTGCTAACATTCCCATTCAGCTTGCTAGAGCCCAGTGCACAGCGTGACACGCCTCCCCGGGGAGGCGGGGAGGCGTGTCACGCTGGGCTCTGGCAAGCAGACTGGCCGCCGCTCCGGAGCTAGGCCGAAGCCGGGGACTTTCCTAGGCCTAGGCTCCGGAGCGCTCTGCGGATCGCGGGGTGTGCCGATCCGAACAGGGTGGCCCGTTCGGATCACGGATCGGTGACGATCCGTTACACCCCTACTCAATACCACTTTTTTTTAAGACCGAGTAGAAGTACCGATACTTTTTTTTTATTTCATGTGACAGTGGCACATGTGTCGGGTGTGATGCTCATTTTGTCAAGGGGAATCGGCTAGTTTTTTTAAAATCGAAGCTGTACTTACCGTTCCGATCTTCTCCGCCGCTTCCGGGTATGGTCTTCGGGACTGGGCGTTCCTATTTTGATTGACAATCTTCCGACAGGCTTCCGACGGTCGCATACATCGCGCCACGAGTAGCCGAACGTCGGTGCGGCTCTATACGGCGCCTGCGCACCGACGTTCGGCTACTTTCGGAAAATCGTGACGCGATGGATGCGAACGTCGGAAGACTGTCAATATAGGAACGCCCAGTCCCGCAGCCCATACCCGGAAGCGGCGGAGAAGATCGCTCTCTAAAACAGTAAGTACAGCTTCGATTTTAAAAAAAACTAGCCGATT
This sequence comes from Rana temporaria, assembly GCF_905171775.1. NCBI lineage: Eukaryota > Metazoa > Chordata > Amphibia > Anura > Ranidae > Rana > Rana temporaria. The sequence continues at coordinate 92,236,913 of NC_053490.1, forward strand.
CCCCTAGATAAAATTAGCATGAATCTAAGGTTAAAAATTAATATTTCTGGGTGAACCTCCACTTTAACAGACCTGTGACAACTCCCCTTTGAGTCGGGGAAGGGGACTAAGAACACATGTTCCACAGTCCCTTTCTCAGCAGCTTCAGCTGCGTTGAAAATGAATGGAGAGAAGACGGCGGCTCCTCTCCATTCATAAACTGAAACATTGTAAACACAGTTTACGATGTTTCAGTTATGTGAATGGACAGAGTCAGTGATCACGTACATTCAGAAAAGGTAGGAGCCGGATTTACCGGCTCCTACCTCCTGCTCTTCATCCTGACAGATCGAGAGGACAGAGGTGGAGGGCAACACGGAGGGGGATAGCAGCAGAATGGAGGGGGGCTAGAGGAGGATACGGGGACAGTCAGCAGTGCTTGTAACTCTCCCACTGCACTGATCACCCTCACTGTCCAGGTATCGGGTGAAGCATTTTCCCGAGTACAAGTACTCGTGCAAATGCTCGGTATCGGGAGAACCCTAGAAATCGCCTAATTAGTAAATCAGGTCCACCTGTATGTAATTTAATCTCAGTACAAATACAGCTGTTCTGTGAAGCCCTCAGAGGTTTTTTAGAGAGCCTTGGCGTTTTCTCTCTGCTGACCACTGGATGGTAAAATTTTAGCTGTGGAAGACTGCATAGCCAGGATCTTTACCAACCAATGGAAAGCTGTGTTCTGGGAAATGCATGTCTAAAGGGTGCCCAGGAATGTGTTCTTTCTTTCACTTTTGCAATCGGCAGGGAGCTGACTTATTATTACCACCCCTCCTGCTGTTGGGAAAAGCAGGAAATACTTAAAGACAGAAAGCTTCAGCTACAGGGATGGACTGAAGATATGCAAACCATTTTCTAACTAAAAAAATATATTTCGGCAATACTAATACCACTTTTTGAGTCCTTGTATGGGGATGCACAGGTGTTCCATGTATCCCTGCAGGCAGTCCAATGCATGTGAACTGGGACACGGCCGCTGCTTCCAATTTGACATCCATGTAGATGTGGGTCCCCAAACAGATGGTGAGGGTTTGGAAATCCACACCTGTACCCACATGGATGTCAGATTGGTTGCAGTGACTTTATTTGTGCAGCTACAGTGCCTCAGTTGATTTGAATGGGACTTCCTGCATGGAACACCTGTATATCTCCATGTGGGCAAACCTGGCCCTCAAACGGGCGTATGCATAGGTATGCCTGTGAGAACGAGGCCTAATGCTGAATCTTAACCACTTCCCGACGGCCGTACGACTATACGGCCGCAGGGTGGTTCTACTTCTCTGGGGCGCCGTCATTTGACGTCCGTCCCTTTCCGCGTGCTCCCGAGCGCGCAGCGGGGAACTTCTGTGCTGGCCGTGTCCCTTGAACACAGCCAATCACAGATCGCCGTGAACGGCCAATCGGAGTGGCCGTTTGCTAGGCGATCTGTGCGGCCAATGAGAGATGATCTCATATGTTTACATATGAGATCATTTCTCATTGCCGACTCTCACAGACAGCGGTGCTGTCAGGGAGAGAGGAGACCGATCTGTGTCTCTTGTACATAGAGACACAGATCGGTCACCTCCCCCAGTCACCCCCCTTCCCCCACAGTTGGAACACTATATAGGGAATACATTTAACCCCTTCCTCACCCCCTAGTGTTAACCCCTTCCCTGCCAGTCACATTTATACAGTAATTCGTGCATATTTATAGCACTGATTGCAGTATAAATGTGAATGGTGTCAAAAGTGTCCGATGTGTCCGCCATAATGTCGCAGTCGCAATATAAATCACAGATCGCCGCCATTACTAGTAAAAAAATAATAAAAAATAATAATTCTGTCCCTTATTTTGTAGACGCTATAACTTTTGCGCAAACCAGTCGCTTATTGTGATTTTTTTTTTTTTTTTTAATTTATTTTTTTTACAAAAAATATGTCGAATACGTATCGGCCTAGACTGAGGATAAATTTTTTTTTTTTTTTTTTTTTTTTAATTTAGTCATTTATTATAGCAACAAGTAAAAATTTTTATTTTTTTTTCAAAATTGTCGCTCTATTTTTGTTTATAGCGCAAAAAATAAAAACCGCAGAGGTGATCAAATACCACCAAAAGAAAGCTCTATTTGTGGGGAAAAAAAGGACGTCAATTTTGTTTGGGAGCCACATTGCACGACTGCGCAATTGTCAGTTAAAGCGACGCAGTGCCGAATCACAAAAAGTTCCCTGGGCAGGAAGGGGGTTTAAGTGCCCAGTAAGGAAGTGGTTAATAATGTAATACATGTGATTCCAATGTGTGCATCTATTTGTGCGTTTTACATTTTTTATTAATAAAATACATTGCACAGTCTTCACACCATTGGTAAATATACTTCACCTGCTTTCATATACAAGAGTACAATAATGATATCACATTTTACTAAGAGCTACACATTGTGAAACATAATCTTGATGTCGGGAAAAGGCACTTATGGGTAGTCAGATCTGCTTGTAAATATTTGTGTTTTGTTGTTGTTCTCAAGTTTCAGTCTGTTAATATATGTCAAACCATTTGTTTATGAAGCTATTATTGTTCATTGATTATTTTAGACATAAGAACAGAGTGGCAGAAGGATACAGTAGAGCAGATCAATTTGAACTATTTGTGGAATAATTCAATGTCAACCCTTTGCATTACCCATCGCTTTCATATGGGGGCTGGAAGACACCCAGCCCTGTGTAAGCTACAACTAAAAACACCTGACTGTGGCTTACATGGGAATGTCTTGCTACATGCAGCTAAATGGAAGGTCAAGGTAAAAAATTAAGTTTAGTATAGACAGTTGGGGATGGGAGGTGTAAAATGAACCGTTTGCTCTGCCCCCATGGCACCTGGTGGTACCAGGAAATCTTGGCGGGGGCCGTAAGCCAGAATTCGGGGTATCTATTTTTATCTTTATTTGTAACTAGGTGTGTTTAGAAAGTGATTGGTGAAGCAATGAGGCTTAGTTAAGGGGTGTTGCCCCAAAATCTGGTCAAGTTCCAAACCTGCAAAGAGGCTTTTCTGGTGAACAAAGGCAATAGCATGTATGTTGTAGTTCATTTGTGTGGAGTATTGGCGCTCTTTTTACATTAAGGCAAGACCATTCATTTGAATAGGGTGCATAATGTACCAAAATGCACACAAAAAGCATGTACAATTTTTAGCAATGCAGTCATACCACAACAGTTATGGTTATCAAGATGGTTAACCACTTAACCCCCGGACCATATTGCTGGTCAAAGACCAGGCCACTTTTTGCGATTCGGCACTGCGTCGCTTTAACCGACAATTGCGCTGTCATGCGACGTGGCTCCCAAACAAAATTGGTGTCTTTTTTTTTTTCCCCACAAAAAGAGCTTTCTTTTGGTGTGTTTTTATTTTTTTTTTTTTATTTCTTTTTATTGAAATTTTTTCAACATGACATACAAACACAAAAAAGAGAGTACCACGGCACAACACCATGTCTCTCGCGACCAACATGGTCGTAACATTGACACCTTACCTAACATAGGTAACTGCTTACAAAACTCTTTTGGTGGTATTTGATCACCTCTGCAGTTTTTGCGCTATAAACAAAAATAGAGCGTCAATTTTGAAAAAAATGCAATATTTTTTACTTTTTGCTATAATAAATATCCCCCAAAAATATAAAAAAATAATAATTTTTCCTCAGTTTAGGCCGATACGTATTCGTCTACATATTTTTCGTTAAAAAATCGCAATAAGCGTTTATTGATTGGTTTGCGCAAAAGTTATAGCGTTTACAAAATAGGGGATAGTTTTATTGAATTTTTCTTAATTTTTTTTTGTTTTACTAGTAATGGTGGCGATCATTATTTTTTTTTTTTTTATTTTTTTTTTATCAGTACTGCAAAACTTCGGACACTTTTGACAAATTTTTGGGACCATTGGCATTTTTAAAGGGATCAGTGCTATAAAAATGCATTGATTACTATAAAAATGCCACTGGCAGTGAAGGGGTTAACACTAGGGGGCAAGGAAGGTGTCAACTATGTTCCCTGGGTGTGTTCTAACTAAAGTGGACTGACATGGGGAAATGACAAATCGATGTTTATACATTTGTATGAACAGACGATAGGTCACCCCCCCCCCCCCCCCCCCCCCGACAGGACCGGGAGCTGTATGTTTACACACACAGCTCCCAGTTCTCGCTCTGTAACGAGCGATCGCGGGTGCCCAGCGGTGATCGCGACCGCCGGGTACACGCGGCCCCTGACGCCGATGCGTGTGCCCGGCGGTTGCAATCACCGCCAGGCATCCGCGATCGCTCGTTACAGAGAACCCTATTGGCTGCTCGGCGAGGTGATGTATAGCTACGTGATCTCACCCAGCAGAGCCGACCTGCCGCCGGCTGGTCGGCAAGCAGTTAAAAAAACGGATCGAAAGTCCTCAGTGTATCTTCTTTCTTAAAGTAATGCAACTTGATACAGAGGAAAAAAAAGGAGGATACACTAGAGATTAATTATTAGAATTCATATTTGCATGTATAGCAACCTTTCTTGACCTTTTTAACACAGAGGATCCTTTGAAATTACCTGTTCAGTCTTGGGGACCCCCCTGCTAATATTTATACTATTTACAACTCATGATACATTAGTGTGGTGTTATTTGGGAACAATGCTCTTTACACTTGTGGTAGAATTGTCGTTCCCCCCCCCCCCCCCCATATAGATGTCTAAAAAGATCAATGGTGTCAGTGGGAACCTGACATCTCGGAGGCAGAAATTGCTAATTGCTCAAGGAACCCTTGGTTGAGAAACCTTATATATATATATTTGATCCCCTGAAAATTTTGTAAGTTTAGGTCTATAATTTTTAGCATAGGTGTATTTTAAATGATAGAGACAGAATATCAACCAAAAATCCAGAAAAAAAACACATGATTACAAATGTTATAAACTGACTTGCAGTTCAGTGAGTAAAATAAGTATTTGATCCCCAAACAAAATTTGACTTGGTACTTGGTGGAGATACCCTTGTTGGCAAGCACAGAGGTGAGACGTTTCCTGTAGTTGGTGACCAGGTTTGCACACATCTCAGGAGGGATTTTGGTCCACTCTGTACAGATCTTTTCTAAATCCTTAAGGTTTCTTGGCTGTCGCTTGGCAACTCAGTTTTAGCTCCCTACATACATTTTCTATAGGATTAAGCTGCAAGGCTTTATTTCCTGTTTCCCTATCTCGAGATGCAGGCACCTCCACCTGAAGCCGATTGAAGAATCGGCTCGGGTGAGGACATTGCAGGATCCCTGGACAGGTAAATGTCTTTATATTAAAAGTCAGCAGCTACAGTATTTGTAGCTGCTGACTTTAAATGTTATTGGGGGGAGCTCGGAGTTACTCTTCCGAGACCTTTTTACACTGTCAGCACCTGGGCGTCGGCGGTAAAGTGCTGCTATTTTTAGCGGCGCTTTTCAGCCCCTAGCGAGGTGCATTTAACCCCCCGCTAGTGGCTGAAAATGGGTTAACAGCGCCCTCAAAGTGCTGCTGCAGCGACGCTGCCCATCAAAGGGCAGGGGCGCTTTAGGAACGGTATATACACCGCTCCTAAAGCGCATCAAAGAAGCTGCTTGCAGGACTTTTTTGGACGTCCTGCCAGCGCACCGCCCAAGTGTGAAAGCCATCAAGCGCTATTTTTAGTGCTAGAACGCCTGTAAAACGCCTCAGTGTGAAAGGGATCTCAAGTAAGATTTGTTTACAGTGAAACAGAATACATAGCAAACATAAAAATAAAGTGAACCATAAACCAAGTGATAAAATGCCTGACTCGCAACCTTACTAAGTTACCGAAAAGATCTATACAGACAAAAGGGAAGCCTAGATCAACAGAGTAAAACTGGAAGTAGAAGAAACAGTTAGAAAGGGGAACCACAACTGGAAATCAGGAACAAGGGAAGCAAATACAAGGCAGCAGGGTACAAGGTACAGATGAAGGAGCAGGATCTAGGTTCAGGATAAGTCGGCAAGCATAATCAGGCAAAACGCTGAAGGGGAAATGTTGTTGACTAGGGACTAAATACACTCCAAGCAGCTAGCTTGGTGTTTTGGAAGCTGGAAAAAAAAAACTTTGCATCGCAGTGAGTTGTGTATGGGGCTACGTAGCCACAGACCTGTCAGGATGTCCATGCTGACTCGCGTCCACAGCCAAAAGTGCCTATAGTGGGAATGTGACCATCAGAGCAATGAAATTGGGTGGCCTGGTCTGATGAATCACGTTTTCCTTTAGCATGTGGATGGCCGGGTGCTTGTGCGTTGCTTACCTGGAGAAGAGATGGCAGCAAGATGCAGTATGGGGAAAAAGGCAAGCCGGCAGAGGCAGTGTGATGCTTTTGGCAATGTTCTGCTGAGAAACCTTGGGTTCGGCCATTCATGTGGATGTTACATGACATGCACCACTTGCCTAAACATTGTTGCTGACCAAGTAAACCCCTTCATGGAAATGATATTCAATGATGCTGTGGCCTCTTTCGGCATGATAATGTTCCATTTCACACTTCAAAAATGGTTCAAGAATGGTTTGAGAAACAGAGTGTCAGTAGTTGATTTATGCTGGCCATACACTCCGTGAAAAATCGTCAAGTCAGCAAGTCTGATTCATGGAGTCCCCACCTTGCAAGTGAAAGGACTTGTAGGATCTGCTATGACAGCTTGGTGCCAGATAGCACAGCATGCCTCGAGGGGTCAGGACTGTTTGGCTGCAAAAGGGGACCTACTTAATACTAGGTGGCTGGTCATAAAGTTATGGCTGATCGGTGTATACATCATCTGCAATTGCACAGCCAGTGCCTCACAGTACCACAAGTCCTGTTGTAGGAAACCTGTGTACGACTGAAATACCGTAAATATAAAAAATACTGTGCACACATTTTATAATCCTCCACTTAAATTCTCCAATGTAGACCAGCTATCTGACACACAAGGTTGTGCCCATGAGAGGCTGACCAGGAATCGTTGTGGTAAAGTTTAAAAGGTGGTACAATTACCTCCTAAAATAGGAGAGAGGACATTTTTATTTTTATTTTTTCCCTACAACCATCCTCTGATTGTGACATCACTATATACTCTACACTAAAACATAATCGGGGAGGGAGTGTCCGGCCAGCAATGAAGTCGGTTCACACAACTCCAGGGCGGCCAGCCGGCCACGGTCCAAAAGGGTCCTGTGTGTCCTTGGGTCCCATTCAGGTGCAAATTCAGGCAAAAATTCGGATCGGATTTGCACCTGAACCGGCGGACAGGGACGCACGGGACCCCATGCTGTCAACCCGGCCTTAGTGAGTCTTTTACCAAAAAAATAACTGAGCAGAACTAATCGCATCATTGCACTGATGCACGCAATATGGGACACATGTTATTGCACATTTTGTAGGTGCTGCATTAAGAAGCCTGTGCATTTTTTGAGTGCTCCACAACCAACCTGAATTCAACCCCTAAATGTTTGTCAAAGGTAGGTGGAACCCTAGCCTTGACCTGGGAAAACGTAATGGTGCTCAGACCTGTGGCATTCGTATATAGTAAAAACATACGCCCTCCCTTTTTTTTATTTTTTATCCATCTATCTATCTATCTATCTCCTGTACATCATTTGTGTAAAAAGATTTTTTATATGCATAAATGAATATGTGAGATTTTAAAGGAGCTGATATTGAAATCTTCATTGACATTTTCCCTTCCCTCCCATCCCCCTCTGTGATCTTTTTATTTTCCTTTCTCAGCTGGTCAATCGTGTTTATTATCGAGCTTGTTTCATTGATGTTTCTAAGCCTCGGTTTGTGGGATCAAACTTGCCGAGTCATAAACATAGAAGTGGCAGCTGCTGGCTATTTTCTTTAAATCCATAATCCCACCACTAGCATCCTAATAAAGCTCAGGACTAAACCTTTCCTGCTTTTCTAGTCCTCTCTGACACTTGAGAGGCGGCACTTTAGGTGTTTCTGGGAGTTTGGTTTTTTTATGGAATGCTGAAGAAAGCGTGCCCTTATCCCCTTAATGTAATCTGCCACACAGGAAGTATGCAACTCTACCGCAGGATCCTAGCCTCCTTTTAAAACAAATCTTTAAATCTTGAATTTAAAATAAAATTATTTTATGTGCTTTTTTTTTTTTTTGCAGGTTCCAATATATTTTATGATATATCTAGACCAAAAAGCTATTTTTATAAACTATGCTATCTTGGATGTATTTGTGTATATTTTAGATATACCGTATGTACTCGAGTATAAGCCGAGGACCCAGTTTTACCACCAAAAAAATTGGAAAACGTATTGACTCGAGTATAAGCCGAGGGTGATAATGCAGCAGCTTCTGTAATCGGAAAAGAGGGTCAACAATGCGCTCCTCCTTGTGCTATTCCGTGATAATAGGGATAAAGAGAGGAAACGTTTATTTTAGTTCAAATAAGGAAAGCAGCCTAGTGTGACAACCATGGCTTAAACCATAGATACAGTGGAGTGAGTATTCATTGTAACCCTAGGGCAGGTGGTGCATCACTGGCAGGATTGCCAGATGAATAGGAAAACAATACTTTAATACAACCAAAACCCTCCCCGATTTTTTTTTTTTTTTTTTTTTTTTTTTTAACCAATTTCTCCATTGACAGAATGACCCTGAAGCAAAAACTCTTGGTTTCACTCACTGATCTTCTTAGGTGAAATGTGCTTGGAAAAATAAAATATACTCCTCAAAACACAGCATACAATTCCTCAAAATAGTGCCGCCTGACCTCACCGTGCCCATTGCAGAATCTGATCTGTGTACCCGAGTCCGTGCAGTGTTAAAAACTCGCGCTCCTCCTTGTGCTGTTCCGTGATAGGCGAAACACTCGGTTTCCCAGCAAACACTGTGTTCAGTGTTCCGCCTATCACAGACGTCCTCTCGTCTTCTTGTCTATCAGTAATCCTGTGTGTGTGTGTGTGTGTATATATGTGTGTATATATAATATTATATATGTATATATATATATATATATATATATATATATATATATATATATATATATATATATATATATATATATATATTAAAACCTATTTACAAGAAAAGCTTCCAAATGTGCCCATCAATCAACAATATCAAATGCCAGATGTGCTCAAATTAGTACAGCAGATAAACAATCCATCTGCCACACTTGCCAGTGCATCCCGTGTGTTTGAAGTCACTTCCGGTTTGGCTTCTGACCTCACGTTCAGTCACTGCACAGTCCTGCGTTGACGCATTTCATCACTCCAGGTAGCTGGAATTTATCCACAAATTACTTAACCCTTACATACCCAAGAGTAAACAGCACACCAGGCTGTACTAGTACTTCCATAGGGTTACCACCTAACTAATAACGAAACTATTCATTTAGTTATAATTTAAATAATATAAAGGGAAGGGTGAGATGGCGGTCCATCCCTCCGATGTAAGGTCAAACAACTAATCGTATACGGCTTATCCATATGATTGGTTGTTTTAACCTTTTTTATAAAATTTTTTGCTCTTTTATCCATGTGGGGAAAACGTATTTAACTGAAAAAAATTCCAGTTGCATCTCTAAGATGAGAAGTGAAAGGAAATCTCCAGATAACATAAAATAGAATGATGGGTGTTGTAAAGCTTCCCTAGTCTTTCCCAAACTGGGAAAAAAAATATTATTCATATACTTTAACCTATAACAGTCGGGCATATGTAAAAGATTTCAAGTATTGGCGTTTTTGTGTGATCGCTCCTCACCATAAGTGACCGAGTCGCGGGCTTGTAGCCCATATGCATTCAGATCCTGGCTTTTTAGTGTGCCTGCAGGATACGTGCATTCTGGGCTTCCATCCCTGAACACATAGGGCCCTAAACGTGAGAACCAATCTGTACAGCATCCAGCCCTGCCCGACCTCTGCGTGTTTCAGCCTGCTATAGTCTTTAATAGGTTGGTAATTATAAACTTTTCTGCTCTGTCCGTATGATAATTTTGGAAGATATTTTGCCCTGAACTATATATTGGGTAGTCTTGCAGTGGCAGTAAAGGAATCCAATTTGATTCAATATTTAGGAACATTTATAGCTTCATAGTTGAGTTGAAGTCCCCTCTCTCTTCTTTTTTTTTTTTTTTTCTCCCCTCTTATCCTCGCACTGTACTTGGTGTTTACCATTCTGTCCCGCTGGCCCTTGCAGCAACACTTGTCATGTCGGAGCTGTACGAACTGTGCCTCTTGTCATTCACTAAGAGTACAGCTGTGGTCAGTTTAATGAGGGCGCTTGTGACGGGTACTCATGTTTTGTCAGTCTGAGAACTTGTACTCGTCATTTATTTCAGTGTATGACAATAATGTACGTTACGCCTGGCTATTTCCAGACATTCCTTGTGTAACACAGAAGAAGCAGGTTCGATCATTAGTGTTGGCTTACAGAGTTTGGATTCATGGCAAATATGATGGTATGATCCCTTGGTTGTGGCCTGTAAAAGGGTCGTGTGTATGAATTCTAATGTAAGGGTAGCTAAAGACAGATGTCTTGTGAAAGGAAGAATTCTGCATGTTCATTCTGGATTACCTGGACCTGCCAGCCTTTGTATGCTACCCGCTGCAAAACTCCATAGAAAAGAAAACTATAGCTCGCACAGTTTTAGCATGTTGGAAAATCTGTAATAAAATGTGTTTTTAGAAAATCTCTAAAACATTGCAGACACGGCCTCAACAACCGTTCTCAATACACCTGACACCTCTGTCGCTGCTAAAAGCTACTTTTGTTCACATCTGCCCCATAGGCCGTATGCTCAGAGGCTGGAACACAATTTTGTGCTTTGGCGCATTATGTTCATTGGTACATTGCAGTGCCTGCGCTCTGCTTTTGCAATCCGTGTTTAGGGTGTCATTTAGGAATAGATTGACACCTGCAGCAGATCACAAACCCAGTGCTTTTTGAATGCGGTGCGGGAAACGCACACAGAATGTGGGCTTCCAGAACTGCGTTATGTTGTAAAGCGGCCTTAACCACAGGCCGACCGCTCACAGTAATTATACTGTGAAAAGGCAGCAGGTACAGGTACAGTCCGTGACATGACATGCACTTGACATCAGGCTGCGCCTGCAACCGCTGTGTCCTTCAGACATAATGGATTAATGTTACCGGCACCTGGCTGCTCATCATGTGTTCTCTATGATTTGGTCATAACGATCACGTTATTATGATGTATTGTAAACAAAACCACCATGAATGGTTTTCATTCATCACTGTTTACTTAGTGTACAGGGTTACTTGACTATGCAATTGCCAGGTAAAGTAGCACAGTGCTGAATAGCAAAAAAAGTGCCCTGGTCACGAAGGGGGTAAAACCTTCCAGAGGTTAGGTGGTTAGAGTAACACAACTTTTATTGAAAAAAAATTCCTCTGGGTAATGTATACTGCAAGGATTTAAAAAAACGTTGCTGCCCTGATCCACCTGTTTCTTTGTTTTCGGCTTTGTTTAGAGGTAAGTGTGATGCATACTAGCACATTATGACTTAAACTACCTGGGTGCCTGATTTTTATTATTTTTTGCGGTGTACTACGGCTTTAAGTTATGCTACGTTAACCACTTCCAGGCCTGCTCATGTCGATATACGTTGGCTCTTTGAAGAGGGATATCGTTGTTATGGCAGCATTTAGCTATCATAACCCCGGTGTCCTCTTCTTCAGTGAGCGGTCCAGTTTTGGATAAAAGTGGTCTCTGCCCCATATTCGCCACAAGATCCCTTTTATCGATGGCAGGAGAGAGCCCCCTCCTGCAGCGCTCCGGTGCCCTCCGCCGCTTACTGGAGCCGGCGGCAGAGGCGATTGGATCCTTCATCCTGCTTGACATGGAGCTGAGTGAGAGGAAGATGGACCCCCACCCGGCTCCATAACATTGCAGTGTCGAAGCGACGTCAAAACATCACTTCCGCTCATAAAGGGAATATTTTTTTTTTTTTTTTCAAATTTCATTTTTTTTCTATTGCCCTTTAGTGTAAATATGAGTTCAGGGGGTCTTTTTTGACCCCCATATGTCTTTTTAGACCCCATATTTGAGATGTCCTGTCATACTTTTTATTTTATTTTACTTTTTATATCTTTACACTGTCACTTTTATTCCTATTTCAAAGAATGTAAACATCACTTGTAATAGAAAAAAAAAAGCAACGCGTCCCGCCGAGCTCACATGCAGAAGTGAACACATATGAAAGCGGTGTTCAAACCACACGTGAGATATTGCTGCGGTCGGTAGAGCGAAAGCAATAATTCTATCCCTAAACCAGGGTTCGACACACCCCAGGCGCCATGTCGCCATTGCTACTAGAATTAGCAACCTGGCGTGGCACAGCTGGTGTATCCTGTGTCTCCGTGCACCCCCGCCAAGCGATCTTGTAGAATTTTTTTATTTTTTTTTTTTTTTTTTTTTTTTAAACCTCGCCTATGGAGATTTTTAAGGGTAAAAGTTTGTCGCCATTCCACGAGCGGGCGCAATTTTGAAGCAAGACATGTTGGGTATCAATTTATTCAGTGTGATATCATCTTTCACAATAAAAAAAATTGGACTTCCTTTACTGTTTTTTATTTTTTACTTAAAAAAGTTTGCTTGTAAGACTGCTGCGCAAATACGGTGTGACAAAGACTGCCATTTTATTCTCTTGGGGCGTTAAAAAAAAAAATAAAAAAAAAAAAGGAATTTGTTGGCAAAAAAACTGATTTTAACTTGTAAACACCAAATCTCGGAAAGATGGCCTGGTCCTTAAGTGGTTAAAGTGATTTTAAAGTCGTTTATTTTTTAACAAAAATGTTGTAGTTATCTGCTCTGTGGAATGGGTTTGTACAGAGAAGCCTGGATCCTCTTCTTCTGAGGTCCCTCTTTGGCTCTCCTGGCCCCTCCCTCCTGACTAGTGCAACTCCACGTATCCGTTCAGACACAGAGCTTCTGCCTGGTCCTGCCCCTTCTCTCCTCATTGACTGACTGAATTTGACAGCAGTGGGAGCCAATGGCACCCGGCTGCTGTTTCAGCCAATGAGGAGTCATTAAATATTGCTGGATAGGGAGGGGGCTCAGGTAAGGGAGGGACTGAGGAGGGACTTCTGTACACAGAAGGCTTTTTATCATAATGCATAGAATGCATTATGATAAAAACCTTCTGACTTTACAACCACTTTTAATGTTAAAGTGTCTCTAAAGGCTGAAGGTCTTTTATTTTCATTGAATGTATGTTATTGAATATATATTATATACTCTCCCGTTTCAGTGATCTGCAGATGAGCAGAAGCTCTCCTGGGTTTCTGCTTCTTCATTGGCTGAGAAACAGTGGGAGCCATTGGCCACAAGGCAGTGAGACGGGGCAGGGCTGAGCCATGCTCCGTGTGTGTCTCATAGACACATAGAGGTGGCTCGGATCGAGCATGTATGAGTGAACCATAACAACCAGCTTACTTTTGGAGGCACTTAGGGGGGAAGGGACAGGGACCCAAGAAGAGAATAATTGAGGCTGCTCCAGCAAGGTGCATGCTAATAGCAGGAGAGAGCAAAGTGAGAGAAATGAGCTCATTGGTCTTCTGCTTCTTTTCTTAATGCCCAGTCCCAAGGTAGGTTTGCAAAGGAGATATTTAAGTGTTGCTGAAGAGCAGTAAAGGAAAGTCTGCCAGACGGCTGTGTGGTGTAGCAGAGCTGTGTAAACCTCGGAATTTAATGGATGTATTTTAATTCTTGTATTTAGCTCTATGCCTTGAGCTCTGTATTTTTTATGCCTTCAGTCTTGTGGTTTAGTCGCCATCTTTGGTAAGGGCATTGCTTTCTCTGGAGCCTGGGTACATGTGCTATTATTATTGCAGATACTGATTACATAGTTGTGAAATAATTGTAGGAGGTGTGCCCTAGGCTGCGATGGGATACATTACATTGTCAATTTTGAGCTCACAACTGCTGTAGTATTTTTAGGGTTATTAATATGGTCCATGGATTGATTAAACGCAGTTGTAAAGGGGGTGGAACAAATTGGGCTAGAAAATCAACATGCCATCCTTCTTCTTTTATTTTTTATTTTTTTTATTTATTACAGCTGTTATGTTTTTAGTTCTGGGGCAGGCCAACATTTAGAATGTATGAAAGGGGGAGAGCTCTTTTTGTCCCTCCAGTCCTGGGATTTATACAACCCTGTCATATAGCATTACAGTAGTTTGTGGGCAAACTTCAAAACAACTTGAAAGTGTTAAGACGTTTGACCAGAACAGGAGGACTGAAAGCAGCTTCATGTATGTTCTATGCACCGTTTTTTTTTTTTTATTTTATTACTCATGATAATTAAGTTTACAAGGGTTATTGCCTCACTGGATACCAAGAAGGTTTTGTGACTTGGTTGAGTGGGGTTTTTATTTTTCTGGGAGGTGTTGCAAAGATTTGGGTTTGGGCCTAGGTTCCTATTTTAAATACCGTATTTATCGGCGTATACCGCGCACTTTTTTGCCCTGAAAATCAGGGCAAAATCGTGGGTGCGCGGTATACGCCGATACCCGCTTTCCTGCACCGAGTTTGAATGCTGCGCTGGCATATACAGAGCGCAGTACACTCGTGTATAGTCGGGCAGTCTCGGCTCCTCTCGCGCTTACGTCCTGGATGCGCGAGAGTAGCCGAGCCTGCCTATATACGAGTGTACTGCGCTCAGTATATGCCGGCGCAGTATTCAAACTCGGCGCGGGAAACGAGCGGGGAGGACGCCGGACCCGACAAAGAGGACACCCGAAGCCGCAGACGGACCAGACGAGGCACGCCGCGCAAGACACCAAAACTGTAAGTACAAAAATATTTTTTCCACAGGAATGCGGGTCCACATTAGGGGTTCGCGCTATACGCCAGAGCGCGCAATACCCCGATAAATACAGTACACATGTTTTATCAAGCTCCCAATGCCAGTATGTGCACTGACTGGATTTTGAATGCCTTCTGTCTTTATAGAAGGGTACCCGACAAGGGTGTTCGTTGTCACCTACAGTGGAGAAAACAATTATTTGATCCCCCTGCTGGTTTTGTAGGTTTTCCCACTTACGAAGAAATGAAGAGTATAATTTTTAGCATAGGTGTGTTTTCAATGATAGAGACAGAATATCAACCAAAAATCCAGAAGAAAACATGATACAAATTTTATAAATTTGAGTTGCAGTTCAGTGAGTAAACTATTTAATCCCCTACCAACCAATAATGTTTCTGGCTCCCACAGACTGGCTACAGTATGTGCTCATGTGCTACACACATTAGTCCTGTCCATTTAAAAAAAAAAAAGTGCTCCTAACTCATTATGTGTATAAGACACCTGTCCACAGAATCTTTCTTTCATTCAAACCTCCTCATCACGGGCAAAACCAAAGAGCTGTCATAGTATGTCAGGGACAAGATTGTAGACCTGGCATTTTGTTTATTTTTATATGAAAGCTACATGTTGGCTAATGTGTCCTATTACATGCAGGCATTGCATGTATTTACACTCTGCAATGTCCCCAACTTAGGGCCCTTTCACACTGGTACGTTTTTCCCGCGTTTTTGCTGCGTTTTCGCGGTAAAAATAGCGCTATTAAAACGCCCATAAAACAATCCCTATGCCCCCTCCATTGAAATGAATTAAAAACCGCTGTCAAAACGCGGTAAAAATGGAGCGTTAAAATCGCGGTAAAACACCGCGATTTTACCGCGTTTTTAATTAATTTCAATGGAGAGGGGCATGGGGAGCGTTTTAATAGCGCTATTTTTACCGCAAAAACGCGGCAAAAATGCACCAGTGTGAATGGGCCCTTATGCTCCTAGAAAAGCATTTTGCATTTTTTGTAAATGCGTATAATCGCTAAACGTGCGCATTAGGGATAAGACCTGCAGGGTGGGCTGGGGGCAACAGAAGAAACCAAGTACGTAGAATTGCAAAAGATGACGAACTGAGTAACAAAAAGGGTTTAAAAGGGTTGTAAAGGTACATGTTTTTTTTACACCTTAACCACTTAAGGACCGCCTAATGCCGATATACGTCGGCAGAATGGCACACCAAGCTTTGTGGCTGCGGCACCAGTGGACCCGATCACCGCCGGAGTCCTGTGATCGGTCACAGGAGCTGAAGAACGGGGAGAGGTGTGTGTGTGTAAACACACCTTCCCCGTTCTTCACAGTGGCGCTGTCATTGATTGATCGCCTTTCCCTATATCAGGGAACAGACAATGACGTCACACGTCCAGCTCCGCCCCCCTACAGTTAGAAACACCTATGAGGTCACACTCAACCCCTTCAGCGCCCCCTAGTGGTTAACTCACAAACTGCAATTGTCATTTTCACAGTAAACGATGCACTTTTATAGCATTTTTTGCTGTGAAAATGACAGTGGTCCCAAAAATGTGTCAAAATTGCCCAATGTGTCCGCCATAATGTCGCAGTCGCGAAAAAAATCGCTGATCGCCGCCATTAGTAATAAACAAAAATTATTAATAAAAATGCAATAAAACTATCCCCATTTTGTAAACGCTATAAATTTTGCGCAAACCAATCGATAAACGCTTATTGCGTTTTTTTTTTTTTTTTACCAAAAATAGGTAGAAGAATACGTATCGGCCTAAACTGAAGAAAAAATACTTTTTTTTTATATTTTTGGGGGATATTTTATTATAGCAAAAAGTAAAAAATATTGCATTTTTTTTTCAAAATTGTCGCTCTATTTTTGTTTATAGCGCAAAAAATAAAAAGCGCAGAGGTGATCAAATACCACCAAAACAAAGCTCTATTTGTGGGAAAAAAAGGAAGTCAATTTTGTTTGTGAGCCACGTCGCACGACCGCGCAATTATCAGTTAAAGCGACGCAGTGCCGAATCGCAAAAAGGGGCCTGGTCCTTTACCTGCATATTGGTCCGGGTCTTAAGTGGTTACTGCATTCTTCTAAGCATTAAGGTGAAAAACATCCAAGGATTAGCGACCCCCCTGTTTACTTACCTGAGCCCTGGAAAACCACGGAGCTTGCGACAGGGTCGCGGGCGACCACACGGCTCACATCTTAAAGGGGACGTATATATACGCCCACATGCGCAGCCGTGCCATTCTGTCGACGTAAATAGTCGTGCGCTGGTCGGGAACCAGTTAAACAAAATACATATAATACAAAATCTGAAAAACCAAAGCCCATAAAGTGAGAACGTGCAAAGTCCTTGCATTCCGTGCAACACCCAATGCTTGGATAAGGGGCACAAATATCTTCTTGCAGATCCAAATACTTATCGAGGTCTATAATCACATCTTGGCTTATCCAGCCTCCTCGTGGGGAACCGTTGATGAAAGCGAGACGCGGGTAATAGTCACAAGATATCCACAGAAGGCGATCCAACCGTTGATCATATGAAAAAACTCATTGTGCAAAGTCCAGATTAAAAATGGGCAATTTATTAAAATAATACTTGCAACTAAATTGTAATCACAGGCATTAGGAAATACACCTAGCACTCTCACGAGCGTCTCGATGTCGCCATTATTTCCTGCCCTGCCTGATTTTTGGAAGGACTTGCCAGTCCCAAGATGTGGTGGCTCCATTAGTTTTTTAGGCATTTTCCCTTTACTTTTACATGGTAATTCATGAATAACACACTTCATGTATTTGGGTGGCTACACTCGCTTCCCCACTATATCTATAAAGGGGGCCATGTTTGTCACCTTGAATTGGAGTGGCAAAATGTTCTATCTTTACCTCCATTACGCGGGGAATGGCGAAATTGGAAACTTACAGAGGGAGATACACTTTTGTGCTTACAGGAAGGTGATCGGGACACTGCATTTCGGGTAAGATCAACAAGTCATTTCTTGCTGAAAATGTTCTAAGCCTGAAAGAAAACGAATGCAGCCACCACGTCTAAGGACTGGTGAGTTGCAACGTGTTCCATTTTATTGTTCTGAGGTTTAGATATTCCTTTTACTTACAAGCCAGCCAGCTGAACACGATTAAAATCTGGAGTCGTGCAGTTGGTAGGGTGTGACCTCTGGGCAGTTTAAATGCAAAATTTCCATGTTTGACTTAAATATTTCTTTAATGACAGCTGGCTCATCACCAGCATGGCTGCTTATGCTGGGCAGTAGAATAATAGTGATGGTTAATGAAATCCAGTGCCAACCTATGTAGCTAAATGAGAACACCCAGTCACCAAGTAGGGATTATTATGTGAATTTTCTAGCATTTTGCTCCCTCTGATGTAAAACTGATAATAAAAGGCCTTGCAGGCAGTAATCAGCAGCGTTTCTTTCCTCTCTCTAATTGTGTTTGTGATACTGCTGTAGACTTGCTGGTCCAGCCAATCTTTGATTTAAAGTGTTACAGAAATCGGACCAGCAAGGCTGAACTGTAAACAATAAAATACTCAATCTGGGAAATAGAAAGCATATATGAATCCTGAAACACAGTGATTAAAGGTTTTATGTAGCGATGCAAATTAATTGCAGCTTTTGGGTTCTCTTATGTGTTGGACTGCAGCGCAAAATGAAAAGGATCTGTATTAACGTGGAAATGCCAAGTCATCAGTGCGCCTATTAGATGAGAAGAGGTAATAAGTGTTCTCAGCAGTTCACACAAATTCATGACTAGCTCCACTCAGAATGCTTTTCATTTCATGACTTTCATTTGGTTTTCTATCCTATCATATTGGGATATGTTTCAAGAAGTCGATTCTGTTTGCAGACATGAGCTATGTAACATCCTTATTTGAAATGTCAGTCCACCTAAAACTAACCTTCCATTCTTGGTGGGTGCAGGCAAATTATAGGAAACTGATTATGAGGGAAATATGGAGGGGGCTGTGGTCAACCTCATCCTGAAAATGCTAGTGCCTGGCTGGTCATGAAGATGCTTTGGCTTCTGCTGTTAATAAGGCACTGACCCATAAAGAGTAGGGCTCAATTTTTTTTTCTCCCATTGGCTGGATGTTTGTTCAGGATCTGAGATCTAATAATATTGCAGATATTGATCTTTGCTCTCTGTATGGAAGCAGTGGTCTCTCTGCAGAGTTCTACCATGCCTCCTGCTAAGACAGAGCTAGTGGTTTCCAATCTGCAAGAAAAGTGTGTTTTGACGATTTGCAGAGCTGTAGGTCTGACTTGGCAGGAAGTCTGTCAGAGCGCTCCGGAGAGACCACTGCTTTCACACAGAGAGAGGGTATTTGTACTCAGGATGTGACTGCTTTCTAAAGAAATGAAATGTAAGATTTTGAAAAACATTTTTGTTTAGATGCACCTGGAATGTATTTAGCTGATTTTAACTTTGGAAGTTTAATTGGCTTTAACCACTTAAGGACCCATTCACGCCGATATACATCGGCAGAATGGCACGACTGGGCACAATCACGTACCTGTACGTGTCTCTTTAAGCCCAGCCGAGGAGTCGCGAGCGCGCCGCCGCCGGTCCTAAGCTGCGGGACCCGATCGCCGATGGTGACCCGCGATCGGTCACCGGAGCTGAGAACGGGGAGAGGTGTGTGTGTGTGTGTGTGTGTGTGTGTGTGTGTGTGTGTAAACACACCTTCCCTGTTCTTCACAGTGGCAGTGTCATTGATCGTCTGTTCCCTGATATAGGGAAAGACAAACCATGACGTCACATGCCCCGCCCCCCTACAGCTAGAAACACATATAAGGTCACACTTAACCCCTACAGTGCCCCCTAGTGGTTAACTCCTAAACTGCAATTGTCATTTTCACAGTAAACAATGCATTTTTATAGGACTTTTTGCTGTGAAAATAACAATGATCCCAAAAATGTGTCAAAATTGTCCGATGTGTCCGCCATAATGTCGCAGTCACGAAAAAAAATCGATGATCGCCGCCATTAGTAGTAAAAAAAATGAATAATAAAAATGACCTAAAACTACCCCCTATTTTGTAGACGCTATAACTTTTGCGCAAACCAATCGATAAACGCTTATTGCGTTTTTTTAACGAAAAATATGTAGAAGAATACGTATCGCCCTAAACTGAGGAAAAATAACTTTTTTTTTTTATATATTTTCGGGGGATATTTATTACAGCAAAAAGTAAAAAACATTGAATTTCTTTTCAAAATGATCGCTCCATTTTTGTTTATAGCGCAAAAAATAAAAACCGCAGAGGTGATCAAATACCACCTAAATAAATCTCTATTTGTGGGAAAAAAAGGATGCCAATTTTGTTTGGGAGCCACATGGCACGACCGCGCAATTGTCAGTAAAAGCGCCGCAGTGCCGAATCGCAAAAAGGGGCAAGGTCCTTAACCTGCATAATGGTCTGGGTCTTAAGTGGTTAAAGTATAAAGATGGGGTCGGCATAAAAGCCAGATATTTTCTGAGCTCAGCCATTGACAGACTTGTTAGTTTACACCTGTGGACATCCAATCCAGTCTGCTAAAAACAGAGGGATGAGGATTGGATGGTAGTCGGGTGTAAACGGATAGACTGTTTCGTCTCCAACCGACCACTTATAGAGGAGAGCGGGCTTTGTCTGTGTCCACTTTGCATAACTGAAGCGGACATGGACAAGCTGAGCAGGTGGAGTCCACCCCATATGAAACGGGCCTAATAGAATTTTTTATTTTTTTTGCAACAAAAGTGTGGGAGGAACCACAACAAGACATGCTATCCAACCCACCCAAAACGTTGAGTAGCAGTGGTTCTCCTAGCTCTGCAAGAAAGTGAAGATTTTACTTGCAGTTTTCCAAAAATAAGTATCTAGCTTCTTTGTTTACTGGGTGCTCTTTGGTTGTGTTTTTTTTTTTGTTTATTTATAACAGAGAAACTGGTCCACATGGACCACAACAGCAGCAAGGTAACATCAACATTGATACAGATACTGACATAGAAACATATGTTCCCCAGTGAAATAGGACAGTTAAGTGGGACAGATGTGTAGGTGTCCACGTGAGAGTGTGCCTCGTTTTGGGTCTGCGGTAGTCCCAACTTAACGTTCATATGGTATAGTATCTGGGGGGTGTAAACAAGCCAAGATCCTTAGACCTGTGGATTCAGCCTCTCCTCTAGTTTTTCTTTTATCATAAAGAAGATCTAAAAAGGGGAGGCATAGTACCCCAGAGAATAAGAGTCGGGAGAGATCCCAAGCAGCAGAGATGGGGGAAGAATAGCGGAGGAGGAAAAAGGGGGGGCGAGGCGGTGTGAGGGACAGGTGTACCAGACTTGAATTTGGGTGACCTCCATTGAGAGCTTATTATCTCAGCAGAGCCTCTCGGCAACCAAGAGTCCAGGGTCACTTAGTAGGAGAGAAGGGGGGTGTCGCCAGTTATCAGGTATTCAAATCGGTTCCCCTAAGGCAGGGGTGTCAAACTCAATTTCATCGTGGGCCACATCAGCATTATGATTGCCCTCAAAAGGGCCGGTTGTATCTGTAAGATTAGATGTCCAGCGCATCCCCTCTCCTTACATTAGGTGCCAAGAGCTAACCCACCATCATAAGTTGAGTCCCTTACATCACAGTGCACCCCCCTTTCCTTATGCTGCTGCTGGGAAGAAGCTGGATGTATTGCTCAAAAGCAGAAAGTAAGGGTTGAGGAGGACCAGAGGAGGGCTGCAGCTGCAGGAGAGGTGAGAGGGCCACATGAAATGGCCTGGAGTGCCGCATTCGGCCCGCGGGCCTTGTGTTAGCCACCTATGCCCTAAGGGTTTGTCCTTCATCAGAATATTTAAACATATTCCATAGCTGCCACTTCCTGGAGTACACCTTCTGCCTTTGTTGACTAGTGTGAATCAAATCCTCCAATTGGCTAATGTCGTTGACTCTACGGAGCCATTGGGCAATGGTCAGTGGGTTCAGGGACTTCCAATTAAGCGTAACACAAGATTTGGCAGCATCCAAGAGGTGGCGAACCACTGACTTTTTGTATACCCTTGCAGGTACATGGGATGCGTGTAGTAGAAAGTAAGCCGGGTCTTCCGGCACTGTGTTGTCTGTACAGACAACACAGTGTTATACGCCAGTGTTATACGCCGGACTCCCCCCCCCCCCCCCCCAAAAAAGTTCTGCTGGTTGGATTTTTTTAATATAAATGACAAAAATGGTTTTGGTAAAAAAAAAAAAAAAGGATGATCACGATTAAGTGATCTACAGCAGTAACTCCAGTCCTCAAGGTGCTCCAACAGGTCATGTTTTCAGGCTTGCCATTATTTTGCACAGGTGATTTGATCAGTTTCACAACCTTAGTAATTACCACAGCCATTTCCTTTGAGGGAAATCCTGAAAACATGACCTGTTGGGGCGCCTTGAGCACAGGTGTTGAGAAACGCTGAACTACAGCACAGTAATGATTATTTGCAACTATGGGTATGAGCTACAGAAGAAGCCCAATAGTACCTCTTTTCATTTCCATACTTGTCCTCACTCTGAATGACCCCTCTGGTCTTTTCAATAAATTTACAGTATCAGCAGTTTGGGCCAGTGAAAGTACATAATTGCATTCTTCTACATTTTGAAACAATTGATATATTAGTATGTATGAGCTCACCTATTTCATTTCCACATTTGTCAAATATGCTTAATTTGTGTCCTCATACTCTGATTTAATTCCTTTAACAAAAACACATGTTTTGTGCAATCGGATATGTTTGAGCACAGACTGTTTCTAATGGCAATCCTCTAATGCCTCCCATCTGTGTGCCTATAAGGATCAGTGGATAGGTATGATACATTGCAGATTATGCATGTCGTCTGCCTCACCACGCCACTCTTGTCATTCATATTATGTTATTTGATTTAAAGCAGGCAACTTGTTATGCTTATAGAAAAGGTGGAATTTTAATGTAATCGTATTTTTAGTTACTAGGGAATTATAGATGTGTTAACTTTTTATCTCAGCTTGGATTCGGAAAAAGGACAAATGGACCTTGACCCCTGGTGGCCAAAAAGTGTCTCTCTGGCACTTGCTGTGCATCCCTCGCAGATTGTCGTCTGTTTTTCTGGCCTAGGTGCTTCGTCATGCCTGTGAAGGAAACATTTTCTTTAGACTGGGTTCTAGTAGTTTTAGATTTATTTTACTATTTTAGAATAGAAATTGCTGAGAGAAATCTCAACTGAGGTACAAGTAATCGTAACAGGGGGATAAACATGGAAGCATGGATTTGTATGTATGACCTTTTAAAGGTATCATGTAATGTGTCTCAAGTCTGACTGCTGGCAGAGCTTTCTTGCCGAGTATACAGAGCGTGTGTACGAGGCATGCGCTCGTCACATTCGATGCCGTCGCCACCATCTTGTTGCACCCTACCTATGCCTAGGAAACTACCGCGCATGCGTCAGTCATTCCGAGCATGCACAGGTTTCCACGGCGACCAGGTAAGTATACACACTCTCGGGTTTCTCGACAAGAAAACTGCCCAGAATCTAGATGAGAAAAATAGAGAACATGTTCTCTATTTTCTCGTCGTGAGATTCTCTGCAGTTTTCTTGTCGAGAAAGCCTTGAGTGTGTATACTTGGTCGCCGTGGAAACCCATGCATGCTCGAAATGACTTTGACGCATGCGCGGTAGCTTCCTAGGCATAGGTAGGGTGCAACAAGATGGTGGCAACGGCATCGAATGTGACGAGCGCATGCTTGTCGCACGCGATGACGTCACCACGTTTTCCTTTCAAGAGAACTGCAGTTCTTTTGAAAGAGTCTGTACACTTGGGCAGACAGAGATTCTTGCCAAGAATCTCGTCGGGGAAAACAACGTTTTTTTCCTGACGAGATTCTTGCCTGTGTGTACAGGGATTGAGTCCTGTCCACATTCAACTTCTCCTATAGCATACCTGCAGTGTTTGACCATTTCCTGTTCCATGTCAAAAGTGTCTATCAGTGTTCTGTAGCATTGCATTTCCTTTAATTTTCTATCTGCCCTTTAATGATATCGGAGGCCACATTTGAGGACCACTATATCAAGATAGTTGACCAGCGGCCTTTTTACAGATTTTTGTTATATTGCACCTCCTAAGTATTGTCTGATTTTAGATTCCTCCATCCCGACTGCAGTATACTTGATTATTTGATAAAGTGCACTTCTAGTGCTTTGACAAATTATGACAAATTATAAGCTGCAAAGCGAGTGGGACAAGTAGGGAAAGGTAGATGGCACCCTTGGGTTTTTCCTAGTCACTAATGCCTCGTTTCCACTGAGCGGATCGGTTCGGTACGCTATTTTGGGTGTTTCCATTATGAAAGTGTGCCATAAAACCGAACCGTACCGCACCATTCTGGGTCCTGCTTCTGGGGCCATAGAAAATAGAAAGGTTCGGTTAGGGCGGAGCTACAATACATTCCACTGATTGGTGGACACGCTAGGCATTTTTTATAAACCCTGTATGGTCCCTGAAGGTCCGATTTACAGTGGAAACGCTCACCAGAATAGACCGGACCATTTTAACTGTTCCAAACTGTACCGACCCGAACCGTTCTGCTCAGTGGAAATGAGGCATAAGATTTTCGGTCTTAAACTTACTGCTGCATACATGAGCAGATTACATATTGGCCTAAACTAATTAAGACTTTTTTTGGGGGGGGGGGGCATATTTATGATGGCAAAAAGCTAAACCAATATATTATTTTTCAAAGTTGTTGGTCTTTTTTTGTTTATAGTTTGTTTATAAAATAATAACCTTAGAGGTGATCAATTGCCACCAAAAGAAAGCTCCATTTGTGGGGGGAGAAAAGAGTAAATTTTGTTTTGGGTACAGCATTGCACGACTGCGCAATTGTCGGTTAAAGTGACGCAGTGGCGTATCGCAAAAAACGGTCTGGTCATTAAGGGGGCAAATCTTCAGGTCCTTAACCGCTTCCTGACCGCTGTACGGACATATACGTCGACACAATGGCACTCCTGGGCAGAAGGACGTATCTATACGTCCTCTTTAAGGAAGCGCCATTGTGCACATGCGCGCCGCGAGTTCCATGAACCCGAACGCGGTTCCCGCGGACTCTATCGCCGCCGGGATACCTACGATCGTCTCACGGAGAGATTGAGCAGGGAGATGCTAATGTAAACAAGCATCTCCCCGCTCTGCCTAGTGACCGTGACACAGAGCGGAGATCAGTGTCATGTCACACACAGCCCATCCTACCTACAGTAAGAAACACTCACTAGGGCACACTTAACCCCTACAGCGCCACCTAGTGGTTAACCCCTTCACTACCGGTGTCATTTTCACAGTAATCCGTGCATTTTTATAGCAAAAAAACTTGTCATGTGTCCGCCTTAATGTCGCAGTCACGATAAAAATCGCTGATCGTCGTCATTACTTTTAAAAAAATAAAATAAAAATAGAAATAGACGCTATAACTTTTGTGCAAACCAATCAAATGCTTATTGCAATTTTTTTACCAAATATATGTAAAAGAATACGTATAAAATGTATAGATTTTTTTTGGGGGATATTTATTATAGCAAAAAATATTGCATTTTTTTTCAAAATTGTCACTGTATTTTTGTTTATCGCGCAAAAAATTAAAAACTGCAGAGGTTATCAAATACCAGCAAAAGAAAGCTCCATTTGTGGGGGGGGGGAAAAAAGGACGTTGTAACGGTCACCACCGTTTACGACCTTCCATCAACTACGACAGCTCATCTGACACACAGACAAACCAGCAGGCATCCGATCCATCCCATTTCCCCAGAATCAAGACGAGACACGCAGCTCTGTATTTGTTTCAAATGAAGACAATTTTAATGGTTTCTTCTCAGCTTTTTATGCAGTTACAATCATGTGACAGTATTCAAAGGGACAATGAGATCTCCACCCCCCTAATCACACACTAAGGCTAATTACTAAACATTCTAGACGTGCCGGCATATAATTATCATGATCTCATCACTGCACATTCCTTCATTAACAGCATAACAAACAAAACACCATCACATAATGCTCTCTCCAATCCACATTGTTAGGCAGACGTTCTGTCTCCGACAGACCGGTTGACAAGTTCCATTCCACACACAAAACAGTATTTAGCATACATAATTAGAGGTCTGGGGGCAGACCTGGATTAACACCTGTCAGTTACAACACCTTTACACAAGGACAATGAAATGTCTTCCAGGCCCTGACTCAATTAGCATGTCACTAGTCCGGGCTAATCATAAAATGAGTCACTATTGACTGGTTGGGCCAACATCTTGCAGTATCTCAAAATCCTGCAATATCAGTGATGTCCCATCTCATGTAATACATGAATTATGATTCACTTGCCACCCCATGCCCAAAGGTCACAGGGTGGACTCAGACCCAAGAGTTATCAGTGACGCTGACACAGGCGTATCCCCCATCCTCACAAAGTCTCTGGGTGTCCCGGGTCATTCCGTTCATCCACTCTGCCACAGTGCCCACAGCTTATAAATCTTCTTTTTAAATATTACCACTATATACCTTGTGTGAGGTCAATATCATGTGACCTGGCTATCGCTGAGAACAAGAAACTGTTCTCTCCAGCATAAGACACAACTGAGCATGTGCAGGTTTAGGTTGGGTTACCTTGCCTGTTCTTTCCAAGGTAGACATTGAATGAGGGGGAGGATCTATGCATACAGGATAAAACAGCCTTTTTACACAATGCAGAGGATTAACCCCTAAAGTTCCACAATGAATATAACAAGCATGCTATTCTGCATGTACAGACAGGTTTTACTGTTGTGGGTTTAGTAACACTTTAAGGCGAGAGGACGGAAACTACTGTCTCTCAACAATCGCCCAACTGTAGGAAGTGCAAGGTAAAGTCCAAAAGCAAACTAAACTAGAGCCTTTCCCCTGCAGTGCCCCCTAGTGGCAGAAATGCATATTTGTCTTGTTTGAGAAATTGTGTTACTCGAATTGTATTTCAGGATTTGCTTTTCTTCAGCTGAGAGAACTTGCAATAATTTAAAGACTTTAAGGTCTTCATGTAATATGGTATGAATATAATGTTATAGTATTTCACAAAAGTGAGTATACCCTCACATTTTTGTAAATATTTTATTATGTTTTCATGTGACATTTTGCTGCAATGTAAAGTAGTGAGTGTACAGCTTGTATAACAGTGTAAAGTTAATGTCCCCTAAAAATAACTCAACACACAGCCATTAATGTCCAAACTGCTGGCAACAAAAGTGAGTACACCCCTAAGTGAAAATGTCCAAATTAGGCCCAAAGGGCCAAATCCTCAAAAGGGATACGCAGGCGGAACTGCTGTTCAGCCTGCGTATCCCTGTGCCTATCTTTGGAACTGATCCTCAGAAGCAGTTTTCCAAAGATAGGCAGAAGATCCGACATCTGTAAGAGACTTACACTGTCGGATCTTAGGATGCAGTACCGCATCCGCCGCTGGGGGCATTCCGTGTCAAATGCCGCCTAGCGTATGCGAATGAGGACTTGCGGAGATCCACAAAGCTTTTCAGCTTTGTGTTTTCTGCATAAGTTTACGTTTGCATACGTAAAATTAGTTCTGCTTTTACAAAGTGTAAACTAGTTACACCTTGTAAAAACAGACCTTTTTTTTCGATCGCCGCAATTTTTTTTAAATTTTGAATTTTTTTTTCGGCGCGTAACTTTTTTTTTACCCGACGCAACTTTATTGTCCCGTCGCAATCCACAAAGCCTGGCGTAGCGTAATTTTGCGCGCTGCCCGTCGGGAAAATGACGTCACGAGCATGCGCAGTACGGCCGGCGCAGGAGCGCGCCTCATTTAAATTGTCATCGCCCCCTGGAGAAGATGACTGCCTTGCGCCGGGAGATTTTAAGTTACACAGCCTGAAATTTCTAGGTAAGTGCTTTGTGGATCGGGCACTTAGGTAGAAATTTTAAGGCAGTGTAACTTAAATGGCAAAAGATAAGTTAGGCAGGATCTTTGAGTGTCTATTTTGTGTGGATGCCTGACTCCTAATGCTCTGTTCTACCACAAGATGGATTGGAGTCGATTAAAGAAGAGGATCAGAGAAGACAGGATCACACAGCCTTTATACACAATGCAGAGGATTAACCCTTGGGTTCCACAGTATAACAAGCATGCTTTACTGCATATACAGACAGATTTTACTGTTGTGGGTTCAGTAACCCTTTTACTATTGATATACATAAAGTTATGCACTTGGGGGCTAAGAATATGCATGCATCATACATACTAGAACAGCTGGGCGAGTCAATGGTGGAGAAGGATCTGGGTATTCGGGTAGATCATGGATTTGATATTCGCATATAATACCAAGCTGCAGTTTCTAAAGCTGGCAAAATATTTTCTTGTACTAAAAGAGATATAGTCTCCAGTGAGAGAGACATAATTTTCCTATGTACAGTATCTCGCAAAAGTGTAAATATTTTATTATCTTTTCATGTGACAACACTGAGGAAATGACACTTTGCTGCATTGTAAAATAGTGAGTGTACAGCTTGTATAACAGTGTAAATTTTCTGTCCCCTCAAAATAACTGAACACACAGCCATTAATGTCTAAACCGCTGGCTACAAAAGTGAGGACACCCCTAAGTGAAAATGTCCAAATTGGGCGACTCGTTGGCGTTCCACGATCTCGGGTGTGAATGGGGAGCAGGTGTGTTAAATTTTGTGTTATTGCTCTCACTCTCATACATGGCAAAGAATTGTGTTGGCTGTGAGTAATTTTGAGGGGGCAGCAAATTGACACTGTTAGGCCCCTTTCACACGGTCGCACCGTTCAGGTCCGCTTGTCAGTTTTGTCGGTGGACCTGAACGGCCGCTCCATACATCTCTATGGAGCGTCGGATGTCAGCAGAGACATGTCTGCTGACATCCGGCCCGACCCACTAAAATCAGACGGATGGCAATACGTCTCCATCCGTCCATATCGGATTGGGTGAGATCTTTTGAAAACAGACATGCTGTCCATTTTCATCAGATCTCTCCATAGGAGACAGAGGCGCTGCACAAGCCCCTCCCTGCTCGGTTTAGACATTAATGGCTGTGTGTTGTTAGTTTGAGTGTACAGCAAATTTACACTGTTATACAAGCTGTACACTCACTACTTTACATTGTAGCAAAGTGTAATTTCTTCAGCCATGAATAAGCACTGATTTTGTGCGAAACGTCGGCTGTCCCCTGTTTCTGTTGCTGTGATCTGGTAATGCTTTTGCTGTTCATTTAAAGCGGTGGTTCACCCTCCTTCACATCATTAGACCATTACATTCGGCATCGTAGCGCGAGCTACGGTATGCCGGTCTTAAATTTTTAATCCCCGTACTCACTGTGCTATCGATGATTGAAGAATCCGACTCCCGCGGGGAATGGGCGTGCCTATGGAGAGGGAGGATGATTGACGGCCGGCTCTGGCACGTCACGCTCCCCGAAGACAGCCGGAGTAGGTCTCGGCTATTCACGGCGCCTGCGCACAGGCTATGCGCAGGCGCCGTGAATAGCCAAGCCTATTTCGGCTATTTCCGGAGAAGCGTGACGTGCCAGGGCCGGCCGTCAATCACCTTCTCTCACCATAGGAACGCCCATTCCCCGGATTCTTCAATCATCGATAGCACAGTGAGTACGGGGATAAAAAATGTAAGACCGGCATACCGTAGCTCGCGCTACGATGCCGAATGTAATGGTCTAATAAAAAAAAAAATTTTTTTTTTTTAACAGGGTGAACCCCCGCTTTAATAAAAGACAACCTGTACGGTTTTTGGAGTGCGGCCATCCATCCTTCATTCAACCTTTATGCTTGCCTAGTGCACCGCCAGCACCCTTGGAATCCTGTACCAGTGCATGACCATATAGTAGACCCACCTGGAGCGGTGACTTTCTTTCTTCTACGTGATTTCTTCACTGTTGCCACATGAAAAGATGGAATAAAAGATTTACGAAAATGTGAGATACTGTACAATTATTACCAAGACCTCATCCTCAATATGTAGTTCAGTTTTGGGCACCAGTTCACAATAAGGATATTGGGGAACTGGAGCAAGTGCAGAGAATGGAAACCAAACTGATAAGAGGCATGGAGGAGCTCCGCTAGGATAAAAGTTTAGAGGAAGTGAATTTATTCTCTTGAAAAGAGGCAATTAAGGGAATTGTGATCATGGTGTATACATACATACTGTAATTGGTCCATATAACCAACTTGCCGTAGAGTTATACACTTTCAGGTCATTTACAGGGAGCATTCTGTCTAGAGGAAAACAGATTTATCCTTCGAAAAGGAAAAGGCTTCTCCACAGTTAAAGCTGTGAAATTGTGGAATAGACTCCTTCAAGAACTAGCTCTGACCTGCTTAGTAGATTTTAAAGAAGAACTGGATGCATTTCTAAATGCACAACATTTTCATGGATACTAACATTTGTAGCTAATAACACAAGGGGTAGTTGATCCAGGAAATATTTGATTGCCTTTTTGGGGAATCGGGAAAGTATTTTTTTTTTTTTCCCCACACTGGATCTTATTGGATCGTAATTTTATTAGTATTTTTTTGCCTTCCTCTGGATCAGGTGTGTGTGTGTGTGTGTGTGTGTGTGTGTGTGTATAGGCTAGTGTAGTGTATATGGAGTTTTTTTATTTTTCTTCTCTATTGGTTGAACTAGATTGACGTGTTTAATTTTTCAACCTGATTATGTCACCGTGAAAGCACATCTAATGATAATGAGAGCTAGGATGCATTTGCCTGATGTGACTGAACTAAATTCAAACTTCACTATCCAATCAAGTTCATTTGTTGAGATCCTTCAAAATTGGTACTGTGTGGCTCCCTTGATCATGTGATCAGTCATTGCTGAAATAAACGCCATATACCCAGCATCCTTTTTAGACAAGCGGTGTTGAAGACAAAGTTGGGAGAGTCTACTTGGGGACCTTCCAGGGAGTGTCCTATCCCATGCATTAGTCTGCCTGTATTTTGACCTCCAGCTCTGTGATGGCTTATGAAAGAGGTAGTGAAATGGCTCAAGTTGCAGTAAGATGAGGGTTCACAAGTATAGAAGTTATCTCTGTCACAGCAACTGACCTAGGAGGTCTGTAGAGAGAGGAAGAGAAAGCTGCCACAAACTACCACTGCTTACAAAAAGGAGGGAAAACATGCTCATTACATCTGCAGACTCTGCTTTCTTCTTAAAGTGGAACTAAACACATCCATTTATTGATTAAATAGTTATATTAAAGGCATCCCGTGAATGACAACTGTCACAGCTGCTTCTACTTTCAACCAAATTGTCAAACCATCAAATAACTGGTGCCATAACTTTAATAACTAATCACATGTGCAGTACCATGGCAACTGAAAATCAAACAGAGGGCAAGATGGCAGCTTCCTTGGCTGTAGAGGATAAGGAGGTTTTGCTGCAGAAGAGAGTAGTTTTCTATTGGGGGGCCAATATTGGGGGTCTATAATTTGACTGCACATTTTGATACAGAATTTGCAGTTTACAGCCTGTTTCCTCATTTTCATGGTGATGTTTCGCATACATTTGTAGATTGTTTGTTTGTGTAGCAACATGGCTGTCTGTATTTCAGGCATATAGCCAGCCTTCCTGCTGAACAGCTTGTGAGATAAAATCAGTAACTGGCCAAAAACTTCGAATGTGTATTGTTCTTGGTCTTAAGCAGATGTCTTGCACTGAGAGGAACATCAAAGCATGATCCTTTTACAGCACTGCTAAGGCGGAAGAAGAGCCTGCTTATTCAATGAGGAAATGTGGCTTTGCCCATGTATTTGTGTGTATTGTGGGGGTTAGCTCGAATGGGGATCACCTTTCCTGGGAAAAAAAAAGGCCGTCCAGACGGCAAGTCTTTCTTAAAAATTTGACTAGCCAGTTTTATTTAAAGGGTTGCATGAAAATCAAACAAACAAAACCGAAAATAAATCCATGCCAGCCAGGCACTAACTAGACACTTTAGGTACCTACCTCACAGGTGAGGGGAAGGGCTTCTCCCAGTCACAAACAAAACCAACACCATGCAAACCTTTTTCTTTCTATCAAAAAGCAATCTCCACTGTTGCTAGCTCTCTCAGGTTTGGCTTCCTGAGTCCCAGGCCAAGAGCAACCTCTTGCTCCAGTCCTTATTTATACCACCTGACCGGTGGTCACTAGTGGAGTGCAAAATCTGGTCTGGAACCAGCACTGCCAACCTTGCCTGAATGCCACCTCCAGTTCCCTGCATATAAACACATGCAAGGTGATGCATGGCGTCCATAATCGCCTCACCTTTCATAATGTCACAGTATATGTTTGTGTGTATCTATCTATCTATCTATCTATCTATCTATCTATCTATCAAATAAAATTATATTACATTAAGGCAAAGTTTTTAGAACACAGAGGCAATTCAGTAAAGCATTTCCAACACTTTTGTGACGATCTGCACATTCAAGAAATTCCTGTGCCAAATTCATTAAAGCCATGCAACTGGTTTCTTACTATTTCTGATGCTGGTCACAAGTTCAGGTGGTTCTTTTACTTTCTGGTACCATGTCAGTGGCAAATTCCTTAAAGCTGACAATCACCCTCAACCCTCCTCCCCTCTGCTGTGCAAATCTGGTCCACCCTCATGCACATCACTCAATATTCCTGAATATTCCTTTTATCCCATTGTTTTGCAAATCTATGTACACGACAAACTGTATGAATCGGTTCTGATATCGCTGTTTTGCTAACCTGACAGCTTGTTGTAAATGGGAAACCTTAATTTTGCAAATATTAAAGAGTCTAACTGCCAGCAAGAATAAGTCCTTACATTTAAAGAGCACCTGCCATTTCAGATCCATCATGGCAGTGCCTGTTAGCGGGCATCCACTCACTGCTGCAGCCACATCCCTCACCTTGTTGTGTCCCTGCCGCATCACCAGCCGTCCCATTAACCACCTCAATACCGGGCACTTTCACCCCCTTCCTGCCCAAGCCATTTTTCAGCGCTGTGACACTTTGACAATTGCGCGGTCATGCTACACTTTACCCAAATAAAATTTTAAGATTTTTTCCCCCACAAATAGAGCTTTCTTTTGGTGGTATTTGATCACCTCTGGGTTTTTTTTTTTTCCGCTATAAACCAGAGCGACAATTAATAAAAAAAAAAGGCTATATTTTTAACTTTTTGCTATAATAAATATCCCCAAAAATATATATAAACAATTTTATTCCTCATACATATTCTTCTACATATTTTTGTTAAAAAAATCGCAATAAGCGTATATTGATTGGTTTGCAGAAAAGTAGCTTTTTTTTTTTTTTTTATCGTGACTGTGATATTGCAGCGGACACTTTTGACACTATTTTGGGACCATTCACATTTATACAACGAACAGTGCTATGAATATGCACTGATTACTGTGTAAATGTGACTGGCAGGGAAGGGGTTAACACTAGGGGGCGATCAAGGGGTTAAACGTGTACCCTAGTGAGTGATTCTAACTGTAGGGAGGGGACTGACTGGGGGAAGTTACCGATCTGTGTCCCTATGTACAAGGGACACAGCATCGGTCTCCTCTCCCTGACAGGGATCCACAGAGATCCACGGTCCTGCTCAGTTACTGGGCAATCGCGGGTGTCGGCGGCCATTGCGGCCGCCAGTCATGCGCATCGGGTTCCTAGTAATGCGGCGGTTGCGCGCCCCCCCCCCCTAGTGGCTCTGCAAGGCGAGGACATCACATGGTCGCCCAGGATTCTCAAATAGGCAGGTTGAGGGGCTCCAGGGTTGTTTAATGAGGAGGAATCTGTTTGATCAGGTTCCGCCAAAGTTTGTAAAATCCACTTGGGGACCTGGAGATTCCACAGTGATATGGGTGGGATGGAATCTCCAATCCTGGGACTGGGTTTTGGAAACCGCCAGGAGTCTGGCTGGTTGATTGAGCAGGTGGGTCCCGGGCTTATAGTAGAGTCATGACCAGTGTTCTGGGCTCCATCCTCCCAAGGAGTCCAGGCAAGCAAGGGAGAAGCATGCATGTCTGCATGGTATAAACCAGGGATCCTCAAACTACGGCCCTCCAGCTGTTGCGGAACTACACATCCCATGAGGCATTGTAAAACTCTGACATTTACAGACATGATTAGGCATGATGGGAATCGTAGTTCCTGAACAACTGGAGGGCCATAGTTTGAAGACCCATGGTATAGACGGAGAGCCCAAAGCTGTGGGCTGAGCAGCACAGAAGCTGAGAGAAGGTACAGCGATTTGTACAGGAACTTTGGTATATGGCCAAGAGGGCTGAAGTGTAAAGCCTAAGCAGCAGTATTTTCTGAAGAGAGCCAGGTGGCTCTGCATTTTCGGTTGATTACTTTATTGCTGTAGCAATGAAACCCCCTGCGTGGGAAGTCTGGATGGACGTTTTTCTTTTTCTGTTGGAACCAGTGACATGTAACCATACCTTTCCAGAGCAATAGGCTACGTTCTAAGGTACCCAGGTTAATGACTTTGTCCATTGTTTGTAGACAAGGCTACCACTGAACAAAGAAAGAAGACATGCATGTATCAAGTGTCATTCATTGCTGCCTCTACCAATACCCGTTATTAAATGGATCACAAGTCGGCATTATTGACATACAGACACCATCGTGTCAGCACCTAGAATAGATTATGATATAGTTAGCCTGGAATCCTCCAAGTGACGACAGAGTTAATATAGCCTCGGATAGCACTGGTTGGTCTGCATTTGTTTCACAACATTAAAAATATGATCTACATTTCAGAATTGTGTGAGGCCTGGATATATTTATATGCATCGCTTTTGAAATGATGTACATTGTATCTCATTTCTGTCTGCAGCATCTTCTGCGTGTGTGTTTTTTTTTTTTTTTTTTTTTTTTAGTTCTAAATTTGGATGGGGGTGGAGAGGTATTAGAAAACATTTTAAGTTTTTTTTTTTTTTTTTTTTTAAATTGTGTCCCTGTTGGTGCGATTTTCTCTCTCCTATTTATCCCGGTGACCATTCTCACTGAGAGGGAAAGTGAGTGAAAATGGTCAATTTTGGTTTACCACCAAAATGGTAATAAAGGGTAGATCATATTTCTGGTGAGAGGATTTCCTCTTTCTCCTTTGGCTCTGGGACAAGAATTGAAGGGACATCTTGCCAATGGGACAGTTTACGTTTTATATTTTAACCACTTGCCGACCAGTCGCATACCTGGAATGTCAGTGGACGTTCAGTAGTTTATACAGAGATGATGCCTGCAGCTGCAGGCATTGCTCTGGTGTGTGTGGTGTGTGTGTGTGTGTGTGTGTGTGTGTGTGTGTTTGTTTTTTTTATTTTTTTAGAGCCGATGCTTTTAAAGGCAGAGGAGGAATCGGGGTTCTTAGAGACCCAAGATCTCTCCATAAAGAGTACCGGTCACTGACTATTGCTGTCGCAAAGGATGTTTAAATTTCTTGTGACAAGCAATAAAAGTGATTAAAAAAACAAACAAATTTAAAGCAACAGTGTAAAAATAAATGTAAAGTGCACACAAATGCGCACTTGTCTGTCTCACACGCACGGAAACGGCGATCGTTGCACACGTGAGGCATCATCGTGAACATTTGATCATGGGTAGTTATTCTAGCACCACATCTCCTGTGTAAATCTAAAGTAGTAACGTGTAAAGGCTTTTAAAGTGTTATGTTGTTTGTTACTGTTGCGCAATCTATTTACTTTGCTTAACATCTTTTATATTTAACAAAAATTGGATTATGTATTGTGTGTTTTTTATTTTATTTATTTGCATTATAGAATTCAAAAAAGTGTATTAAAAAAAAAAATGCATAACCCACCAATTCTCTGCTTTTAAACAAAATATATGAATATATAATGTTGGAGGGTTCTGAGAAATTTTCTGGCACAAAATACAGATTGTTACATAAAAACAAAGTGCCAGAAATGCCCTGGTCTTCACGTTCTTAAAGTAGAACTATGGCCTCTTATTTATTACAGGTACTTGTATAGTGCCATTAATTTATGCAGCGTTTTACATAAATATTGTTCATTTCACAAGGAGCTTACAATCTAAGGCAGGGCTTGACAAATTTGCTTGGAATCTAGGAGCCAGCTAAAAAAGTTAGGAGCCAGGAACGCGCCCCGTCAAGCTCGCGCGCAAGCGAATGCATACGTGAGTAGCGCCCGCATATGAAAGCGGTGTTCAAACCACACGTGAGGTATCACCATGATTGGTAGAGCTAGAGCAAAACATGCAACCTGTAGAATTTATGTGTGTGCGCACGGAGACAGGTTACCCCCTAGGTGAGAATTGAGAAAGTGGGAGCAGGTACTTGTAAACAATGGGTACCCGCTTCTCCAAAAAATAAAAGAAAACTGCAAGTGTGTTAGAGACAGGGGAGGAGGATGAACAGTACTTTCACTTTTGAGTTAAAGGGGTTGTAAATGTTCCTTTTTTTTTTTTTTTTTTTATAAATAAAATAAGCATATACTAACCTCCACTGTGCAGCTCGTTTTACACAGAGTGGCCTCGATTCTCTGTTTTCTGGGGTCCCTCGGCAGTTGTCTCGGCTCCTACCCCGCAAGAGCTTGCCCCCTTCTGGGAAGCGCTCTCCCAAGGGGGTTTACTTACGGGGGCGCTCTCCTATGATACAGTCGGCGGCCATAGCCGCCGACTTTATCACTCGGCCCCTGCCCCCGGCTGCGCTGCTATCAATCATCCAATGAATAAGCCGAGACGCCAGTGTGTTCACGACGCAGGACTTTTCGAAGGCTCAGGTAAGTAAATGGGGGGGCGGGCGCTAATTGTGAGATGTGTTTTTTCACCTTAATGCATAGAATGCATTAAGGTGAAAAAACATGTACCTTTACAACCCCTTTTTAAGGCCAGCTTTAAAATGGACATATGTCAAAACGTGTTTGTATGACACCTGGGCTGTGCCAGGAGCTCTGTAAATGAAGGGAGAAATACCGCACTGCTAAGTGAGAGTGGGGCAGCTGCTAGCACCAAAACCTATAGAAAAATATGTGCAAAAGGTAAAAGTAAAAAATGTGCTGCGCTAGAGGAGTGAAGACACCCTGGTGAACAGGGTGTATGAAGGTGATATAAATCAATATAAACACAATAAGGAAAATGTCATAATAGGAACATTGGCAAAAAATCAAGTGCGTATTAACAGAAAATTAATTGCTGTATATACGAACACCTCAGCATAAGTGACTAATGTTAGTCCAAACATCAATGAAATAAAATGATAAAAGATAAAATGTCAATGCGACAATGAGGCTGGTATTAAGAAATCTTCCAGCTGATTAGGAGGTGGGGTGTGGAGCTTGACGGTAGACTGGGAGATAAACAAGGAGACAATCCTATATAGATTAGTTGGATACCCTTTACATGTGGCGTGGACCCATATACCTTGCGGTCTGGATCAATCAAGCAGAGGCAAAAGTGATATTGCAACAGGCTCTTCCCATCAACGTCTCCGTCAGTGTTTTGTAGCCTCTCCCGTCACAAATCCTGATGATATCCTACACGTTCATGAACTCCCCGCAGCTTGCTGGTATATGCTGAAGCAGTAGTGCTACTCCTCCAAAGCTTGAGGGTATGTAAAAAAACATGGAAGAAAGCAAAAAAAAAAAAAAAGCCTCCACATGGCGTAGATCAGAATACCAAAAAAAGGGGGTTTTGAATCCACCAGCACTTCTCAACAGTATCAAATGAAATGCTTTGTGACATGTTCCACACAGTATATTGTTTATTTGAGAACATGTCCGTGTAAGAAACAATACGTTGGACGCACCATTAGAACTTTCTCTATAAGAGTTAATGAACATATCGCAAGCAATAAAGAAGGGAAAACCTAATCGTAGTGTGGCAAAAAATCAAGTGAGTATTAACAGAAAATGAATTTCTGTATATACGAACACCTCAGCATAAGTGACTAATGTTAGTCCAAACATCAATGAAATATGAAAAGAACTGAACGTAAGCTGATCTTATAAAAGAAAGTCTAGTGAAAAACTGCACACAGCAACAGATAAAATGTCAATGCGACAATGAGGCTGCTATTAAGAAATCTTCCAGCTGATTAGAAGGTGGGGTGTGGAGCTTGACGGTGGACTGGGAGATGAACAAGGAGACAATCCTATATAGATAAGTTGGATACTCTTACCGTGTGGCGTGGACCCATATACCTTGCGGTCTGGATCAATCAAGCGGAGGTAAGTATAAATGTTACAACAGGCTCTTCCCATCAACGTCTCCGTCAGTGTTTTGTAGCCTCTCCCGTCACGAATCCTGATGAAATCCTCCACGTTCATGAACCCCCGGCAGCTTGCTGGTATATACTGAAGCAGTAGTGCTACTCCTCCAAAGCTTGGGGGGTATGTAAAAAACATGGAAAAAAGCAAAAAAAGCCTCCACATGGCGTAGATCAGAATAACCAAAAAGGGGTTTATTAAAACACAGGAACCAAACAAAAATATAAAAATGGCAGATACAAAGTAGTAAACATCCGGCAATGGTTACACAAAGTGATCACAGATAAAAAAAAAAAAGCGCAGTGTAGGCAGCAGGCGTAGAACCCTATGCATTTCGTCCTATAGGACTTCTACAGGGGTATACACTAGCCAGCCACCTCTGCGCTTATATAGTATTATGGACTTGATTGAATAACTGAGAGGACGTTCCACTTCCTGGTAGGCGGGGTTGGCTTGCACCTCAAGCCTCCAATTGGAAAGCCAATCATATCACAAAGAAGAAAAGCTTCCACGGTGTCATGACAACCTGGGTGGAGCACAACTAACTATATAGGACGTCTGCGGGGCGTGACGGAAAGTGATGTCAGACATAGAGGCGGGTGAAACAACCAAGCCTCGTAGGTGACCTAGTGCAAGAAACACTAATTGCGTCGTCGCGCCGACGTAGGGGGTGTGGTTTAACAGAGGATAAGTATCCAAGCCTCGCTGTGATGCGAGGCAGGGGATAGGGGTTAAGTGTCTGACCAACGTAACGGTCAGGGTGGAGCATAAATGACTATGTAGATCGTATAGCGGGCGTGACAGAAGGTGTGGCTAGGGGAAGGGGGCGGATAGGCATTGAAGCCTCCGAAGTGATAATTAAGGTAGTTCAACAAAGGGGCGGACCGGTAACTAAGCCATTGCTGACCTACACAGCAGGAAAATTAGGTGCTGTGTCTTACTACAGACACCTAATCAGATAATAGGAAGCGCACCACTCAAGGTGTGGTGAGGTGTCTGGAGAGACGGACCTAGTCCTATCAAGCCACTCGAGAGGGTCAAACTCACACCGAGGATGTGATGACACCAACGAGTTAGTACATGTCGTTTAAATCAAAATAATGTTCAGCATGAGAGCCCTCATTTATCATTGTTACCGTGAGGGAGAAGGCACTGACGGGCATTCCCTGTATTGACCGGGACTAATGCCAAGGAACCAAGAAAAGTACAGATACCATCGTACCAATCATTGGTTTGCCATGAAACATTACTCTATTAATAAAAGTATCTCTTGCATTAAACGGGGATAATAAAATATAAAATGCAATCTACAACCTAATAATGAAATAGCAGACCAAGTTGGGTAATGGCAGAATGGAAATTCAGATGGAAAGCTGAATAGTATGGAGAGAGGTGACAGAACAAAAGGAATAGAATGGGGGCGGGGACATCACGATTGATTTATGAAAGCGTTGACGTCCCATTCCACATTCATTCCGTGAGGCGTGTACGTTTTTAATTGATGGATCCAGAAAGTTTCAAGCCTTGAAACTACCCTAATTTTTGACTCGCCCCTCCAATGAGGGATGAATCGGTCAATGACTTGAAACTTGGGACCAAGGGTTTTTTTTTTGATGGCACTCTAAAAAATGTCTAGGTACACTATGATTAGGTTTTCCCTTCTTTATGGCTGCGATATGTTCATTAACTCTTATAGAGAAAGTTCTAATGGTGCGTCCAACGTATTGTTTCTTACACGGACATGTTCTCAAATAAACAATATACTGTGTGGAACATGTCACAAAGCATTTCATTTGATACTGTTGAGAAGTGCTGGTGGATTCAAAACCCCTTTTTTTGGTATTCTGATCTACACCATGTGGAGGCTTTTTTTTTGCTTTCTTCCATGTTTTTTTACATACCCTCAAGCTTTGGAGTAGCACTACTGCTTCAGCATATACCAGCAAGCTTCCGGGAGTTCATGAACGTGGAGGATTTCATCAGGATTTGTGACGGGAGAGGCTACAAAACACTGACGGAGACGTTGATGGGAAGAGCCTGTTGCAACATCACTCTTGCCTCTACTTGATTGATCCAGGCCGCAAGGTATATGGGTCCACTCCACACGGAAAGGGTATCCAACTTATCTATATAGGATTGTCTCCTTGTTTATCTCCCAGTCCACCGTCAAGCTCCACACCTCACCTCCTAATCAGCTGGAAGATTTCCTTATAGCAGCCTCATTGTCGCATTGACATTTTATCTTTTATCATTTTATTTCATTGATGTTTGGACTAACATTGGTCACTTATGCTGAGGTGTTCGTATATACAGCAATTAATTTTCTGTTAATATGCACTTGATTTTTTGCCAATGTTCCTATTATTATGACATTTTCCTTATTGTGTTTATATTGATTTATATCGCCTTCATACACCCTGTTCACCAGGCTGTCTTCACTCCTCTAGCGCAGCACATTTTTTTACTTGTGCCAGGAGCTCCGAGCATAATGATTATTAGTGCAAGAGACCCAAGATAATTTATTCAA
This sequence comes from Rana temporaria, assembly GCF_905171775.1. Lineage (NCBI taxonomy): Eukaryota > Metazoa > Chordata > Amphibia > Anura > Ranidae > Rana > Rana temporaria. The sequence continues at coordinate 92,277,570 of NC_053490.1, forward strand.
AACCTATTTTGAGCACTTTCTATCATAGCAGTGGAGACATTTTTATGTATGTTATTACAAAGGTAAGATCTAGAAAGATAAATCATCATGTGGGAATATTATGAGTCCATGTTAACCAACTGAGAAATTTGTTGCGATCTTTGGGATCCTCTTGCAGGCTATTGACATATGTTCAGATATACAGTATCCGGCTTCTTATAGTCTCAAAGAAACCCTGTCACCAGCTTGTACTCCTTAACCCTATGACGATATTTTCCCTTGGTCCGAAACTAGAAGTATCAAAGCCCTTAAAGGGTAAAAAAAAGGTAAAAAAAAAATTCCCTAAATCGCTTCCTTTTTACCTTGGTGCAGTCCTCTTTCACTTACCTCATGCTTCCATTTCCCTTTTAAATGTCCTTATTTCTTCTGAGAACTCACTTCCTGTTCTTTTGTCTGTAACTTCACACAGTAATGTGAGGCTTTCTCCCTGGTGTGGAGTGTTGTGCTCACCCCCTCCCTTGAGGGGGGAGGGGGCGAGCAGGAGAGTCAGGACGCCCACTAACACACACCTCTTTCTCTATCTGCAACGTAGAGAGCGTCCTGACTCTCCTGCTCGCCCCCTCAAGGGAGGGTGCGAGCATGACACTCCACACCAGGGAGAAAGCCTTGCATTACTGTGTGTAGTTTGACAGAACAGGAAGTGAGGATTCCTCAGAAGAAATAAGGACATTTTAAAGTGAAATCGAAAGATGAGGTAAGTGAAGGAGGACTGCACTAAGGTAAAGGAAGATATTTAGGAGATTTTTTATTTTTTTTTGTTAACCTTTTACAACCCCTTTTAACTCCAACCTGCCGCTTTCTGCAGCTCTGGGGGCTCTGCAATCAAAAGTGAAAGCAGGGTGACATACCAAGCCTCCCTCTTGTCACTACACCATTCCCAAAATCAAGAGTGCCAAGTTATCAAAAGGTTTGGAATGTCAAGCCCTTTGAGCTCAACTGTTTGCTTTTGTTTGTTTCTACACGGATCTAAGTTGTTATATTGACCAAAAGATTTGCCACTTATAACATGGACCCTACAGTTCATGCTATTTTGTGATGAGATGTGTTGTGTAAATACTACTCCCTTCTGAATCTCATTCTACAATTTGCTAGTTTATATTGCTCAGGCAACGGGTGCTGGGCCCCACTGTTCTTTTATTCCTGCCAGGGAAGTGTATTTAGAGAAACATCCCTTTAAGTGGTCTTATTGACTTTAATGGTGCACTCAAGTTCCGCCCGAAGGGGGCATTTGTTTTTCATCCTGGCAGTACTTGAGCACAGCACAGCGCATCGCTTGCCTTACAAAAGAGATTCACACACAATAATTATTGATCTACGAGATCTCCCAACAGAACAATGTGCTGTGTTTTGTTGCTGCTTACCAGCTGCATAAAGGGAAACCTCACCCTACTCTAAAAAATAAGTCTGCAGTTACAATTATGCTAGTTGCTGACTTTTAAGGAGGAGACCCTTGCCAGACCAGTCAATTCTGTGCCTGGCTTCTATTCTCGGTCACCGCCATCTTGGATTTTGGAACTCACTGTGACTTTAATGTCTCGCAGCCCACTTCCCATTGCGCATGGCAGGCCAGTGCAGTGGGAAACCTGCAGCCTTCTGGGACTTGTTGCGTATTGAAGGAGGGATGCAATAGTGTCATTCTTCCCTAAACAAAACTTGAAGTGAGAGACTACCTGTGAAAATATTACCTTAAAACAAAATACATATGTGTTGGGGGATGGGGTGAGGGGGGGTTGCAGAGGATTGGTGATGCTTTCACCGTTTGGTGGAAGTACTTTTTTTTTTTTTTCTTTTTTTTCTTTTTTTTGCTTTGTTCCTTGGGCTCATTTACACTAGTGGTTCTTTAGCTGTAAAGGCAATGGCTCGAGATGTACACATGCCACGGCTGTGGTGTTTTAATATATAAATGCCCTGTCGTGTTCAGCAGGCATTTAGGTGAATTGGACTGCACTGCAACCCATGCTGCACCCATGTGCATTTTTTTTGGTTAGTAATCCAGCATTTAGGGGGTAAAACAGGTGGTGAAGAGGTCTCCTCACCACCTGTCAAGTGTAACACTGCACCATAGTTTACACCGCAAGTGTCCACCACCAGCATTAGCCCGTTAGGCGCTTTGAAGCTCCTTTTGAGTCTAGTTCACTCAGGCATCAGCTTGTATAAGAGCAGTGTGAACAAGCTTTTACAAAGCATTTACAGAGCTTTCAGCAAGCTTTGTCAATTCTTTAAAAGTACCAGTTACCTCCTATTTGGGAATGTTAAACGGATCTTTGGTTGTAAAGGCAGAAGAATTTTTTTTATCTTGATGCATTCTATGGGCACAGATTGACCTCATTGGCCACAGACTGGAATCACTGCCGGGCACTGTTAGGGCTGCACTGATAATCAGGGCACTGATTACCTGTACAGTCTCCCCTGTGAGGGGATGCCGTTGATCGGCTCTCCTCTACTCAGTCTGTCAGTGTGAGGTGAAGAGATGATTACTGGCACTTCCTTGTTTACATGTGATCAGCTGTGATTGGACACAGCTGATCACATGGGTAAAGGCCAAGTCATCAGCTCTTGGTGGAGATCGGGGTTGTGCCATGTCCCAGGGACACAGCAAGATTGTGGCGAGACTGGGCGACATCATATATTGCCGGTTCAGAACGAGAGCATTCCACCCATCGCCATTTGTCTATACAGCGGGTGGGAGGTGGTTATTGAAGCTGCTAGCAGGCTTCAGTACCACTTACAGCTTGTTAAAAAGCCTGATGAAGTCTGCTAGGAGCTTGCTTTGAAGTGTTAATCGGCACTCCTAGAAGGGCTCGTTCATGTTGGTGGGCAGTAATGCCATATTTTATCACCTCCCCCTTTAGCTGCAGGGGCCAGGGGGGTGTAGACATGCAGCAAGTTCAATACTTTGCTCCGTGGCTTTGGCTGGAATGATACCCCCTGACACTTTTGGCAGGCGCTACCACCCACCACGCATGACCCGTTCAAGTGACTGCAGCCATAATGCAACTGCCCTGCAGCTACATGCAAGTTTCAAGGGGTTAAAGCAGGCAGCGAGGAGTCGATACAATGCCTCCTTGGAGAATAACGCTAGTGTGAATCAGCCCTTGGGATCTGTGTTTTAACATTTGGATATAGGACCTAGAAGCTTCCCAAAAGCTTTCTAAAAGCTGGATGAAAGCTTCATAAAAGCTTGCTGTTCATGCTGCTCTTCTACAAGCTAAAGCCTGTGAGAACTTGGATACTGTAGAAATTGTTTCCTTATCTTTTCAATAATGAGCAAGTCAAAAGGGTCTTTCTTAAACCTTCAAGGATAATCGAAAATATATTTGCACTGTCATCTGGTTTATATAGCACTTTAAATATGTCAGTTGTATTGTGATTAGCATTATTATTTAATAGCTCACTGAATGCTGCTGATAGTCATTGTTTTACTTTCACACAAGATCTGCCAAACATGCATGACATCTCCATTAAAAAGCAATTACATGGCAAGTATTTTGACACTGGTTGCAGATTCTGTGATTGATGACATGTCACGATGCTTGACACATAATTGTCAGGATTACAGGCCGCCTCTGTTCTCATTTGAGAACTAATCAGAAAACATATGGGGATCTGTGTTTTTTTTTTTTTTTTTTCTCCTCATCTCTTTAAATCTAATTAGAAAGAAAGAAAATTCAAAAGTGAAGGGTATGTGTAGCTCTTATACTGCTATTCAGTTGGAGCACAGGAGACCGTCCTAAACATCCACGTATTGTTAAATGTGAACGGCCTAGCGAGGACATGAAGTCACCTCACTGGGGAGAAATTCCTATTGTATTCATTTATTTAGAGTCAGCGTTTTGTAGGGTCCATATTGAGCTGTTGTTGGTATCGGTTTCAAAACCGCTTCCATCTTGTGTTGCTGTCATGTACAGTATACAGTCTCTGGGGACAGCGACCTTCAACTGGTAATGCATAAAGCCTAGTACACATAATGAGACAATTGGATGAAAAATACCGCTTTCGTAGCAATATTCCGATAATCTGATCATTAGTACACAGCTTTCGATAGCCGATCCTGAAACCATCATGCAAATTTGCTTGAAGGGACAAGCATGAAACTTTTTCTCGTACGATAAAAGAACTAGCAGTTTAGAAATGGAAAAAAAATACATTGCAACACAATACATCACATAATTTCCAAAGTTGTATTCTTTCGTACGAGAATTTTCGTAAGTTTAGTAAACCCATTTCCATATGACACTAGCATGCAAACCCCCCTCCACAAAAGACAATCATTCGTCCGATATTCTAATTGTGTACTAATTGTGTACTTGTGTGTACTAGGCTTAAGTGATGATAAAGTCTTGTTTGTTATTTTTGGTTGGTTGTTGCTTTTGCACAGGGCAGCCCAGATTCTCCTCTTCTCGTGTCCTCCACCGGCGGTCTACTCAGACACTGAACCGCGGCCTGGCCCCGCCCCCTCTTTCTCCTGATTGGCTAACTGACTTTGACAGCAGCTGGAGCCAATGGCGCAGTTGCTGTGTCTCAGCCAGTAAAAAGGGAGAGTCCTTAACGGCCAAGTCTCTTGTACACCTCACTGGATCGAGATGGGTTCTCGGGTAAGCATAAGGGAGTCTGCTGCACACAGTTTTTTTTTTTTTTTTATCTTAAAGGGATTGTAAAGTCAGAATTTTTTTTTTTTTATCTTGATGCATTTAAATAAAAGGCCTTCTGTGTGCAGCAGGCACTAATAATTAACCACTTAACCACCAGCCGCCGTCATATAACGGCGGCAAGGTGGTTGCTTAACTGGGGGTCGCCGTTATTTAACGGCGCCCACCAGAAGCAGTAATGCGCGCCGCCTCGGGCGCGCACACTGAAAATTCTGTGCGCGCCGGGTCTATGAGACCCGGCGCTACACAGATCTCGGTAATTGACCGACAACCGCGGTCTTTTACCATGTGATCGCGCCGTCCAATGACGGCGCGATCACAGGTAAACAAACCGGCGTCATTTGATGACGCCGGTTCCTCCCTCCTCTCGCTGTACCGATCGATACAGTGTGAGAGGGGGGAGCGCGGGGTGTCAGCAGCGCTGTGGATGGATCTGTGACTATTGCAGTCACAGATCCATCCATCCCTGCATTAACCCCTGCAATACTCTGGCTTCCCTGTGCAATACTCTGCATTAACCCCTGCAATACTCTGGCTTCCCTGTGCAATACTCTGCATTAACCCCTGCAATACTCTGGCTTCCCTGTGCAATACTCTGCATTAACCCCTGCAATACTCTGCCTTCCCTGTGCAATACTCTGCATTAACCCCTGCAATACTCTGCCTTCCCTGCGCAATTACTCTGCAATACCCCCCGCGCGATAATCTGCAATACCCCCCGCGCGATAATCTGCAATACCCCCCGCGCGATAATCTGCAATACCCCCCGCGCGATAATCTGCAATACCCCCCGCGCGATAATCTGCAATACCCCCCGCGCGATAATCTGCAATACCCCCCGCGCGATAATCTGCAATACCCCCCGCGCGATAATCTGCAATACCCCCCGCGCGATAATCTGCAATACCCCCCGCGCGATAATCTGCAATACCCCCCGCGCCATACTCTGCAATACCCCCCGCGCCATACTCTGCAATACCCCCCGCGCCATACTCTGCAATGCCCCCGCGCCATACTCTGCAATGCCCCCGCGCCATACTCTGCAATGCCCCCGCGCCATACTCTGCAATGCCCCCGCGCCATACTCTGCAATGCCCCCGCGCCATACTCTGCAATGCCCCCGCGCCATACTCTGCAATGCCCCCGCGCCATACTCTGCAATGCCCCCGCGCCATACTCTGCAATGCCCCCGCGCCATACTCTGCAATGCCCCCGCGCAATACTCTGCAATGCCCCCGCGCAATACTCTGCAATGCCCCCGCGCAATACTCTGCAATGCCCCCGCGCAATACTCTGCAGTACCCCCTGCCAGTACTCTGCAGTACCCCTTGCGCAATACTCTGAAATACCCCCCGCGCAATACTCTGCAATACCCCCCGCGCAATACTCTGCAGTACCCCCTGCCCAATACTCTGCAGTACCCCCGCGCAATACTCTGCAATACCCCCCGCGCAATACTCTGCAATACCCCCCGCGCAATACTCTGCAATACCCCCCACACAATACTTTGCAATACCCCCCGCACAATACTCTGCAATACCTCCCGCACAATACTCTGCAATACCCCCGCACCATACTCTGCAATACCCTCCGCACCATACTCTGCAATACCCTCCACACAATACTCTGCAATACCCCCCACACAATACTCTGCAATACCCCCCACACAATACTCTGCAATACCCCCCACACAATACTCTGCAATACCCCCCACACAATACTCTGCAATACCCCCGCACCAATACTCTGCAATACCCCCCCACACAATACTCTGCAATACCCCCCACACAATACTCTGCAATACCCCCGCACCAATACTTTGCAATACCCCGGCCAATACTTTGCAATATCCCGGCCAATACTCTGCAATGCCCCAACACCAATACTTTGCAATACCCCCGCACCAATACTTTGCAATACCCCCGCACCAATACTCTGCAATACCCCGGCCAATACTCTGCAATACCCAGAAAATACTCTGGGGAAAAAAATGTGTTTTAACCACTTCCCGCCCACGTCATATGAGGTCCTTGACTTTGTGCAGGGATATCTAAATGATGCCTGCAGCTACAGGCATCATTCAGATATCATTTTTTTCAGCCGGCGATTCTCTACACCATAAGAACGATCATGGCGGCTGTTCCGCCTCTTGATCGTTCTTACGGGAGGCAAAAGTGGACGTCCCCACTCCCTTCGCCCTCCGGTGCTTCTTCTGACTCACCGCTGCGATCGAAGCCAGGATCATTTTTTTTTTTTTTGTTTTTTTCAGGCTTCCCAGCCTAGAGGTGAGATGTGGGGTCTTATTGACCCCACATCTCACTGTAAAGAGGACCTGTCATGCTATATTCCTATTACAAGGGATGTTTCCATTCCTTGTAATTGGAATAAAAGTGATCAAAACATTTATTTTTGGGGAAAAACGTGTCAAACTAAAATAAATAAAGTAAAATGAACAATAAAAATAAAAAATAAATATTTAAAGCGCCCCTGTTCCCGCGTGCTCGTATACAGAAGCGAATGTGTACGTAAGTCCCGCCCACATATGAAAACGGTGTTCAAACCACACATGTGGGGTATCGCTGCGAACGTTAGAGCGAGAGCAATCATTTTGGCCCCAGACCTCCTCTGTAACTAAAAACATGTAACCAGTAAAAACATTTAAAACGTCGCCTATGGGTATTTTTAAGTAGCGAAGTTTGGCGCCATTCCACAAGCGTGTGCAATATTGAAGGGTGACATGTTGGGTATCTATTTACTCGGCGTAACTTCATCTTTCATATTATGCAAAAACATTGGGCTAACTTTAATGTTTTTTTTTTTAAAAAGCACAAAACTGTTTTATTTCCCAAAAAAATGCGTTCGAAAAATTGCTGTGCAAATACCATGCGCGATAAAAAGTTGCAACGACCGCCATTGTATTCTCTAGGGTCTTTGCTAAAAAAGCATATATAATGTTTTGGGGTTCTATGTAATTTTCTAGCAAATAAATGATGATTTTTCCATGTAGGAGAGAAATGTCAGAACTGGTCTGGGTGCTCCAGAACGCCTGATGGTGCTCCCTGCATGTTGGGCCTCTGTATGTGGCCATGCTGTGTAAAAGTCTCACACATGTGGTATCGCCATACTCGGGAGGAATAGCAGAATGTGTTTTGGGGTGTATTTTGTGGTATGAATATGCTGTGTGCGAGAAATAACCTGCTAATATGAAACTTTTGTGGGAAAAAAAAAAAAAAAAAAAACCTTGATTTTGCAAAGAATTGTGGGAAAAAATTACAACTTCAAAAAACTCACCATGCCTCTTTCTAAATACCTTGGAATGTCTTCTTTCCAAAAAGGGGTCATTTAGGGGGTATTTGTACTTTTCTGGCATGTTAGGGTCTCAAGAAATGAGAAAGGCCGTCAGTACTTCAGATGTGATCAAATTGATAAATTTTCAGTAATTGGTACCATAGCTTGTAGACCCTATAACTTTCACCCAGACTAAATAATAACCCAATTTTTTTTTTTTTTAACCAAAGATATGTAGCAGTATACATTTTAGGCCAAATTTATGAAGAAAAATTCATTTTTTGCAAAATTTTATAATAGAAATGAAAAAAAATTCATTTTTTTACAAAATTTTCGTTCTTTTTTCATTATTAGCGGAAAAAATAAAAACCGCAGAGGTGATCAAATACCACCAAAAGAAAGCTCTATTTGTGGGAAAAAAAGGACAAAAATTTCATTTTGGTTACAGTGTTGTATGACTGAGTTATTGTCATTCAAAATGTGAGAGCACCGAAAGCTGAAAATTGGTCTGGTTATTAAGGGTGTTTAAGTGCCCAGTTGTCAAGTGGTTAACAGAGCTTCATCTTTGTTCAGCCATGTCCATGGGTGTGTCGGCCGTCCGAGACCTCTCCATTGGCTCCTGCTGCTGTCAATCAAAGCCAGTCAATCAGGAGAGAGGGGTCAGGGCCAGGCCCCAGCTCTGTGGCTGAATGGACACAGGGAGCTGTGACTCGGCTCAGGGGCCCCCATAGTAAGCTGCTTGCCGTGGGGGCACTTGACAGGAGGGAGGGGCCATGAGCACAGAAGAGGCACCCGAAAAGAGGAGGATCTTGGCTGCCTTATGCAAATCCACTGCACAGGGCAGGTAAGTATGACATGTTATTTTTATTGAGGAAAAAAAACCCACAAGACTTTACATTCACTTTAATGCATAGAATGCATTAAGATAAAACACCTTCTGCCTTTACAACCACTTTAAAGGGGTTGTAAAGCTTTGTGTTTTTTCACCTTAATGCATCCTATGCATTTAAGGTGAAAAAACACTTTGCAATCTCGCCCCCCCCCCCCCCTGTTTTACTTACTTAAGCCACAAAACTCCTGGGCTCGTTCCCGCAATGGTTTCCCCCTGCTAGAGTCGGCTCCTCATTGGAGATTGATAGCAGCGCAGCCATTGGCTCATGCTGCTGTCAATCACATCCAATGATGCGGGGGAGGGGCCGAGTGATACAGCTGGCGGCTATAGCCGCCGACTGTATCATGGGAGCGCGCATACTAGCTAACCCCCTTGAGAGAGAGCTTCCCGTGAAGGGGGTTAGCGCTTGCGGGGAGGATCTGAGACAGCCGCCAAGACCAGGATCTGGGCCACTCTGTGCAAAACGAACTGCACAGTGGAGGTAAGTATGACATGTTAATTTATTTTTATTTTTTTAAACCGAAGCCATACAACCCCTTTTAAGAGACCGTTGTTCTCAGACAAAGTTCTAATGGTTTTAGCAAGTAATTGGGTGCCGTAACAAATGGTAACCTATCAGAAATCGCCACCTATCAGCATTGATTTATGACTGGCTGCCATAGATGACTATTCATCAACTCCCCACTGTCAAAAGAAAAGATTGCATAAAAAAAGGGTCAAAATAGAATCTATGAATACTTGTTCACAGGTACCCACAATGGGTCATCTTTTAGTGTTTTAACTGGGTGGAAATGCTAGATACTGTATGTTTCATAGGTCATTATAACACGAGATGAGGGAAATCCTGAAATTAAGTCCCGATGGGTATAATTTTGAGGACCACACTTGAGAAACGCCTAAAATGAACAGCTGTCCAAAATTCTAAATTTAAACAGTAACTGTTTGAAAATTGTTTTTAACATTTTGTACTCTCCTTTGACTTGGGAAGAACAGATGATATACTAGACACTGTTTGGCATGCTTAAAAATCTTGTATTACTTACACAAAAATCAGCTTGCATAATATAAATGGCGTGCCTATTGTCTCACAGAAGCTGTTTTTCTTGGGTCAGGTCGGAGAAGGTGTTATGACGAGATCCTAATTTGTTTTGTTTTTTTTATCCATTTTGGAGACCTTCTTTGCACATGGATAAGAAAATCTGCTTTTTAGTGACTTTCACCTCCCCTCCTGCTGTCTTGAATCAATAGAACACATGCCACACAAGCCAAAGGCATTCCATTACGTGCGTGTGTGTGTGAGGCTACAGAAGTCTAACAATATCAACTTGGACCTTGGTGTATGTGCCTATTGCACTTCTGTGCATTTGAAGCAGCATTTTATCATCCAAGCAAATACAGATAGAATACATTTTCCCAGAGTGTTCCTTATAACAATGCACTGAAATGATGTCCTGTGGCCAACTTAGTGTCGTCAAATCCACATCATTAACCACTTAAGACCCGAACCATTATGCAGGTTAAGGACCTTGCCCCTTTTTTGAGATTCGGCACTGCGTAGCTTTAACTGAGAATTGCGCGGTCGTGCAACGTGGCTCCCAAACAAAATTGGCGTCCTCCCCCCCCCCCCCCCCCCCCCCCCCCCACAAATAGAGCTTTCTTTTGGTGGTTTTTGATCACCTCTGCGGTTTTTATTTTTTGCGCTATAAACAAAAATAGAGCGAACATTTTGAAAAAAAATGCAATATTTTTTACTTTTTGCTATAATAAATATCCCCCAAAAAAGATATCGCAATAAGCGTGTATCGATTGGTTTGCGCAAAATTTATAGTGTTTACAAAATAGGGCATAGTTTTATGGCTTTTTTTTTTTTTAACGTGACTGCGACATTATGGCGGACACATCGGACAATTTTGACACATTTTTGGGACCATTGTCATTTTCACAGTGAAAAGTGCTATAAAAATGCACTGATTACTGTGAAAATGACAATTGCAGTTTAGGAGTTAACCACTATATCGGGGAACAGACGATCACTGACATTGCCACAATGAAGAACGGGGAAGGTGTGTTTACACACACCTCTTCCCGTTCTTCAGCTCATGTGACTGATCACGGGACAGCGGCGGCGATCGGATCCCGCAGGGCGCGTTCATGGAGCTTCGGACCGGGTCGTAAGCGCTGGGCTCTTAAAGAGGATGTACAGGTACGTGCTTGTGCCCAGCCGTGCCATTCTGCCGACTTATATCGGCGTGAAGGGGTCCTTAATTGGTTAAAAACTGTCGGGACTTTTAGCATTTAGCAGGGCGCTTTCAACCCCCAAGAAGGGGTTAAAAAGGGGTTAAAATCGCCCTCGATTCAGCGTTTCCAAATCGCTTTTCAGGCGCTTCGGAAGCGGTGGCCATTCATTCCAATGGGCAGGGGCGGTGTATACACTGCTCCCACACTACCCAAAAGATGCTCCTCGCAGGACTTATTTTCCCGCCCTGCAAGCGCACTGCCCTAGTGTTAAAGCCCTAGGACTTTCACACTGGGGTGGCATGAGAGGCAGTTTTCAGGCACTATTTTTTGTGCTAAAACACCTGAAAACTGCCTCAGTGTGAAAGGGGTCTTAGTCCTTTTAACACAAATGACAACCAACTGCTGTTTATGCATTGCAGTTAGTCAGAAGGAAAACCCTCTTTGTGCCACTGAAAACAAATTGTTCTATTTCTTTTGTGGAGTAGGCTAGAAGGTTCAAGTGGGTCTGCACATTGCAGACAGGGCTCACTGAAAGCTGGGGCTTTTCCAACTTTGTAATTACTCTGATTAGAAAGGTTCTTCCTGGACTTTGAAATCTCTCTAAAAAATGAACATTACTAGCTGATATGATGGGAGGGGCGTCACAACAGCGTCTAATCTTCCCTGTTTGATCTTGTGATGTGAACACGACCCGGAAAATATGTGGAAGATTGTCTGGAGGAAAATGATTGAATTAGTGGGTAGGAAGTTGATTGCTGTTTTGTGCTGAAGTATGCCAGGTGAGTTAAGTCAACACCAAGATAACACTATTATGCATGGCAGTGTGTAACGGCATTGCATTTTTCTTATTCCTTATTGCTTACTAGCCAAGTTGTTGGTTACAGAAAGAATGTCCTGTTAAAGTGGTATTAAACCCAAAACTATAAATGCTAATATGTTGCAGCTTGCCATCCTTGGATGTGATGGCTGCATTCATTTTCTTTATTTAGGCTTTTTTTCTCCTCTCTACCACATGTATTACCGTGCACCCACTCTGAATGAAGAAGCACAGGGAGACAGCAGCATTGTCAGTCTGGCTGGAGGGGAGTATTAGGCCCCATGCACACGAGACGCTGGTAAACTCGAGTTCAGAGGCATTTGGGCATTTTTTTAACACATCTAATGTTATCCTATGTGTCCATGCACACATTCACGTTTTTTTGCGTTTTAAAGCAGTTGGGTTTAGGCTCGTTTTTTCAGAAGCAAAATTTTGGGTACAGACGCAAACGTTTTTGCATTTCAAAGCTTTGGGAGGGTCTACAATGTCTTTGTTATGAAAGCTGATAGCCGCAAACGCGGTAAAACGCAGCTAAACGCTGCAAAACGCCACGAAATTCGCGGCAAAAACGGGCGTTTTAAACACCGGTTTTTGCCTTTGAAAACTTGAGTTTACATGTGTTTGCATTTGCTTCTCGTGTGCATGGGGCCTTAAGGCTCATGTACACACAGACTTGACCGCCGGCTGTGGGAAAACACAAAACCTGGCAAAATTGCAGCCGATAGTCAAAACGTTCCCATCCTGTATGTGATTCTTCCACGCTCAGAAGAGGGAGGTTAAACCTCCCCTAAACGCAGCAGCTTCTAAACTCTTGTAAAAGCCTATGTGTACATGGACACATAGGCTTTTATAGAATTGAGTTTAGGAGCTTTGGAAAAAAAAGCAGCACATGCTCCTAAACTTGAGTACTGTACTGGACATGAGCCCTTGGATGGTCTAGCAGATTTAGATACACTAACAAATTGAAGCCAAACTCCATCTCACAATCCTCAGTTGCAACAGTTTTTTTTCTTTTGGGATATAGGTTTTACATGAAGAAAATAAAGCTGGCCACTGCAAGTAGTTCTGTCAGTGGTAAATGGTTTGTCTCAACACTGAAGTGGTTGTTGACCCACTTCTATAAAATCATCTTCTCCCCTCTGTACCTTTTTAATAAGATGTGTCCCTGTGCCTTCTGTAAAAAAATTGCCGATCTGTACTGATATAAGCTGGCTCACACCTTCAGTGGGTAGGGCCGAGCCGTCCTGCTGACATCAGCAGGGAGGAGGGGGAGAGAAGAAACGGAGAGCCGACAATCAGCTGAGCGCCTGGAGCCGCGCTCATAAAAGGTACAGATCGGTGGATTAAACAGGGACACATATTACTAAGGTACAGAGGGGAAACAATTATTTTATAGCAGATAGAGAGGAGCAGAACCTCGCTGGTACGAGCAGGGAGGGGGGAGGAGGACACAGACACAGGGAGAGCTGCGGCTGACGGGATCACGCAAACAGGCCATGGTATAAGGGGCTTAGCAGCCATGATTATAGTGGTCTGTTAGCAAGAGGGAGGGTAAAGCCAGGCAGGATCAGACCATTTTTTTTAGAGTATACAGGGGGCCAAATTACACAGCACAAGCACTGTGCTGTATAACATGCTTTAAAGAAAAAGTATCTCTGAATTTCTTTTTTGGGGGGTTAACAAATGCTTTAACTGATACATTTGCAGGAGAGCCTTTTCTATTGGGAAAATAAATAAATATATATTAAATAATGCAACCATCACCCTTAATGCCGCGTACACACGATCGGTCAATCCGATGAGAAAGGTCTGATGGACCGTTTTCATCAGACCAAACTGATTGTGTGTAGGCCCAATCTCTCCCTCCCCCAGGACAGTAAGTTGAAGGGGAAAAATGTGCCAGAAAAATGTAATCCCAGCTAATTGACTTTCAGCCAGAGTAGGCCTTGGTCAGGGAGGATTGGATATGGCCAGTAGACATCCCAAGGCTCCCTTAGCTGACCAGAATTGTTGAACATCTCTTATATGTCTATTTTTAGTCCTTGCAAAAAGAAAAATTCTAATACCTGTATTGGACAGGTATCTGCTATGCCAAATGTGACACCAGGGGGGGGGGGGGGGGGGATTTCGAAAAGCGGAAGTTTAGTTTTTGGGTGCTGTAATTCATTTCTAATATTCAAAGCAAACTTCCCCATCCGTCCAAGTCTCCTTGTTTTTAATTTAAACAAAAATCAGTTTCAGCACCCCCTGTTGAAAAACACCACATTTTTGGCTGTGGCCATCTTTGGTAAGGGCAGATGATTCATGTAGCATTTACTTCCTGTATTCTGCCCTTAGCTGAGGCATGTAGGCAACCCCTCATGACGATTCCTGGGACGTATGACATAATTTGCCTAGGCCTAGAAATGCAAACCTACAGTTGAACCTCGGATTATGAGCATATTCCGTTCCAGGAGTATGCTCGTAATCCAAAGTACTCGCATATCAAAGCAAGTTTTCCCATGGAAGTCAATGGAAAAGGAAAATAATTTGTTCCGCATTGACTCAATGGGATGCAATACCGAATGCGGCAAGAGGTGGGGGGGGCGCCATAGAGTGCCGAAAACGTCCGAAAAGGCCCGAGGACACTTTGGCTTGTTTCCTGCACCACCGTATCTCGGGCCAAATTAGGTGCTACAGGCCTATTTTCGGCTCTGCTTGGCTTCTGCGCCCCGTCCTCAGGCCAAATGAGGTACTGCAGGCCTATTTAGCTTTAATTCTGCTTGTCTTGCGAGTCAACACTCGCAAACCGAGTCAGAATAAAAAAAAAAAAAGTTGCTTGAAAATCAAAACGCTCTCAAACCAAGTTACTCTTAAACCGAGGTTCCACTGTGGGTTATAACTAGCAAGTATGATATTCTTTCCTATCTATTTAATGCTAGAAATTTAAGGTCCCCCCCCCCCCTTTTTCATAGAACCTAAATCATATGTGTTTGTTGTATTTTATCTTTAATTATCCTGCCTCTTCATGATGCAAATTAAGTGCCAGGAGTTCAGCCTCTTCTCAGGTCTAGAAATCCTTAATCTATGTGTTTGCAGCTGAACGGGTCCTCAAAAGGCAAGTGAACTGTGTGTTCTAATTGGTCCCATAAGGTATCATTGTCAGGTAAGTTCAAAAAGAATAACCAGGAGAGATCAAAATGTAAGTGGTATGGCTAATAAAATAATAGCAGTCTAGAGGTCTGTAATTCCTTCATGGATTAGATACACGATATTTTTCTGGCACCGAGTTCAAAAAACCCTATCCCCTTACTATTTGTAATTTGACTGCAGTCATGCATAGGCTTGTTGACAGCTGTTTGCTGCTTGTCTCCTGTGTAGCTGGAAAGGTAGACTGCTACCTTTTTATTGGAGCTCAGCAGGGTGTTCTCACACCACTCTTCACTGCATTTTCTTTCTTTTGTCACCCTTTTTACTTATATTGCTGAGCTTCACTGGCTTAACCTCTCCTCCTCTCTTGCTACCACTTCTAGTTATTATAAGTGTTCGTTACTGAGCAAAAAAATGATTATGAAAAAGTATACAACCCCCCCCCCCCTCTGTTTTTTAAAGTGCATCCAAAATGCAGCCCTTGTATACATTGGGGAATGCCACCTACCTGCTCAGGGCTTCAAATTTACCCAAGCCTAGTTATAGTGCACCAGTCCAACCCACTCCCCTTTTGACATTACTTCTGTGAATTACTTATGTTTACCTGTTTGTAATGCATGAGGGATATTCCAAAAAACACCCATCGTAGGTTCCTTGCTTATTTTAAATACAGAATGCAGTTGGATCCCAGTGTAAGCATTAGGAAGTTATATGTGTCCTCCTGATTTAAGTTTTAGCAATCTTGCAGGTTTTAATCCAACTGCTGATGCGGCAAACAGACAGAGCTAGTTATACAGCACAGACTTTAGGAAACCTATCCAAATCTATAGAGCGCTATATGAATTCTTTATGCAAAGGATTACAGATTATTGTAAATTGCATGAATGTTCTAATTGTCGCAATATTTCACTGAATATTGCTGAGTAACCTTACATGCAGACCAGTAGCGTATATCAATGAATACATGAATAGTAGCGTATATCAATGGCTTCACACCAGTGCAGTCAGTTTCAGAAAAAAAAAAAGTAGAAATTGCTGCATTTTATTTTGCACGGGACTGTAATGGAACACAGTAAAATGCATAAAAAATGCACTGGAACACACATGCCCTAATTTTAGGTTAAAAAAAAAGGGGGGGGGGATGCAATGGACTGCATCAAAATTGCACCAAAAACGCACTGGAATGCCTCAAAAACGCACATGCATAAAGGCATCGAGAATGCATCCGGACTGCTTTTCTTTGGTGTGAACTGGCCATTAGGGTCAGTTAACACCACATGCAGTCCAGTGCTTTTTTTTCTGCATCAAAAACACAAGAAAGTAGGTTATATCATTTTCAATGGCATAGTTCACACCAGTGCAGTCAGTTCCAGTTCTAAAAAAAAAAGAACAGGCTGCATTTTTCCTGCACTGGACTGTACTGGGACTCTGTAAAATGCATCGGAACGCACATGTCCTTAAGGTTGAGAAAAGAGGGGGAAAAAATGCACTGGAACGCATCAAAAATGTACATGCAAAAAAGCATTTGAAACGCATCTTGACTGCATTTCTATGGTGTGAGCTGGTCCTCCTTACTTTTTTTCTGTGTTGTGTTGAAGGAAAATGGAATTCTGTGCATCCAAGATTTGATTAGACACTCTAAACAACTAAATGCGGCTAAACTTGCTTTAACCACTTGCCAACCTGCCACTGTGCATATACTGTGGCGTACGGCTTGTGCAAATAAAATTGCATACATACTAGTTTAGGGGCATGCTGCGCTCCGACCTTACAACACAGCGGTCCGGTAAATGCAGCAGATTGTGGATCCCAGTTCTCTCGGCCCATTTATTGTACACAATGTCATCAAAGCTGTTATGAATGAATTTTATTCATTCATAACAGCTATGTTTCCTATGCTGTGATTGACCCACAGCTATCACATGGTACCTGGGCCAATCACGTCATCCTGTGTCATGTGATTAGCTGTAGTTAATCACAGATCACTCTTGATCACAACTGTGATCCCATTCATGCCAGTCAAAAGCTTTTTTCTTTTTAATTTATTTTTCACATACTGGCACCAGGTAGTGTCCCTGATCACCAACACATCCAGTCATATGATGACACTACTGCACTGGTGACAGTATGTGTGTAAAAAAATAAATAAATAATAATAATATTTTTTTTTTATTTCTTACTTAAAAAATAAAATAAAAAAAATAATGGTGACAATTAGGGATGAGCCGAACATTCCCCTGGTTCGGTTTGCACCAAAACATGCAAACAGGCAAAAAGTTTGAGCGAACATGCTCACACAATTAAAGTCTATGGGACACACACATGTAAAATCTAAAGTGCCTATTTTAAAAGGCTTATATGCAAGTTGGTACCATAAAAAGTGTTTGGTGACCCGGGTACTGCCCCAGAGGACATGTATCGATGCAAAAAAAAAAGTTTTTAAAGTGACCGTTTTTTCAAAAGCAGTAATTTTAATAATGCTTAAAGTGAAACAAAAAAAATGAAATCTTCCTTTAAATATTGTGCATGGGGTCCTCTTAGTCTACCTGTAAAGTGGCGCATCAAAATTACATTTCTAAAGGAAAGAAAATAATTTTAAACTTGCTTGTGGCTGTTATGTAATATCGCTGAAAAATCAAGGGAAAAATTGGCGCGAGTCCTCCCCCCAGGTCCATACCAGCCACTCTGGGTCTGGTATAATATTTAAGGGGCACTCCAAGCCCCAAAAAAAGACAGCGTGACCCCCCTCCCCCCCAAAAAACCATACCAGACCCTTATCCAAGCAAGCAGCCTGGCAGGCTGCTTGCCCTCAACATGGGGAAGGTGCTTTGGGGTCGGGAACATAGACTCAAGCTGACTGAGTAGCAATACAAATTATTTTAATTCTGAGTTCCCAATTCCGAATTATATGTCACTAGTTCCAGGTTCCGAATTGTGAATTCCAAATTCTATGTTCCACATTCCGAATTCCAAATACTAGGCAAAGGTGGTCAGAGTACTTGTTGATAAAATACAAATGATCTTGGCCATCAATAGAAGCAGTAGACTTAAGATCTGAAATATACATATTTTATGTGCTTAAAGGAGATTACATTACTAGTTTTGGAGAGCCCAGGTCTCTGTGTGTGTGTGTTATTTTATCTACCAGAATTGATGACTTGTTTCTGAACCACAAAAATTTTGTAGATTGAAAGTAACATTAAACGTATTTTGTTCCCAATTTTCAAGCCTGACCTAGTTCATGCCAAGTCTGAAGGAGACCTGAGCTAACTTGATATGTTATAAATAAGTCATTTTCTGTAACTGATTCAACCTTAGGCAAAGTTATGGCAGTTTTTGGCTTTTTTTTTTGGGTGTAAAAAAAAAAATATATCAGCGCAGTTTTACTGCTTTTTGCACTATTTTCAGCCCAGTTTTAAGCTGGCCGCACGTTTTTTAGCCGGTTTCTTATTTTGCTGAAAATAACCCCCGCATATAGATTTTTTTTTTTTCATCAATACATGGACACATTTTTTTTGTTTTTATAATTTATCATCACTACCCTGAATCTTTGTGACACCCATTTGGCTAACAATTAGACCCCTTTCACACTGGGGCGTTATTCGAGCGTTATTCAAGTGTTTTTCGAGCGTTATTACAGTGTTATTACAGTTTTTTTCGAGCGTTATTACAGCGTTATTACAGTGTTATTCGAGCGAAGCCTCATCTGCAATCCCAATGTGCTGGTAAAGCACCGCTAAGACCCTAAAGTTTTAGGGCGTTTTTGCAGTGCCTCAGTGTGAAAGGGTAAGGCATTTTTACTGCGTTTTTCAATTCATTTCAATGGAGAGGGGCGTTTTTGGAGCGTTTTTTTCAGCGCCCAAAAGCTGCTCCAAAGATGCTGCTTGCAGGACTTTTCTCCACGCCCTGCCAGTGCAACGCCTCAGTGTGAAAGGGTAAGGCATTTTTACAGCGCTTTCAATTCATTTCAATGGAGAGGGGCGTTTTTGGAGCGTTTTTTTTTCAGCGCGCAAAAGCTGCTCCAAAGATGCTGCTTGCAGGACTCAGTGTGAAAGGGTCCATTGAGATGCATGGAGAGTGTTTTATGAGCGTTTTAAGAGCGTGATTTTTAACGCTAAAACGCTGTAAAAACTCTTCAGTGTGAATAGGGTCTTAAGCATAATGCACAATTAATGCCCGCTCAACAGAATGTCATAGTTGAGGGCTAAACCTGGGGTTTCTGTACATTGTATGGTCATTCCTATTATGTCGAGCTCGGAGTATTATTGGCCTCTCTTCCCCCTGCAAGGAAAAAGGTTAAACTGATAATCGGGTGGATTTAGTGATTTCAGTAGCAACTCGTGTTAACTGTTAACCACATTAAAGAGCCCCTATACAGAACACACAATGTGCAACCATTAGCCCAGTACCACCCCACTGCCATCCATCTGTAAATGGTTTGTGACGCACAGCCATGCCCTCTTTTCCCATTTGTTCTTGTATCATAACCATATTGCCTTAGTTTGAGCAAATGTCTCCTGCCATATACTATGGGGATAACTGCAGATTTTAGTGTGTGTTTGTGTGCGTGTGCGCGTGTGTGTGTGTGTGTGTGTGTGTGTGTGTGTGTGTGTGTGTGTGTGTTTTTTTTTTTTTTTCCTTTTTTGTGTGCCAATCTTTACATTATATAACCTGGCATTAGCATGGATTGTGTTCCAGTTCTGATCCTAATCAAACCCTGCACTGTAAAATAAAGTGAGCGATGCTTGATCCTGGTAGTATATTAATTATCGGCCCTTTGGCATATAGTGTTCAGTCCTAAATTTGGAAAGCTATTTATGCCTAGGTTTAGAAAGTTATCCATGTCTAACTTTAAAAAGCTTCATCAAATTATGAAACTTCAAAGAAGGGTGTTACAATTAGGAGTGTTGTGTCTTTTCATGTCTGTCTGTCTCCTTGGGTCTCCCTGAACAAGTGTTTGTAAACAAAAATGCACACATACATAGGCAATGGCAAGGTATCCTGCCCTATCATTATTATTTTTTTTTGGGGGGGGGGGGGGGGGTGACGACGACGACAGAATTTGAGCTGAAGACCTACCTTTAAAGTGTGACCATACTTTAGTAGTTTGAAGTTGAATTATTTTCTGTTACAATATTGCAGTATTTTTTGTCGCCTGCCTCTTTGTAGGACAGTGAACCTGGAGTGAAGATGATTTATTGTCCCAGAAAGGAATACATCTGTTAGTAAATGTAATAATTGCTTAAAATGTGATCTTGTGGTTACTTTAAAGCGGAAGTAATGTTATCTATAAAAATCTTCTCCCTGCAAGGTAAAGTCATAATGTGCTAGTATGCATCGCACTAGCACATTATGAAAGACTTAAATTGAAACCAAGTCCTTCAGTGGCACGCTGTCACCGCTGACAGGGCTTCCATCTTCACCTGGTCTTTCTTCTGGGTTCGCTGGCGCCGATACTTTTGGCTAAGCCTGGGAGCAGAGCACAGGGGTGGGCAGGGCCAAGCCCAAGCCAGGCTGTTTGAATAGCTCTGGATCCAGCACACGAGTGTCCCCCTAGGAAGTGGTTTCCTATGGGGGAAACTTTGTGGGGGGCCCCAGAAGAGGCAGATCAGGGCTGCTCTGTGCAAACTCGTAGCACAGAGCAGGCAAGTATGACCTGTTTATTTTATTGAAAAAAAAAAAACCTTAACGTGTTACCAAATCAACAACACTACAATCAGTCTGTGTATGCCGTAAAGCATGCTTGTTCTACTCACTTTGCAACCTAAGGAGTTTATTCTCTGCATTATATAAAAAGGCTGTTTGATCTTGTCTTCTCTGATCCTCTCCTTTTACTGTCCTCAATCCATCTGCTGATAGAACAGAGCCTTAGGAGGCACTCTGCACATGCTCAGTTTGGTGTGTATTGTTAGAGGATTTTTTTTTTTTTTTTGAGAGGGTGCACAGGGCCAATCAGCACTGTCCAAACAGAGGGTCAGGGGTCATTCAGCCTTTACAGGATCTTAAACATTTCCCAACTCTTCAGAATATACCTTGATTAGCACACCTGTCAACCTTTTGCAAGCTGCAGCCATAATGTTGACTCAGCAACTATATAGTTTGAGGGTCTGCATTGTTGGATATTGTGTGGACCATGCTTGTGCAGTGTGTTTTTTCGGCGCAGCCACCATTCGTCTTCACAGCCGAGGGACAGTTGTCATCCATAAAAAGTAGATGCCCAAACCAGTACCTTCATGGCAGGATTGCCAGGTATTATTTTACATTTAAAGCTTCTTTTTTAAGTTGCATTATGTTCCCTGTTTTCTAGTTCTTTGCTCTCGCTCGAAATCAACGTATTTAAAAACAATATTTGGGTTTCGTGAAAAATAATTGACCCCCCACCACCCATAATGTTAATTTTAGCCTAGTAAATTATAGAAGAGATTAGAGCTGCAAGATTAATCGTAAAAAAATCGCAATCTCGATCCAATCCCCTCATGATCTTGATCTGGCATTTCCACGCCAGATTAAGCCATTCTATGCTCACAGCTATCAAAAAAAAAAAAAAAAAAAGAAGCCCGGCAAAGTTTAATCGCAACATTGCTCAGTGCTGAGAGATAAATAGAGCTATTTGTATCAGTTTGGTTCTTTTAGATCAAAGGGATGCAAACGGTCTGCAAATGAGGTCAGTTAAAGCGGACCTTCAGTCATTTTTTTTTTATCTTTCCATCTATTAAATCTTATGCCCTTATTGGTTTAACTTTGGATAGTAAAACATTTTTTTTCTGCCAGTAAATACCTTTTTATACAGCCCACTTCCTGTTTGGTAATAAGCATTGGCTTATGACCTCATGCACAGCTAGCGCGCTCTCTCTCTCTCTCTCGGGGGTGGGGGTGAGTCATAAGAGGGCCAATGAGAGCTGCAAAGCAGGAGGTGTGCCTCTGTGTAAATCCATGAAGTGAACAGGCAGAGGTTTCAGCTGCCCACAGTTAAAATGGATGCAGCCAGACCGCAGTTCCACTTTAAACCACTTGCCTAAGCATTTTTCTGACATTTGTTGAGAAGTTTGTATTTGCACAGCGGTCTTTTAAAAGCCATTTTTGGGGAAAAATAGACTTCAATTAATTAAAAATAAACGAAACGGTAAAGTTAGCCAAACTTGTTTTTGTATAATTTGAAAGATGATGTTATGCCGAGAATCGTGATCTTTTAGTCTAAGAAAAAAAATTGTGATTCTCATTTTATCCAGAATTGTGCAACTGTGGCAGAGGGAACTCCAGTCTTTTTGTTAGGTTCTTTCGTTTTTTCTTCTCCTGGCCCAGATAGAGGGACTGACGACAAGGAGCTGCTTCAGGGGGCCATTAATTAAAGGGGTTGTAAACCCTCAAGGTTTTTCAGCTTCATGCTTTCTATGCATGAAGGTGAAAGACCTCCTGTGATGCAGCCCCCCAGACCTCCCTTTTTACTTACCTGAACACAGTCTTTTCAACGACGGGGACGAGCACACCAGCTTCAACAGGTATCTCGTGTTCTGCTTTGGATAGATTTATAGCAGCGCAGCCATTGGCTCTTGCTGCTGTCAATCAAATCCAATGACGCAGGCCAAGTCCTGCTGTCCGTGTCAATGGATGCTGGACACAGAAGCGCGCCCGCACGAGTGTCCTGAGGGCTCTCCAATGGGGCACTCGAAGAGGAGGACCCAAGAGCATCGCTGACTGATGCCAGAAGAGGAGGATCGGGCCACTCTGTGCAAAACCAACTGCACAGAGGAGGTAAGTATGATGTGTTTTTTTTTTTTAGTTTTATAAAAACATGCCTTTTACATATCCTTTTAAGCACAGAGGAAGCCTGCAGGACCATGGAATAAGATAAGCATTATATTTTATTGGAGCCCCTGTAGACTAAGCAAGCATTATGTGTGTTTGGCGTTGGGACCCAATGCGATTTATTTTTGCCATGTGGAGTTCCGCTTTTAAGCAAAAAAAAACTTCAAATAATCCACGTGTTTATAAAGAAGGTGGCATTTGTAATGGAACTACCACAGCTAGTGCACGTTTGGTGCTTTTACCTGGGACTGCACTCCTCTGGGTTTGTGGCCGACAGGAAGCATGTAAGCTTATAGCTTGAAAGGTATTTCAGACAAAGTACTTCAATCACTTTCAGATTCTGTTGACATCACATACAGGAACACTTCTGTCTTTCTGGCCGAAGGCAACTGCCTTTAATAGGTAGATGGGAATTAATACATCACACAACTTGTTCCCATGATCTGTGATTAAGCCGTTACAAGAGTATAAATCACGTAGTGATCTTAAGTGGAATCCTGATGAAGAATATGTAAGCTCAGTTGAAACCGGTTATCTTGTTCAGGACAGTAATTGCAAATAGCCTTATATGCCTGTGACACAAAATATGACTGGAAAGGTTCTTTGATTTTGCATGCAATAGAAATTCCTCGGATTGTAACACGTCTGTGAAAGTAGCCTCTAGAACCTGTGATAAGCGAGTGCTAACCACCATCTTTTCACCGTATATACTAATTGGCATGTCGTATTTTTTCCACTTCTATAGAGCCCATGAAGGCCTACTTTACACTGTCAGTTCTTGCAAGCAGTTTTTGAGCATGTGCAAGGGCCACCTGCTAACGTCAAGTATATGTACATTCGAACAATTAAATTGCTCTTATTTGCTGTTAAAGATGCCCTTTATACCATTGAGAAGAGTGTTTTTTTTCGTTTCTGTTCTATTAGTGCAAATAAATACCTGTTGATCCTGCCAAAATCTAGTGCTGTCCTCAGTACTCTATATTATTCTATCATACAGGATTTATTTAGCGCCAACAGTTTGTGCAGTGCTTTACAACATCGGTGAAGACAGTACAATTACAATACAGGAGGGATCAGAGATCCCTGCACTTTAGAGCTTACAATCTGGAAAGGGAGGTTAAGTGGAACAAAGGATAGTAGCTGTGGGGGATGATCAGATGGACAAAATGAAAATACAGTTGTTAGATGTGGGTAGGATAGGCTTATCATAAAAGAAGGGTTTTGCAGGGATCGTCTAAAAGCTAATAGAGGAGGAGATAGACGGACAGGTTGGGCTAAGGAGTTCCATAGGCTTGGAGAGGCTCTGGAAAAGTCCTGGAGATGAGCTTGAGAGAAGTTGATGAGCGCTAGAGAGCAGGATGTCTTGGGAAGAACGAAGACAATGATTAGTCTGGTATTTTGAGACTAGGTCAGTGATGTAGCTGGGGGCATAGTTATGGATGGCTTTGTAGGTAGTTAGTATTTTTTTAATTTAATTTGTTGGGTGAGGGGAAGCCAGTGGAGGGATTGAGAGAGAGGAGTAGCAGAGACTGAGCAGTTGGTAAGGTGGATGAGTCTGGCCGCAGCATTCATAATGAATTGAAGGGGGGAGTATGTAGCGCTAAACCAATGAGTATATTGTTATTTGCCCTAACTAGTTCTCCTCTGTAAACTACAGATCACTTCTCCTTTGTGTTATGGTGAAGAGGAGAGGGTAGAATGTTCTGTAATCCTGTCCTAGGGTGACAATCAATGACAGGGAGCGTGTTACTGGCATATCACCATGTAAAACTGAAGGGGGGGGAAAAATGAAATAATAAAAAAAAACAAAAAAACAAATGCAGCTACCACATCTAAAGACTGTTTTATCAGCAGTTTTTTTTTCTGACCTGCAAGGTAAAGCCATAATTTGCTAGTATGCATCGCATACTCGCACATTATGTGAAACTTGCCTGAAAACAAAGCCTTCCAGCAATGCAATGTCATCGCTGGAGGCTGCTTCCATCTTCACCCGTCTTCTATCAGTGTCCAGCTTTGTGACTGGCTGGAGCTGCCATGACATCACTTCCGTGCAAGGCACAGGATTCTGGGGGGCATGCACGGAGATTTTGTGGAAGAATTTTTTATTTTTTTTAATTATGTATCTGTGGTCACCAAATTTTGTAAATCTACTCCTATAAGTTTTTTATTTCTTGACAACTAGAAATCGTGGAGTGTTTTTGTGCTCACCCTTTATAACCCCTTATGGAGTTTATATTTTACTTGCCCACTTATAGTGGGAGTAAACTCCTTTTGTATGATTTTTACCTATAGGTAAGCCTATAATGAGGCTTAAAGGAGAAGCCCAGCCTGAGCTTTTTGGGCTGGGCTTCTCCTCTGGGTCACAGGTGTGCAATTTAGTTTTGCACCCCTTCGACTCGTTTTCAGCGGAAAGCGGTCTGATGTCCACTCTCTGCTGACGTCGCTGTCATCAGTCGGGGCAGCGCCTCATCCCGACTTCCAAGTCTGGATCCGCCAGCTGCTTTGATTGATGGCAGTCTCAGTGAGCCGATGAGACAGCTGCTACCCGCCCCTCCACAGCTCAGCGCTCCAATGAGCGTGGAGAAGTAGAGCAGAAGCGATGCTGACTGACAGCATCGCTCTGCTCTGGGAGGAGTGAGAATCGAGCCTTCGGCAGTGTTCAGTGGCTCGGTTCTCAGTGAAGAGATGGTGGGGGACAGATGCAGCATCGGTCTGATGCTGCATCCACCGAGGTAAGTATGACTAGAAAAAAAACATACTTCTCTTTTAACTATAGGTACAGTAAATATCTCCTAAATGTGCACTGGAGTGTTTCCTTATCAGGTAAGTCTGCCATAATGTACTAGTATGCGATGCATACTAGCACATTAGAGCTGCACGATTATTCCTTAAAAAATTTAAAATCTCGATTAAATCCCCCTCACAATTTTAATCTGGCATTGTAAAAAAAACTCTGCTAAATGCGAGTTACCGCATTTAGCAGTATTTACAAGCTGTTGCAAGGCATTTGGCGTTTCAAATGCCTCTGAACATCCGTCCTGAACGCTTTTTCTTTTTTCTTTTTTTTGCGTTCCGAAAAATGCTTCTAAACTCAACTGCCTAGAAACTACTATAAACAACTCTGTGTACATGTACTGATAAGATTACACAGAGGAGAGTTGAGGGGCAAAAAATGCCCAACTGCTCCTAAGCATCCGTTTACCAGCAGCAGTGTACATGAGGCCCAAAATGAGGTCCGTTTAACCACTTGAAACCTAAGCCTTTTTCTAAAACTTGTTGCTTGCAGTCTTTCAAATGCATTTTTTGGGAAAAAATACACTTCAATGAAAAATACTAAACGGTAAAGTTAGCCCAATTTTTTTGTATAATGTGAAAGATGTTGCGCTGAGAATCGTGATCTTTATTCCAAGCATAATTTTTTTTTTTATTATTATCCATAATCGTGCAGCTCTATAGCACATTATGACAAAGTGAATGTAAACCCTCTCCTATACCCAGTGAAGTGAACAGCCTCAGATGATACAGAGATGAAACAAATCTCCCTACATAAGTTTTACATGTATAGCTGCTGTCTTCAGCTTTATATACTGTTTAGAAAGTTCAGATTGTGTTAGATTTTCTCTTCCTATGTAATATGTATGTTGTTACTTTGTATTTTATATGCCAATGTGCTATTATGCATTTTAAAGGGGTTGATCCATGCCCTATTGTTGGTCTAATAAAGAATATAATTTTTTACATATGTATATGGTTTTGTCTGGCTCTACTCCACACACCTCAACTGAAGTCCCACTCTCTCCCCTCTTTTTTGCATAGCAACCAGGGATGGAGACGCAATATTCCCTGTTGCGTCTCATTCAAAGTTGTACATATTCCCCCGATTTTCTCTTCCTGGTTAGCACAGCAGTGAAGCCTGGGCTTACAGCCAAGACCGCTGATTGGAGAAAAAGCACACCGTCCCTCTCCTCATAGGTAGAGACTTTCAGCTCTGTCTGTTGAATAGTTCAGGGCTTTGCTAATCTATTGCATCCTCCCCAAAACAAAACGCCGCTTTTATCACATGTGATGGAGAACTTGTGGAGAGTTGTCAAACTGATAACAGAAGAACTGCGCAGGAGACGGCTACGGGACATAGTGCTTTGAAGAGAGATCAAACACTGCAGATATAAGTGCCCAGCTCAAATTTCATGAATTGGGTTTACATACACCTTAACCACTTAACCCCCGGACCATATTGCTGGTCAAAGACCAGAGCACTTTTTGCAATTCGGGACTGCGACGATTTAACTGACAATTGCGCGGTCGTGCGACGTGGCTCCCAAACAAAATTGGCGTCCTTTTTTTCCCACAAATAGAGCTTTCTTTTGGTGGTATTTGATCACCTCTGCGGTTTTTATTTTTTGCGCTATAAACAAAAATAGAGCGACAATTAAAAAAAAATGATTTTTTTTTACTTTTTGCTGTAATAAATATCCCCCAAAAATATATATAAAAAACTTTTTTTTCCTTAGTTTAGGCCGATACGTATTCTTCTACATATTTTTCGTAAAAAAAAAATCGCAATAAGCGTTTATTGATTGGTTTGCGCAAAAGTTATAGCGTTTACAAAATAGGGGGTATTTTTATGGCATTTTTATTAATATATTTTTTTTACTAGTAATGGCGGCGATCAGCGATTTTTTTTTTTTTTTTTTTTTTTTTTTTTCCGGTACTGCGACATTATGGCGGACACTTCGGACACTTTTGACACATTTTTGGGACCATTGGCATTTTTATAGCGATCAGTGCTATAAAAATGCATTGGATTACTATAAAAATGCCACTGGCAGTGAAGGGGTTAACACTAGGGGCGGGGAAGGGGTTAAGTATGTCCCTGTGTGTTTTCTTACTGTGGGGGGGTGGCCTCACTAGGGGAAACACTGATCCTCTGTTCATACATTGTATGAACAGAAGATCAGCATTTCCCCCGCTGACAGGACCGAGAGCTGTGTGTTTACACACACACAGCTCCCGGTCCCCGCTCTGTAACGAGCAATCGCGGGTGCCCGGCGGCGATCGAACCCGCCAGGCACACGCAGCGTAGTCGGGGGCGAGCGCACGCGCCCCTAGTGCCCGCTCGAAGAGCGGACGTATAGCTACGGGCTCTCGCCCAGGAGAGCCGACCTGCCGCCGTATGACGGTGGCTGGTCGGCTAGTGGTTAAGGCTCGTACACCCTATAAAGAAAACCGGGCAAAAATCGTATTATCGTTCACCCGATATTCTTGGTGCGTGTTCCCCCCTTTAACCCCTTAGCGCCGTCCATATGCATATATGCGGCCTTGGCTTTAAGGGGGTTATGCAGCTGCAGGCATCATCCCGGTACTGTTTTTTAGAGTGGGTTGACCCTTCAGGGATAACAACCGATGCGGCTAAAAGCCTGTCCTGAAGGCGCAAGAGGGGATGTCAAGCCGCCTTCCACTGCTGCTCCCAGGCCTCCTGTCCCACTGGGATACCCGGACCAGAGTCTCATTTTGAAGAGATCTCCTCTTGCTTTTTTTTGTCCCGTAAATGGAAATTAAGGAAAATCTCCCTAATGGGACGTATAGGGAGGGAAAAAAGTATATAAAAGTGTCAAGGGTAATAAACTTTACCTTCTCTGTACAAAACGAATTAAAGTTTGGCTTTGGATATCCTGTAACTATTTCAGGCAGTGCATATGATGCCTTCAATAATAGTTTTTTCAAGCAAACGACTGTAGAGTTTTTTGGTGTTTTGGAAAAGATCACCTGCAATTTTATTTTTAGCCAGTGTAAACCAGACTGATGGCAACACGTCTGAATGTGTCTGTTTTGTTGAGTTGAACCCATGTCAGCACAACTGGTGTATGACATGTCAGGCCACATAGGAAATGTGTTTGTGGAAGCAGGTTTGCTGACTTCTTAGCACATAATAATCACTTCTAGAAGCCAAGCATATTAAAGAACTAATTACAAGATCTGTAAAGCTGAAAAAAGTGGAATGGGCAAATGTTGGCAACCAAAGGCATATTCCTTAGCAGGCTTATTTCAAACACTTGCTGCTTATGTGCCTGTAATATTCAAACTACCGTAGTTTGTGTGTGCATACCTCTGCTGCTAAATAAAGATGCTATAAATCTTTGCGATTAAACCCTGACGCACACAAAAAAATATATATTCTGTTTTTTAAACCTGCTGAATTACAGTGGAAATCTGATTGATTGCTGTTGGAAGTACCTTAATTTCTTCTAATTTATTAATGCTTCTGTGCAGTGCAACACTATTTCTGCACATAGAATATAGCTTGGGTAGACCCTTGGGCTAGCCCAGTGTTTCTCAATTCCAGTCCTCAGGTCCCCCCAACAGGTCAGGTTTTCAGGATTTCCCTCAGATGAAAAGGCTGTGGTGATTACTAAGGCAGTGAAACTGATCAAATCACCTGTGCAAAATAATGGAAATCCTGAAAACCTGACCTGTTGGGGGGGCCTGAGGACTGGAATTGAGAAACACTGGGCTAGCCATACACGTTAAAGTGCTTGTAAACCCGGAAAAAAAACCCTGCAAGACAAAGGCATAATGAGCTAGTATGCATAGCATACTATCTCATTATGAATTACTTGCCTGAGATCGAAGCCCCCGCAGCCATTTTCGTACACGCTCCAGCGGTCAACATCACTCCTGGGGGTTACTTCTGGGTATCGCAGCTCTGCACACAGACTGAAGCAACGTCATTTACGTGCCATTGCTTCAGTTTGCCCCAGGGCGCATGTGCCGATAACCTCAGCACATGCAGGGGATATTTCCCAAACCGTGTAGGTTTAGGAGATATTCTGGGTAGCTACAGGTAAGCCTTAATATAGGCTTACCTGTGGCATAAAGTAGTTGTAAAGGGTTTACAACCACTTTAAGTTTTCTCTCTTTGAACCTGCTGGTTGAACACGAGAAATCAAGATTTCCCATTTCCATGCTAAATAGGGTGGATGGGAGGAATCTCCCCTGCAGTGTATTGTATTTCAACAGCCGCTGCTCCTGTGGCTGTCATAATACCCAAACAGTGACTGCATCTCATTGGCTGCAGTTGCTTTCTGGCAGAGAATTTTCTACCCAGCTCTCTCAACTTTCAGATAAAATTTTAGGCAAGTTTACCAGCAGGGCCAACCACAGCTGATCTAGCAGGTATCATTCAAGCCGTGTATGACTGACTAGCATTACACTAAAAGGAAATGCTGATGAAATTTGTGCACGTCAAAATCGCATAGTTTGTGGCTAACTTTTGGCACTATGCACATTTAGATTGCTCCTGGACTAGAAAACATGTTGTGAATTTATCTTCAACGTTAACCCTTTTGCTGCCAGGTCAATATGCCTTACAGACCTGACAGTCGGGTTTCACACACAATCCAGCCAACCCCCCCCCCCCCCCATGTGCATGCCCCCGCTTGTATTCCGGGCTCTTGCTCATCTACAGGCCCAGGACCGACATGGTGGGTGGAGGGGAGGGAGAATAGCAGACACACGTCTGCTCTCCTCCCCTCCTTGTCGCTAACCCGGAAAGCGCCATGTATGGCCTCCCCGTGATGTTTTGCTATACATTTAGTGGAGCTCAGAGGAGAGACATGCAGGGTTTAGGTCTTTTAGATCCTTCATGTCTCAAAGAGAACCTGTCACCTAAAAATCATCACATTTTTGTCCCCTATGTGATTGGGGGGAAAAAAAAGTTAAGGAGTAACTCCACTTTTGAGAAATAATATCATTCCCCTCTGGGTAATCCATGTACATTTCAAGGTACATTTCAGATTCCTGCCTTTTTGTTATTCTGACGCAATACCTGTATGTTCCTCTGAGCCTCAGTGATGAGTGAGTCTAATGGGAGTGGTTTTATAATTATCTATCAGGTGTGCACCTGCAGGGCACTAATGAGGAAATCTGCTGAGCCTGCATCCCTTTTAGATCTGTTCCTGCTGGGAGCGTGTCACCAAAAATGACATTTTTGTTGCAGGGGATTCCTGAAATCCTACGACTTGAGACCTAAAAGTCGCATTACAAGTCGTTCCCCATGATTTCCAATGACAACCATTCATATTGGTACAACTTGAAGTCATGCTGACTTCAAAGTAGTACCTTCACTACTTTGGTCTGACTTTGATGCGAGTTCAGGTTCATAGACCTCAAGTCTCCCTGAAATTGGGTCCAAATTGCGGCCTTTTGAAGTCGCGGTAGTGTGATAGGGCCCTTGGACTTCTGGCAATCTGAAGCAGAAACTGTGTACAGAACAAATCCAGCTAGCTATATTGCAAAGCATTCTCAGGAAATTGCAGTGGCTGCAGATTAAAAAGGAACGTCAATTTTTGATGACATTCAATTACAATATGACTTGTGTTGCAATTGTATACGCTATGGGCCAGATTCTGGTACATCCGTGCAAAAAATGCAGTTTAGATCCGATGGCGTAAGAGACTTGCGCCTGTCTGATCTAATGGATATCTATGCGCAACTGATTCTAAGAATCGGTCGCATAGATACGACGGGTCAGATTATAATAGGACTTACGACGGCGTACATGTCGCTGCGCCGTCGTACGTTCTTTGAGAATCTGGGCCTATATTTTTTTTTTTTTATTTGCTATTGTTTTTTCCCCCCACAAAAAAGTGGAGTTACCTTTTTAAGCAAAACCTCTTCCTTTTTGTAACCTTTTTTGAAAAAAAAAAAAAAAAAATGCATACCCCCCCCCCCCCCCCCCAAAAAAAAAAAATATTTGAGGCACCCCCACATATACACATGTAGGAACTTAAAGGTACTATGTCAGTATTACATTATATATCCCTTTTTATGTTGTGGTCATTCAGGTGCTTATGTAATAATTTTTTGAAACTATCGATGCCCCCCACTGAGACCACCGCCTATGGAAGGGAATTCCACATCCTTGCCGCTCATGCAGTAAAGAATCCTCTACGTAGTTTAAGGTTAAACCTCTTTTCTTATTCTAATGAGTGGCCACGTGTCTTGTTAAACTCTCTTCCGCAAAAAAGTTTTATCCCTATTGTGGGGTCACCAGTTACGGTATTTGTAAATTTTAAATCATATTCCTTCTCAAGTGTCTCTTCTCCAGAGAGAATAAGTTCAGTGCACGCAACCTTTCCTCATAACTTATATCCTCCAGACCCTTTATTAGCTTTGCCCTTCTTTGTACTCACTCTATTTCCAGTACTTTCTTCCTGAGCACTGGTGCCCAGGACTGGACAGCATACTCCTCCAGGTGGGGCCGGACCAGAGTCTTGTAGAGCAGAATTATTATTATAGTTAATTCCCCTTTTAATGTATGCCAATATTCTGTTTTGCTTTGTTAGCAGCAGCGTGGCATTGCATGCCATTCTTGAGCCTGTCATCTAATAGGACCCCCAGGTCCTTTTCCATCCTAGATTCCCCCAGAGATTCTCCCCCAGTGTATAGATTGCATTCATATTTTTGCCAACCAAATGCATTATTTTACATTTTTTTACATTAAAACATATATAGGTTACTGAAGTTTGTCACCATTTCACGGGCGCACACACGTTTTAATATTATTGTATCTATATACTCGGTGTTTATTGCGTTTTGTTTGCCCAACAATTCACTTTAGTGTGTTTTTTTAACCACTTCAATACCCACCTATTGTGAAATGACGTCCTGGGTTTGATTGGGGATATCTGAATGATGCCTGCAGCCACAGGCATCATTCAGATATCCATCTCTTCAGCCGGCGATTCTGTGCACCATAAGAATGATCATAGCGGCGGTTTCGCCGCTTGATCGTTCTTATAGGCGACGGGAGGGGACGCCCCCCCCTCCCGCCACCATCCGGTGCTTCTCCGGGCTCTCCTTTGCCATCGGAGACCCGGAGAAATGATCCGCCGGCGTCGGATGGAAACCATAGAGTAGACTGGTGACCAGATGGTCACCAGTCATCTCTATGATCGTCGGAGGCCCGGGCGCGATGTTATGACGTCACTCCTGGGTCCTGGAATGTAAACACAGCCGCAATCGCGGCTGAAAGCATTAGATCTGTGAATTTTTTTTTCACGATCTAATGCTTTCCAGCCTGGAGGAGAGATGTGGGGTCCTATTGACCCCGCATCTCTCCATAAAGAATACCTGTCACGAGACATTCCTATTACAAGGGATGTTTACATTCCTTGTAATAGGAATAAAAGTGATCAAAAAAAAAATGTAAAAAAAAGTGTTAAAATAAAAGAAATTGAGTAAAATAAATAAAAAAATTATAAAAATAAATTTTTAAACGCCCCTGTCCCCGGTAGCTCGCGCTCAGAAGTGAACACATACGTAAGTCCCGCCCACATATGTAAACGCCGTTCAGACCACACATGTGAGGTATCGCCGCGTGCGTTAGAGCGCCAGCAACAATTCTAGCACTGGACCTCCTCTGTAACTCTAAAATTGTAACTTGTAAAAAAAAAATAAGCGATGCCTATGGAGATTTTTAAGTACTGACGTTTGGCGACATTCCATGAGTGTGCGCAATTTTAAAGCGTGACATGTTGGGTATTTATTTACTCGGCGTAACTTAATCTTTCACATTATACAAAAAAATTGGGCTAACTTTACTGTTTTGTTTTTTTAATTCACAAAACCGTTTTTTTCCCAAAAAAAAGGCGTTTTAAAAATGATTGCGCAAATACTGTGCGAGATAAAAAGTTGCAATGGCCGGCATTTTATTCCCTAGGGTGTCTGCTAAAAAAACATATATAATGTTAGGGGGTTCTGAGTAATTTTCTAACAAAAAAATTATGATTTATGCATGTAGGAGAGAAGTGCCAAAATAGGCCCGGTATTGAAGTGGTTAAACAAAAATGTTAGGTTCTCTATGCCTTTGTGATAATATTAAGTGACATAAAAAAATTGTAAACTCCCACTATTTTTTTCTCTAAGGTGTTTCCTTTCAGAAAATATGTTTTAGGGGTTTTATGTAATCTTCAAGCCTAAATTTTTTTTAAACGTGTGCTAAAAATGTAAACCTGGCCGTGACAGGGAAATGGTTAAAGCAGGTTTTCGCACCCTTTGAACATGTAAAGCAACATTTAAGCATTGTTATTGTATTACCTGTAATGCAGTTAGGCTACTTAAATAGTAGTTTTTATTATTATTGTGCTGCAGACGGGGTAAAATTTCCTGTGCTAGCAGCACGCTGAAGATCTGGACCTCTGCTCAACACAGAGTGCAGTGGTCTGGGTCTCCAGCAGTCTGACATGCCCCCTGCATGGTGCTCCAATCAGCAGTAATGTTAAGGTGAGTAGTGAGGGTCAAAGGTGTGTCTCCTTTTATATGTCGGCTTGTGATGAAAAAATTCCATATTTGTCTGGAAAATTTTCTTTTTGAGTCTTCTCCAAGGAATCCTAGTTAAGATATCCTCTGCCAAGCTGCGTTCACTCAAGCGATGAGGAGGAGGCAGGTTCCACTTCTTGTTTGATCTGAAGATGATCGCATGAAATGCACAAGCAGACTCGAGCTGGAAAGATGAGCTAATGGGGGGAATACATATTAACAATAGCAAGGTTTATTTGAAATCTGTAGGAAAAATGTTAAATATTGCAACAAAGGAAAGTTTCCTTAATAAGAAAATGTATAATTTTCTTTCATGTGGCTTCAGTTGTCAATTCAGCCATCTGCAAGTCATGAAAGTAGAACATGTGTAGAGCCCATTGAAGTTGCGCTATCTATTTATTTATCTCTAGGTATTCTGCTGGATCTGATATGTCACTCAGTTTCCCCACAGATTGCTTCATTTGGAATGGAATAAAAGCAAGCATTAGTAAGCCAAAAAAGAAATTCTTTTCTGTAATTTCTGATCACTTGTTCCAGTCCTTGCAGAGCCAGATAAGGAACGGGACTATGTGGCGGCATGCAGTTTTATAGTTGGTGGAACATCACCAATTTCACTCCTATTTTAAGGTGTGTGGTGTGAAAGAAGTTCACAACCCCTATTTTTGGGCAGTTGAGACAAGGGAGACTTCTGAAGATCTGCAACTGTGTATTTTAAAGATCACCTTACCTGGATTGCAGCAAGTGAACCACCTTTTTAATGCCTATAGAAATGCTTTAACTGCTTGCTGCCCAGTGTACGTACAGTTGTGCTCAAAAGTTTACATCCCCTGGCAGAATTTGATTTCTTGGCCATTTTTCAGAGACTATGAATGATAACACAATTTTGTTTTCTCACTCATTGTAAGTGTTTGGCTGACGCCATTAAGGCTTCACTCACACCTCTGCGTTTTAACGCCTGAAGCCCGACGCTATTGCAGCCTGAAATACGCTGGAGGGCTGATTTAACATTGTTCTCTATGGAGATGGTTCCTGAAGCTCAAAACAAGTCCCTGACTCTTTTTTTTTTTTTCAGGCGGATTCGGCATTCGGCATAGCCGACAATGTGTAAATCACCCCTCCAGCGAAAACCGCGGTAAACGCCGCGTTTTTGTCGCTTCAAATCGCGGTAAACGCTGCAATTTATCGCGGTACAAAACGCCGCGCTAAGGTGTGAATGCAGCCTTAATATCAATCAACTGTGTTTACTCTTTTTAAATCATAATAAAAAACAGAAACTACCCAAATGACCCTCATCAAAAGTTTACATATCCTGGTGATTTTGGCCCGATAAGTTGACACAAAGGGGTTTGAATGGCTATTAAAGGTAATCATCCTCACCTGTGATCTGTTTGCTTGTAATTAGTGTGCGTGTGTAGCGCCTATGTACCTTACAGTACTGGTGCTAGTGAAATTTAAGGGCAGATCAGATTCAGATTGTTAGTATCAAATTGCAGTTTCTGTCTCAGCTTGGCTGTGCTGTGAGCCCATTCTGCTGTGCTGGGGTGTTTATCCAACCCCAGTACTGCAGGTGGCAGCAGTGGAGTCGAGGTTTGGGTGCTCTTCCCAGCAGCCAATCACGAGGGTTTGTCTTCGCTGTGCATGCTGGGAGGGGTATTTATTTTATTTATTTATTACAATTTGTTTATGAAGCGCATTGGTTCTGGGTTTTTTTCGTCCAGTGTGGCACCCACCTTTAGGGTGGCCACATCACAACGCCCCGGCATTATGGCCTACCTGGCCAGGGCGTGCGTGCCATACGGTGTTCCTGGTTCCAGGGCCATGCTGACACGGAGCATCTGAACAGTGGCGGGGACCCAGTGAGTGACTGGGTTCCCAATCTGAAGATCCCAAGCTGTACTGCTGTTTGGTGGGGAGTCAGTCTGAGAAGCGCCATTGAGAGGCTGGCGATCCAAAAGGGCCTGGACAAACCACCGGGGATCAAGGTAGCCGGACACTGAGGGATTGATCACCTGTCGGTCAGGACCTGGGCGGCAAGTTGAAGAAGATCTAGACGTAAATCAAGTAAGGAGGCATATCTCCAATAATCCAACCCAGAGGGGACCTGTGGCAGAGGTATCTTCTGACGCTCATTGAGAGGGGTCTGTGGCAGACACTTTCTGCCAAGTTCAAGTTCACCAAGGAGGGTCTGTGACAGAGATTTATTCCTAAAATTGTCCGAGTGATGCTTCCGGCTGCCAGGTTAGTGAGAGAGGCCTGTCCGGGTACACTGAATCCACTCCGGTGGGAATGGTGAAGAGAAGTGTTACGTTTTGGGAGCAGGACTGTTTCCTATCATTACGCCTGAATCTGCTACTTTCCTCACCACAAGTTTACGGTTTTTACCTGGCTGGGTAATTAAGAGCACAGCAAAGAGCACCTGTCTGGACATTCCTTTTACTTCTACTACATGCAATACGCATCATTCACCCCTAGGAATTTCGGAGGAGCCACGAGGTAACACGCCGCCCAAAAATCCAGCAGCTCCTCCGGGGGTAATGCTACACGTGTATAAAATGTCAATGAGTTTCTTGACTCCTGACAGACCCTTGCATCTTTCGCCCAGTGCTGCACTGACGTTTCTGGATTCTGAGTCATGGGGAAAGCAAAATAATTGTCAAAGGATCTGCGGCAAAAGGTAGTTGAACAATATAAAACAGGAAAGGGATATAAAAAGATATCCAAGGAATTAAGAAATGCCAATCGGCAGTGTTCAAACTCTAATCAAGAAGTGGAAAATGAGGAGGGATACTGTTGAAACCAAACCACGGTCAGGTAGACTAACTAAAATTTCAGCCACAACTGCCAGGAAAATTGTTACAGGATGCAAACAAAAATCCACAAATGACTTCAGGTGAAATACAGGACTCTCTGAAAATGTGCTGTGGCTGTTTCAAGATGCACAATAAGGAGGCACTTGAAGAAAGATGGGCTGCATGGTCGAGTTGCCAGAATAAAGCCATTACTACGCAAATGCCACAAAGTATCACGCTTACAATACGCCAAACCGCACAGAGACAAGCCTCAAACTTTCTGGCACAAAGTCATTTGGAGTGATGAGACTATAATTGAGCTTTTTGGCCACAGCCATAAATGGAGAGAGTCAACAAGGCCGATGATGAGAGGTACACCATTCCTACTGTGAAACACGGAGGTGGGTTGCTGATGTTTTGGGGATGTGTGAGCTACAAAGGCACAAGAAATTTGGTCAAAATTGATGACCAGATGAATGCAGTATGTTATCAAAAAATACTGGAGGAACATTTGCATTCATCAACCAGGAAGTGCATGGGACGTACTTTGACATTCCAACATGACAATGATCCAAAACACAAGGCCAAGTCGATCTGTCATTGGCTTCAGCAGAATGAAGTGAAGGTTCTGAATTGGCCATCTCATTCTCCTGACCTCCCATATCATTGAGCCACTCTGAGGAGATCTCAAATGTGCCGTTCATGCAAGACCGCCCAAGAATTTACAGGAACTGGAGGCTTTTGCCAAGAGGAATGAGCAGCTTACCATCTGATAATATAAAGAGCCTCATCCCCCAAATACCGATGATTTTATCACTTCTGGTCTCAGTGCTGTCATTCCTTTGCCAGTACAGCCAGGGAAGCATCTGAGCAAACACAACCTGTGCTTGATCAAATGCTTTGAAGGGCAGGGGAGACAACAGAAGTCTAATAGACAGCCCCCCCCCCCCCCATGTTTTAATAATGAGTATCTGTCACTGTCGCTGCAATGAAAGGCAATAAAAAATTGTGAATAATATAAATGGTAATGACGCCACACATGAGGTTTTACTGCAAATGTAAGAGCAATAATTTTTATTGCTTGGTTTATTTGCGTCACATACAGGGAGCTAATGAAGCTTCTAGAGAACTGTTACATACAAATGGTTGAATCGTGCAACTGCAAGAAAAGTATAAGGCCTCCTTCACACCATGTTGCAGAGAAGTCCGTTTTTTTGCATGCATTCTGCAAGGGCTCAAATAAATCAATGGTTCTCTGTGCCCTGTTCACACCACAACATGCAGATTTTTTTTCAGCGCAGGAATCTGCAATGTGTGTGTCCGTTTTTTGTACGGGGGGGAAAAAACTCATGACATCAACATTGGTGTGAACGGGGCACATAACTGACACGCATGAAAACTCATGTCAACGTGCATAAAAACAGAGGTATACTGATGTCTCTACAAGTAAATCTGCGCAGTTTTCCCATCAGTTTTCATGCACATATGGTGTGAATGAGCCCTAAAAGTTCAGGTCAGCAGTCTACAGAAATCAAGAGATAAAGATTGGCTACACTTGGGTGCAGAAAGGAAGCGTGCAGGAGGGCCTGTCAAACTATGCAATAATATTAAATACATAAACTCTTAATTCACTCCCAATGCACTCCTATAGGTAGTATTAACGGAGAATGAGGGTCTGACAGAGGGAGTTTGCACAGTATTATTGGCAGCAGACGGAGGTTCTGTCCAGAGGCACTCTCATAGTCCGGCAAGATCTGATGCAGCAGATTAATGAAAATGGTAACTTTGTTCGGAGTTTAGCACATTTGTGAAGTTTTCTGGATAGCATTAGCAGTTCCGTGGATGTACTTGTTACCTGGAGTTGCTCTTTATTGGCTCTGAACCCAACAAACCCCTTTAATCTGAAGTGTATCTACTGAATGGGAAAGCTGCTAATGCAGGATTTACAGAAAGCCTTGTAGAGCCAGATGCAAAAAATTACATGATATGCCTGCTGGGGGAAAAAGTACAAAGAGCATGTTTTCACTTATGCAAAACAAAAAGTTCCCATATGTTCTCAGAAGAAAGGGTTTTTGGCCAGTTCTGTAGTATACATTGTAATTATTTCTCTGACAAAGAGATGTAAGGTTATCCTGTGTAACATGTGCCTCACTTGTCCCCTGGCAGGTGGATCTACCATTTGCTGGGAAGTCTCTCTGGGTTTCTCTTGTGTCATTGGTAAATATAATATGTAGCTGCCACCTCCTTCAGCCTACAGTGGACAGATGTCTTTGTATAGATAAACTAGCTACATAGATCTACGTTACTGTCAGTTTATTATGA
Organism: Rana temporaria; assembly: GCF_905171775.1. NCBI lineage: Eukaryota > Metazoa > Chordata > Amphibia > Anura > Ranidae > Rana > Rana temporaria. The sequence goes on from NC_053490.1 coordinate 92,316,858, forward strand.
AAAAAAAAAACGAATTGGAGAGCTCACAAAATAACTTGTGGAAAATAAAATATATATAAATAAAATTAAACCTGTACAATAGTCCTTTTTTTTTTTTTTTTTTATTATATTTTGAATATTTTTTGAATATTCAATAAATCCACTGGCATATACATACATAGTACCACACTGTACTCCAGGTGTAACCCACCACCTCTGAACTAGAATTTGCCACCTGTTTAAAAATTGATCAAATAGTGCTTCATATTCTCCTCTCCATGGCATCAAGCTTGATTCCTTCTGGGGTGTTAAACTCTGTATTGATGGGTGTTCTGCTGACAAAAAAGCATGTTCTTGTACCAGCATGTAAGGGTGCAATGCTGCTCAAAGAGAAAAGCGGTTTCTCATAATAGGTTAATTGGAAAAAGCAAGATTAACCTAACATAAGTGCATGCAGCACTATCAGATAATTTCATGTGTATACATAGCTAGGAACAAATTACAGCCACAATCCTAATCTTTAACGCACTCTGTATCGGACATGTACCAATGTATATTCAAGTGCTTTCACTGGCGCGTTTCAACACCTGGACTTCGTTGGAGGCCTCTGATCTCCAGATTTTAACTGCTTGCCCTGGCCATGATACATTAACTAGAACAGGGTGACATGGACAGGCAGAATGTCGTACATGTGCATCATCCTGCCTCTTCTGGGTTAGTGGTGTGCAGCACGCTGCTCCCACAATAGTGAGACATAGCGGATTACGGCTCCAGGTACCCAGCCACTTTGAATGGCTGGAGGGTCTTCTGAAAACACAGTAATCACATAATCATAATGTCAACAAAGCTGTTATGAATGATTTTCATTCATAACACCTGTGATTCCTATAGTGATGCTGTGATTGACCCACAGTTATCACATGGGACCTGGGCTAATCACAGCACCCTGTACCATGTGATAACTGTGTGCCAACCACAGCACAGAATGGTAAATTACAGTTGTTATAAATGTAACCCATTCATGACAGTTAAAAACATTTTCTGTTACAGTGAATCATCACAGTAACCGCAATCAAAGTGTAAAACAAAATCCCTGATCACAACCCCAGCATTGAATAAAAATAGTATTGAATTAAAAACAAATATGTAACGTACTGCCACACCAGTCATACTGTATGATGATGCTGTTACTGTGCTAGTGGCATTATGTAAAAACAAATTGTGAAAAAAAATGTTTTATTTAATTTCTTAATTTTTCTAAAAGTTGTGACAAAAAATGACATCTGCAAAAAACTCCATGTCTCTTACTAAATACCTCAGACCTTTCCAAAAAGTAAAAGAATTAACACCATTGTGTCAGGAAAAAAACAAACAATCACTGAGTTGGGAAAAAAGCTCACCCCCTTGTGTCAGCATTTTGTTGAACTGCTGTTTGCAAAATTAAACCATCCGGAGATCAAGTGGTTAATGAAAGCTGCAGATTTACAATCTTAAAAATTACTTTACAGAATATTAATGTGCTAAAGCCTATATGTGGTTTAACCACTTAAGCCCCGGACCATTATGCAGCTAAAGGACCAGGCCCCTTTTTGCGATTCGGCACTGCGTCGCTTTAACTGACAATTGTGTGGCGTGGCTTTCAAACAATATGTATTTCCTTTTTTTCACACAAATAGAGCTTTCTTTCGGTGGTATTTGATCACCTCTGCGTTTTTTTTTGCGCTATAAATAAAAATAGAGCGACAATTTTAAAAAATACAATATTTACTTTTTTCCTATAATAAATATCCCCCAAAAATATATATAAAAAAAGTTTTGTTTTTTTTTCCCTCAGTTTAGTCGATACGTATTCTTCTACATATTTTTGGTAAAATAAAATCGCAATAAGAGTATATTGATTGGTTTTCACAAAAGTTATAGCGTCTACAAAATAGGGGATAGATTTATGGCATTTTTATTTTTTATTTTTTTTACTAGTAATGGCGGCGATCTGCTATTTTTTTTTATTGGGACCGTGACATTGCGCGGGCATATCTGACACTTTTGACATGTTTTTGGGACCTTTCACATTTATACAGCAATTGGTGCTATAAAACTGCACTGATTACTGTAAATGTGACTGGCAGGGAAGGGGTTAACCACTAGGGGGCGCTGAAGGGGTTAATATGTTCCCTGGAAGTGATTCTAACTGTAGGGGGAGGGGGACTCACAAGGGGAGGAGACCGATGTGTGTTCCTCTGTACTGGGAACACAGCATCGGTCTCCTCACCTCTGACAGGAGGTGGATCTGTGTGTTTACACACACAGATCCACACTCCTGCCGCGATCGCTGGCAATCGCGTGTGCCCAGGGGACATTGCGGCCGCCGGGCATGCGCACCTGGCCACGTGCGGTGCCACAGGAGCATGCGCCCTAGATTGCCGGGAAGAAAGGATGTCATATGACGTCCACTGCGTCATTTTATAATGGCTCAGTAAGGAAGGGGTTAAAGGGGACGTACCTGTACGTCCATGTGCCCAGCCGTGCTATTCTGCCGACGTATTTAGACGTGCCGCGGTCCTTAAGCGGTTAAGTGACTTTGTATACATACAGTACTTACTTTACAAGCAGTCAGCAAGTATGTTGTCTCCGTAGAGCAGTTGAATGTAAAATATTTGTGTAACTTGATTGTATGAGTAAGATATTGGAGCTCTTCAAACTAAGCCCCCACCCCTTCCTTTTTGTTTTCACCATAAACCACAGTGAATTTTAATTTAATTGTTTTCTTCATTTAACAATTGTTTGTGTTTGGCATTATTGGCCTATGACAACATTCTTTAGACACAAGTTGATTGAGGCTTGAACTCTGGTGGTCTAACAGTAATGCCATTTGGAAGCGTATCTGGCAAAAGTCACTTTGGAGTTTAATGAATCAAATTGTTATCTCTGTTTTGTGATCAAGCTCAGAACCAGTCCCATATGGAAGCTAAAGATAGGCACGTTTCTTAATGTACAGAATTGGCTTTGGGGGAAAACGGAATAGTTTACCTGATGTTCTCCTTTTGTTCCATTTTGTTATGACTTGGAGACTGAATTCCTGACCTGGTACGACATACTTGTCATGCACACACATAGCACACCACGCTAATAACACAAATTAAGTGTTGCCAATCTTTTGTTCAGCTCTAATGGCACAAATTACACTGCTGCCAGTTGTTAATTGGTGGTCTGTTGCTTTAGGTGAAGACATGATTTTCATTAGTTCCCCAGCTGTAGATTGTATGTCAGTGCTCCGTGGGTTCATGTCATGGTGTGAGATTGTGTAGGAGCACAACTCGGTGTCACAATGCTCCTTAGCACACCCAGTCTCTACTAAAGCAGCAACCTTCCAAAATATCAGATTCTATGTATATGTACACAGATCTTCTTTTATCATTCTGACAGCTTAGTACTTCTGCTGAAGGTTACAAATCAATTGGCTGCAAGTTCTAATCAAAGCACTGTGCAGATGGCGGGGAGAAGGTCAGTAGCGGATCCTATTGAATTCTGTCACTGACCTTATAACAAAGTATTATTTCCCTCATGACTGGGCATTGTTAGCCTCTGTATGGAGTAATAAAGAATCTTGTAAAAGTGTGCTTCATTTTAGCATCCTTGCCCACAGCCTAAAACGGTCACCTAGTTAGACCTCTTGCACACGGTACATATTTTTAATCATCTGCATTTTTGGACTTTTCAGGCCATCATGTTCGACATATTTGCACCTAGTTGCATGTATGCTTGCACATAATCATATTCTCGGGTTCTAGCTCCCAGGAGGTTGTAGTAATAATGCCCATACTTGCGTATGCACGCTTATTTGTGCATATCAGTGAAAAATACTGACCAGGAACTATATATATATTAAAAAAAAAAAATTCTTCTTCATGAATACACATTACTTGTTTACCTGCCTATTTGTACAGGCACACTGTAAACGATGGGCTTAATTTTAGATGAGTAAAAAAAAAAAAAACCTATACTATTTTTTTCAGGCTGCAGTGTACAAGAGGCCTTAAAGGGGTTTTCCACCCATTTTGTAAGTTTATTAAAAGTCAGCAGCTACAAAAAGTGTAGCTGCTGGCTTTTAATAAACCGACACTTGCCTGCTCCACGGCTCCAGCGACGCGCCGGACGGGCTCCGCTCCTCTCCCCCCCCCTCGCCGGCCAGCGTCTTCATGCTCGGTGTGGGCACCCGGCCGTGACAGCTTTCGGCTTCACGGCCGGGCACCCACTGCACATGCGCGAGCGGCCCGGCGAGGCGCCGTCTGATTGGACAGGCGATCGCCGAGGACCTGTCACGTGTCCTGGGCGATCGCCTACAGCAGCCCCTTCCTGTAGGTGATTAAGCTTAATCGCCTAGGCGATTAGGCTTAATCGTCTACCCGGAAGGAGGAAGTGGGACAGGAAGTCCCACTCCTCCTGAAGCCCCCACTCCCCCCCAAAAAAATTACATGCCAAATGTGGCATGTAAGGGGGAGAGGAGTGGGTTAAGAGGAAGTTCCAAATTTGGGTGGAACTCCGCTTTAAAGGGGTTGTAAAGGTAAAAATTGTTTTCCCTAAATAGCTTCCTTTACTTAATGCAGTCCTCCTTCACTTGCCTCATCTTTCAATTTTGCTTTCTCCCTGGTGTGGAGTGTCATGCTCGCCCCCTCCCTTGAGGGGGGAGGAGGCGAGCAGGCGAGTCGGGACACGCTCTACGTTGCAGATAGAGAAAGGAGCTGTGTGTTGGTGGGCTTCCTGACTCTCCTGCTCACCCTCTCCCCCCTCAAGGGACGTGGTGCGCACGACTCTCCACACCAGGGAGAAAGCCTTGCATTACTGTGTGGAGTTACAGACAGAAGAACAGGAAGTGAGGATTTCTCAGAAGAAATAAGGACATTTTAAAAGCAAAATGGAAGGATGAGGTAAGTGAAGGAGGACTGCACTAAGGTAAAGGAAGCTATTTAGGGGATTTTTTTTTTTACTTTTACAACCCCTTTAACCACTTAAAGGGTCACTAAAGGAAAACAATTTTTTAGCTGAAATGACTGTTTACAGGGCATAGAGACATAATAGTTAACTGATTCCTTTTAAAAATGATTAAAAAAAGATTAAAAAACAATCATATAATGTGCCTGCAGTGTAGTTTTGTTTTTGCTGTTGTTTCCTGGTTCTCTGATGTACAGAGAGCCACTAGAGGGCAGTCAGCCAATAGAGAGCAGTGATACTTTGTCTAAAACTCCTCAGCACCAATCCAGTTTCGTTTTACACACAGTAATCACACCTCCTTGATTAGTGACCACAGAGAGAAATCTCCCAGTACTGTGGTTATCAGGAAACAGACAACCAGGAAGTGTCCAGAACAGAGAGGATTTACAGCAACATCAAAGCAAAAACGAACACTGAGGACATGAAACCAGGACTGCAGTAAGGTAAAGGAAGCTATTTAGCTAAAAAAAAAAATTCCTTTAGTGACCCTTTAAGGACCGCCTCCTGCACATATACGTCGGCAGAATGGCACGGCTGGGCACAAGCACGTACAGGTACGTCCTCTTTAAGTGCCCAGCAGTGGGTCGCGGGCGTGCTCCCGCGACCCGGTCCGAAGCTCCGTGACCCGCGGACCCGATCGCCTGTGCTGAAGAACGGGGAGAGCCGTGTGTAAACACAGCTTCCCCGTTCTTCACTGTGGCGCCGTCATCGATCGTGTGTTCCCTTATATAGGGAACCACAATCAATGACGTCACACCTACAGCCACACCCCCCTACAGTTAGAAACACAGATGCGGTCATACATAACTCCTTCAGCGCCCCCTTGTGGTTAACTCCCAAACTGCATATATCATTTTCACAGTAAACAATGCATTTTAAATGCTTTTTTTGCTGTGAAAATGACAATGGTCCCAAAAATGTGTCAAAATTGTTCGAAGTGTCCGCCATAATGTCGCAGTCATGAAAAAAATCGCTGATCGCCGCCATTAGTAGTAAAAAAAAAAATGAATAAAAATGCAATAAAACTATCCCCTATTTTGTAAACGCTATAAATTTTACCAATACCAATTTTACCAATAGGAAATCGCCATTCGAGTGGGGACACTAGTTCTGAGGGCCTTGGGGGTGGGGGGGGGGGTCACAGAGCTGATGACCGAGGAGTGTTAGGTGTAAACAAACCTTCTCCCGTTTTTCCTTGTGTGAGTGACACTGATCGTCTGTTCGTCTGTTCAGTGACGTCACACGCCAAGCCACTCCTCCACACCGTAGTAATCGCTCCCCGTAGAAACTCTTAACCCCTTCAGCGCCCCCTACAGGTTTACCCCTTCACTGCCAGTGTCATTTTCACAGTAATTGTAATGTGTCCACCATAATGTCGCAGTCACGATAAAAATCGCTGATCGCTGCCATTACTAGTAAAAAAATAAAATAATAAAAATGCCATAAAACTATCCCCTATTTTGTAGACGCTATAACTTTTGCGCAAACCAATCAATAAACGCTTATTGTGATTTTTTTTTTTTTTTACCAAAAATATGTAGAAAAATACGTATTGGACTAAACTGAGGGGAAAAAACGTGTTTGTTTATATATATATATATATATATATATATATATATATATATATATATATATATATATATATATATATATATATATATATATATATATATATATATATATATATAATATAAAAAAAAATATATATATATATATATATTTTTTTTTTTTTGGGGGGGATATTTATTATAGGAAAAGGTAAAAAATATTGATTTTTTTTTCGAAATTGTCGCTCTATTTTTGTTTATAGCGCAAAAAATAAAAACCGCAGAGGTGATCAAATACCACCAAAAGAAAGCTCTATATTTGGGGAAAAAAATGGACACTTTTGTTTGGGAACCACGTCGCACGACCGCGTAATTGTCAGTTAAAGCGACACAGTGCAGAATCGCGAAAAGTGGCCCGGTCCTTTAGCCTGTTTGGCTATGGGGCAGGAAGTGAAGGGAAATCTCTGCAATGGGACAGGGATGGTAAAAAATAAACTGACAGGGGCTTTAACCCTCCCTTACTCTATCCAAAATGGAAAAGAAAATAAAATGTTGCATATAGTTCTACTTGAAGCACAAACTTCTGATAATTTTTATGGAGAGGAGTAAGAAGCAAGTGCATTTGCTCCAGAGATAAGTAAATGCAAGGAAGATCTCCTGGCTTCCACCATCCAATCATCAAAAATTCATTTTTTTCTTTTTTCATGCATGTGATTGGGTATTCTTTGCAAAGTGAAGTATTGCTGCATTTGCTAAGCTCCAGAGCAACTGCCCTTGGAGAGGACAGCACCACTTAAAGTGCACTGTCTGCCTTTAGTAAATCAGCCCCTATATATTATTAGCACTTTTTTTTTAACGAATTAACTAGTTATCCCTTCTTTTTTTTTCTTTCTATTATTCCATGCTGGCTCTTAAGCAATTGCTGTATGGCATTTCTTAGGTTTCTTGAGGCAGGGTTCCTGATTTTGCTAGCGGTGGATTATTCCTACATATTGCGTGTTAAAACAGTCACCTGTAGTCTCCATCGGATACCTGTGTAACAAATTGACAAATGGGGTACAAAGGGCAGTGTTGCCACCCTTTAACAGGGAGTTCCTGAACAAGGACTTTCATAACATGGTTATCAGTTGTTATTTTAAAGTGGTTGTAAACCCTTATATACCCAATGGAAGTGACTGGCCTTAGGTGATAGACAGAGATGAAACTAATCCTCCAACATAATTGTACCTGTTTATCTGCAGTCTTCTCTACATCCGTTCAAAGTCCAGAATTTAGAAAGTCTAATCATTCAGAAAAAAAAGTGTGGGAGAGCTGAAGTTTCTTTCTACAGAGCTCAGTGGGGAGAGAGCTGATTGGATGGACGGGGCATACCCTCCTTAACCTCAGCTCTGTTCCTGTGTGCTGTGTAATCAATAAGCTGGAGGTACCTCCCCTGCCACCATTTTTCTCTGTGTCCGGAAAACGTGTTGGAAGTGATTCATCCTTATTGAAGAGGAACAAAGCGGCAGACCGAAATGACACTTTGTGCTCCTAATTGAGACACTATAGATATTTCATGTCTGAGGGTTACAACCACTTTAGTGAAAACTACACATTTAGAAATTATGGAAAATAACTTCTGAAATTGCATTAAAGGTTCTATGAGATTTTAGTGGTTGGGTTTATGAATGGTTAAAGAGTCACTGGTCTTTTAACAGCTCCTTACTTTGAGTCACAAACCCGAAAACAAGCCTGTATTAAATGTAAGTCAGAGAAAAGTAAAGAATTATTACTCTTTAAGTTTGTTTCAGGTGGGTGGCCCAGTATTGATGCTAAAAAATCTGCATTACAGCCAGGAAAGTGGCATTTCCATAAAGGTCAGCAATGGCAGCCTACAGATTTCTCTTATGGCATGTGTCATTAAAGTGATACTAAAGTCTAATTATAATTTTTTGCCCAAAAATAACAAACATGTCGTACTTGCCTGCTCTGTGCAGTGGATTTCCTCTTCTCGGGTCCCTGTTCGCTCCCCCCCCCCCCGATGAGTGCTTTAGCAAGCGGCTTACTATGGGAGCACCTGAGCGGAGCCGCAGCTCTGCGTGTCCATTCGGACACTGAGCCCCAGCTAGGCTCCACCCCCCTCTTTTCTCATTGGCTCACTGACTTTGACAGCAGCAGGAGCCAATGGCGCTCCGCTACTGTCTCAGCCAATCAGGAGGGGGAAGTCCCGGGCAGCCAAGTCTCTCCTACAACATCACTGGATAGAGATGGGCTCAGGTAAATATGAGGAGGGGGGGGGGTGGTTTCTGCACACAGAGGTTTATTTGTATCTTAAAGCATTAAGATACACATTCTTCTACCTTTACAATCACTTTAAGGCTAGGTTTACACTTGCAGCTGGGGAGGTGCATAATAAAAATATGCGATTGAACCGTGTTTTTGCTGCCCTCCCAACCACTCCCCCTTAAGCTGCAGAGGCAGTGGACAGAGATGTACACATGCTCTTGATTTCTAGGGGTTAAAACAGGCGGTGGGGAGTTGGCATAACGCCTCCTCCCTGCTTGTCAAAAGATTGAACCACCACGATCTCTCTTCAGAGGGCATAGCTTATGTAATCAAGACCTTATTGCACATGTATACCTAAATTCTACACAATATAGGATTCTTTTCAGTTTCCAAAACGAATTTCTGGGTTTGACCTCCCAACACTTTTGTTGCTTTATGCCAGTAATTTGAAGGCAGCGTGAAAAATACAGTACGTCATTTTGTTGTCATTTTTTACAATACCATCTTGTATTTTTAATGTGATTTAATGTTTCCCAAATGCAGCTTTAAATCTAAGCATAAGATACCCTTTCTAGAGATTGTCAGATGGAATATATTACATGTGCTGTGCCTTACATTGTTTAACCACTTAGAACATTGAAGTATAAAAACCTATAAAGAGATTAAATGAAGGCTCAGACATTTTTCTTCTGGAGACATTATGGCCACATGAATCTTCAGTTTGGCTGTATCTTTATTGCTAAGTGATTGTTACAAGCCAAACCAGAACATTAATTCTGAACTACTAGCGCCGCAACAAGATAACTTCACAGTTCTCGCTCCGGTCACGGACACCGTGGCTCTGACACCGTGGCTCTGACATATCGGCTTGTGGCTTTTTTGTGAGCAGTGAATAGTAAGTAGCAGTTTCCCACAAAGTGTCAGAAAGTCTGCCGCAATATCGCAGTCCTGCTATAAGTCGCTGATCGCCGCCTTTACTAGTAAATAAATATAAACATATCCCATAGTTTGTAGACGCTACCCAGAAAGAACATGCATCAAAGTGCATTGGGGATTACCCCGTGGACTTTATATGGCAGGAAAAAGAAGTAAGAATCAGAGTAGATAAAGGCACAAAGTGCCATCTTTATTAGTGTACAAAAAGTAAAAAGTGTATTGTGTATAAACACAATCTTGGGTATAAGAACAGTACACCAATGAAACAGCATAAACAAGACATATACCGTATTTATCGGCGTATACCGCGCACTTTTTTGCCCTGAAAATCAGGGCAAAATCGTGGGTGCGCGGATTTACGCCGATACCTTTTTTCCCGCGCCGAGTTTTGAATACTGCGCCGACATATACCGAGCGAAGTACACTCGGGTATAGTCTGGCAGTCTCGGCTCCTTCCGCGCTCACGTCCTGGACGTACAGGACGTCAGCGCGGGTAGCCGAGCATTGCCGACAATACACGAGTGTACTGCGCTCTGTATATGTCGGCGCAGTATTCAAAACTCGGCGCGGGAAACGAGCGGCGAGGACGCCGCAGAAGGACGCCGGACCCGTCGAAGAGGACACCCGAAGCCGCAGCCTAACGTCGGACCCGACGAGGCCGCCGATGGACGCCGCGCAAGACACCAAAACTGTAAGTACAAAAAAAACTTTTTTTTCCACAGGATTGGGGGCAACTTTAGGGGTGCGCGGTATACGCGGGAGCGCGTTATACCGCGATAAATACGGTAATAATAGCCCAAACTAATGATCCAAAATACTGCTGAAAACAAATTGAGATCAGCTCGTTGGATTCACATACATATACCCGACATGTTTGGAAAGATGTCGGATATATGTATGTGAATCCAACGAGCTGATCTCCATATGTTTTCAGCAGTGTTTTGGATCATTAGTTTGGGCTATTATAAGAGCCCATTCACACAGGGGCAACACGACTTCTAGCACAACTTTGGGAGGCAACTTGGACACGACTTGAGTATGAATCATCGGGCAACTTACAAGGCAACTGTAAGTTGCCTCCAGGACAGTAGGCTTTCCAGTGGCCAATCAAACAACAATCAGCTCTGTGGGAGGGGGAGGGGTTTGCCTGAGAAATGTATGTTATCGTCCTATTGTTTCAGTTAAGACAGTGATCCGACATCTGAGGCGACTCATTTAAAGCAATGACTAGAAGTCGGATTGAAGTAGTACAGGAACCTTTTCTGAAGTCGGAACGACTTCAGTAGTGTGTATTAAGACGGCTCCCATTCACTTCCATTAATTTTCTCGACCGCGCAACTTGGGGCAACGTGACGTCGGATCCCAGGTCGCCCCAGTGTGAACCGACTCTCATATGTCTTGTTTATGCTGTTTCATTGGTGCACTGTTCTAATATATACCCAAGTAAGATTGTGTTTATACACAATACACTTTTAACTTTGTGGCTTTTTCTTTTTTTATCTACTCTTATTATTACTTATTTTTCCTGCCATATAAAGTCCAAGGGGTCATCCCCCAATGCACTTTGATGCATGTTCTTTGTTCTTTCTATGATGCTATGTAGGATGTTGGCAGGTTAAATACACCACCCAATTCCCATAATTCTCTCCTTTCTTGTTTTGTAGACGCTATAATGTTCACGTAAACCAATAAATATATGCTTATTAGGATTTTTTGTTACCAAAAACATGTAGCAGAATACATAGTGCCTAAATTGATGAAGACATTTTTATAATTTTTTTTTTTTTTTTATTGGATATGTTTTATAGCAGAATGTAAAACCATTATTATAGTGTTTTGTTTTTTCATTGTCTTTTATTTTTATTTTTAATTTTTTTGTTTAAAGCGCAAAAAAAAGTGGTGTTCAAATGCCACCAAAGGAAAGTGGGGAAAAAATGACATTATCTTTGGGTACAGTTTTGCATGACCGCACAACTGTCAGTTAAAATAACAGTGGCGTATAGTAAAAAAAAAAAAGGTCTGGTCATGTAGGGGGCTAAGTCTTACAGAGGTCAAGTGTTAAAGCCCTTCTTACCTGATCACTTAGATTTGGTGGAGGAGTCACGGTACAACCCTCTTTTCTTGTGGTAACATGCGTTATGGTGCAAACAAGCTTTTGAAGGTGCAGCGATGGAAATACAAAGTCTGGGATGTTTTTTTAACACCCTTTTGATTGGTACTTCTTCAGTACTTGATACCAACTTTCATTCAGTAACTCTGGTTTTCATAATCTTGTTTGGATACATCCCCTGGGGCCATTTAATTTGAGTTCATATGACCCTTTAATTTTACATAGGACTCCATTTAACTCATGTTGAATCTGAAGGCAGCTGGTTAAAACTGAGCTTATTTGGGAGTTTGAAAGCAATAGGAGTGAATACTTATGCTGTCAAGACACAACTAGAGGATGCAACACTGCAGAATAGAGTGTGTTTGGCTGGAAGGGGGTAAGTACTTATGCAGAGCGTTGTATAATGTTGGTGATCGTAGAAACAATTTTTTTTTCACATTCCTGAATCATCGTGCATGCAAGGGACATAAGTTTTCATTTTTATCCATTTACACCAGTTATTATGGACCATAAAGATTTACAGCAGCTTAGAAAAGTTTATTAAGCATTTAACATCATAAGGAGAATGCGAACCATGTCACTATGCATTGGAACAGAAGGAATGTGAAGAAGCTTTAATTTATCACCTTTGGATTTAAAAAAAAAAAGGGAAAAAAAACCTGCTGAAACATAAGTGATAACAAAAGCTTTGATGTTAATAAACCTAAATGGAAGTACAAAAATCAAAGTGTGTAAACGGTGAAGTTATAAAAGGGAAGATGACAGAGGCGTACCCTGTAATTAGAAGTAATTTGTGCTTTTGGGGTAGCTATTTGTTCTCTGTGTAAAAGTGAGTTCTCAAGGAACTTTGGTAAGTAATATTTGTTTTTTAAACCCAGCATAACCTGATTATCACATTAGAAGGAAAATTATGATGTCTCTTTGTCTCTAACTGCCCTCCATACATGCAGGGAGGGGAAGGTTAGTTGATGAGCGTGGCCATTGTCTTTTCTTAGAATGTTATAGATCTGAACAGGGAAAAAAAGTTTATTTCTATGATGATTCAAAATCACGCCATCAGCTGTATTACACGGCCTTCTTGTCCCAAAATATGGACTAAGCAATCTGATATACAGATGTTGGCTTGACCTTCTCTATGCTGTGCAAGAGGCAAGGTGTTGGTGCCTGTGGGGAAAATATTCGGTCTCAGGGGACAGCCGAGAGCAGTCCTCTGTTTAGGTATCAATGTGTTGATATAAGATAAATATTGTGTCTGTTCCTGTTAAATGTTGGCAGGAAAAAATACATTCTTTAAGCTCCATTTGCACACCAAAATATGGACTTATCTATGGGTTGCCTTGGGCTCCATTAACACCTGTTCACAGGCAAAATCGCCATAATTCTGCCCGTGATTTCAAATTGCTGCAAAACACAGGGGCACGTTTGTGGTGCCTTTTACTTTTTAATGGCACCCCAAGCTGTGATTTTGCCACAATGGTCGCGCTGCGATCGCAACGCACTGCGCTTGTCGCTCAAAAAGGCACATGAGCTTTTTTTTGGGCAATTTGCCACGCGACAATGACAGCATGATTGGGGTACCATTAGAAGCAATGGCATTGAAAACGCGTCCAGTGTTTTGCAGTAATTTGAAATCATTGGCGGAATTTCAGTGATTCCACCCACGATCAGTACACAACAGATTATAGCGCACACATTTAAGAATGACATTTATCCTGCAAGGCTAGTTCAGGTGTTTTTAACATATTCAAAAAAATACAGGGGTTTGGTCACACTCTATGGTCATATAGTGCTAAGCCCACTTACTGCAACAAAAGTTTCCACTTTCAGGTTTGAATGAAGCTTTAGGCAGCCCATAGATTACTCCATGTTCAACGATGGGGTTGAAAAAAAAAAAACCCTGACCCGATTCTTTCATCCACACACTTGATGCAGATGGGGGAATCTTCTCCTGAGATATTGTGTTTTGACAGTGGAGAGACTTCCCTGCCATCAGCATTGCAGGCTATAACCGGCAGCACTGATTGAGTGGAATAAATATGACCGTAAATCATCTTCTATACATCCTCCCTGCCAATACATGGATCAAAATGTGTCCAATCCCTGCTTAGGACCTATTCTTGTGTTTAAAGCTCAACTAAACGTATGTTTACTTCCTCGGAGTCCTTTTATTTTGGTGTCCACATCACTGCCTGTGTGATGCAGATTTCTCCTATCGGGGGTCAGGTCCTCATAGGCTGCAGAGGCAGATGGGCGATGAGGGAAAGCGTGCCCGATCCCCAGGGCAGAACGTTGGCTTTAATCCTAGAGCAGTGATAGTGAACTTTGGTACCATAGATGTTTTGGAAGTACATTTCCCATGATGCTCGACTACTCTGCATGTGCATGTGCATGTGCATCATGGGAAATGTATTTCCTAAACCTCTAGGGTGCCAATGTTCACCATCAATGTCCTAAAGCAGGGGTGTCGAACTCCATTTCATTGTGGGCCGCATCAACATTATGATTGCCCTCAAAAGGGCCGGCTGTATCTATAAGATTAGATGTCCAGTGCATCCTCTCCCCTTACATTAGATGTCAAGAGCCACCCCACCATCAGAAGTTGAGTCCCCTACTTTCCCTTACATCACAGTGCACCCCCCTTTCCTTATGCTGCTGCTGGGAAAAAGCTGGATGCATTGCTTGAAAGCAGAAAGTAGGGCTCTGGAGGAGGGCTGGAGCTTTCCTGCAGCTGCAGGAGACGTGCAAGGGCCACATGAAATGGCCTGGAGGGATGCTTTCGGCCCGCGTGTTTGACACCTGTGTCCTAAAGGACCCTGACTTTGATCCATTACACTGTAGAATGGTTTAGGAAGAGTTGATTGAAACCAAGACTGATGAGGAAGATAATTGATGCACTATTTAAATTTCATTTTGGAGTTTAAGCATGTAATCGGCTTGACCGCTAAGAGCAGGGGCTCACTTTTTGCCAGTTCTTTCTCGTTTAGTGTATTTAGATAAACGCACCTTTTATGTGTATGACTGCCGCGCTTAATGCAACGTTTCATGTGTGAAAATGATCAAAGGCAGTCAAGCCAAGACCTTACCACAGAGACCTTGACAGATACTATCTGTGTGTTTGCCAGCTAACCTAGCTGGCATGGTAGTGGCTGCTAACACTCTGTGGACCTCACAGTGTAAATTTAATATTTCTGAATTAGTGTTTGACCCAGTTATACAGACTAATTACTTGACAGGTCCTCATGGACTAGGCTAATGGAATTTCTACCCCAATGACGGAAAAAGGATTCCTAGCTGTTAACTCGCCTTATCTTTGCTCATTTTAAAAATGAAACCCATGATATTATTTTATAAAAACACATCAATCTACTAGTGAGCTTCAGCCAACATTTCAAATCTGTTTTGAAAAAGTCATTCTAAATCCCACAACAATTGAAGCCATGGAGTATGAAAAAAAAAATCTTGTGAAATTTCTGCCACTTGGGTGGCTAATTATTAGCATTCTTTCTCATTTAGTCAAAAGGAAACCGGATCTGCTTAGTGAGGTATTGTCTGACCTGCATTCATAAGACAGCTCCGAGGCTTATGTGCATTGGAAGCCTTCAGTGTTTCTGATTAATGCCGGCCTTGTCGGTACCAGCTCTTATTTTGGACTTTTATTTTTTCCATACATATACTGCAGATGTGTATTAGGTGGTATTTGATTATTAGTGCCTGCCAAATTTGTATTCTCTACTCAAGAAAACCTCACCATAGCCAGAAGTCAAATTCTCATTGTTTAAGTGTTCTTGCTGTGGAGAGAGATTCAGACACATGGCCACAGACGATAAGGACGCCTGGGAAACACAGTGCAACCTTATATGACTTCGCAACAGATGCTATTGAAGTCTGATGTGCCATAAGTAATGGAGGGTGCCACCAATGCATTTGCTCTTTATTCTGTACACTATTCCATTGTTACATTGCTGGCTGAAAGTAGACCTGAACTCAAAGTGCAGATTTTCTATGTTACAGGGAATATTCTAATGAAAAAAATAAAATAAAATTCTAATTGCTATGCTAACTACCTGGCTGTGATGGCGATGATGCATTGGCTTGAAACAAGTTTTTAGAGACGAGGAACAAGTTGTCTTCATTAAAGTGTAAACGATCACCTTAAAACAACCCATTCCGTTTATGATCAAAATTAAAGGCAAAACATTCTAGTATAGATATAAAGTGATCACATTCCCTCTGTTCTCAACTGCATAAGAGCTGGGGGAGGAGAAGCAGCAGCAAACTGATCTTCTCAGTGAATGGATGTGCAGCGGGGGGCGTGTCAGGACAAGGCTGATCATTTGGAGCAGATTACACAGAGGGCTGGATTCAGATACAATGGTGTATCTATCTGCCCGGCGTAACGTATCTCAGATATGTTACGCCGCCGTAATTTAGGGCGCAAATTCTGTATTCAGAAACAACTTGCGCCCTTAGTTACGGCGGCGTAACGTATGTGTGTCGGCGTAAGCCTGTCTAATTCAAATGTGGATGATGTGGGCGTGTTTTATGTATATTAACTGTGACCCCACGTATTTGAAGTTTTTTTACGAACGGCGCATGCGCCGCTCGTGAAAAAATCCCAGTGCGCATGCTCGAAATTCCACCGCAAATCGTCATTGCTTTCTACGGGAACGTAAATTACGTCCAGCCCTATTCGCGAACGACTTACGCAAACAACGTAAAATTTTCAAAACTCGACGCGGGAACGACGGCCGTACTTAAAGCGGTGGTTCACCCTCCTTCACATCATTAGACCATTACATTCGGCATCGTAGCGCGAGCTACGGTATGCCGGTCTTAAATTTTTAATCCCCGTACTCACTGTGCTATCGCTCATTGAAGAATCCGACTCCCGCGGGGAATGGGCGTGCCTATGGAGAGGGAGGATGATTGACGGCCGGCTCTGGCACGTCACGCTCCCCGAAGACAGCCGGAGTAGGTCTCGGTTCTTCACGGCGCCTGCGCACAGGCTATGCGCAGGCGCCGTGAATAGCCAAGCCTATTTCGGCTATTTCCGGAGAAGCGTGACGTGCCAGGGCCGGCCGTCAATCACCTTCTCTCACCATAGGAACGCCCATTCCCCGGAATCTTCAATGAGCCATAGCACAGTGAGTACGGGGATAAAAAATGTAAGACCGGCATACCGTAGCTCGCGCTACAATGCCGAATGTAATGGTCTAATAAAAAAAAACATTTTTTTTTTTTTTTTAACAGGGTGAACCCCCGCTTTAACATAGGATACGCCTCATATAGCAGGGGTAACTATACGCCGAAAAAAAATGCGCCGGACGTACGTTTCTCAAGCGGAGTATATACCTAATTGGCTTATTCCTCGCGTAACTATACGGAAGCGCCACCTAGCGGCCAGCGTAAAAATGCAGCCTAAGATACGACAGTGTAAGACACTTACGCCGGTCGGATCTTATGGAAATCTATGCGTAACTGATTCTATGAATCAGGCGCATATATACGACCCCGCACACTCAGAGATACAACGGCGTATCCGGAGATACGCCGTTGTATCTCCTTACTGAATACAGCCAACAGTTCCCAGCATAGCTAGAGAACTGACCACAGTGTGTTCTCCTGTTTAGCGTGGTCAGTTTTTAATAGAATAGCAGAGGGACTGACAGGAACACCAGGGATTTCACACAAAGGAAACCATGCAAAGAGAACAGGAGACTTTCTCATACAAGTACATGGTGCAGCAGGCACACATCAGGAATATGAAGTGTTGGGGTAACAAGTGCTTTAAGACTGTACATGAGTTGAAGGAAATTGAGCAGTGAGTTGGACATGTATTTCAGGACTGCTATGTAAAGCCTAGTTTACACTTGTGTTGCACTCTGAAGAACAATCTGTGTTGGATACCTCCTCACTGTTTTAACTCCATAAACCCCCACACAAGTGTGCCCGAACCATGTTCCTTGCCCATGGTTGTGGAGTACCCCATATGGTTGAATGTCTTGCATTCAGCATGCAATACTGCCCATTGAACATGACTACAGGGATAATTTTTGACAATTCTTTTGCAGCGTGACGGTGGCATATGTACATCCCCCACCCCCACTTAAGGGGAGCACTTAGGGAATGGTAAACATGTGGCTCTTCTGCACACTATCACCTCTCAACCGCAAGAGTGAACTAGGCTTAACAGTTACATTTATGCAGAAGTCCTATAGAGAAGCACTAGACTCCCCACAGATAGAAAGCTAAACCCCTAGTAAATTTAAAAAAACATTATTTTTTAATGCCGTTATGTTTTAATTAAAAACTATCAATTTAATTTTAAATGCACTTAGTGTAAATATCAGAAGCTTGATATCTTCTTATCATGACCTATACAGTAGTACTCAGGCTGGTGGAAGGAGAGCAGGCCAATCAAGCTCTACAGCAAACAGATTAATGGACAATAAGGGGAGAGCAGAGAGATGATCTCATGAATATGCTGCTGCTTCTTTGTTGTCCAATCAAAGACTAGAAACATGGTCCTGACTAAACTGTGCCATTTAAAGCGGAGTTCCGCCCGCCCCTTTAAAAATCAGCAGCTATACATTACTGTAGCTCCTGACTTTTAACACTAGGACACTTACCTGTCCTGGAATCCAGTGATGTTGGTACCACAGCTGATGTTTCCATTGGCTGGTCGGGTGCTGCCCCCACCATTGTGGGTAAGAGAACCCGGCAGTGTAGCCTTTCGGCTTCACAACCGGGTCCCTACTGCGAATGCGCAAAGCATGCTGTGTTTCCTCACTGGCCCGGCTGAAGGGGAGGGAGAAGGAGGGGGGGGGGAAACGAGCTGCTGACATAGTTTGCCATGGCCCAGTCTCCCGAAACTGGGGGGTACATGTACAAAACTGGTATCCGCTCACCCCTCCCCCTGAGAGGTGCCAAATGTGGCACTGGAGGGAGGGGGAATCGGATAGACAGAAGTTCCACTTTTGGGTGGAACTTCACTTTAAAGTACATATAAACCTTAATGCATACATATTGTAATCCAAGCCATCTGAATTGCTTGCATTGTCAGCAGTTTGTAAAGACCTGTTGATTCTGCCAGTATCTTCCACTATGCAGCACTTCTATGTGGTGTCTGCCAGTGGGTGCCAACCTTTCGCACATCACAGACCACTAAATTCACAATTTTGAATCCAGCAAACCACTCGCATGAATTTTATATGCCTTATACACCCAATATTCCGGCACTCTGCCCCCTCCCCTCAATGACACTACTCTGACAAAAATACACAAAATGTTGGCACTCTGCCCAACCCCCCCCCCCCCTTCCTGGTACTCTGCATCCGACTGCTGCCTTTCACAGACTCATCGGATCTAGCCTTCTTATCCAGCCATGTGCTTGAGCTCCATGCTCCCTCTGTCTGTGATCAGCGCTGCCGTTGGAAGTCCCTACCTCCTGCTCTCTGCACTTCTACTTGCGCCTCCCTCAGAATTCTCAGGAGCCGGAACTACAGTGAAGGCATCGGCTGTCGATGCGTGTATTGACTGCCAGTGCGCATTGAGAACACTGGAAACATTGGGTGGTATGCATCCCCCACAATTTTGATTTGCGGCAGATCCCCCGGAGACCACCAAAATGTTCTTGTGGACCATCGGTGGGCCGTGGACCACTGGTTGGCGACCGCTGGTCTAGAGTACACTAACCAAGGGCTTAAAATGCTTTGGGACCGTTAACTGATATACGCACTCCCTACCTGGAGGGAACAGGCTGCATTGTTCATGAATGGCAATCCCTTAGTCTCATTGTCAGCCTTGAATGTTGCCAGCTGACATGCCACTTATTCTGTCCTGTATGTAATGATTGACATTTAGCTACTGTGCTGTTTATAGATATTCCATAGAAAAGTCACATCGCCAACACTGGCTGGAAGTGGTGGCTTTCCCATATCACCAATTTGACTGTGCTATCTGATAGAGCTATGTTCATTTCAGGACTGGAGAAGTAGATATACAAATCTTAAATGTATTTGAACTTTATACTTTGTGGCGCTTTCCTGAGAGTTTAGCATTAAATATTCACTGGGTCTGTTTTATATTGCAGTGTGTGTTGTGAAGCTGTCGGTCAGTATGTAAATCATAGTTTCTTTACCTTCTATTTGGAATCGGTGGTGTTCAGGATGTCTGCATAAGATGATACAGTGTAGAACAGTAGCTGAGACAGTAGAAGCTGAAACGCAAACATTTCAATAGTGCTCACTAGGAAGTGTTGGTATCTCAGCTGGGGTCCCATGTTCTGTTGGGTTGGTGTATTTTACTCTTTGCCTAAATATCTTATTTCCTTCACCTTGGCTGGGTTTTGTATTACTTTGTCTTTTCCGAAGCACACCCTTGTGAGGTCATTGCACCAGCGTGTGTTTGTATGTGTGTGAAAGTTCAAAGGTTATAAAAGAAATAAGTGTACAACCTTTGCTTCTTAAGGCTCTTCTGTGTTTGCTCATGTTTGTAAAAACAGTAGGGCAATGTACGTTCGGACATCAGATTATCAGGATCAGGTGCTGCAAGAATGCCCGCTTTTTGCCCGATAATTTGTCTTTGCGAAAAAGTCACAAAGTTTGTCTTGTGATTCTCATGTCAGACTTTTTTAGTTACACCTTGTAACACAACTATATCAGAGCCTTGGAGGCAGCAGACAATGTATTCCAATTTACGTTGCAATTATACTGAGAAGAGCCAATTACAAATCAAAAGGTGTGCATTGAATTTAAATATTTTGTGCTGTCCTTTACTTTGCAGACAGACCAATTTAGATATTTTTAGATACAATCTGGCCATTACTGTTCAATATAAATGTGAGCCACACTTCTGGCCACAGCTATTTACATTTACACACCAGCTGCGGCCGCGGCACACTGCAGGGGATCTCGGCGCGTACCTGTTCTCTATTTCAGGTGCTAATCGGGTTGGAATTTCTGCCTGAATTTGCACCTGAAACAGAGCCAAAGACACACAAAATCCTTTTCCAGTGCGGACCGCTGCTGCCCCAGGGTGGTGTGAACCGGCTCCATTGAGAACCTGTCAGTCTCCTGTCATGCAAATTGGATGCGGGGAGAGTGTACCCAGCCTACGGTAACCGCTTACTTTCTTTTAACCCAATGTGGGGATCACAGAGGCAAAATGCAGATTTTTTTTATTTAGTGATCTAAAATGTAGCTCATTGTTTAAAGTATTTTGGGCAAAAATGCATATATGCCCATGCATATTTCATAGATCTTTTTTTATAAAGAATGACATTTTGTATTCACAAATGCACAAATACGTATAAACACAAATGCCTGAAATTACGTCCAGAAACATTGATGCACCAACGTTGGTACTGTGTGCAAGAGGCCTTATATATATTTGACTACATCCAGGTCCTTGTAAATGACTACAAGAAAATTTGAAAGAGCATGCCACATTTGTGTGTACCTTTTTAAGTATCTGGAAAGTTTTCAGTTCATTGCTTTCTGCAAGGTTGTAATAATCAGATAAAATGATTTAAAGACCGACCTAGTAAAATGAGCATTATAAAATGGACTTTTGTTGGAATCGTATACCCTATGAGAGACCCTATATACCCTAGTGCAGGGCTCAAAATTTCAAGTCCTGAGCTACTAGCCAGGCCTCAAGGCATACTCGCCACCAGTTGGCCCGCCCAACCCCTACCATGTCCCGCCCCTAATCCCGCCCCTAGACACGCCCTCATAAATCTCATGAAATTACACTTAAATGTTTTATGTAGAATTAAGTAATAAATATTAACAACAACTTAATCCGTGCCCAAAAATGCAGCCTGCCCATGTCTACCAATGCAGCAAAATGTCCCCATTTTCCAGCCAGAGTCCCCTCACCCACATTGCAGCCAGAGTCCCCTCACCCACATTGCAGCCAGAGTCCCCTCACCCACATTGCAGCCAGAGTCCCCTCACCCACATTGCAGCCAGAGTCCCCTCACCCACATTGCAGCCAGAGTCCCCTCACCCACATTGCAGCCAGAGTCCCCTCACCCACATTGCAGCCAGAGTCCCCTCACCCACATTGCAGCCAGAGTCCCCTCACCCACATTGCAGCCAGAGTCCCCTCACCCACATTGCAGCCAGAGTCCCCTCACCCACATTGCAGCCAGAGTCCCCTCACCCACATTGCAGCCAGAGTCCCCCTTTCCCCTCCGCTCCCAAGCAGCCAACCAGACACTCGCCAGCCCTCAAAATTTACTCGCAAAATGCGAGAGGCGAGTGTAAATTTTGAGGGCTGCCCTAGTGCATGGTGTCCATTACTGCGTCTGTCCATAGGAACTGACCATCTGTCAACCATAGCGATTAAAGTCTATGTAAATATCCCTAGATCTTATGTAAAGAAATTGTGAAGGCCATTGTGGAAAAAATTTAGTTCTCGCACCACCTCCTTTTTCATTTCCAATGTTCGGTATCTCGTCAAAAGAGAATTTGTATTGTGATCAAGTTTACGCTGGTTGCTACACACAAGCATGTCCAAGCAATCAGAATGTTTTGCCTATTAGTTTAATTGGTACTATAATTGTCACATGCAGGGCTCAACAAATCCCGGTCGCCAGGTCGCCATGGCGACTAGAAATAGGGTCCTGGCGACTCGGCTTGGAAGGGCGCCATCTGGTGGTGAGCCGTTGGTATTACAAGTTATTACCACCAGATGTGTAAGCTGGCGCCATCTGGTGGTGGCCGTTGCTATTACAAGTTAAGCATTACAAATTAACCACTTCCGGACCGCCTCCTGCACATATACGTCGACAGAATGGCACAGGTGGGCACAAGCACGTATATATACGTCCTGTACTTGTACCCAGCCGTGGGGCGCGCTCCCGCGACCCGGTCCGAAGCTCCGGACCGCGGGTCCCGCGGACCCGATCGCCGCTCGAGTGCATCACTGTGGCGGCGTATCGATCGCGTCATTCCCTTTATAGGGGAGACACGATCGATGACGTCACACCTACAGCCACACCCCCCTACAGTTAGGGTTCACTTTGTGAGTGTTTACAACTCCTACAGCGCCCCCTGTGGTTAACTCCCAAACTGCAACTGTCATTTTCACAAAAAATAATGCAATTTAAATGCATTTTTTGCTGTGAAAATGACAATGGTCCCAAAAATGTGTCAAAATTGTCCGAAGTGTCCGCCATAATGTCGCAGTCATGAAAAAAATCGCTGATCGCCGCCATTAGTAGTAAAAAAAATAAAAATGCAATAAAACTATCCCCTATTTTGTAAACGCTATAAATTTTGCGCAAACCAACCGATAAACGATTATTGCGATTTTTATTTTATTTTTACCAAAAATAGGTAGAAGAATACGTATCGGCCTAAACTGAGGAAAAAAAATTTATATATGTTTTTGGGGATATTTATTATAGCAAAAAGTAAAAAATATTGCATTTTTTCAAAATTGTCGCTCTATTTTTGTTTATAGCGCAAAAACTAAAAACCGCAGATGTGATCAAATACCACCAAAAGAAAGCTCTATTTGTGGGGAAAAAAGGACGCCAATTTTGTTTGGGAGCCACGTCGCACGACCGCGCAATTGTCTGTTAAAGCGATGCAGTCCCGAACTGTAAAAACACCTTGGGTCTTTAGCCAGCATATTGGTCCGGGGCTTAAGTGGTAATTAAACAGCAATTCTAATGTATTTTTTCACTGCCATCTTCTTCCCTCTAATTAGAACCCCCAAAAATTATATATATTTTTTATCCTAACACCCTAGACAATAAAATGGCGATCGTTGCAATACTTTCTCTCACGCCGTATTTGCGCAGCGGTCTTACAAGCGCACTTTTTTGGGAAAAAATTACATTTTTTTTTAAAAAATAAGACAACAGTAAAGTTATCCCAATTTTTTTTAATATTATGGAAGATAATGTTGCGCCGAGTAAATTCATACTCAACATGTCACGCTTCAAAATTGCGTCCGCTCGTGGAATGCCGACAAACTTTTACCCTTTAAAATCTTCATAGGTGATGTTTAAAAAAAATCTACAGGTTGCATGTTTTGAGTTACAGAGGAGGACTAGGGCTAGAATTATTGCTCTCGCTCTACCAATCGCGGCGATACCTCACATGTGTGGTTTGAACACCGTTTACATATGCGGGCGCTGCTCACGTATGTGTTCGCTTCTGCGTGCGAGCTCGTCGGGACGGGGCGCGTTTTCTGGCTCCTAACTTTTTTAGCTGGCTCCTAGATTCCAAGCAAATTTGTCAAACCCTGGCACATGTCTTTAATCACAAAAGTTCATATTTTTTTTAAAGCAAATGGACTAGGCAGCTGTTCTCTCATGGTATAGGTGCCCTTAGATCCCTGGATTATAAACATGGATGACCTGGCTGCTTGGAGGAAAGTAGATTCTCTCTACCTTGACCAGTCTTTTCTGTGATAATTTCCTGTTAAGTTGCTTGATTCCGATATAAATGAAATGTAAATGTGTCTCAGATACTTTTGAGATTTGCCATGTTGCTGTCCTCTGAGGTCTCTCAGATCTATGCATCGGTGAAAGATTCCTGTTACTATACAAGCTGATAGGCTGCTAGACCTCAGAGGACAGTGTGGCTTGGAAAATTTCACTGGTTATATTATAAGAATGCAGTTACAAATATAGATATCGCTTAGACAGCTGGTTTAACCCTTCAGCCCCAGACTAAATGTTTACAGTAGTTCTGGCCTTAAAATAAAGAAAAACCCTTCTGGTAGCTGAATAAATATATTAATGGAATGAGCTTCGCCACATTTAAGTTGTCGTCCTTTTGCAGACTCTTGGCTAAAGACATAAAAAAATGAATCCTCTAGTGGTCAGTCCACCAAAAACTTGTATATCTTTCAGGGACTCCATGATAAAATACTGGATACTTTTTGGAGTCTCGCTTTTCATCTTTCAGGTGGTCTTGCTTCCCTTGCTGTATTCTGCATATTGTAATATAATAGGAATATTATATACAGGAAAGTTAAATGGCTAATTCATCTTTAGGGAGATGAGAATTCAAGTGCAGGGACTTCCGCAATCAAGCCCGGTACAGGCAATAAGGGATTTGGTCAGGTTGGATCTAATTGCCTTATTTTTTTTTTTTTTTATGGGAAATGTTTACCTAACCACAGCAGATAACTCCCAAAGGCCGGCAGCAGTGTGCATCTAAAAAACACTGGGGCAGATTCAGGTACCTGCGCGCCTAGTTACGGCGGTGCAGCGTATTGTATTTACGCTACGCCGACGCAACTTACAGGAGCAAGTGCAGTATTCACAAAGCACTTGCTCCGTAAGTTGCGACGGCGTAGCGTAAATGGGGCCGGCGTAAGCCTGCGTAATTCAAATGTGGAAGGGGGGTGTGTTTTATGCTAATGTGTGATGAAGGGGGGGCATGTTTTATGCTAATGTGTGATGACCTGACGTGTTTTACGAACGGCGCATGCGCCGTCCGTGTACATATCCCAGTGTGCATTGCTCTCAAGTATGCCGCAACGACGTATTGGTTTCGACGTGAACGTAAATTACGTCCAGCCCTATTCGCGAACGACTTGCGCAAACGACGTAAAATTTTTTAATTTCGAAGCAGGAATGACGTCCATATTTAACATTGGCCTGCGCCTCCTAATAGCAGGAGCAACGTTAGGCCGAAAAAGCCTTACGCAAACGACGTAAAAAACTACCGCCGGGCGCACGTACGTTCGTGAATCGACGTAACTAGGTAATTTGCATATTCTACGCCGAAAACAACGAAAGCGCCCCTAGCAGTCAACGTAATATTGCACACAATTATACGCCGCCGCATTCAAGTTACGTCGGCGGAGGAAGCCTATTTTTTAAGCGTATCTGCCTTTGAAAATCGGCGTAACGATACGGCGGCGCAGATTTCAAATTACGGTGGCGTATCTGGAGATACGCCGCCATAAAAGCTACCCGAATCTGCCCCACTATGCTCTGTTTGAGAGCAGTGGTCCCTGTACAACACACTAACATACCCCTTGCCATGATACACAACAGTAATGGTCAAGGGGCACCAAGTGTAGCATCATAAAAGGGCCCCACCTAATAATCAGTGAATGTGTTGTTATAGAAAGCTGTTAGAGAATGCAGGCATAGAAAAGGAGATGGCCATAGACTACAGACCTGCCACAAGAGCGCTTTAGGTTCTACAGGTATACACCAAGAGTTTGTCGGACACTGTAAACCTGATTTAGGAGTTGAACACCAAGGACATGCTCCAGAAGAGTCAGACTAGAGGCAGATTATATGACCACTACTATTGCAGCCTCCTTACAAATGAATGTTTCCACCTAGGGATGAGCTCCGGCGTGTTCACACAGTCTACGTGCAGAGCCCGCCAGGAAGTCTGCATGGTGCTGCGCTAATCACAGGCAGAGAGACATTGTCCCGATGTGTGGCTGCAGAGATCGGGAAATGTCTCCCTGCCTGTGGTTAGCGCAGCGCTGTGCAGACTTCCTGGCGGGCTCTCCACGTAGACTGTGCAAACATGCTGCAGCTCATCCCTACTTCTGCGTTTGTGCTCCCTACAGCCCCCTGAAATTTACTTGTGCAACTTCTGATAATTCATTCTGCATTTTTGCAAGTTTAGAGGCAAAGCATAAAAAGAGAAAAGGGACTGACAGCAGAGATAAAAATAAGATCTAGTAAAAGGAATAAACCAAACCAGTTTCCTACTAGATGCCAGTCTAAAGAGTGTTTTTATTTATTGGCTTGAGTAGGCAGCAAAACGGGACTATTGGCTTCACCAGCCCCACGGTTAGCTGGCCATCGGGGTTCTGCAAATTTAGTAAAGCTCCCTCAACCAGTTGATTGTTCATTAAAAAAGGAAGCTATTATACCACTTGTGTGCCAATACTTAGGGGCAGATCCTCATACATTTGCATGGGCGCAGCGTATGTGAGATACACTACGTCGCTGTAACTTACTTTGCAAATGTTTGAATCCTGAAAGAATTTGCGCCGTAAGTTACGGTGGTGTAGTGTATTTCTCGCGGCGTAAGTGTGCGGAATTCAAATGCGGCGAGTAGGGGGCGTGTTTCATTTAAATGAAGCGCGTCCCCGCGCCGAACGAACTGCGCATGCCCCGTCCGTCAAAACTCCCAGGGTGCATTGCTCCAAATGACGTCGCAAGGACGTCATTGTTTTCGTCGTGAACGTAAATGGCGTCCAGCCCCATTCACGGACGACTTGCGGGAACGGCAACGGGAATGGCCATACTTAACATTGAGTACGCCACCAGATAGCAGCTTTAACTATACGCCGGAAAAAGCAGAATGGAAACGACGTAAAAGAATGCGACGGCCGCTCGTACGTTCGTGGATCGTCGGAAAAAGCTAATTTGCATACTCGATGCGGATTACGACGTGAACGCCACCCAGCGGCCGCCGGAAAATTGCATCTTAGATCCGACGGCGTACTAAGGCGTACGCTTGTCGAATCTAACACAGATGCCGTCGTATCTTGTTTGGTGGATACCAAAACAAAGATACGACGCGCAAAATTTGAAATTACGCGGCGTATCAACAGATACGCCGGCGTAATTTCTTTGAGGATCTGCCCCTTAGTGTGCAGAAACCCTCCAGCGATATCGGCACCTTGCCACCTCTTACCTCTCATTTAGGCAGCATGGTTCTTTCCTGCTTTGTACCCATCCTTTTTGTTTTTCAGAACAAATTTCCTAGCCATGAGATTCCATGTTGCCTGATTGAGCCTTTTCTTTTTATCCAGCATAGTAGTTTGTCTAGTAGCAGCGCAGGAGCTGACTGTACAATAACATTGCTAAAGGTCCAGAGGTCACAGATTAGTCGTGTCATTTGCAATATAATTACTGCTTTTTCTATATGTTATGGTTTACCTCTCTGTACTGATAACTTCTGAGAAATTTTGTGCTACTACACGAAGAAACTATTGGGATAAAGCTGACTCTTGAGATCCTAGAATTGGCAAATGTTGCCCAAAATATACACCAACATCCTATTTTCATAGACCTACACATGTAAACTTTAAACTCGCATTATATATTAATGTTGTTTTTATTATATTATCATTGAGGATTTATAGAACTCCCAGCAGTTTGTGCAGGGCTTTACATTATAAAGGGAGACCGTTAAATACAATTCCTTAAGTAGAGCCTCACTCATGAGAACCTACTTGTTCAAGAAGCCTGTGCAGAGAAATATGCAGGCTCTGGTTGCCAACCTCTCCATGCATAGATCCCTGGCTGTTGTGCTAAGCCAGCGACTTCCTTTTTTTCAGAATTTGTGATAACAGGTATGTGGCAAATGAAGTCCGATTTCCTGATCTGTATCCTTTTTTTACTTTTTTTTTTTTAAATTCTATGTAAGGCTTTCAGCACAGGTTTGCTTTCCTCCTTAAAGCGGGGGTTCACCCAAAAAAATGTTTTTAACATTACATTCAGGCGAGTTGACATAATGACATTAGGCTGTTTTTTTTTTTTTAAATCCTTGCCGTACATACCGTTTCATCTACATTTTCACGGCGGCTTCCGGGTATGTAATCTGCGGGGCTGGGCGTTCCTAATTGACATGCTTTCGACCGGCGCATACAGCACGTCACGAGTAGCCGAAAGAAGCCGGACTGCGAGTCGGCTCTATACGGCGCCTGCGCACCGACATTCGGCTTCCTTTGGCAACTCGTGACGCGCTGTATGCGCCGGTCCGAAGCATGTCAATCAATTAGGAATGCCCAGTCCCGCAGATTACATACCCGGAAGCCGGGGTGAAAATATAGATAATACGGTATGTACGACAAGGATTTAAAAAAAAAAAAAAAACAGCCTAATGTCATTATGTCAACTCGCCTGAATGTAATGTTAATTTTTTTTTGGGTGAACCCCTGCTTTAAGAGATCATGTCGGCTCTCTAAACTCAAAACTGCACTCCCCTGCAGTGCAATAGGCAGCATACTCTCCTTTCCAGTGGCCCGTGTATCCTAAGTTTCCTCAGAAAATGTTGTGTGTCTTTGTTTCCCCACTGTGCGTGGTTGTTGCTTCACCTAGTGTCACTGCAGGAATTGGCAATGAAGATGGGGGTCAGAGGAAGAAACCATATACATGAATGCTGAAAAGCAGAGAGACTGCTGCACTGGAATGAAGGGAAGGTAGGAGACACTGGCTGCTTGAGAGGTGATTATATGTCGTCTTCTCAAAACCAAAGTGCCCCGTGCTAATGCACACATACCCCACTAGGTTCCTTTAAGCTAGTGCATTGTTGGTTCACTTACCTTTTCCTTCCATTTCCCTTCTAAATGTTTTTTTTCTTTGTCTGAATTTCTCACTTCCTGTAAGCTTGCCCCCATCACCCCCTGGTGGTTAGTCAACCAGAACAGCTTACTGAGGAAGAACAGGAAGTGAGAAATTCAGACAAAGAAAAAAAACATTTAGAAGGGAAATCGAAGAAAAATTTAAGTGAACCAACAATGCACTAGCTTAAAGGAACCTATTTATAAATAAACAAACCTTTACAAACCCTTTAAGTACACAATGGGGTTTATTTACTAAAGCTGGAAAGCGTAAAATCCCTCTCACTTCTGCACAGAAACCAATGAGCTTCCAGGTTTCATTACCAGCCTTAAAGGGTCACTAAAGGATTTTTTTTTTTTTTAGCTAAATAGCTTCCTTTACCTTACTGCAGTCCTGGTTTCATGTCCTCATTGTTCGTTTTTGCTTTGAAGTAGCTGTAATTCTGCTCTGATCTCCACACTTCCTGCTTGCCTGTTTCCTTATAACCATGGTACTGGGAGATTTTCACGGTGGTCTAAGCTGTCATTGCTGTGTGTCTAAAACTCCTCAGAACCAATCAGATTCATTTTAAAAACAAAACACTGCCCTGGATTTGTTTGTTTTTGTTCTGTGAGTCTTCCCGACTCACCTCTCACCCAGAACTTCATGTATGTACCTTTAAAACCGAAAGTGAAACTAGAGGCACATTATATGATAGATTAAATTCAATTTTTAATCATTTTTAAAAGAAATCCGTTAACTTTTATGTCTCTATACCCAATAAACAGTCATTTCAGCAAAAACATTTTTTTCCTTTAGTGACCCTTTAATTGAACAAGCTGGGGTTAGAAGCTCATTGGTTTCTATGCAGAAGTGAGCCTGATTTTGTGCTTTCCGGCTTTAGTAAATAAACCCCATTGTGTACTTAAGAGTTACAGGCTTACCCCACTTTTATCTAAAATATTAAAAAAACTGACAGCCTCTACTACTGATGCCCACAAACGAATATCACAAATATATGCATAGACGCATGCGCAGCGCTGTCTTTTTAAACACATATATATATATATATATATATATATATATATATATATATATATATATATATATATATATATATATATATATATATATATATATATATATATATATATATATATATATATATATATATATATATATATATATATATATAGCAATATGCACACGCACAACTTTTTTTTTTTCTCTCTCAGAGAATAGGTGCAGAACCATGTATCGTAATGTGTATGGAATTTGTTAATGAGGACACAAAAAGCAGTAAAATGGATCCCCTGTAGCTTGCAACAATAGATCCCTCCCAGCAACAATGTACCTCCCAGCAACAATAGATTCCCAACAGCCAGCAACAATAGACCCTTCCCTCAACAGTAGATCCCTCCCAGCATTGATTAACCCTTTTGCAACATAAGACCCACCCCAGCAATAATAGATCTCCCTCCAGCAACTATATATCCCCTAGCAGTCACCATCAATGGACACTTTAGCAACCCTTACCTCTACATTCCCTCGAGTTCCAGCTGAAAAAAGCCAAATATATAGTGTTTTGTTTAACCCTCTGGTTGAATGAAAAAAACAATGTGTATACCCAGCTGAAGAATGAAAATTATCGGCTTTATTGCAGCCACCTGCTATTTTAATTACTGCAATCGGCACTTGGTTTTCAGTTTGTCTTGCCAACTTTAGGACTACCCCCTATTGCCACTCTCATATTATTGCTTCATATTTAAGGGAAAGTATTTTTTATTACATTGCAGTAATGGTGACATTTCTTAATCTGAAATCTGGACCTGTGGGGATAAAACATTGCAAGTTGCTGTTACTGGAACTGGAAAGCTCTTCCTGATCTTTTTTTCACTACATAATTCCCAACCCTAGATAATGAGGTGTCAGGACATTTGACTTGCTGCATACTGTTTCGGGTAAGTGGGGCAAGGACAGAAATGACTGTCCTGGAGCAACACCTAGTGTAGACAAACGGGTCTGCAATAGCATTTTTCTTTTTACCTTGCAGTTACCATGTATCCGTGTGCAAGGGATATGCTTTGCTGGATACTGCACAACAAAAAGTACTGGTATTTTTAATGCATTTCTTTAAAGAGGTGTGAATGTAGCCAGACTGAAACATTGCTCTCCAATTACCAAGTATACCAACAGTAAGAAGTGTTGCCTTTGTAATAAAATTGTACGTTTATAGATGGTGCTCAGCTGAAACCTTAAAGAATAATAAGCTATTCCATTATAGCTAATAGAGTTTAGTCGTGTTCCTCAAGTAATGCGCCAAATTAATGTACCCCTATAGAACTTGTACATGAATTTGTAAGATACTAACTATCCGTATTTAATTTTGAATGTGTAGCATTGAATGTGACACAAGTGATTTTGTAGAATTTGAGACACAATGTAAAAGTAGTGCATTTAGGAATTTATTGAAGGGGTCTCTCTGAGCCTAAAGTGTTGCATATGTTTTAATGAATTGGGTTTATGGTAGGTTCTGATGTGCTCTCCTTGGAAAACTGATTGTGCTCTGGGAAACCTTTGTCATGTTCGCAAAACAAGGAATGTGTGTGTGTATATTAAAAATACAGATATAAAGCCTCATCTTATAATTAACATGTTTTTTAAAAAAAATCCTGTTTTAAAGTAGAACTAAAGGCAAAGCTTTTTTTTTATTTGGATAGAGTAAGATGGGTCTATAACCCCCAATTTTTTTTTATTTTTTTTTGTCGTTTAAGAGATTTTTCTTCACTTGCTTCCCCATAGCCAAAACAGGAAGTGTCAGGAAATCCCTTTTAAAGCAAGGAAGTTCTCAAATCCACTGGTATATATGTTCTACCTGTTTAAGTTGATGTTTGAACCCATTATAGGTACTGTGGATGACTCATGTACTTAATTATCTCGAATATCTAAGACCTTGCTTTTATACTGTTAAAGGTGTTGTAAGCCCTTGTGGTTTTTCATCTTAATGCAGTTTATAAATTAAGGTGAAAAACCTCCTGTGATGCAGCTGCCCCCAGAGCCCCCCTTTTACTTACCTGAACCCAGTCTTTCCAGCAACGGGAACGAGCACACATGCTCCAGCCGGTGTCTCAGGTCCTGATTGGATAGATTGATAGCAGCGCAGCCATTGGCTCTCGCTGCTGTCAATCAAATCCAATGACACGGGAGCCAGGGGTGGGGCAGAGTCCTGCTGTCTGTTAACCACTTACCCCCCGGACCATATTGCTGCCCAAAGACCAGAGTACTTTTTGCGATTCAGGACTGCGTCGCTTTAACAGACAATTGCGCGGTCGTGCGACGTGGCTCCCAAACAAAATTGGCGTCCTTTTTTTCCCACAAATAGAGCTTTCTTTTGGTGGTATTTGATCACCTCTGTGTTTTTTATTTTTTGCGCTATAAACAAAAATAGAGCGACAATTTTGAAAAAAATGAATATTTTTTACTTTTTGCCATGATAAATATCCCCCAAAAATATATAAAAAAAACTTTTTTTTTCCTCAGTTTAGGCCGATACGTATTCTTCTACATATTTTTCGTAAAAAAAATCGCAATAAGCGTTTATTGATTGGTTTGCGCAAAAGTTATAACTTTTACAAAATAGGGGGTATTTTTATGTCATTTTTATTAATATATATTTTTTACTAGTAATGGCGGCGATCATCGATTTTTTTTCGGTATTGCGACATTATGGCGGACACTTCGGACACTTTTGACACATTTTTGGGACCATTGGCATTTTTATAGCGATCAGTGCTATAAAAATGCATTGGATTACTATAAAAATGCCACTGGCAGTGAAGGGGTTAACACTAGGGGGCGGGGAAGGGGTTAAGTATGCCTGGGTGTGTTCTTACTGTGGGGGGGGGGGGTGGACTCACTGGGGGAAACACTGATCCTCTGTTCATACATTGTATGAACAGAAGATCAGCATTTCCCCTGCTGACAGGACCGAGAGCTGTGTGTTTACACACACAGCTCCCGGTCCCCGCTCTGTACCGAGCGATCGCGTGTGCCCGGCGGCGATAGCGTCCCGCCGGGCACACACACGGGAGTCGGGGGAGAGCGGGGGGCGCGCGCCCGCCCCTAGTGGCGGCTGAGAGAGAGGACGTTATACTACGTGCTCTCGCCCAGCCGAGCCGACCTGCCGACGTAGAACGGCGGTGCATGGTCGGCTAGTGGTTAATAGACGCAGCAGCAGGACACGGGAGCGCGCCCGCACGAGTGTCCCGAGGGAGGACACTCGTGCGGTGATAAAGAAGTGATTGAAATGTAAAGTGAGTGAATCCGTGATTGTCAACAGATCTAGTGTTCTCATTTGAGGGTTTCCCCCTCCTATTCCTGTTCTGGTAACACCCCAAAATTTGGCTTTTTTTTTTTTTTACATTTACTTAAGGTGATATTGATACCCAAGACAAATAGCGTGAATCCTCCTAACAAACACAGACAGCAGTGAGAAACTGAAAGATAATCCAATCCCTCTCCCTTCTTTCCAAATCCCCAAAAAAAAGACCGCCCCATAGCAGATATACCCTGCATAGGGGGAGTCGATCAGAGGGTGTCGGCCAATGGATGTCCGCTGGCACCCGCCAATTGTCGAGAAGAGAGGCTGGACAGAGCTCTGCATATGTAAACAATGCAGAGCTACGTCCTGACAGCGGGGATGTGATGGTTTTTTTTCTCCCACACAATCCATCACATCCCTTAGCAAAAACACTCAGTACGCTAAAATTCTAGTTAGGCATGCATCACATTTAACCCTTTGATCGTCCTAGATGTTTAACCCCTTCCCAGACTGTGTCATTAGTACTGGTTTCCACAAAGTGTCATAAGTTAGTGTCAGATTGTCTGCTATAAGTCGCTGATTGCCGCCATTACCAGTATAACACTAAATACAAATTCCAGTATGTATCCCATAGTTTGTATGATTGCCCAATTGTCAGTTCAAGTAGAACAGTGCTGTAGAGCAAATGATGGCCTGGTCATGGGGGGGGGGGGGGGGGGGGTGTAAGGGAAAATCTTCCAGAGGTCAAGTGATTATAGATAAGTCTGTATTCTGACACTGAAGATGCATATGGTTCCTGGTCTTCCTAATATTGTTATTTTTTTGCCGTAATACATTTATGATCACTTGTCCCTGGGAAAATGGCTAGTGTTTTATGACATCTTTCCATTGGTCCTACACACATAGAACAGATAGTATAGTATAGCTTTGGTGGCATACGCTAAAAGAATAAATGATTTCCCCTCTACAAAAAATATACGTTGTCCTCTATGGCTATAGCAATGGAATGCGCTGAACCTCTTTCAGTTCATAATGTAGGCCAAAACCACATGTAAAAAAAGCCTTCCTAAAATCATTCTACAGCCTGTGTTGGCTCCATCCTGCGTTCCTGGAAGAACAGAGCAGAAGTTGGCACCAGCGCCCCCTAGTGCTGTTTTATCAGCCTGCACATGCACAGTGTGAACTCTTCCTGGTTCCCTATGATGAGTCAGCGGTTGCGACACTGAAAGACCGGATTGGCGGAAGGTAGGTTTAGCATACCATGTTGCTATACCCTTATGGGGCAGCATAATGTGCTTGTTAGTAGAGATAGACATGCTCCTCATTCCAATGGGTCTTAATAATTGGACTTGCATAGCCAGAGTAGTAGTATCTATAATTTGTCCTAGACACCACTGGACAAACTTGTATAAACCAAGGCTGATGTACAGTGTTAAAGATTGCTGCTCTTACGTACAATGAAGAGCATTTGTGTGGGGAATTCTCTTGCTTGCTTTGGTAATGCTTACTGCTATATCTATAGACCTGTCATTGCCTTAATTCCATCAGTGAAAAGCATCAATCTTCTGACACCCAGTGGCGGCATCAAGCTGCTGCATACTGTCAAGCTTTCCCGGCAGTTATATTACGTTTGTATAGAGAGTGCCTGACATGGCAGAATGCACTGGGTGGTCAACATAGCTATATGAATGTTTAGTTTAAGCCTAATATATTTACAGATCTAATTTATGGGTTCAGCTATGCATGTCTTCAAAATTGTGAAGTGTATTTGGAAACACTGATAGCACAGTTACCAAAAATCTTTTTAATTATTATTGTACAGGATTTATATAGTGCCAACAGTTTGTGCAGCGCTTCACAACATGAGGGCAAACAGTACAGTTACAATACAAATCAATACAGGAGGAATAACGTCCCTAAGCCTTAAAGGGGTTGTAAAGGTACAATTTTTTTTTTTTCCCTAAATAGCTTCCTTTACCTTAGTGCAGTCCTCCTTCACTTACCTCATCCTTCTATTTTGCTTTTAAATGTCATTATTTCATTTGAGAAATCCTCACTTCCTGTTCTTCTGTCTGTAACTCCACACAGTAATGCAAGGCTTTCTCCCTGGTGTGGAGTGTCGTGCTCGCCCCCACACTTGGACCCCTCCCCACTAACACAC
Organism: Rana temporaria; assembly: GCF_905171775.1. Classification (NCBI taxonomy): domain Eukaryota; kingdom Metazoa; phylum Chordata; class Amphibia; order Anura; family Ranidae; genus Rana; species Rana temporaria. Next base: position 92,352,438 of record NC_053490.1, read on the forward strand.
AGCTCCTTTCTCTATCTGCAACGTAGAGAGCGTCCTGACTCTCCTGTAGTCCAAGGGAGGGGGCGAGCACGACACTCCACACTAGGGAGAAAGCCTTGCATTACTGTGTGAAGTTAGACCGAACAGGAAGTGAGGATTTCTCAGACGAAATAAGGACTTTTTAAAGCAAAATCGAAGGATGAGGTCAGTGGAGGACTGCACTAAGGTAAAGGAAGCTATTTAGGAAAACAAAAATTGTACCTTTACAACCCCTTTAAATCGCACCAGTGCAATCTCAGAGATCACATGTGATTCACACCCGCACGTGCCAATCGCATGCGATCTCTGAGCAATGCGAGTTCAGCTATACAGTTGTATGGCTGAACTCGCATTGGATTTGAAACTAGTGCAGGGACTTGTTTTCCCCCACACTAGAATCGGATCGCATGAGTGTTTTCACCTGTGTGAGTTCACAGTTCACACTGCGAACTGTGAACTAAACTGTTGCTGTCATTAACTTTGTTAATGACACCCGCAGCAGTTTGCACAAGGCAGTGTAAACTGTCTGCGGGAGAGAAGTGATGTGGGAACCGGCGCTGATTCCCGCAACACAATCCCGCAAAGTGTGAACCCAGGGTTAAACCCCTGTGCACAAGCTTTCAGACTGGCAATGACACAGTCATCTGTTTTGAGCTAATTGGGCTCCGCCGCGTTGTGCATTGAATTCACTGTAGCATGTATCACGCACTCTGAGCTTAAGTGTCGGTTCACACTGCTGCGATGCAAGAACCCTGTGAATCCAGTGCAGGTTCCCGCATCGCACCTGAATCGCACAGTGGTTCACGCTGAGATTTGCACACCACTGCGGGTGTCAATGTAAAGTTAACGACACCCCCAGATTGGTCAGCAGATCGCAGTGCTAACTGTGAAATGGTGCAGGAATTGGATTGCATAAGTGTGAACACCCATGCGATCCGATTTCAGTGCGGACCAAAAAAGGGTCCTGCACCATTTTGATATGATGCGATTTCAGCCATACAGTTTGTATGGCTGAAATCGCATTGCACAGACATCGCATGTGATCTGAACAGCAATGCGGTGCGAATCACATGCGACATCTGGCATCGCACTAGTGTGAACCACGCCTAAAGGAAAAGGTTCTAAAGCAGACTATGGCCCCAGAAAAAAAATAAAGGGGTTGTAAACCCTTTTTTTTTTTTTTTTTTTTTTATTGCTTTTATTTCTATTACAAGGAATGTAAACATCCCTTGTAATATGAATAAGCATGACAAGTCCTCTTTACAGTGAGATCTGGGGTTAATAAGACCTCACATCTCACCTCTAGGCTGGAAAGCCTGAAATAATAAAAAAAAAACAATCTCGGCTTCCCAGCCGAGGTGACGTCATTTTTTCGAATGCAGAGGCCGCGTGACGTCATAACATTGTGCCCGACCTCCAAACGAGCATAGAGACTCCGGGGACCATCTGGTCCACCGAAAATCTCTATCTGCCGCATCTGGGGCCGGCGGATCATTTCTCCGACTCACCAATGTCTGGGGTGATATGGCCAGCTTTTTGGTGCACCCTAGTTAGAGCTGCACGATTAATCGCCAAGAATCGTTATCGCGATTTCTTTCCATTGCGATTCTTGACACAGGGTTTCATGATCTTTGACATGAAAATAATTTTCTCTCTGCACTTTGGTATGCAAAGAATTTCCTGTCTGCTCTCAGCCAAAAGTCAAAGTCTGGGCAATCTGCCAAGTTTTGAAAACATTCTTTATCAGTGGAAAGTTAAGTCTAAACATTGAATCACATTGACTTCTGTATGTAAATTAGGAACGTTTAACCACTTAAACACCAAACTTTTTTCTGACAGCTCTTTTCAAGTTAAAATCATTATTTTTTTTTGCTAGAAAATTACTTAGAACCCCCAAACATTATACAATTTTTTAGTAGAGACCTTAGAGAATAAAATGGCGGTTGTTGCAATATTTTATGTTGCACTGTATTTGCGCAGCAGTCTTTTTAAATGCATTTTTTTTTTGGAAAAAAACAAAAACTAGCCAGTAAAGTTAGCCCTTTTTTTTTTTTTTTTTTAATAAATGTAAAAGATTTTACGCCATGTGAATCGTGAGAGAATCGTGATCTTCATTCTAAGCAAAAAATCGTGATTCTCATTTTGGCCAGAATCGTGCAGCTCTAACCCTAGTACACATCAGTATTAGTTTTTTTTTTTTTCAACAGAAACTGGCCGATGCTGCCCAACATTCGGGTCATGTATACTACGCCAGTGTTGTTCAACTCCATTCCTCAAGACAACCCAACAGGTCATGTTTTCATGCATTCCATTGTTTTGCACAGGTGATTTGATCAGTTTCACTGCCTTAGTAATTGCCACAGCTGTTTCATCTGAAGGAAATCCTAAAAACATGACCTGTTGGGTCACCTTGAGGACTGGAGTTGAGAAATACTGGGTACTGAGCTTTAGGTTGGCTTTTAGCACAGAACCAGGTCAAACCTTCTTCTTTTTTTTTTTTCTTTGTGCAGACAATGTCAAGAATGACTTCAGATGAAGAGACGTGCTGATCACTAGGATAAAAGGGGGGTTGGGGATGGGATGATGATTTTTTTGAGTTGTTTTAAATATTGTCTAACAATATAAAGTTAGGTTGTATGTGTATAGCCATAACTTTTAGTTCGAATTTTGCTAGGGAGAGTTTAAAAGTTGTCAGTTTAGTTTTTGTAGTCTGTGCCTTTTGAGGAGATATCCCTTTTTTGTCTGTCCCAAAGACGCCACAGGAAGTGTTGGGAAATATCTACCAAGAAAAGGGGAATGCAAACCGGAAACTGTTCTCTGTAATGCTCTTCTGGTGATAACAGTAATATTTTTGTGTTTTTTGGGATATCCCTTTGTCACAGTGACATTGGTCACCAGGAGAAATAGAGATGCTCAGATCAACATACACTTCAGAGATGTTCTTCCCAACACCTTTTAAAAAGAAAAAATGTGTGTGTATATAAAGTTAGGTCCATATATATTTAGGCACAGGCACAATTTTCATTTTTTCCAGGTATTTAGCAAAACATATTCAAGCTATAGTTCTATAATGGATTTGGGCTGAAAGTGCACACTATCAGGTTTAATTTGAGGGTATGTACAACCAAATCGGAGGAAAAGGGTTTAGGAATTACAGTTCCTAAGAATGGCCATCCCCCCTTTTTTTCAAGGGACCAAAAGTAATTGGATAATTAAATCAAAAGCTGTTTCATGGCCAGGTGTTGGCTACTCCTTAGCTATTTCTTCATTAATTAAGCAGGTTAAAGGTCTGGAATTTATTCTAAGTGTGGTACAGTATACACATTTGGAATCTATTGCTGTGAACCTACATCATGTGTTCAAAGGAGCTGTCCATGCAAGTGAAGCCGGCCATTGTAGGCTGAAGAAATTAAACAAATCCATCATAGAGATAGCAGCAACGTTAGGAGTGGCCAATTCAACAGGTTGGTACATTCTGAAGAAAGAAGAACGCACTGGTGAACTCTGCAATATAAAAAGGCCTGGACGTCCACAGGAGACGACAGTGATGGATGATCGCAGGGGCCTCTCTATGGTAAAGAAAAACCCATTCACAACATCCAGATAAGTGAAGGACACTCTGCATTTGGGCATATTATTGTCAAAGTCTACAATCAAGAGAAGACTTCATGGGAGCAAATACAGAGGGTTCACTACAAGGTGCAAACCATTCATAAACCTGAAGAATATTAAAACCAAATTAGACTTTGCCCAAAAAAAAAAATCTAAAATCTAAAAAAGAGACCAGTTCTAGAAAAGCATTCTTTGGACGGATGAAACGAAGATTAATCTGTACCAGAATGACATGGTGGATACAGTGTGATGGCATGGGCATGCATGGCTTCCAGTGGCACTGGGCCATTGATGTTTATTGATGATGTGTCAGAAGCAGCCATTTATTCTGCAGTGTTTAGAGATATATACTGTCTGCCCAGATTCAGCCAAATGCAGCAAAGTTGATTGGACGGCTCTTCACAATACAGATGGACAATGATCTAAAACACACTGCAAAAGCAACCCAGGAGCTTTTGAAGGGAAAGAAGTGAAATATTTTGCAATGGCCGAGTCAATCACTTAACTGCTTGCCGACCGCGCACCGCCGTTCTACGTCGGCAAGCTGGCTCTCCTGGTCGAGAGCACGTCATTCTACGTCGGCTCTTTCAGCCGCCACTAGGGGCGCGCGCCCCCGCCCTGCTCGCCCCGACTCCCGTGCGTGTGCCCGGCGGGCGCGATCGCCGCCGGGCACACGCGATCGCTCGTTACAGAGCGGGGACCGGGAGCTGTGTGTGTAAACACACAGCTCCCGGTCCTGTCAGCAGGGGAAATGCTGATATTCTGTTCATACAATGTATGAACAGAGGATCAGTGTTTCCCCTAGTGAGGCCACCCCCCCCCCACAGTAAGAACACACCCAGGCATACTTAACCCCTTCCCCGCCTCCTAGTGTTAACCCCTTCACTGCCAGTGGCATTTTTATAGTAATCCAATGCATTTTTATAGCACTGATCGCTATAAAAATGCCAATGGTCCCAAAAATGTGTCAGAAGTGTCCGAAGTGTCCGCCATAATGTCGCAATACCGAAAAAAAATCGCTGATCGCCGCCATTACTAGTAAAAAAAAAATATTAATAAAAATGACATAAAAATACCCCCTATTTTGTAAACGCTATAACTTTTGCGCAAACCAATCAAACGCTTATTGCGATTTTTTTTTTTTTACGAAAAATAGGTAGAAGAATACGTATCGGCCTAAACTGAGGGAAAACATTTTTTTTTTATATATTTTTGGGGGATATTTATTATGGCAAAAAGTAAAAAATATTCATTTTTTTCAAAATTGTCGCTCTATTTTTGTTTATAGCGCAAAAAATAAAAACCGCAGAGGTGATCAAATAGCACCAAAAGAAAGCTCTATTTGTGGGGAAAAAAGGACGCCAATTTTGTTTGGGAGCCACGTCGCACGACCGCGCAATTGTCTGTTAAAGCGACGCAGTCCCGAATCGCAAAAAGTACTCTGGTCTTTGGGCAGCAATATGGTCCGGGGGTGAAGTGGTTAATCTTAACCCAATTGAGCATGCATTTCACTTGCTGAAGGCAAAACTAAAAACAGAAAGACCCACAAACCAAGAACAACTAAAGACAGCTGCAGTTAGAGCCTGGAAAAGCATCAGAAAGGAGGAAACCCAGTCTTTGGTAATGTCCATGGGTTCCAGACTTCAGGCAGTCATTGCCAGTTAAAGGATTCTCAACAAAATATTAAAAATAACATTTTTATTTATGATTATATTCATTTGTCTGATTTTACATTTTGAGCCCCTGAAAATGGAGGGGACTGTGTATACAAATGGTTGCAGTTCCTAAAATTTGTACTTTATATTTATGTTCAACCCCTTGACTTAAAGCTGAAAGTCTGCACTTCAAATTCTTTTGGATTGTTTCGTTTTAATTTTATTCTGGTGGCATGCAGTGCCAAAAAGCATGTCCAATTGTGCTTGTGTCCAAATTTTATATGGACCCAACTGTGTGTGTGTGTGTATGTATATATGTGTGTGTGTGTGTGTGTGTGTGTGTATATATGTGTATGTATATATATATATATATATATATATATCTCATAGCCAAACCCAGGTACAAAGATGTAATCTATTGCAGCTTACCAGTCTGTAGACGTGTTGGCTGCATTCGTTTTTAGTTTTCCAGGTTTTCCTTCCTCTGGTTTTTATCTGGTGGTCCTGCTAGTAAAACACATCCTGTCGTTTAGTGACACCACTTTTTCACATGCTGTACTGCATCTATGAAGAAACAGTGGTTCACCCTAGGGCAAGAAGTGTGATAGAATCCTTCCTCACCTCCATAACATATGTGTTCTGTTGTCCTCGGAGCAAAATTTGGGAACAGCAGCAGAGAGCACAGAAAATGATCAGATTGCTGGATTTCTGGCAGGACCAACTGGCATTTTCTTTGGCACTTCTCAAACAGATGCAACACAATAATTTTGATGCTTAACAGACCACAAGGAGGCAACTAAGAAGTTTGTTAGGATTTACATACACTTTAAATGTGGTTTAAGAGAGTCACCGATTTCAGTGTTGAATCACCAGACAGAAGTGCTTCAAGTATAGAGGTATTAAATGACTTAATGTGTATTATATGTGTGGCACAGTGACAAAGTGCATAAACCTGTGTTCTTTCCATAAGTCAGCCCGTAAGTCTGTTATCTAGTAATGTGTTTTCTTATAAAGCGTGCCCCTTCTTTTATATGACTAATTTCAAAAGTTTAACTGGTTGCAAGTAGTCTTCAGTTTCACTTCTAGTAGGGACACCACGTTCAGACTCCAAGTACAAGTGTCTGGACTTCATGTCTCCGTGCCCCAACCAAGGAGCATTGGGAGCAGAGCTCAGCTGCTGGGTTACTCCATTCCTCTTGTCAGAAGAGGATTAAGGGCCTTAACCCCTTTTTACATCTCTTTGTAATGGTGCAGTTGTTGTGTACATCCAATTAAACGCACTGCACCGAATGGCTGTCTGCAATTCATTTAGACGCTAGTGCTGAATTCCTGTGAAGCAGAACGTAAATTGATACAAACAGGGATATACAGTTCACATTTGTTGCCAGCGCTCTTAAAAAATAATAAAAATATTGTAACAAAATAACTTTTCCCTGGAGGGTTGAAGGAATCTGTTGCTCGTTCTTGGTGCAAAGCGTGAAGGATATTCTTAAAATGACAAGCATTCGTGACAATTACACATTGGTTTTTATTTTTAGAGAAGTAGTCTGCTGAGCACTATCTAAATTTGTGTCTAAATTCGCAACAATAATTTTAGAAACCCTGGAACCCAATCTTTAAAAAAAAAATTTTTTTTTTTGGGTATTGCATGCCTTAACCAGGAAACATGGAGAGTTTTACATTTTTCTTTTCAATGTTGACGACTACTTTTCCCTTTGTATAAAATGGATACAGAGGTCTGAACAAAACAGGCCCATACTCTAAAGTGATCACTCTATGCCGTGCTGTTGAAAGCTTTTATGTAATGGAGGGATGCATTTATAATTAGTATTTTTATTTCAATTGCAGGATTAGAATAAAGCTTTTCTATTTTGTTAGTCTATTTTTTATTTTTTTTTATTTAAACCAGTTCCCTGTATTTTATATAAAAGCAATTCTTCACATTCAATCCAATTATTAAGCAGTTGTTTCAGAACATTGAATTATCTAAAGCGACAGTATTTTCAATAAAAAAAATATTGAGAATGGGGCGGGGGAAACGGGAGCTGACTTCCTGTCCAGTTTTACCATAAAGGCTCCTGATTGAGGGCCAGCAGTACCATGGTGAAATGATCTCATTCTATGTTTGGGCAGCACCTTAGTATATTAGTCACTATACATAGAACCTATGTATCTATTCAAATTGGTTTAAAGGCCAGCTCCAGCCAAAACTTGCATAGAGAGCAGAAAAATGTTTAGATCCTTGGTCTGCTTTTTTTTTTTTGTCTGTGGGAGGTGGGGAATTTCCCCATACTTCCTGTAAGACCAGGAACATTTCATATTGGTGTCACAGGGACTGAAAGTGAGAAAAAAATATTCTCGTGAGATCACAAAGGGAAGTAGAAACCTGACCGAATTTATTTTATTTATGGCAGCATTGTGTTAACTTCCAAGTTGTGATCATTATTTTTTTAATTTGATAAATGCATGATATAAAGGATTTAAGGCCAAAATCCTAATAATGAAGAATTTTTACATAAGGGATTCTGGAAATATTTCTAGTAATGAGATTCCCTGGCCCAAAGCCATTATGCCAGTCTTAAAAAGACATACCACATGAGGGCCACCAGAGTATCACGGCAGTGACCACACAGCCACAGGCCACCAGATGGATGCCACTAAATTAGACACTGGTGCTGAATTCCTCTGAAACAGAATGTAAATGGACACCAACAGGCTATGCAGTTCTCACTTGTTGCTAGCACTCTTAGAAAATAATAAAATGCGGTAATAAAATATCTTTTCTGTGGAGGAGTTGAAGGAATCTGCCTCTTGAAGCATGAAGGATAATGGTGAAATGAGAAGCGTTTGTGACAATCCCCAGACACCCTCCCCAGCATGCACAAGATGATTGTTGAACTTAGACTAAACAATGCAAAGTGATATTGTGCATGATATTGTTTGGTTGGTAAAAACTGAACTTCAGAGATCACTACCAGTCCTAGATGGAAGTTTCCAAAGTGCTGACAAGCGTCTCAGTAACTGTCATCCTGACACCGACCTCCTGCGATTTATGTCCGGCTTATCTGCCTTGTCAAGTACACAGCTTTCATTGTAATATCATAGCACTATGCTGACTTTATACACGAATATCCTTGTCATTTATGGTATAGGTTTTATTCTTTTATAGTTCCCTTGAGTTATATTTGTAACATAGAGAAGATATTTTTAGATCTAAAGGCCGCAATACACGTGCTGAATATTTGATTAGTAATAGGGAGCATGCGCAGTGGATTTATATATTATCGGGCTAAAAACACTGGATTCATTCCTACCTGTAATTCTAAAATGGTCTGAATTGACACTTGGATAGATTTTAAAGTTATTGGGAAAGAAAAAATAATAATCATATAATAATTCAAAAAAATTAAATTTCCAATGGAAAATGGGGGTGTGGAATAACATTGGATATTGGTAGTGTAGCCGTTTTTTCCACTTTAATTCATAAGATCATTTACTGAGGAGCCATTATATATTGGCACTCATTCACACAGCATAGCTGATATAACCTTTTAAATTAATCTTAGTAGGACAGATTGCTATTGATTATCCAGCACAATTTTGCATGTGGTACAGTATATTGGCTGGGCCAGAGCTGAGATGCCAGCCCAAGATTACCATGACAAAGCAAGCAGGAAGGGCAGAGATGTGTTGCTACATAGTTTAATAATTGTGATTTAGTTGTAATAAATATGGGGAAAAAGAACCTGAATTTTATTAACATAATAACCAAAATCTGTTCTATCTAGGAACTAATGCATCTTCTTCTTTATCCAAAGTACAATTTTATTTCATCCTTTGTCCTTTTATTAGATGTTATTATGCAGAAAACTACAACAAATGTTTTTTAGATTTTCATATGAATGGTAAAAATGTTTAATAAAACCAAGCAAAGAAGATTATGGAGTTAATAAAATGTAATTGGGGTTAACAGGGAGGTTAAATGATTTTAGATTTTTTTTCTCTGTAAGAATATTTGATATATTGCATATAGTATATACAGTAGTTGCATATTGTAATAGAATTCATTGAACAAGGCACAGCGGTATCAATAAATAAGGAAATACAGTTGGTCACAGAAGTTCTGTCCACATTCACAAAAGGCAACTGCAATAGAATCCAAGAAAAATTAAGTACAAAAAAGGGAGGGGGGGGGGGGGGTTAGAAAGTGAAAGACAACACCCAGCAATCGGCAGTAATTGCCTGGAGGAATACAATCTTTTCCAAGCCATGTCCCCTAAGGTCCAGTGGTGTGCTAGGAATGGTTATTATCAAACCGTGATTACTTTTGGCATCTATCCAATTGGATCCGATTTTTGTCAAATTTTCTTGTGCAGTTGCAACTAGTATAGGTCAATTTATAGAGCGGGAGAACCACATTAATAGCCGCCTTCCACTCCAATATAGTAGAGTGGAAGGGTCCGCCTTGCATAGAATGCCGAATAAAATATAAACCTCTTTTTTACCTTTTACGGGCATATACCATATTGTCAGTCATACCCAGTAAGAAAATAAGAGGGTCTTGGGGCAGGCGACAGGCTACCCACAGAATTAACGTGACCGCCACCGCATTCCAAAAATATATATATATATACATTTTTTTTATACAGGTTTACAATTTACACAGAACACTAATTTATGGATAATTACTACAACTGTAGCTATCCGTCATGAAGAGAAGAGCGAAGTTTTCACATTGACAGCATAGTATTTGGGATTACAGTGGGGAATTGACTCTCCCAGTGTAATCAATGGGGCTCTGCTGGCTATGTGAAAGATGTCCTCTGCACTCAGGAGCTTCTGATAAAGTGCAGGGACAGCTGTCACAAGGACAGCACAGTCCAGTTAATTAGAATGGGAAAGTTGATCTTTCAGTGCAGTAAGTCAGCAAAGCTGTTGAATTTTGACAGATTTTAAAGCGGCTCTTCACTGCATCTGAGCACCACAAATCAAAAAAAAAACATTTACTGCAAGTCATTTGTAATATTGAAAGCAATCTCCCCCATCCATGTGTTAAGAAATCACTTTGAAATAATCCAGGAAGTAATTTAAAGCGTAGTTCCGCCCCAAAATTGAACTTCCGCTTTTCAGATTCCTCCCCCGCCCCGCATTTGGCACCTTTGAAGGGGAGCAGATTCTTGTCTAATACAGGTATTTGCTCCCACTTCCAGCAAAAGATCCCCACAGAATCCGCCGCGATAGACGCCATTGTCCGGACCCTCCTTTGTCGTCGTCCTCGCTGTCTTCTGGGAGACTCACAGGTCCCAGAAGACAGGAGGGACCACTCAGACTGTGCAGTACGACTCGAGGATGCTCAGTAGGGATCCAGGCTGTGAAGCTGCAAGATGCCGTCGCCTGCACCTGGGAGCCGAGGGAAGGGTTGGCTTTGCGTGAGGTAAATGTTTTGCTTTTTTTCTTTTGGCCGGAACTCCGCTTTAAGAAATGTAAAAAAAATAAAGTTTAAAAAGAGTAAATCTGATATAATTTCTCAATTTACTAAAGCTAGCAGCATGAGGATTAAAGATGTTGTTTGGGAGAGTGAAGATCCACTTTAACCGCATCCCTACCGGCCACAGTATATATTGGGATTACAAAAATAGAGCAACAATTTTGAAAATTCAATATTTTTTACTTTTTGCAATAATGTCCCCAAAAAAGATATAAAAAAATCATTTTTTTTCCTCAGTTTAGGCCGATACGTATTTTTACCTATTTTTGGTCAAAAAAATTGGCAATAAGAGTATCGATTGGTTTGCGCTAAATTTATAGCATTTACAAAATAGGTGATAGTTTTATGGCTTTTTTTTTAATTTTTTTTTTTTTTACTACTAATGGCGGCGATCAGCGTTTTTTTGTTTGTTTTGTGACTGCGACATTATGGCGGACACATCGGACAATTTTGGCTGGGCTCTTAAAGGGGACATATACATACACGTCCCTGTGCCCAGCCGTGCCATTCTGCCGACTTATATCGGCGTGCGGCGGTCCTTTAAGTGGTTAAGTCTCCCAATGAGAGAAACCAAATACGCTTAAAAAAAACTAGAGATTCTAGAGAAAGCAGGACCATATCATAGTGTAGTAAACTTGAAATAAACTGTATTTAAAGTACAGTGGAACCTCGGATTGCGAGTCACACGGTTAACGAGCGTTTCGCAATACGAACACTGTATTTTTAAAAATCCTGACTCGGTTTGCGAGTTTTTTCTTGAAAAACGAGCAGGATTCAAGCCACAGTAGTGTGCAGTACCACGTTTTGGCCTGAGGTGGGAGGCACCGTAGTGGAGCCATTTGGAAATGCTTGGAAACACTCCATTCCCGAGCCTTTTCGAGGTTTTCTGAGTTCAGCCGAGCTGTCCTCTGGCCTTTCTGAGTGTTTACAAGGCTCTCTGGCACCCCCCACCTCTGGCCACATGCTGTATTGCATGCGGAACAAATTATTTTAGTTTCTATGCACTTCTATGGGGAAACCCACTTTGATATGTGAGTACTTTGGATTACAAGCTTTCTCCTGGAACGGATTATGCTCGTAATCCGAGGTTCCACTGTATTGCACTTGCATAGAATGAAAAGAGACCAGCATATCAATACGGTGCTTTTTCAAACCAACAAGATGGCCACTGTCCGTTCCAGTACGTGATGATGTCCCGCGTCCTGGCTCGACCTACGCGTTTTTTATGCCATTTTCATTTCCGTCTTGGAGCTCAACTTCAGGAAAAGTAAAAGCTTACTGTCAAAATATACCATTTAAAATTGCCTTGCAGTGTGGGGGTTAAGCACCTTTTATACACCTAAGCCTCTACTCCCCCAGAATATGTTCCATGCTCCAGTGGTGGACTGTTAATCAACGTCTTTATGTCCAGTGCAAGGCTATGGGCTTGATGATCTCAGAGGACCTTAGACTGTCAGAGCACAGGGGAGAGGAGCCTGCTTGGGGGGTGGATTAAGTAAGTCTGCTTTTCCAAGTCCCCCACACCTAAATTTTCATTTAATCCTTGCAGTGCAGGCACAACCCCACTGCAGGTGAGCACTTTTCCTGGAGTTCAGGTTTAAGCTGGCTATACACTGTGCAGATTGCTTTGGGGGTCATCCTGTCAGCCACCTTTTTGTCGAAATTGGTTCAATTGGAAAATTAAAAGAGCTGGACTTAAAATATGTTGGCTGAACAGTGTTTGTAGCCAATCAGGATCAGCCACTCTTTTGGGTGTTCAGACAGAGGCTGATGTCAGCTGTCAGAATACAATTGCCTGGATGCTGTTAATGTGGATGGAAAGATCTGTTTTTTTTTTTTTTTTGTTTTTTTTGATCAGCCCCAAGCTGAATAAAAGACTTTCCATGTATATAGTCAGACCTCCATAAACTGGCCCTTTTTTACTCTGCAGCAGTCAATTTGCAGTCTGCAGTTTATTGATGCAGTCTTGGCAGCACCCATAGCCGCTTCCACGAAAATTACATAACCAATTTGAACACTGCTTCCTCCCCATATTTCTCAATGCTATGACCCCATTCACACCTGAGCGTTTTGTAGCTTTAACCTAAAGCGAAAAAAACGCTGGAGGGGATAAAATCAATTATTCTCTATGGAGATGGTTCACTCCAAAACGCCTAAAGCCATAAGCTCTAAAACCCCTGAAGCTCAAACAAGTTCTTGGATTTTTTTTTTAGGCAGATTTTGGTGTTTTTCTGCTTTTTACATTGGTGACCTTTTGACCTGTACAAAAACGTGGTAAAAAAACGCCGCAAAATCGTGACTTATTGCCTGAAAACGCCTATGCTCAGGTGTGAATGGAGCCTAACACGTCGTCACAAGCTCATCCAGCACAGTGCTGAAAGATGTGGATTTGGCGCAGTGGTAAACTTGGTTATGCCACACTTTGTGGGAGCAACAAAGGGGACCGCTGAGAGAACAGCAATCAACTGCTGAGAGAGTCGATCGCTGCAAAAAATAGAAGCAGGCTAGATTGCAGTGGATTGCAATACTAAAATAAAAATGCCATTTTAGTTATTTATTTATTTTTACGCTTATACAGTACCTTTTACTAGGGTGCTTAGATTTGATTTGCACTTTAAATTCTCTCAACTTGTCTAATAAAGGCCATACATGGGTCGAATTCTGAATGAATTTTCTTTCAAAGATCTGACATTTTGTGCCTTTTGTGATCAGATAATGCCACCATTGATTTTGAAATTCGACCAACCAAGCCTTCAATTTCACCTCATGTGGCCACAGAAAAAAAATTTTCTTTCTAGGAATTTTTTTACGCTCATACACATTTTCTTTTTTCGATTTTTATATTTCTCACACGTTTCCCATCTCTGGTTAGAAAATCGTTTGTTTAAAAAAACTAAAATTCCAACACGCCCGATCACTCAAATTTAATGGCTGCACGAAAATCGGCCATTGCTACTGGCCCACTAATGGTGCGAAATTGAAACAAAAATTCTTGAATAAAATTTTCAGAATTTGACCCATGTATGGCCGGCCTAAAAGATAGTGAAGGTTTGCATCGAGTGAGTGATGATTTCTTAGGTTACGCTAGAATCCTGAACTGATCCTGGGCACGGTTCACTTGTGTAGCTGCTTTGAACGGTGCCTGGGGCTAGGTGATCCTGGACATGGTTCACTTCTGATCCAGTACAGTTTGTTGCAGTGTGTGTGTGCAAACCATGGCAGGTTACGGTTTTCTCCATAGAGAACTGTGTAATGAAATGGGGATTGTTGGTCTGGCTAGCAGGGGAGTGTGCCCAGAAACACTTGTAAATGTTTCCGAGGGCCAATTCCTTGCAATCCAATGTGAGTACAAACCAGTGGACCCTGGCACGGTACTCTTCAAACAGTCCCAGTGTGTGTGCAGTCTTACACATGTCCATGTGAAAGCAGAATGATATTTAATTGAATTTGTAGAGGTAACCTAAATACATTTTCCTTTTGCGTCATTGAATCTGCTTTATACCTTTAACCTCCCTGGCGGTATGATTCTTTCAGAAAAAACATGCTGAAAGCGGTACCATTATTTGCAAGGAAATTTGGCGTTTTATATTGTAGGTCTGTCATTTTTAGAAATAACTCACTTAAATCTGACCAAACAAGCTTCTAATAGGCATCCCGGGTATGACATTTTTTTAAAAACAAAATTATAAATTATAATATAATAAATAATTATAAATAATTATAACAAATAATAATATAATTATAATAAAAATTATTCAATAATGTAATCAAATCAAAATCACTGAAATTTGCTCAGTTGCAGAATTGTTGCTGTCATTATTTTTATTTTTTTATGACGAATTTCCCCACAAATCGCTATCGCACAATTCTGCAAGTGATTATAATTTATTATCGCTGTTTTTTAGCTGATCTAAAACTATTTTTGACATAAAGGGACACTTTTGGTTGCTATGGACAATCTACAGTTTGCAGGGAGAAAGAAACGTTTTTATTATATAAAATGACATGCATGACACAGGACAGACCACTAGGGACAAGGGGGGTGTGTTTTTTTTACATACAGTACTGTAATCTATAAGATTACAGTATACTGTATGTATAGTGTTTGTTTACTTTTTTGAATTTGGCGCCGTTCTCCGTCCCCGTGCGTCGTAACGTCGCAGGGAACGGAGATCGGCGTCACACGGAGGCACTGTGTGAATCGAGCGAGGTCCTGCTCGCTCACACAGCGCGGTGGCATCGCTGGATCCAGGGACAAGGTAAGTAAAACTCCCTGTACATCCAGCGAGGCGAGCCCGAGTCTGACTCGGGGTTACCGATCCTAGCCCAAAAATCTCACCCCGAGTCAGACTCGGGAACACCGCCCAGGAGGTTAATAAACTATTCTATTATCACTTTGTACACAACACAATAGGCTCTACTGATTAAACCATTTAAAATCAGGTCAGAATATGTGTATCAAACAAAGATATCCTGCTGTCGACATTCTTTAATTCATGGCCTGATCAGTTTTTTCCATGGTATAAATTTCCTACTGCTACAAACAATACATCGTTTTTTTTGTTGATTAACCATTGCTTAAACAGCTGCAGTTCTGCAGAAATCAGGTGATTGATATTTGGATGCATTATGTGTCATTACATTATTCTAAAGTCAAAATACGATATTTTCTTCAAAGAAACAGATACTGTTAGATTAAAACTAGGAAAAATGTGTCCATTCCAGAACAGGCAAGGTTCGGATTCTGAATACTGCAGTGTTGAAGTGCAGGAAAGTAGTACTGGCGTTTTTTAAAGAGGGCAGTATCTGCAGAAGAGTGTGAAGTATATGACAGTGGGCTGTATGTGCAAGGAAGGAGTGCCAAAGTATATGACAGTGGACATTATGTGGAGCAGGGGGAATGCTGAAGTGTATGAGAATTGGCAATATATGCAGGAGAGGAGTGTGTGTGGAAGGGGGGGGGGGTCCAACAGTGGGTAATATGTGCAGGAAAGGGTGTATGATAGATGGCAGTATATGGAAGAAAGGCATGCCAGAGTGTATGACAGGGAAGTGTGTGCAGGAGAAGAGAGTAGAGGGTATAAGGGGGGCCATTTGCGCAGGATTTGAGTGCTGGAGCGTATGACTGGATGGTATGTGCAGGAGAGGAGTTGCCATATTGTGTGACAGTGCAGGAGAGGAATGCCGGAGTCCATAACTTTGGGAAGTATGTGCAGGAGAGAGGTACTGAAGTTTGACTGGCAGTATGTAAGGAAGAGGATTACTAGTGTATGGCACTGGGAAGTATATACAGGAAAGGGTTGCTGGAGTATATGGCAGTAAGCAATGTGTGCAGAGGAAAAAGAATGTGGTGGAGCTTCAGTCAAGCAACTCGGCGAACTCCACTGATCACTCAGACTAACATTTTAAGTAAAGAGGTTAATGTTGGTGGAAGGGAACTCATCTGTATATGATACATGTGAACCGAGTCAAGAACTTCAGTAGGGCCGAAACAACTAATCGATTGACAACTAATTATGAAATAATCGATTAATCGGCCAGTAACATAATGGGGTTAAAACAACTAAAATTATCACTTTATAGTACAAAAAAGCAAATCTCTACTGTAAATATTACTTTCACTGTCCCACAGTAAAAAATGAACCCCTTACAATAGCGATTATTTGCTCTTTTTGTACTTATTTTTGTTTTTTTAACCCCATTATGTTACTAAACATCTCAGGTCTGGGTTTTCCACCTCTGTTTTTTGGTGCTTTTTGCAGAAACACACTACAGTTCATTTACATGTTTTCCTATGGGACACGTTCACGTCCATGATTTTTTTTCAGCTGCTGCGTATTTAAAAAGGGCAAGGACTTTTTAATGGAAAACGGTGCCATTTTGTTTTTTTAGGTTCAATATACGTCAATGGAGAAGCTGCAGAAAAGCATGTAATGTGTTTTTGCAGCAATTTGTGTTTTGTAATCTGCCCAACAGCAAATTGGCCCAAAAAAAAAAAAATGTGCAATTTTTTTTTTTTTAAGGCTATTATCCGATTAATTGATTAATCTAAACAATAATCGGCCAACTAATCGATTATGAAAATAATCGTTAGTTGCAGCCCTAAACTTCAGACGCTGAGACATTATGGTTGTTCTCTTTGGGCCCGCTGCTTAGTCCAGGAAGTAGCTTCTAACCCTGGATGAAGTCCAAACAAATGTTGGCAGTGCATACACCTAGCATGCATGCTCTTAAAAATGTGTCTTATTCCAGTTCTGATTTAAAGAAGTATTACCACATTCAAAAAATATGTAGCCTTTGGTGCCATTTTGATATTTTTCCCTGTTGTGTAGTAAGTTCTATGTTTTTATTTTGTATGTACTGGCTGTAGCCCCACCCCAGCCAGAAGCCCAATTTGTGGGTTTACCTATAAGTGAGCTGCAGCCAGCTGCTCCCTCTCTGTGTTTTGGCTTGCTCTGTCAGTGCTGACTATGGCAGAATCATTTTGATAAGTTCCCTGAGGCACATTCTGGCAACTGATGTATTCTAAGACACAGATGTAAGGGGGCATTGATATAAGGGGAAAACTCGGTTTTTATTGTCTGTTTTCCTCTAAGGAGATCACACGGATGCTGGAAAAATTTAGACAGGGAATATAACCCTCCTTTACACTATTTAAAATGGAAAAGTGTTTATAGTTCCACTGTAAGTATAGTTCTTTTGTTTTGGACCTAAAAATTCTTGAAATCCGCTTCAAGCGTAAACCAAGCCCTCACCCATTTTGAAGTTCCTAAACCATCCCTATAAACTTGCATGTGCCTGTTAACCACTTAATCACCAGGCCTATTTTGGCACTTCTCTCCTTCATGTAAAAATCTAAATTTTTTTGCTAGAAAATTAATCAGAACCCCCAAACATTATATATTTTTTTTAGAAGACATCCTAGGGAATAAAATGGCAGTCATTACAATACTTTTTGTCACACCGTATTTGCGCAGCGGTCTTACAAGTGCACTTTTTTGAGGAAAAAATCACTTTTTTTAATTAAAAAATAAGACAATAATTTTTGCCCAATTTTTTTATATATTGTGAAAGATAATGTTACACCGAGTAAAATGATACCCAACATGACACGGTTAAAAATTGCGCCCGCTCGTGGCATGGCGTCAAACTTTTACCCTTAAAAATCTCGATAGGCGACGTTTAAAAAATTCTACAGGTTGCATTTTTTGAGTGACAGAGTAGGTCTAGGGCTAGATTTATTGCTCTAGCTCGAACGATCGCGGCGATACCTCACTTGTGTGGTTTGAACACCGTTTTCATATGCGGGCGCTACTCGCGTATGCGTTCGCTTCTGTGGGCGAGCTCGTCGGGACGGGGCGTTTTAAAAAAAATAATTTTTTGTTTTCTTATTTATTTTTATTTATTTTTATAATTTTTTACACTGAAATAATAATAATAAAAAAATTATCACTTTTATTCCTATTACAAGGAATGTAAACATCCCTTGTAATAGAAAAAAGCATGACAGGTCCTCTTAAATATGAGATCTGGGGTCAAAAAGACCTCAGATCTCATATTTAGGCTTAAATGCAAAAAAAAAAAAAAAAAAAATTTGAAAATGTCATTTTTTCAAATGACAAAAAAAAAAAATGTTGCTTTAAGAGGCTGGGCGGGACTGACGTTTTGACGTCACTTCCGCCCAGCAGAGCGATTTTTCCTTCAGTCTCGTCCCCAGTCAGCAGCCGAACGGTCCCGATTGCCTCCGCCGCTACCGACGGCTCCGGTAAGCGGCGGAGGGCGCGGGAGAGCGACGGGGGCCCTCTCCCGACACCGATAACGGCGAATCCGCCGCGGAGACCGCCGTTATCGTTTACAGGACCGTTGGCACTAAAGATGGATACCTCGGTTGTGGCAGCAGCTGCTGCCGTTACCGAGATATCCATCTTTAAAAACAGGACGTACTTTGGCAATGGGCCGGTTGTCAAGTGGTTAATATCATTTACTTTTATTTAGAGCACCTGACACAAATTCTGTTGGCATTGAAGCCTGCCTGTCCTCTTCCCATATCTTATAAACTCCTATTGGCCAGTGAGGCAGTTCATGCTAAAAAAAATATTGGAATGATGTATGAGAGTGGAGGAGGAGGAGGAGCAGGCAAGCTTTGTCAGAGTTTCACTCACTAAGGATAGCTCGGGTTTAATTTAAGTCAGGAAGAGTGAAAGCCATGATAAATATATGCAGGTATCTCTAGAACTAATGCTAGTCGCACACAATCGCAATCACCAAAATGAAGGTTCCCTCATGCATTCTTTTAACTAAACCTGTCACTGAGCTCTGCAGAAAACTAAATTTCGGCATAAGCAACGGTTTCTTTGAGACACGACCACCTTGTCCATGCAGGGCAAAGTCACAGTGCCTCTGCAAAGCTCTACCCTGGCCTTGTTTATACCAGCATTGACAGTGTGTTCTTCTCTGCAGCCAGCTGCAAGACCCAACCCTTCCAGCTGCATGGGACCTCTTTCCCTGCAACAGGACTCAGACCAAGCAGCCAGTATCTAGTCCTAGGGTGTCAAACTCAATTTCATTGCAGACCACATTAGCATTATGATTGCCCTTTAAGGGCCAGTTGTATCTGTAAGACTAGATGTCCATAGCACTCCGCTCCCCCTTACATTAGATGTCAAGAGCCCTCTCATCCCTTACATCACAATGCACTCCTCTTGCCTTGTGCTGCTATTGAGAACAGGCTGGGGCAGAGCTGGAAAGCAGCTGGAGCAGAGTGTAGAGGAAGACCAGCTGCTGGAGTCTGCTGAATGTTGAGACCAGGGGGCTGCTGCAGAGAAGTGCAGGATCTGGTGGAGGAGTTCTGTTGTCCTCTCTGCTGCCGACTACTAAAACAAGATGGGGGCAGAGATGAGTAGGGTGCTGCAGGAGAGGTGTGGGCCACATGAAATGGTCTGGTGGGCTGCATTCGGTCCTGTGGGCCTTGTATTTGACGTATGTGATCTAGGCCAGGGCTCGACAAAATCCGGGCGCCCAGTCGCAATTGCGACAAATTGTGACCTGACGCCCGGGGAAGCTTAGGCCTGCAGAAGGGTGCAAAGCTGCAGCCTCAGTTACCGTCCGGCGTGGGCCCACCGCGATCGCCCGGTAATTGAGGCCGCGGCTTTGCGGCCTTCACAGAAGAAAGCTTAGGCCTGCAGAAGGCCGCAAAAACGCGGCCTCAATTGCCGGCCGGTAATTGAGGCCACGGCTTTGCGGCCCTCTGTAGGCCTAAGCTTCCTTCTGTGAGCTGGCGCCATCTTGTGGTGGCCGTTGGCATTACAAGTAGTTACATTACAAGTAGCAAAACAGCAGTTCTAATGTGTTTTTCATCTCCTTCCCTCTAATTAGAACCCCCAACAATGATATATGTTTTTTATTCTAGATTATTCCTAGAGATACTTTCTGTCACACCGTATTTGCGCAGCGGTCTTACAAGCGCACTTTTTTGGGGGGGAAAATACACTTTTTTTAAATAAAAGATAAGACAACAGTAAAGTTAGCCTAATTTTTTTTTTATATCGCGAAAGATGTTAGGCCGAGTAAATTGATACCCAACATGTCACGCTTCAAAATTGCGTCCGCTCGTGGAATGGTGACAAACTTTTACCCTTTAAAATCGCCATAGGCGACGTTAAAAAAAATTCTACAGGTTGCATGCTTTGAGTTAAAGGGCTAGAATTATTGCTCTCGCTCTACCAATCACGGCGATACCTCACATGTGTGGTTTGAATACCGTTTACATATGCGGGCGCTACTCACATATGCGTTCGCTTCTGCGCGCGAGCTTGGCGGGACAGGGTGCGTTTTTTGGCTCTTAACTTTTTTAGCTGGCTCCTAGATTCCAAGCAAATTTGTCAAACCCTGATCTAGACCTAAGCATCATGTGGAGCCAAATTTACCAGATGTGTATCCCCAGCCAGCTGCAAACCCCCCCCCCCCAACCTTACTTTTACCTTTTAATTCACGCTTCTGGTTCATCTTGCTCTAGCCACGCACATCCCTGCTGACTAGATTGAGATACTAGAAAAGGGGAAAGCACCTACCCCTTTTCTGTGTTTTCTGTCCAGTACCTACTTATCACTTCAGCCACAATGTAACTGAATTAATGCAAATTATGTCACTACTACAGTTGCCCAGTGGCCGCCGGAATTCACAGCACCCTGCAACCCAGTAGTTATCGCTAAACAAGCCATAGATGCAGATGATGGATTATTTTCTTTCTGCCCTGATTGGACCCTTGTCTGAAATCTGAGGTGACATAATATTTTTATCTTGACCGCTTTTAACAGTAACCTGTACTTGAAAAATATGTAGGCGGCCATTGCAAACTGTTTTGCTCTCTGTACATGACTGCTCAGGTCTGTGTCTCTCTGGTGTGTAAAAGCCCATAGCAACACTTTGCAAAAAAAAAAATATGACTGTTGCTATCATTTGTATTTTATGATTTTCAGTATTTTAAAAGCTTATTTGCTGTTTTAGTGTACCATTGAAAGGTTTTATTTTGCAATCCCGGCTTTATGGTCTTTGTCATACACAGCAGGAGACTGACCTGATCGTTTATTAACTTTAACTTCAATACATAATTTTTATACTGCAGTTATAAATCTATTCTTTCGTGAAATAAAATGACATGTTTTTTAAGGAACAAAAAAATGTCAGTTACAAGAAAACGCACTACTGGCATATCATCAGGAGCATAAAACAGTTTACGTGACATATTTGATGTCAAATACGTCACCTACAGAATGGATATGGATGCGAGATTGCTAAAAATAGTATCAAAAATCTATAGCAAAATATTTTTCTTACATAAACTTGCCCTTGCTATTGGCGTGTTTTTAACAGTAATGGGTAATAACTTGAAAAAGAAGAAAAACTAGAATAAACAAACCGTCAAGTGCCTACATCTCTGCATGGTTAATCTCATTTCCCCACTCATCATTCCATGGTGGGCTACACACTCTCCCTCTTAGCCGGAGACTCCTTGACCTGGCTTCTCCTCTTTGAAGGGGACTGTATATGTAGGAGGTTGATGAAGATCACAAGTGGTGGATCAGATGATTTTGACAAATTAACCTAGTAAATGAAAGTGTGGGGGGAGGAAATTTCCCCAGATTTGTTCGTATTAATTTCAGTTCCATCAATAAACTTTCTTAAATCTCAATACACTGGCAGCTACAATCTAAAGCCTCGTACACACGATACGAGTGTTGGCCAACCGAGCATATGATTTTTGTCAAAAGGGTGTGTGCCAGGATCTTGTCTTGCATACCAACGGTACATAATTGTCGTGCCACCAACGTGAACATAGTGACGTACTACAAGGAATTCCAGCTATTTAGCGCCACCCTTTGGCTAATTTCGTTTGGTGAGCATTGATTCCCAGCAAGCGTGTTCGTACTTTCTACTTTTGTGTAACGGATTTGTGTACTGACCATACGAAAATCGGACATGCAGCCATTGTCCGCCAAAAAATTTACTAGCCTGTCACCCAACAATCCCCTGCCAACAATCGAACCCTGTGTACGAGGCTTAAGACTGACCTATCTAGCTATACACACCTTTTCTGAAGCCGCTCTGGTCTAGGCCCCAGTGGCGGAAGCTGTGTGCAGGAGATAGCTGAGCATGGCTGGGAAGTGATGTCACCCATAGTTACTATGGGGTTTCCATTGTCGGCTGCCTCTTTTGCACCCACCTACACAGACGCTGCCGCCGACAGCTCAGCGTGGAACCTGACCGGAGTGCCTTCAGCAAAGGCATGTATAGCGATTTTTGCTTTGCAGGGCTTGATAGATTACTGTAGTCTTAAGCCTCGTACACACTATCGGGTTTTCCGCAGACAAAGCGTCTGACTTTTTGTCCGAAGGGCGTGTGCCTGAACTTTGTCTTGCATACAAACTGCACAAAATTGTCGGCCAGCAAACATGAATGTAGTGATGTACTAGACGTACTGCATGGTTTTTCAGCCCTTGAGCGCCACCCTTTGGGCACCTTCTGCTAATGTCGTGTTTGGGGAGCATTGATTCCGAGCATGCGTGTTTGTACTTCAAACTTTTATCTGGCGGACTTGTGTTCACGCGATCGGAAAATCTGACAACAGACCGTTGTCTGCGGAAACTTTTAAAGCCTACCATCCAAATTTTTTTTGCGGAAAATCCGACAACAATTGTCCAATGGAGAGTACAAATGGTTGGATTTTCAGCCAACAGTCTGTCAACACACAATTCCTGTCGGAAAATCCTATCATGTGTACGAGGCTCAAGTCTAAAAACCTTGTACACATGATCGGACTTCCAACCAACTTTTCCGTAGATTTTGGTCCGAAGAGTGTTGGCCGGGGACTTGGTATGCATACACAGGGCACAACATTTTCAGCCAACATTTACCAAATCACGTGGTTTTTCAGCTCTTTACCGCCACCCTTTGGGCAACTTCTGCTATTGTTGTCTGATGTTTAGCATTGGTTCTGTTTGTACTTTGGATTTTAATTGGACGGACTTATTTACACACGATCGGATATACCATAGTAACAGATTTATTGCCCAACAGTTGGTGAGCCAACTTTTGTCATTAATTCCGCCAAATAATTGTCTGACGGAGCAAACACACGGTCCGATTATCTGACACAACACTTCCGTTAGACAATTATGGCCATAAAGTTGGATCGTGTGTACAAGACTTTAGATCAGTGGTTCTCAACCTGGGGTCGGGACCCCTCTGGGGGTCAAATGACTATTTGCCAGGGGTCACCAAATTCTGGGCTGTTCCTGTAACCCTCAGCCACCCATTCAGTTCATGGCATGGCTGGGGGGACAGAGACTAGAGGTCAGTTGACTGGTGAGGAATGTGAGGTGGGAGGGGCTGGAGGAGACCCTATCTCCTGATTTTGGCATAGGTGTCACTGCTACGAGACACCACAGAGCTGGAGACACAATGAGTAACACTACCTGTGATTATAGTTTCCATTAGAAGTCCCCACTACAGTTCTCAGATCAGCAGATAACCTTCATCAAGAGTTGGCTGATCAGAACTCCCCCACCCCAAAGCACTACCACTCAACCCATTTACCCCCACCAAGGAGTAAGAGAAGGAATAAAAAGAGAATACATTAAAGGAATAGGGAAGAGAGGGGGGGGGGGGGGAACAAAAAAGGAAAGAATAAGAGAACAAGACAGAAGGCTAGAGACATGGATTTGGGGTGGGGCAAGAAATTAGGATAGAGCGAGATGAAAGGGAAAGAAAGAACAGAGTGGTACATTCTAAACAGTACCATAAGGGGTTTTAATACTCTACGAGTGGAAGGGGCTAGGGGAGCACTAAATGTCCATGGTTTAGAAGTGCAATTTACTTGCCTTGGGTGCCGACAATCCAAACTACGCAAATTTTACTGTTGGGGGTCCCCACAACTTAAAATTATTTATCAAGGGGTCACGCCACTAGAAACGTTGAGAACCACAGCTTTAGATTGTGGCTGCAAACTTCTACTTTAAATATTTAGTCCTGCATAAGAAATGAATCGTGCCTCAGACAATGTCCTGCAGTAACCATTTGGCACAAAATGTATAACTTCCATTTCAGGCACTGCTCGTAACGTGACCATGTAATTTACTGGTGATTTTAATACTGGAATCATTTTTAATATGATGTATTACATTCATCATTTGTGGTTCTGTTATATTTTGGGATTGGCAGGTCTGCATTAGCAGAGGACAAACTGAATAGGAATCAACATTGTTTTTGCCATACTTTTACTGTTTAGCAACTGAACAATATTAAATATGGCCGATATAGGAAAGTGTTTGTCTGGTATCATTCACAGGCATGGCAGAGACGCTTCCCACAGGAGTCAGATAACCTACCCGCTATGTGTGTGGACTGTGAGCAATACTTGGAGCACCTGCAGGAAACTTCCAAATGCTGGGAGGACAGACTCTTCTGAGAATCATTTACACAGTAATCAGGACTCTGTCTGGGATTAGGTGGAACTGGGAGTGGTTTACAGCAATGGGTGGGTAGTTTCTTATAAATGCAGAGTAACAGCATTTTCTGATGGGAGAAGTCACCTGCCACTGACAGTCTGGCAGACATAAAAATACTTTGGAAACTTGGCAATAGGATGACTAGCACATAGTCAAGGCTCATTTTTTATTAGTTTCTGTTTTTCATGGTAATCCCTGCAATTTCTGAAACACTTTAACTCACAAACTTCTTTACCATGTGCATTTAGGGTGCCATCTGTCACATTAATAGTTTTTTAATGCACTAATAGCCTACCTCCTGCTTTAGAAAATAAACCATTTCAACTTTCTGTGTTTTGTACGGCCAAAAATATTTTGTATTGCTCTGTTAAGTGGAAAATATTTTTGGCCAAGCTTGTTAGTCCTTTTTGGAAACATAGGCGACACTTTGTTACTCTGGTAAGTTCAAAACTTGACTTTAGGTCTACTGGTCCCCCTTGATGCTGCATTTAAAAATGAAGGTAGTCTTTACTTCCCAGATGCTTAAAGTGGTAGTAAACCCGCATTTTTTTTTAAACCCGCAAGGCAAAAGCATAATGAGCTAGTAAGCACCGCATAAATACTTGCCTTAGAACGAGACATCACAGGTGATCTCGGTCCATGCCGAGGGTGCGGATATTTTCCCTCAGCGTGTCTTTTTTTCCGGGTATTGCACAGGCACTGTAAGTGGCTGGAGCCACATGCGCGCAGGAGACTTCTTTCCGGCAAGGTCTGGTGTCTGCCGGACCTTTCAGCAGAGAAATTCGGAGCGCATGTGCCGCTGATGTCAGCGCCTGCACGCAAGGGGAATATCTCCTAAATTGTACAGGTTTGGGAGATATATTCTTTTTACCTGAAGGTAAGCCTTATTATAGGCTTACCTGTAGGTAACGGTTAAAAAAAAGGGTATTCAACCGCTTTAACTCTCTTGGATCAGGATCAACCTGGCACTTCTTTACTGCCAATTGTACTTTTTACTATTAGGCCTCATGCACACTGGATGTTTTCATAGCAACTGTTTTTGGCAGTAGACGTTTTTTTCTAGTCATTCAACTCTCCATCATGTTATCCTATGTGTCCATGAAAAAATACAATTTGGGTTTCCATCCACTTTAAGGATGCTTTCAGTTACCTTTAGTATAATGTGCTGATCCGCAGGGTGCTTTACACTTTATTCATGTCACTGTACAGCAATGTGATGTGCTGCGCTGCTGTATAGTGACATGCAATTCTGTACAGCAGCTGCAATCTGCATTTTATCGCAACTCCGGGTTGTGTTGCAGTGTGAATGGGACACGCAGAAAGCAATTGTTTTTATTTGTATCCTTGCAGTTACTGGCCTTCTTACAATGCAGTAAAATGCTGGTCACCGTACCGAGAATTGGCCTCTAATGCTGCACCTCTCGTCTGTAAGTTTATTGACCAGGATTCAGTCATACAATACCTTGTACCTGGTGGCTTATATCAACCACAAAGGAGGAACCAGGGTCTCCCAGCTCAAAAAATAACTGGATTTTTTTTTGTATGGGTAGAACGTCACATTCCATCCCAGAAATGGAAAATTGGGATGGGGGGTGGTGGGGTTAACTTTGCCTGGAGATTGGCTTTAATTTTACTCTGTAGAGGCTCTGTAAACTTGTTTTCTGTTAAGTGTCATTTGGTGATTAGTGCCCATATTTTCATAATTGTGGGTGACTTAGGAATTGTTTAATGCATGTATTCTTTTAGAATTTATTTGAGATAATAGTGGTAAAATCCCCTTTAGGAAGGTTTTTGTCACATGTCTCATGTTAGACTTCATATATTCTTTGGTTATATCTAAACTACGAAGGAGAAATAGTGCAGTATGACAATACAGGAACAACAGTGAAAATAATAAAGATTTTCCAGTTTCTTCGTGGAGTTGTGTGACAGTAATAATTACTATGTGAAAGTTGAGATGTTGAGAAAATGAATCAGCAAGAGGAACAAATCTCTTAAATTGAGGAAAACTTTGACAATTCTTTTATCTGGGTGAGCTGCACTTAGAAGTACCTGTCAGGAGGAGAAGAAAGGAGCTTGTGTCCAAACATGTTTTGTAAAGGAAGAAAATACCAGAATTGGCTGCAACTGCTCACCCAAAACATGACCCAAAACTGATTGGCAAAAAAAGTTTAAACTTCTATTTGAAAATGGTTGTAATCCTGGAAGAATGAAATTAAAGACTAATCTAATTTCCCAAACAGTATTATGAGTATTATCACGTGCTACCTATGGCCATACAGCTGTGTGAACAAGGCATCCATTTTGTTACCTGAAACAGTCAGTTGCCAATCGTATATTTAGCAACTCTGACATCACTGGAGCATGAGACATTCAATGTTGATTATATCTTTGGTCAGATTGCAGCCGTACATAACATTTATACTAGTATAACAATAAAAGGGGGGGGGGGGGTGAGGGGGCGCTTACTATAAAAAAATATTTTAAACTATATGAAATGGCGTGCATAAAACACCAAATAATTCATGGGTGATAATTGCAAAACATCTCCATAAATGACTCTTCATAGAGGTGAAAATAATAAAATAACACTGTGAAAAAATTAATAAAAAAGTGCAACATTCCAGTGCAGAAATGACATGTGTAAAAAATATAAACGCTGTATAAAATTGTGCAATAAACAGTCTTTAGTGCAGAAAAAATGTTCCAAAAGAACATGCAAAAAAATGCAAGTCCTTGTGCTGGAAAATCTCTAAGCCACGCTCCACAGCAATGTTCAAATAAATCCAAAAAGTGCAGATGCAAAACAATTGTCTCCTAATTGCAGTGATATCCAATAAAGTGCAGGTGCTTTCATCCAGTGCTACGTGCCGAACGTTTCCCCCACCCTCTCACCTTAAGAGGCTAAATAATAAACCTTTCTGTTGTATGTCTCCTAAAAAAAAACGATCCCTGCTTACTCTCTCTTTATGGTCACACCTCCTGGTTAAATTTTCAGACAGACACATACAGGAAAGTAAGGGTACTCCATAGTGTAGTATTTAACATGAAAAACAAACTTTTTATTAATGGTTAAACATTAAACACTCATATTTAAGCAGTGGTAATTCAGCATATACTGACAGTACCGTGTGCAGGAAGGCCGCACCCAGAAGAGATGTCACCACGGCGATCTGTCCTCACGCGTATCGTGACTGTCCATGTCACTTTTTCAAAGGAAGAATATAAAAAATATTTATACTATTAGTGCTCTAATTTAGACCATTGCTAGTAATAAATGGGTCATAATTGGGCTTTTGTTTTTGTGGGCCTTCCCTGGGCTTGCATGTGCATGTATGTGCAGTGGTGCTTTATTATTTAAAGTGGATCTTTCGTCACCCTCCAAAACTTTTATCCCTCCGTTCCACCTCTCCTCTGGTTCTCTACATGAATGGGGAGCCTTTTTTCTCTCCTTTTTATCTACTTTTAGTTTTATGAAATTGCTATGGGGGCACTTGAGCCATTCAGACACAGAGCCCCACAGCTTGCCCCCCCTCTCTCTTTATTGGCTCACTGACTTTGACAGCAGTGGGAGCCAATGGCGCCCCGCTGCCGTCTCAGTCAATGAAGGGCGAGAGTCCCAGACAGCCGAGACTCTCATGCAACATCGCTGGATCGAGATGTGCTTCAGGCAAGTATGAGGGGGGCTGCTGCACACAGAAGGTTTTTTATCTTTATCTATTGCATGATTTGAAGAGCTTTACTAGAAGCACTTCAATGCTCAACAAAAGGTTTCCTATTGTATCCAATGGTGCCCATTCACACCTGAGCATCATGTCACTTGAAGCTTGAAAAACTTTTTTGAAAAACATTTCTGCAGCAAAATCACACAATTGTTTTGCTATGTTTTTTGTTTTGTTATATTAAAACAGTAATATATTGAATACTACATTGCAGTGTAGTATATCCAGTAATGCATCGTTGATGAAAGTGACAGCATTTTCCCATACGACATCCAAAAAATACCTGGTTGTGACGATAAAAAGTATTTCACATTTTTGCTGCTTAATTTGTTATTCACTGGATGATTCCCGGCACTCCTACACTGTCAAGTATTTTATTTCTTATGTGTCTGCCTGTGTGGGGGCAAATGAACCAAAATTACCATTTTTCCGCTCACCTATTAAAAGAATTTCAAACTCGAAGCTTTTAGGCCTGTGATAAACAGCTGTAAAATGTAGTTTTAAATATCCCACAGGATGTACAGATTTCGTAAGAGTGCAGATAAAATGGAAAATGTGCATGCACCTAGACTGTAAATAGACTAAGACGTTTACACGACTGTCAGTAATAGTCATCCTGTAGTAAAAGATATCCAACATTTTTGAAATTGCAGTTTCTTTACTTGTTTTTTGTGTTTAGATCTCCCAACATCATATCTTTTGATATTATTTAAAAAATGTGATTCTTCTCAGCACTAATTCTATGTTAAAGCCCATCTCTGTGCACAATTGGCAACAAAAAAAGTTCCCCAGCATCAGCTCAAAAGCAATACTCGCCTTCGATCTGGAGCCCACTCCCACAATACTTCTTTTTAGCTGCGCCCAGTTTCAATAAACCCAGAAGACAGATAACATACTTAGAATTCAGGGTGCCGTAAACCGCCCTCTGAAGGTGGGTTCACCAAAGAGCCTTTTTTAACAATGTATTGATCTAATGCTGGGAGAAGTCAAGTGGACAAACCATTTCACAAGACAGACATGAAGATTTCTGAAGAAAGTAAGTACGGTATAATAAAATAAAATAAGAATGCAAAACATACTGCAATGGTGCTTTCAGGTGTGGGGGGTTTGAAAGCAAGGGGCTGAGCCTAGACTTGGGCTTTAAAGACCCACATTGCATAATAATGCTGACGCTAGAAAAATATTAAAGTGGAGTTCCACCCAAAAATGGAACGTCCACTTTTTGGAATCCCCCCTCCGGTGTCACATTTGGCACCTATCAGGGGTGAGGAGGGAGCAGATACCTGTGTAATACAGGTGTTTGCTCACACTTCCTGGCATAGATCACCACGGTGACCTACGCCACTTCTGGCGCCTACTCTGTCCTCCCCTGCTGTCTTCTGGGAGACACACAGGTCCCAGAAGACAGTGCGGATGCACAGTAGGAATGTGCTTACAAGAAGGGATTGCACAAAGTCCTCATTCTGAAATGTAGGTTAGTTTGGAATCCCTTTTATAGGACAAAAGTGTGCTTTCTAGAGTGGTTCTCCTTTTGCCAAAATGGGAATGAGGTGAATATTTGGAGCTTTGTTCGGTGTGTGGCGCTCATCCTCCTTGGCATGTTATTTGTTACAGTTCTGAATTGGAGGAAAAGGGGAGAGGGGATCCAGCCTTTTTTTTTAGCATTTAAGGGCTAACTGGACCTTTTTATTTTAGTACAATTATCCTTTCAAAGTTGTCTCCTGCTATCCTGGCTGAGTTGTGCCAAAAAGTACCATCCATTCCTATTCAAAGGACTAACTGACCAGTCAGAAACACCCCTCCCCCTTTCCCAGCAGTGTAAGTGTGTTTAAGAACGTCTGTGATTGTTGTGGCCTTTTATGCCAGCATGGTGCACTATATTGAGAGGGGAGTGGCAGTCCAGAAATTGTTTTTATTTTTATAACGAACATAATTCACCACTCTACCCCTCTTAAACTTACCAACGTCAAGACTCCTATCTCCGTTTTTTTTTAAATTTAACTCTGTAAAAGCAATATCCTGCTACATTATCTATTCCGCTTTGGCAGAAGGTCTTTGTTGGCACTGGCCACACCTGTTCGCAGAGCCCTCATGCAGTTATATGGGACCATGGACACTGGAGCCTGCTCATGGTACTGCTGTAACTTCTGGTCTGTCTATGGAACGTAAAATGAAGGAAGATCACGGCACGCGTCTTTTGTTAAAGGTTGTAAACGTTTTAAGATCTTTGTCGGATATTTTTTACCATGCCTCTGCTAGAGGATTTTTCCTCATTCATGAAATAGGGGAAATCCTAAGCTGGCCACCAGTGAATCTGCCTGTTCAATCTGATCACTGCTGAGCAGGCAGATGACAGGTCAGTTTCCACTCCGCTTATGCAGAGAAAACATGGACACAGCCCGCACAGTCGTTGGATGAAAACGGACCACTTGTCTGTTTCCCTTCAACTGTCTTCCAATCTGCCAGGCGGGCGGGGAACAGATCCCCTGTCTGTTTTTAGTGGATCGGATCGGGTGTTAACTGACACATGTCCATTGATATCCACTGCTGCATAGAAGGCGATGGATGGTCTAATCAGGTCGGCCTAAAATACCCAATCAGGCCGCTCCTGTGAAAGGATCCTTGCTGTAGATTGAATACGTAGATATTCGCCAGCACACCAAGGATCAACAATTTCGTCCAAATGTTTTTTTTTATTCAAGAAAGAACACATCACAAAGCAGTGTAGTGCACTTTACTGCTTTGTGATGTGATGTTTCTTGAATAAAAACACGTTTGGGGGGCGTGGTCTAGCCGTTTGGATGAAATTGATGATCCTTGGTGTGCTGGTGAATATCTACGAATTGTATGGGTTCCAATATCCAGCTTGTGATCGCTACAGCACCCAGCAGTCTAAAGAGCTTTATTCCAGAAAAGTGTGCAATGGGAATATGGACTGTGTTACTGTAGATTGATACTTCCATCTGTGCTAAAGAGCATGGATAGAGGAATTCCCCTTTGCTAGCTGTTGAATCTCTTGACAGTGCCTGGTGCTGTTCAGCCAAAAGAATTCTGATCATCTTCTTTGGCAAAAGTCGATGGAAAGATCAACTTGCCGACAGGACCATCCACAGCTCATGATTCCCACAGAGTTGGCTAAAATGTAAACCATGTATGGCCAGCCACCTTTAGACTGCAAAAAAATTAATAAAGAAGTAAAACCCTGATAAATGTTGGTTCCATATTCTACTAAGGAATAAAAGGGTTGAATGGAGTTGAATTTTAATTTGGGAAATTAAGATTTTTTGTTTTTAATTTCACCTAATGGTTCTTGATGCATGGATACGGCTCTACTTTCAGTACCCAAAGGTTGTTGTCTCAGCACTGCTTCTTGGACAGAAGCAGTCCTGTCTGTCACTTTAACAAAGATTTTGTTAATATTATTTTCCCCTTTCCAAATACAAATTTAATTACATAAAGTAAATAGCACGTATGACGCAAGTCAATGTTTTATGGTTATTCGCTGTCTTTGTATAGTAGCATTATTCTCATCTCGGTTTCATTATAAAATTTGAGACATCACTTTTGCTCTTGTGTGTTTTACGCCTGAGATGGCTGCACTGACCATCTCGCCACATAATGAGCTGTCTTCCTGTGCAATCTTTAATTTCCCCCTTCATTACCGCACTTCTTTCTCCAGCAAATAGAGCTGTCAATTGAAAGAGACAGGCTATTAACTTTTATCCATTTGATGCTGGTAACAGATGTTAATAGATCGAATTCTTTGATGTTTGATAAACTAGGGTAAGATGTCTATATCCTTGCCCCCCTCTCCTGAAGTTATACTCTGCAATAAATGTCAGAACAATTAAACTGGCTTCCTGTGAAGGCCAGTGAGTTGCCATCAGCTAGTAAAGTCAGGGGAACCGTTAGTAATCAGATAAATTGTAGAGGCAATGCACCAGCTTGTTTTTCCTCTTCCGTAAAAAAAAATATATATATATATATAGGAGGAAGCGGCCCAGCTGTGTGGCCTCACTTGTGCTTTGCCTCTGTTGCCTTGATGTTTTAAAAAATACTGTCCAAGCTCATTTGCTGGCAGTTGTAAAGGCTGGTAGAGTATTGTAAGGGTGTATAACACGGGACAATTTTATCTCCTGCAGAAACTAATAGATAAAGTGCTGCATAACTTAAAGAGATTTAGTAGCTGGAGGTAATGATGTTCAATGATCAAAGCAATACCACAGTGCTTGTTAAATCACTTCTCTATTTTCAGCGTGGGCCATTAACACGGGCCAATTTAGATGGGTCATTGACTTAACATACCTAGTGCTGTTTCCCACAAAGGTATTTCTTGAAGATGGATAATATGCTGGTGATATTTTCTGAATGATTTGTGAATGCACCAGGAGCAGATTTATTTATTTTTTTGGGCGCTTTTAAGCTCCTAGTCAGAAAGGAAACTGTAAAATGTGTATTTGGGAAGAACCATTTGAAGTTCACCTGACCATTACTCAAGTAGACAGGGCTGACCATGCTGGTTGGAACTTCAGTGCAAAAAAAGGCATTGTGCTGTCAACCCAAACAGGAAGTTGGGGACACAGTATATTTCTAAACTCAACAGTTTTTTTTTTTTTGTCTAGGCATACACTTATCTATCTACACTCATTGCCTAGAACTATAGGCTAAACTTTATTTTTTCATTTTGGATAGATAAAGGAAGGTTTATAATCCCTGTCAGGGTTTTCTTTTTCTTTTCTTTTTTTTTTGCCATTTGTGTTCCATTGTGGAGATTTCCCTTCACTTCCTTTCCGATAGACAAAACAGGTAGTTGAGAGGAAATGCCTGCAAGTTAGGGGAATTGCTTGGGGACCCTCAGATAACCAGAAATAGTATCCCCATGGGAAGATTTCTCCTCTATTACTTTTCTGGGAACAACTTAAAATGTAGGATTTTTTTTTACTTTCACTTTGAATGATAATGGTAAACAGGACAAATTGAGAGGGTGAGTCCTCATAATAGGGGCACAGACAGCAATAAAATCTGAGCAATGTTCTAATGCCTCTCCAATCTTTCTTTCAAAAACCCCAAAAAAGGTTTTGCCCTTTTTATTTATACTTTAAAACCAATCGCTGTGCAGCACATCAAAACAAGATGCGCAACATTGCACAAATATGGCAGTCAATGCAAACATGAGCAAAGTCTGAGCCAGGCTTTACCAGCAAGTGATGATCTGTGTTAATAGTAAAAATATCAGATGTAACACCTGATCCCAGCACCCTATGGCACAGAAATAATAAACTTACAGTACAGCAGCCGTTGTATATAAAAAATATATTCCACCCAACAGTGATAATCACTAATCAAATAAAATGCTAACAGCGCTTAGCTTGAAAAACACCACTTTCAATGGATGAAATGCTGTAAAAAATAGAATATAAAATTCACCCACTTTGCCTAGAAACTGGGCTTAATTGTATTCCTTAGGTAAAATCCAAACGGTAAAAATTTTAATTAATGAAAACTGGATAAAAAAAACCCACTACTCTATCATTCAGAGTGTGGTCAGTTCCGCATTCACAGTTCACTGTTCTAGTTTCACCAAGGCAGTTCTTATAAGATAAGACCAAGCAGGATGTTTAAAGCGGTTCTCCACCCTAAAGTGGAGTCCCGCTGATCGGAACCCTCCCCCCCTCCGGTGTCACATTTGACACCTTTCAGGGGGGAGGGGGGTGCAGACACCTGTCTAAAGACAGGTATTTGCACCCACTTCCGGCCACACGCTACGGGCGAAAGACGGGCATTCCGTCACATCCCGTCTGTCGCCCGTTGTGTGCTGGGAACACTCGGCTCCCAGCACACAGCGTGTGAGCCAATCGGCGGGCGCAGCGCGGCTCGCGCATGCGCCGTAGGGAACCGGGCAGTGAAGCCGCAGCGCTTCACTTCCTGGTTCCCTCAGCGTGGATGGCGGGGGGAGCAGCAGAGTGACGAGCGATCGCTCGTGCTCTGCTGCGATCGGCGCTGGACTCCAGGACAGGTAAGTGTCCTAATATTAAAAGTCAGCAGCTGCAGTATTTGTAGCTGCTGGCTTTTAATATTTTGTTCCCATGGCACATCCGCTTTAAATGAAACCCAGTGGCTAAGGATGCTGGATGATGTAAATACACTTTTGTCACAGATCCCACTCAATGGTCTCCCCGCGGTGGTCTACTCACCAAACAGCAACTTGTATTCAGCCTGATACGATCTCTCTGTTTCCAGCCTTCTGTCCCTCACGGGTGTGTTTTAGATGTTGAGTGGGTTAGTGCATGCAGCAATTCGATCATGTGAAGAAAACAAGGTGGAAGCTCCATATAGCGTAATTCAGTTTAATGTATAAAGCCCCCCCCCCCCCCGTACATAATTTGCTTACAATTTGAAAGCAGTCATAAAACTTGTCGCATAAAAGCATACGTCTTTTCTCTCACTTGTACCAAGCAAACGGTGTCCCAAATGCTGCCGTGAGTTCCGGGAAGACGTACGCCTGAATGAACCGATGAGTCGTGTGGTCACGCTCTGACGCGTTTTGTGATTGACTCGTGTCGCCCAATCACGATTACGCTATATGGAGCTTCCCCTTGTTTTCTTCACATGATCGCATTGCTGCATTGCTTTTTTTCATCCAGTTTTGATTAATTTTAATTTTTTGGATTTTACCTAAGGAATACAATTAAGCCCAGTTTTTAGGCAAAGTGGGTACATTTTATATTCAATTTTTTTCAGGATATGGTAGCATATCATCCCTTGAAAATTGTGTTTTTCAAGCTAAGTGCTGTTAGTATTTTGATTACTGATGATCTGTGTTAATTGGCAAACCAAATGTGTTCATGGGAACTGTTATATTTGTCCAAAAGACAATAAGAAATATTGAGAGAGGAGAAAGTAAAAAAATTAAGAGGAAGGGGGGTTGAAATGGGACTGTTTTTAGAGAGTAGCACTGTTATTACACTTTCATATCTATAGCCAATTTCTGGTACCCTAAAATATGAGCAATGTGAAGTGTCAAAATCCAGATAGATCATAATCAACCCATACTTTTCAGAGCAGCCTTTTTCAACTTTTATTTATTCCAGAGAAACCCTTACATGTACTTGGAGAACCCCTTCTAATATCTATTGGGCATCGGTGAGAATAAAAATCCCCCTTATGCTGGTTATCAGGGAAGAATGGCACTCTTTCAAACAGCTAAAACAATCTATGCTGTCATGCTGCTGACTCTGCCAAGTGGTGAACCCTGCATGTATTTTGTAGAGGTTTTGCATGGTATGCATTTAATGTATTACATATTTTACCTATTCCTTACATTTTGATATATTGAGGGATAGATATTCGGGTCAATTTTAAAGTGATTGTAAAGCTAGCTGCTCTTCTCAAACCCCCTCATTTGCACTTTCTCTCCCCTCATGCAGTAGTTCTCAGCTCAACGTTTGGGAGTTCACCCCTGTGATGGTGAACAAGTAACAGCTAGGTGTCTCCTGTCAACATCCTAGAAGTTTTCCATTCAGGCTCCATGAGGTATGTAAATGGCCTACACCTATAGCAAGGCCATTATTCAAGTTTAGTCAAAGCTGCATAGTTTGTCTGCATAGACATTTTTTTTGTAAAGGGGAATGAACCATTTAAAGGAGTTCTAAAGTCAGAAGTTTTTTATCTTAATGCAGTCTATGTACAGCAGCCGCCCCAGCATCCCCTAATACTTACCTGAGCCCCATCTCTGTCCAGCAATGTCCACAAGGTTTTTGGCCATCCGGGAATCTTCCTTCTGATTGACTGAGACACAGCAGTGGTGCCATTGGCTCCCACTTCTGTCAATCAGTCAGTCAGCCAATCAGGAGAGAGAGAGGGGGCAGAGCCAGGCAGTAGCTCTGTGTCTGAATGGAAACATGGAGTGGATACTCGGCGCGGGTGCCCCCCATAGCAAGCTGCTTGTTGTGGGGGCACTCAACAGGAGGGAGGAGCCAGGAGAGCCGAAGAGGGACCCGAGAAGAGTCCCTCTTGATTTGTAGCTTAATTTTGTTCTATTAGGGCTAGTGTTCATCTAACATCTACCTCACTTGCATGCAAAGTGTAAATGTATGTAAGAAAATTTATTTTTTGATTTAACATCTGCAAAATCCCTCGGGATTCATTTGATCTTGAGCAGCATTTTGACTGGTATGAAGAGAGAGATGGACAACCAGGCACGGAACTGCGTTCTTCATATGTTTTGGCTGGTAGATTGAGTTAATCAACCCAGGAAAATCAGTTGGTATAAAGTAAGCTGGTGGGTGAAGCCTGAAATCATTTATTCATCTATCATTATGTATCACAGCAGCTGGAGCAACCCAGAGTTCTCAAGCTGTCTGCACTTTTATAATAGTAGGAAAGCCATTGCTATTTGCTCTGCTCCTAAACCACCTGTTTATAATGCATTTTCCCCTCTCTCAGAAGGAAATATTACAAAACAAGCTCATAAGTAGACAACTATACTTGGATTTAACTTATTTTGAACTTGATTATGGTTGTAGTATATATGAAAATCATGTAAGGGAAATTCTTAGAAAATAGATTTATGGGGGGGGGGGGGGGCACAGTCTAATAACTCAGAGGGGTGACCATTTCTTACTGGTCTCTACAAAAAAAAATGCTGCACCCCCTAACTGCTGTTACCATTGCAAGGCTTAAATAGCAGATGAAAAAAGAGGAAAGTTTGTCTATGAAAAGAAAAAGCTTAGGATAAGCCAGAGATGGGACAAAACATCCCGAAAGGATGATTTCTTACAGTAGTGAGCCCTGTGTTTGAGGATTACTCTGAGAAATAGAAGAAAATTCTAACTGGCAGGACATTATTATGTTGTAATATAACCTTTAGGTGACAGGAGGAGAAAGAAAAGCTAAAAAGTCATTTTTCAAACTTGTTAGATTTTTTCCTAGACATGTGGTGATGTCAGTGCTGCACTGGGTGCAAGGCACTGTGCTGATACCATTTCAGAGGGTGGGTTAATGATGCCATGCACTCATAGTATGTCCTCCTTTTTTCTAGGTTAAATAACGTAGGAATGGGGGTACTGTGAAGGTCTGCATCGAAAAGAATTAGAATAAATACCAACAATGCAAAAGTAGCTAATCACCACCTGTACAGTGAGTGGTTGCCTATAAATATATCACAACGGAACAAGCATAAACCAAAACATATGAGTCTGTTACAGTATAACAGTGAAAAGAGTCCATAAAAAGTGCATAGTAGTGCTCAGATATTCTTCAATATGTGTTAAACAAATAGAAAAATGGTTTCCACCTTCACCACTTAAGGTACACCACAATTGTGCTAATAAGGATGGCACCTTACCAGATGTCGTTGACCTTATTCGCTAGAAAAAGGTCAATTTGGGCTTTGTTGTCACTACAGGACAAGCTATGGCAAATGATCTTTTTTCCTTGGCTGCAGCTTGGCTTAGGACGTCATTAAGCGTGGCAAAAAGGAAAGAAAGTAGAGGCCGCCATAATATTGTTTATTTAAAAAACTTTAAAAGTAACAGTACTTTTGAAAGTGCCCACGTCTCGGCACTGAGGCTGTACGGCTTTACTTCGAATAGAGAAAGATGGGTCCTTGCTGGGGAAGCTGGCGTGCGTTCCACCTCTGGCGTCAGAGAACCAGCAGACCGGAAGTTGATGCTGTGTGTGCCCAGGTACCGCCTCGACGTACGTGTCGTCTATGTCGTCATCAGGAAGCGTCTGATGACGACTCGGCACTGTGTTACTTTTAAAGTTTTTTAAATAAACGATATTATGCCATGGCGGCCTCTTCTTTCTTTCTTTTTTGCCACGCTTATTGATGTCCTAAGCCAAGCTGCAGCCAAGGAAAAAAGAGATCATTTGCCATAGCTTGTCCTGTAGTGACAACAAAGCCCAAATTGACCTTTTTCTAGCGAATAAGGTCAACGACATCTGGTAAGGTGCCATCCTTATTAGCACAATTGTGGTGTACCTTAAGTGGTGAAGGTGGAAACCATTTTTCTATTCGTTCAACACATATTGAAGAATATCTGAGCACTACTATGCACTTTTTATGGACTCTTTTCACTGTTATACTGTAACGGACTCATATATGTTTTGGTTTATGCTTGTTCCGTTGTGATATATTTATAGGCAACCATTTACTGTACAGGTGGTGATTAGCTACTTTTGCATTGTTGGTATTTATTATAACTGTTTATTACTTATGTTATGTATTCACTATTAGTATAGCGCCCCCTGCCTTGCTATTTTGTACATATCTCCAGCTAGCTGGAAATTTTGGGGAGCAGCTGTTTTGATTAATTTATTCATAGTCACATTTAAATCATATTTATTTGGTGTGAGATCCTTTTTCCTTCTATCGGAAAGAATTGCAACTTTTTGTTCAAGTTTTTTGTGTTTTTTTGTTTTTTTTTTAAACCGGGCCTAGGGGACATTAAAAACAAACAAAAAAAGAAGCCAAGAGTATGGTTTTAAAGTGTTTTCTAAAGTTGTCCTAATTTAATATGATAATCAATATTGTTTTATAATATTCTGACTCTGTATGACATGTTTTGGGGTTTGGATCACCATAGTGTAATGATGAGTTAAAATGTCACACATGGATTGCTAAAATAATCCTTGTA
Organism: Rana temporaria; assembly: GCF_905171775.1. Lineage (NCBI taxonomy): Eukaryota > Metazoa > Chordata > Amphibia > Anura > Ranidae > Rana > Rana temporaria. The sequence goes on from NC_053490.1 coordinate 92,391,579, forward strand.
TTAATTGGCTTCTCCATATGCTATAAATGAACAAAACACTGTGCTCTGTTTTCACTTAAGTCAAACCCTGCGCTACACAAGTCGATCTACTGAAGACTGTACTCACTGCCAGAATGCATAACCTCTTTAATATACATTTTATGTAGAACAAGATCTACTAATGTATTTGATTTATTGCATTTGCAGGAATATACTGTTCTGTATAGAGAGAATTGATATAACATTCTGAGTTAAAAGTCCCCAATGGCTTATATAAAACAGCTGCCGACAACATTCACAAATACAAGTTTCAGCTTTCTGGAAAATGAGAACAGAATGTACTTGACATGCATTTAAGATGCGAGGAGGATGAGGGACAAAGACCAGGATGAAAGGAGAGCGAGGGCAAATTTTGAAGTATAAAAACCACAGGTAACAAATAGCAGTTTTCATGTCCAGGCTGACTTAAACCTACAAGGGAGGCAGCTATGGAAGTGTGATCTTACTGGCCTCCACCACACCTGAAATTAATTTCTCACTTGTCCACCGTGGGACACTGAAATAAATATATGGTTGGGTTATACTGCTGTCTACAAAAATTGTAAGTAAGCCCCCTTATATTGCCTCCTCTGCTCAGCATGCCTCAAACTTCTTTTTGCTAGCCTTTTTTTCCTCCATAAAAAAGAAAAAGTGCAGCGCTAAATTATATATGGTATGAAACCATATATATACAGTGTTATGCTGTAACAACAAAGTGCTCACAATCAAGTGAGAGTAAAAAAAATCTACTTAGGTGAACAAATCTAAATACCTGGAGGTATGTGACAAAAAATATATAATATGTGTGATACCAATGAATACCACAAGGGTGCTCACAATCAAGTGAGAATGGATAAAACCCACGAGGGTAAACAAATATAGATCCCTGGAGGTATGTGACAAAGATAATGATGTATGCAATACCAATGAATACCACAAGAGAAATATAAATAAAAAGAGTCCAAAATTAATAAAAGGAACTATTCCTGTTGCAGAAAGTCCAAGTAAAAAACAAAGGGACCAGCATTAAGGTAGACCAAGTTACAAAAACATGTGAGGAGAGTCTTCTCAGAGCAGGAATCAAATGTATGATCCGTAGTAGTATAATCCAATATTGATTTAGGCAGATGATAGAGGTCCCATCAAGGTATCGCTCTCACAGGATCAGCCAAAACATCCGAATGGTAAATGTAAAAGATGGATACTCTTACCAGATAAGGTGGACACACTCGTCAGCGACGGTGTGTCAATCAAGCATGCACGAGCTCCTCAAAGCGATAAAAGCAGTGGAACAGCCGATGGAACCGCAGACAATCACCGTCAGAAGCCGAATGTATCCAATATGGGATAAATCCCTGAAGGAATCTTCATAGATGGTGGCAAGTATGCATGTTCAATCATAGAAAATTATCTAAAGGAAAGGAAAACAGCTCCACATGGTGTAGTTATTCCCAATAAAAAGTGCCTTTATTAGGCATGGATAAAAACAGTAAAAACGACCAAAAACGAAATTTGATAAAAAGGTACAAGTCTTTGGAGAGACCAATACAGGTGATCACATAGAAAGAAATAATGCAGCGTGGTTGGCAGGTAGCGTATAGGCTATATATATGGTTGGGTTATACTGCTGTCTCCAAAAATTGTAAGTAAGCCCCCTTATATTGCCTCCTCTGCTCAGCATGCCTCAAACTACTTTTTGCTAGCCTTTTTTTCCTCCATGACTTCAAGATTCCTTGCTACACTGATGCATGTGCTGGTCTTTATATAGCAACTATTCGGAAAAGCATTTCCTCAGCCCAGCTTTAAATTCTGTCCCCAGAACCTGCTGCAAGTGTCTACAAGTTCTTGCACATTTACTTGGTACTCTTTGAAGCTACTGGCATTTGTAGTCTAGAACCTGAGACCTCTTTTGTTATAGGGTTGTCCTATTCCAAGTCTCTTCCCTGTCAGGTGAGGCAGAGTCATCTTCTATATCCACAGGAACCTCTGTGTCCACTCAAGACCTTTTGCTGTATGTGCTTAGTTATTGGCCTTCAGAGGCGCTAAAGGCGCTAAAGTAGACCGTAGTGCACTCGAGTGAGTTTTTGCAGGAAGAGCTAATAGTTGCATATATTGTAACTTTATCTGCCCATATCTCTGGATCTACTGATTGATGTTAAGTATGATTTTTAGTTGAAGGTAGTCTCTCTGTTTTTCATCATATTGTCCAACTTTGTGACACGTTTACGTCATCTTTAGTAATTTGTCAATATTGTATTCAGAGTTGAAATGTTGAGTTGTCTTTACCATATTAATGGCTCGCAGGCTCCTTTTCCAAGCTAAACCCAGCTGCAGATATCTTTTTGAATACATTATTTCATTGTTTCAATAAACAAAACAATACTGTATGCTATGCTTTTAGTCAATCAAATGGTATAACCAGGGATCGACAAATCCCGGGCGCCAGGTCGCCATGGCGACTAGAAATAGTGCCCTGGCGACTTGGCTTGGAAGGTGGGCAAAAAAAAAAAGAAAAAAAAAATTTTTTTTTTTTTTTTTTGTGAGCTGGTGCCATCTGGTGGTGAGCCGTTGGTATTACAAGTTATTACCACCAGTTGTGAGCTGGCGCCATCTGGTGGTGGCCGTTGGTATTACAAGTTAAGCATTACAAGTTAAACAGCAATTCTAATGTGATTTTTCACTATTTTCACTGCCATCTTCTTCCCTCTAATTAGAACCCCCAAACATTATATATATTTTTTATCCTAACACCCTAGAGAATAAAATGGCGATCGTTGCAATACTTTCTGTCACGCCGTATTTGCGCAGCGGTCTTACAAGCGCACTTTAAGGGAAAAATTACACTTTTTTTTAATTAAAAAATAAGACAACAGTAAAGTTATCCCCATTTTTTTTTAATATTATGAAAGATAATGTTACGCCGAGTAAATTCATACCCAACATGTCACGCTTCAAAATTGCGTCCGCTCCCTGAATGCCGACAAACTTTTACCCTTTAAAATCTCCATAGGCGACGTTTAAAAAATCTACAGGTTGCATGTTTTGAATTACAGAGGAGGTCTAGGGCTAGAATTATTGCTCTCAGTCTACCAATCGCGGCGATACCTCACATGTGTGGTTTGAACACTGTTTACATATGCGGGCGCTGCTCACGTATGTGTTCGCTTCTGCGCGCAAGCTCGTCGGGACGGGGTGCGTTTTCTGGCTCCTAACTTTTTTAGCTGGCTCCTAGATTCCAAGCAAATTTGTCAACCCCTGGTATAACAATCCCAAATCTTGTTGGTCAGGATCCCAAGAAGGATTTAAAATGTGGTTTGTGACCAGCCATGCACAAATCTTGCTAGTGAGGAGACCAATTTGATCACCACTTCTAATCAAGTCAAGTTTGGTTTACTAGTGTTCCAGAACAAACCGCTTTAAAAGTGCTCATCATTCTGTGCTTAGGCATTTCAACATGATGAAAAATTTGAAGGTGAAAATTAATTAAATGTCTTAAAAATATGACACAGCTGGAACATAGACCTTTAGGCCTCATGCACAATGGACGTTAAAATAATGTTATAAAAACGGCAGTAGCTTTACAGTGGGTTTTTCAACGTTTTTGCAACAACAGGTTTTTTTTTTTGCGTTTACTAGCGTTTCTTTGGCTTGGCGTTTTTATCAACGTTTATTAACGTTATCAGCATTATAGTGTTTTTTTACAGCTGAAAAACATCTCTCAGAACCCACTAGTTTGGGCTTTTTTTTTTACTGCTCAAAAACGCCACTGCCCAAAATTTGCTGATAACCTGTGTGTGCATGGACACACAGGGTAACATGATGGAGAGTTTAATGACTGTAGAAAAAAAACATCTACAGCCAAAAACGGCTGCTGTAAAAATGTCAAAAGACATCAAGTGTGCATGGGGCCTTAAAGTTCAACCCTAGATAGGTAGAAAAGACACATTATTGCAGCTGTCCAATCATTTTTACAGCATGAAAAAAATAAATTCTTCTTAATGCAAGCAGTACAAATACCTGAATTTCACCTGGCATTAGTCTCTTGCAGTTAATATAAAGCAGTACTGGCGTTTGAGAGGAATGAACCGCACAAGGAGACTTGCTGATGGGAAGAGAAGGCAGGGTGACGGAGTCTAGTTTCATCAGTGTGCTGCTTCTCCTTTCGCTGTCTAGTTACAGGTTAGGGTGGGTCCAGGGCGAACTTCGTTTGTAGGAAGTGGGTTGCATGATGATGGTCATCAAACTGAGGACTAAGGATGAGCTCTGGTGTGTATGCACAGCCCACGTGCAGAGCCTGCCAGGAAGTCGGCACTGTGCTGCGCTAATCACAGGTAGTGAGACATTGTCCCGATGCGCGGCTGCAGGGATCGGGAAATGTCTCACTGCCTGTGATTGGCGCAGTGCCGACTTCCTGGCGGGCGCTGCACATGGGCTGTATGAACACGCTGGAGCTCATCCTTACCGAGGACATATCGCAGGAGAAGAAAAGTACTGTGGGGGAAATCTCTTGTTTGAAAGTGAGTATTGCAGCAAAAGCTAGTTTTTATTATTCTATCATTTAATAGTCTCTTCAAATTTTTTTTTTTTTTTGGCAGTTGTTTTGCTTTAATCCAGGGCTCAACAAATCCTGATCGCCATGTCGCCATGGCGACTAGAAATGGCATCCTGGTGAGTGGGGTTTTGGCTGGGATGATGGACATGGCATGGTCCTCGTACTGCCCGTCACTGCCATTTTGAAATGCGATTAGCGGCGTCAGCGGGGATGGAGCAGTAAGAGGGCAGCACGGCAGTCACTGATGTTTATTTATTTTTTGTTCCATAGGACAACGTTTTTAGGCAAGGCCGCGGCTTCGGCCTAGTCCGTGGCCTTTTCCCAGGATCGTGGCGGACTAGGCTGAAGCCGCGGGCTCGCCTAAAACTTAGGACCGGCACTCCGAGGACTAGGCCGAAGCTGCGGCCCCGCCTAAAACATCCTGCTCGCCGCGATCCTTAGAAAAGCGCGAGCTGCGGGCAGGATGTTTTAGTCAAGGCTGCGGCTTCGGCCTAGTTCGCAAAGCGCCGGTACTAAGTTTTAGGCGCGGTGTCCACCAGGAAAAAAAAACTTGATGTGAATCGAGTTTTTTTTTTTTTTTTTTAAATCACAGATTTTTTTTTGGTGGGGGGGGCCCAATGACAACTACAAATTATTTTCAAGATCTCAAAACCTTGCTCTTGGCCACAGAAGGGCAGGATTGATGGAATTAGAATGTCCGCTGCCTTAGAGGAAAATGGATTATTTAATTTGCCTTATAAGAATGCTATTAGTCTGTCAGAGAACATGGTATAAGAGGAAAATGGCTCAGTTGTTTCTCAAGTAGCAGCTATATTAAGGTGTCTTTTGTTTAAGAAAACTTGTGACGAGCAGCAAATTGGATGCCAAACATAGAGAATAAAATGGCGGTCGTTGCAATACTTTGTCACACCATATTTGCGCAGCAGTCTTGCAAACGCACTTTTTTGGGGAGAAAATACACTTTTTTTAAATAAAAAAATAAGACAACCATAAAGTTAGCCCAATTTTTTTTTAATATTGTGAAAGATAATATTACGCCAAGTAAATTGATACCCAACATGTCACGCTTCAAAATTGCATCCGCTCGTGGAATGGCGACAAACTTTTACCCTTTAAAATCTCCATTGGCGACATTTAAAAAATTCTACAGGTTGCATGTTTTGAGTTACAGAGGAGGTCTTGGGCTAGAATTATTGCTCTTGCTCTAACGATCACGGCGATACCTCACATGTGTGGTTTGAATACCGTTTACATATGCGGGTGCTACTCATGTATGCGTTCGCTTCTGCGCGCAAGCTTGGCGAGACGGGCACGTTTCCTGGCTCCTAACTTTTTTTTGTCTGGCTCCTAGATTCCAAGCAAATTTGTCAAACCCTGCATTAATCATTGTCAAAAAACTGTTCTAGCAAACTTCATTCTTGGACTTGTGCACACAGGGCTTAAACTATTCTTTTACTGGTGTTTGAGGTTTTTTCAGCCTGCAAAAGCACCTGTATGTTAGCTCATCTCTCCATGCACACATTTGCGTTTAGAGCCATATTAGAGGAGGAGCTTTTCAGGCGTAAAAAAAGAACCCATCATTCGCGCACTCAGGAGATGAGCGTTTGGGCAGAAAAAACTGCTTGACGTGGGTAAACGTGTTGAAACACTAGACGTGTTTAGCTCTTGAACATTCATGCCTAAATGCACCTAAAAGCATGTGCAATATGTGGCTTTTGCCAAGTTTTTTAAAGCTGCTTTATTCTGCCAGGAATAGAAGGCATTCAGAGGAGAAATTCAAATGCCCTGTGTGCATGAGGCCTAATAACTCAAAAAATTGTTTCACTAAAAATACATAATTTTCTTTTAACAAGTTTTCATGACTTTCCTAAATCTTAAGACTTATAAAGCGATGGAGGAGGTAGCATTTGACATTAACCTAGCTCTGTCTGGACATGGTCCCTACGTCAAGGTGTTTTGTGTGTGCTCCGACATGTTTGTGTGTTGATCTTTTGATGTGTGCACTTCTAAGCATTTTTTGTTTCAGTGGTCATAAAACCCCTTTGCACTGTTAAAGGTGGAACACAACCTACTTGGTAGCACCGTGTTATGAAAATGATTAAATGATTACACATTGGTATGTCTCCAGAAGGCAAAAGCGAAAAAGCAGCACGCTGTTCTTTAATTTTACATCCCTTCACTTTGATCACGTCTGAAATAAAGCGTTCTATATTGCAACTATAGAAATTGATTTATATGTGTCGTCCTATTTGATCAATGCATGTCTGCTTTATTGATCATTGTTGTAAATTTTTTATTTTTTTTTATAAAAGTTCAGCTTGCCACGGCTCACATAATTGAAGAGTAACTACAGGCAGCAAGTAAAATCAACGAATGGATAATGCTGTTTATGATCATTGCAACTGTGCAGAATTTAGACTGGAGTCCACTGATTGTACACCGTAGAAAGTTGTACATATAACTTTCTTTTCAGGTAGATTCAACAGATTTTTTGCACTGACCCTGGCAGTGGCTGTATCCTCCATCACTTGTCTTTTGTGCAGCCTCCTTTTTTTCATGTAGCTGATGATATATGGAATGCAGCTTGGGAAGTAGAACTGTATTGCAAGAAAGTGCAACGCTGGTTATTCAGGTATGGAGCACCCTGTCCATCCATAATGGAAATATCAGTTTTGCTTGGACTTGCTATCTTAAGCTACAGTAAATTGTTACCTTCTAATTCCCAGGAGATTGCACCCATTATTCGGCTACTAACATTGACAGCTAGCAGCTCACACAATTGTAAGATAAAATAAAGAAGATATTTATGTATGTTTATTTTACAATTTTGTCTGTGTCAGCCTATAATGAGCAAAACAAAGCAGGTCATTTTAGTGTACCAAACCAAAGCCTTATAAGTCTTTAAAATGTAATGTAGAAATACTTTAGGTAGTCAGAATGATGAGCAAGTAAACTTGAGCCCCTTTTACATGGGCATTCTGATCAGGCCTACCTGTCAGTTTTTCAGGCGGACGAAAGGTCCATTGAGCCCTATGGACAGGCTGATGAAAACAAGCTGGTCAGTTTACACCCACCTACTTCCGGGTCTGTCCAGGTCAGAGAAATAAACGTAAAAGAACTGCGTCCTTTTCAGTTTCTGTGGACCGTATCGTATCGAGTCAATTTACACCCGTCCGCTGGGTAAAAACTGTATGGGCAAGGATGTGACATCTGTCCTGCTTTGGCTCCGATCAGGTATCTGCACACTGCTCCTTTCCTGTGTGAAAGGAGCCTAATACTAAGGAGCCTAATACTAAGACCAGCCATAGACTAGTGAAAAACTGAATGTTCAGAGAAATCTGATCAAAAAAAGAATATGGCGAATTAGCTGCGCATATGATTGTGCCACCATTTGTTTAGTTTTTCTAAACAAAATCCAACATGTTGGATCATGCACTTTCTATTGAGGCATGGAAATCGCATGTCGCAGCTGGTACGCTAATGCTGCGAAAACCAAATTACCAAGAACTTTTGTTCGGTTTACTCTGCTAAATTTGCCATTGACATTAAGACCTCAAACAGTTTGATTACTTATTCCTATTAAAAAACAATTGGCTAAAAAACATGTGATTCCTAACTGCCTGAAGTCTGCATATTTTCCATGTGCCTACATGGGTTTTCTCCGGTTTCCTCCCACACTCCAAACACATGCTTGTAGGTTAATGGATGGCTCCTGTCTAAATTGACCCTAATATGTGTATATTTGAATGTGAGTTAGGGACTTTAGATTGTAAGCTCTTTTAAAGCAGGGACTGATGTGAGAGATAGAGATAGTTTGGACTTATTAGGCTACTGTGACTACACAACTAAAATTATTCATAAGCTTTCTTCCATTGCCTCGCCTGCATTCTAATGGAGGTGCACGATCGATGGCAATTTTGATTGAGTAGCTAAAATGTATAGAAGCACCTGCTAATCTTCGAAAGTGTCTATTCTAATTTAAATTCAGCTTTGTTGCAACCCTCAGTTTTTGAAATGATAAATTTATACAAATTAGGCACAAACACAATTATTTATCAAATATTACTTCTACAGTAAATAGCCATGCCCTTCTCGCACCTATAACGTTGATCTAGTCTGATGTGGCTTTAGGTAAGGAGTTGCCACCTATGGAGCACTGATGGGTACGCATTGGATGCCACTCTACAGGTCTGCATTTCAGTTTGCATACCTAAAGACAGGTGTGCTTCTCACGCCACAAGATACAAAGCCTTTATCTTAATTAGCTGCCTCCTTTTTTGTGGGACTGACAGCTGTAGCATTTTTCTATGGCAGATAGAGTTTGTTGCAAAATAATAATTAAAGAAGCGCCGAAATATTGTCAAACTTAAGGATAGAAGAGTGAATGAACATCAAATGCTGCAAACATGACAAATGTTGATTTATCTTTTTAGGGCATACACACCCTGAGGCTTGATCTCCTTTCTTTCTGACTTCTAATAGAATATTCTGGCAATTATTTATCTTTTGAAATGTGGACTATGAGTAAATGTTTCTCCTTTTTAGAAGACATCATATCTTAAACGCTTTCAATGACTCATTATGAGTGATTTAAGAGGAAAAAAGTCAGCAATTCTTATGTTACTAGACATGTACTCTGGAAAAATGTTCAGTAAATAAAGATGTCATTTTCTTTTAATATGTAAATAATTACGGCAGTTGATCTTGATCTGATCTCAAGTTTCTGGGTTTTGTATTCCCCTAAAGAAATACTTTTTGCAGTGTTAACACAGATAACTTTTATGCTGTCAGAAGGGTATTTTTTATCTCTGTGGGTTGATTGTATGTCTTAATGTCTTTATTATATTTACATTTGTCTGACATCAAAGACATTTTTCACATAGTTTTACGGTTAGGTAGCAGTTATTGTACAAGTGCATGGTCTTCTTCTTATCTGCTTTCACCGCTTATATAGTCAACCTGTATGGATATTGGATATACCGGTAGTTATCTTAACAGTGAACCTAAAGGAGAGCTACAGGAAAATGTAATTTATGCTAATGCAGTTTGAAAAGCTGTTTTCCAGTGTTTTTGCTTTTTGTTGAATGCATTATGTGGAATTAAAGCTGGTACACTTTGCTTACGGCATATTGAAGACACAGATTAAGGCAACTCTGAATTTATTAATACATCTGTACATTTTTTTTAAATGCAAGTACAATAAGAAGCTGATTTTTTTTTTTTTTTTTTTTTGGTATCAGCCTTTTTGCCATTTCCAGGGATATTCATTTACGTTCAGTGGTGTCATCCAACAGCTTGTGAAATTTGAATTGGCTGTGTAAAAACCACAGGACTGGATGGAAACAAATACAAATTCCTTGATATGCAAGTGCATTTACTCAAATTCATCTGTGTATTTAGCAGTTTTTCTGAATTTTACCTTTTAAGTAAACCACAACTCTTTGAAATATATGTGAAAAAAGTTGCGATACTAGTGAAACAAATGATTATATATATATATATATATATATATATATATATATATATATATATATATATATATATATACACACACAAAAAATTACAACAACCCCAGAGATCCCTCAAGGATTAATGTACATACAGTGCAATATGAAACATAAATAGTATGTGCTTTAAAAATTGTGAAATAAACCGAATGCAAGTTCTCAGTACTTAAATGCGAACAGCCAGGATGTGATCCTGCAAATACATTTCTACTCTATAGAGAGCAGGACGCCAGGAGTAAAAAAAAAAAAGCAACATATATAGTTCATGCGTAAAACATATATTGAACCAGACAAAACTGCTCCTCATTAGTTAACCTATATAAGTTCATGAGAGTATTGCATAAGTGATTACAAAAATCCATAAAGCGTAGTGTATAAAGCTCAGCAGGCTATGTGCCCAACATGTTTCGTACAATGGTACATCAACTTAGCGTTTGATACACATCCCTGGGTGCTGTGTGAAGATATTCACCTCATGTGCTACGGCTTTGTCAACTTTCTTATAAGAGTTACAGCATCCTAATATTACACCTATGAACATGGAACATTGCATACTCTCATGAACTTATATAGGTTAACTAATGAGGAGCAGTTTTGTCTGGTTCAATATATGTTTTACGCATGAACTATATATGTTGTTTTTTTTTTTTTTTTTTACTCCTGGCATTCTGCTCTGTATAGGTCCCACCCTTTTTACAAACTGTGTCTTTATGCCAAAAGCCGCCTTCTGTGGACATGCTAATGTGCACTAGTCTTTGCCTAAAGGCACCCGACTTTTTACAGCCAAAACAAGTTCCTATGGACATATCCAATCCTGCTTCTTGACTTGGGGAAATCTGTTCCTCACACACCCTGGGAAGTAATAACAGATGCCAGCCTAATGTTGACCATACACTTTTTTTTTTTTTTCCAACGTGTGATTTGATCAAAATGATTGAATCCACGAACCGTCAAATAGCACTAACTTTTGTTTTGATAGATTTAAACTCCATTTCAGTAAGATTCAATCACTGAGTCGATTAGCCAAGGAAGATTTTGATTGTTTTGCAACAGAGGTACTTTGTTCATAAATGCAATCCCTTTTCGATCGATCAGATAATACGATTACTTGGTGGAAACAGAGATGCAATCAATAACTTGCAATCAAAAATTAAAATAATTTCTTAATCAATCAAATTATATGCTTGTGGCATATATATTGTATGGGTTATTCCAATCCAAGAGACCGGTTAGAAAATAAATCCATTGTTTTATTGAAGCATGTATGGCCACCATTACAGCCTGAGGCAGAGTTTACAACTCTGTGACTGTTCAAGGGACCTGGTCCCCACAGGAGTTGAAACTTCCAATCAACAGAAAACAATCAGATTGTTTCTACAACACTGAAACTCTCCTCTACAGGGTCACTCAGGGTACAGCCAAACAATGCCAAAGCGGTGGCCTTCAAATTTTTGAAGGGTACCAGAAGTCAGCCTGCCCTAAAAGAAACAAGTCTGACACACTCTACTGGGGGAATATTCACATTCCAGCTGTTGGCTATCCACATCCCTGGAGTGGAAAAATTGTAGGTGGACTTCCAAAGCCAATTGCTAATGCCTACTTCTGGGGTTGTGGTCTCCCAGATATCGTTCACATTTTCTGTCAAATGTAGGGTGAACCAGATATGGACACCCTGGCTTTTCAGGTTCAACAACAAGCTGAACACGTTTTTTCCTCTAGCCTTTGCAGTGGATGCTCTGGTGATTCCTTGGGCTCAATCCAAGCTGGTTTATACCCCCCCCCGTACACAGATATACCCAGGCTTTTGCCGAACATGCTCTTACCCCTTCCAAACAAACCACGCCTACTGGCCCAAGGCCCCTTTATGCAAGCCTCCTTCTCAGTCAAGGGCTTTAACAGCATGACTGTTGAAACTCTAAACAATATAAGTATTTCTGACTTTGCTATTCCAACCTTACCCAGAGCAAGAAACTCCAATGTCCATAAGATTTATCGTTAAGAATTGGAAGGCTTACTCTGCCTGGTGCAAATACAGGAAGCTCACTCCTAGGCAATACTATGACTTTTTATTTTGACCATTGTAAGTACTCCTATTAGTGTTAAATGGTTTGCCTCAACCCTCTAACAGCTATTTTTACTGGACAGTTTGGTCTCTTAAGGCAAGTTGAAAAATATCAGACTTACTGACCGGATCATCATTTAAATGTAAAGCAGAAAAATACCTACAAAGAATACCTTTTGTTTTTGAGGTTGATACCGCTTTATGTGAATCGTCCTACTAACAGATATGCATCCTGGTCTGTTAAAGTGGAACTAAAACATATTGATTTAACCATTTTCTGAAACTGGTTCTTTAAATGATGACTGTCACAATTGCTTATTTCTTCAACCAAACTGTCAAGCTATTAAATAATCGGTGTCGCAACTGATCACATGTACAGCACCGTGGAAAGCTTCAGATCAAAGAGAGGCTAAGATTGTAGCCTTCTTGGATAAAGGGCCTCGTGCATATGGAACTTAAAATACACAGCTTATGTAGGCGTAAAGCATTTTTTTTGTTTAATGCCTGTAAAAACACCTCTGTGTTAGATTATATAGTCATGCACTCAAAAGCGTTTACAGGAGTATTGGAAGAGCGTTTAAAGGCAGACAAAACATCCACCAAAGGCACATTCTGAGAGAAACTCTTTAGCATATTCAAATGTGCATTGGCATGAATGTGTTCCAAAGGCCTGAATACATTTATATTATAGGCAGTAGACATATTATGGCAGTAAAAAATGCTGCTCATTTTTCATAAGCATGAGGCCTTTAGTATAAAAGTGTTTAAATCTGCTTTAAGGTCTGGATCAGCAGGACAATTTTAGTTGTCCTTAATAAATGAAGACACCCTGGTGCTTAAAACAAAAATGCTCTTGGCAGCCAAATTCCAGCATAAGCAAAGGTTGATAAAGTGTGTTGGGACAATTGCCCTTCACTACTTTGGAGATATTATTTTCTTGTCTACAGAGATCATGCACACTGAAAGCAAAACTTCACCCAAAAGAGGAATTTCCACTTGTTTGCATCCTCCCCCCCCCCCCCCGACAGGTTCCCACTTACTACGGATAGATTGCCGCAGCAATCGGAGCAGAAGTTTGCCCCCCCCCCTCATTCCCCCCAGCATTTTGAGACACATCGCAGGTCCCAAAAGACTGCGAGATCATTCACAAAGTGCAGCGTGGCTCACGCATGGGAGATGAGAAGCTGGCTGTGAAGCTGCGAGGCTTTACTGCCGGTTTCCCTTCAGTAAGATGTTGGTATCTAAAGCCGATTTGAAGAGCCGGCTTGGGTGAGGGCAGCCCTGGACAAGTAAGTATCCTTATATTAAAAGTCAGCAGCTACAGTAAGTTTTAAATTTCCAAACTGTGTTGTAGCGCTTTGTGCTTGGTAACGAAGGGCAGCCATACATGGTTTGAAATTCGGACGGTTCAGCAGAGAATGGCCGAATTTTAAATCCATGTATCGGAGGCTGTCGATTTTACGGTTAAACTTTTGTAGCCGCCTGTCAGTTTTTCCCACTTTTTTGTTTTTGTATATACATTTTTTTGCAAGTTTATATACTGTATGCATGTATCTATATAACTATATAAACGTGTTGATTATTATTCAGATCTAAGTTTTTTTACTTTTTTGTTCTCCTTTTAACACAATCTTACAACTAGGCTGCTATAGCGTATAATAATAAGACCACCGTACTTGGTTATATCTTTCTTTGCTTCTGTAGAACCAAGTAAGAAAATTACTTTCAAATAAAACGTTCTAAAAAAGGAACAACTTATTTCTCCCAATGGGGCCAGCTCAAATATTGTATTAAACCCTAACGCATTTGGTATTTTGTTATTAATGTTGTAGTTAAAACCTAATTCAGGAGAAATATTGCTAATGTCACATCTAAAGACTAGTGCACACAATGAGATTATCGGACGTATGATCGTCCCTTTTTTTTGTATGTTAGTCTCCATATCGAAAACAGATGGGTTACTAAAGTGTGAAAATTTCCGTTCGACAGCATAAAAATTTGGAAGTGATGTAATGTATTTGTATTTTATTTTCAGACCAAAACTGTACTGATTAAACAAAAATCATATGATCTGTTATCGTACAAGAAATTTTCGTGTTTTGTGTTTTTGTACGATTTTCTGATCATGTGTACAGGGCTTAAGTGAGATTTGAGTTTGTGATTTAAAACTTTCTAGGAGATTTCATGAAATTAAATAATTAAATCAACGCATCCATGTAGGCGAACTGATCACTAGCATTGGTGTCTATTTAGTAAAATACTTGCCTTTTCTAATCTCCCAACTTTCTTTTGGGGTTTTTATCTCTGACTTTTAAAATCGTTTACATCAGAAGAACATTGCTTTCTAAAAGAAAACAATTTGTCATCATTGATTTCAAGAATGACAGCACCAAGAGTTAAATGAGATGAGTTTTTGGGGGTCTTTTTCAGGACATGTTGTGATTTCTGGTTTTGCTCTGGAGGGTATAGAGAAGTAAGACTGATCTTTATGCTGAGAGAAGATGCTGATAAAGTAAGATAAATTGGTCCATTTAAAGCAGGTGGAGTAGTTTGGTGATGGGCATTCTAACCATCTGAAGTTACACTACTTCAGGCAAGATATGGTGCAAAACTTGCTCATCTTTCAGCATCTATGAAAATGGAAACAAGATCTGCTTCATCTATCTTATCTAGAACTCCAGCTTTTACATTTGTTAATGTTTTGCTATATTGGAATTTCTTGTAGGTCAGCTGGAGAACCTTGAAAGAATTAAAGGCAGTGCCATGAGAAGAACCAATTTTTTTTATTTTTTTAGTGTGAATGGTGGGTGGGGGAAGAAGACTTAAAAGCAGACATTTTCAGGTTCAGCTTTGATGTAACCACTTCAGCTCCGGAAGAATTGGCTGCCCAATGACCGGGCCATTTTTAGCGATTCGGCACTGTGTTGCTTTAACTGGCAATTGTGCGACATTGCCCCCAAACAAAATTGATGTCCTTTTTCCCCACAAATAGAGCTTTCTTTTGGTGGTATTTGATCACCTCTGCTTTTTTCTTTTTTTTTTTTTTTTTTTTTTTTGCGCTATAAACCAAAAAAGAGCGATTTTTTTTTTTTTTTGCTATAGTAAATATCCCCCAAAATATATATATAAAAAAAAAAAGTTTTCCTCAGTTTAGTCCGATATCTATTCTACATAGTTTTGGTAAAAAATCGCAATAAGCGTATATTTTGTTTGCGCAAAAGTTATAGCGTCTACAAAATATGGGATCGTTTTATGGCATTTTTATTATTATTCAGGGCTGGGGAAATTAAAGATTAATTCCACGATTTAATCTTTTAATTTTTTCGATCGATCAAAATTCTTGACATCACCGGACAGGCTGGACAGTGAGACTTACCCTGCTGGATGCGAGCAAACTGCACCCATTGGATTGAGGTACCTTTGCATCTGTGGAGCAGGAGGATGCGTCGGGCTCCATCAGGGGAAAGGGGCAAGAATAACCATTGTTTTCTTGTCCTAAGCAGTTTTGTGCAGACCATTATTTGTGTATCGGCAACATCTGTTCCGTGCGAAAGACTGTTCAGTTCTTCAGGGTATATTGCCAATAAAATGCGATCATGTCTGCTTCCAGAAAATGTAAACACTCTGGTATGTCTGCGTGACTGGCTAAAGTGATGCCTACTTGCCTATTATAAAGTGACAGTCAATATACTAGATACGTTTTATAATTAAAGTTAAACTAACTTTCTACGTTTTTCTTAAAGTTTAATAAGAAAGAATTACTTGCGTCAGTGCTACAGTTTGAATTTAAAACGTATTTCTGTGAACTGTGAAGTTAAGTCATGGATTGTGGAAACTTACTAGTGTCGGGTGATTGTATATAGTGTATACCGAATTTTCCACTGACTAATGAGTTGCAATGCAAGGAGATCAGCTAAAAGTAGTTGGATCTGTATGTGCATTATAATTAATCGAAATTAATCGATAAAAAAAAATCATGAAAATTGTAATCAGTAACAGCCCTATTATTTTTTTATTTTTTTACTAGTAATGGCGGTGATCTGCGATTTTTTTTTTATCATGACTGCGATATTGCGGCGGACACTTCTGACGCTATTTTCGAACCATTGTCATTTATACAGCGATTAGTGCTATAAAAATGCACTGATTACTGTGTAAATGATACTGTCAGGCAAGGGGTTAAACACCAGGGGGCGATGAAGGGGTTAAGTGTGTCCTAGGGAGCGATTCTAACTGTGAGGGGGCTGGGCTACAAGTGACGTGACAGTAATCGCTGCTCCCGATGACGGGGAGCCATAGAATACTGTCCTGTCACTAGGCAGAACAGGGAAATGCCTTGTTTCCATGGCCATCTCCCCATTCTGCAGCTCCGTGACACGATCGCAGGACACCGGCGAACATCTAGCCCATGGGCACGGTCATGGAGCTTGCGGTAGGCGCGCGCATCGCTGGTGGCAGATTCAAAGCAACATACAGGTTTCTTTGCCTGCCTGTGCCATTCTGACAACGTATATGTACGTGAGGCAGTCGGCAAGTGGTTAAAGCAGGCCTCGACAAAATCCGGGTGCCCGATTCGCAGTTGCGACAAGAAATTGTGACCTGGCGCCCGGGGAAGCTTAGGCCTGCAGAAGGCCGCAAAGCCGCTCCCTCAATTACCGGTGGGCGCAGGCCCGCCGCGATCACGCGGCGGGGAAGCTGGGGGCGCACGGAGACACAGGATCCTGTGTCTCCGTGCGCCCCCACCTCAATTACCGGCCCGCGCCCGCCAGTAATTGAGGCCGCGGCTTTGCGGCCTTCTGCAGATCTGGCGCCATCATGTGGCCGCCGTTGGCATTACAAGTAAAACTGCAGTTCTAATGTGTTTTTTCACTGTTTTCACTTCCATCTCCTTCCCTCCAATTAGAACCCCCAAACATTAGAGAATAAAATGGCAGTCGTTGCAATACTTTCTGTCACAATGTATTTGCGCAGCGGTCTTGCAAGCGCACTTTTTTTGGGAAAAATACACTTTTTTTAATTAAAAAATTAAAAAATAAGACAACAGTGAAGTTAGCCCAATTTTTTTTCATATTGTGAAAGATAATGTTACGCTGAGTAAATTGATACCCAACATGTCACGCTTCAAAATTGCATCCGCTAGTGGAATAGCGACAAACTTTTACCCTTTGGATTGGATTGGAATAAATACTTATAGAGCGCCGAATGCGAGTTGTGAAACTTGCATCTAAGCGCTTACCAACAAGCTGGGGGTATCCAGTTCCCAAGAGCAAAAAGAAGAAACTAGGACATCTAAGTAAAATAGGGGAACAGACAAGAAATAAACAGAAATATAAAAAGAAGGGGGGGTGTCGGGACACAAAAAGCCTATCCCTACTCCCTGACCATGGACCGCAGCCTGGGATTAGGGCAGCGTCCTGCTAAGGGCTTGGAAGGCCAAGTCTCTATCTGTAGTCTTGTGAAAAAAGAAGTGTTTTCAAGCCCTTACGGAAGGCCATCAAGGAGGAGGATGCTCGGAGCTGATGAGGGAGCTGGTTCCAAAGAGAGTTCCCCAGTGTTTGAAGCTGATCGACTAGATTGAATAATTGCTAACAGGGCGTCAGTCGAGCGAAGCTCTCTGGGTGGACAGTAGTGTTGTGTCATATTCGATAAGTACATCGGACCTAGTTGCCAATAGGCCCGAAACACCAGACAGAGTGCCTTGAACTCAACCCGTTTTGCTATCGGGAGCCAGTGTAGATTCTTAAGCACCGGGGAGATGTGATTCCGCCTTGGGCGCCTTTAACCGCTTGCCGACCAGCCTTCGGCTCGGCTGCGCAAAATCACGTAATATTACGTGATTTTGCATTTCAGCCACCGGGGGCCCCTGCCCGACCCTGGTGCCGCGCGCGATCAATTGCCGGGCACCCGCGATCACTCGTTACAGAGCGTGAAACGGGAGCTGTGTGTGTAAACACACAGCTCCTGCTCCTGTCTGGGGGGGAAATGACTGTTCGTCTGTTCATACAATGTATGAACCATGATCTGTCATTTCCCTAGTCAGTGCCATCCCCCCTTCAGTTGGGACACACCTAGGGAACTTAATTAACCCCTTCCTCGCCCCCTAGTGTTAACCCCTTCTCTGCCAGTGAAATTTTTACAGTAACCAATGCATTTTATAGCACTGATCGCTATAAAAAATGCCAATGGTCCCAAAAATGTGTCCAAAGTGACCGAAGTGTCCGCTATAAGGTTGCAGTACCGATAAAAAAAATCGCTGATCGCCGCCATTAATAGTAAAAAAAATATTAATAAAAATTCCATAAAACTATCCCCTATTTTGTAGACGCTATAACTTTTGCGCAAACCAATCAAACGCTTATTGCGTATTTTTTTTTGCGTAAAAAATGCAGAAGAATATGTATCAGCCTAAACTGAGGAAAAATATATATTTTTTATATATTTTTGGGGGATATTTATTATAGCAAAAAGTAAAAAATATTATTTTTTCTAAATTTCCGTTCTATTTTTGTTTATAGCACAAAAAATAAAAACCGCAGAGGTGATCAAATACCATCAAAAGAAAGCTCTATTTGTGGGGAAAAAAAGGACGCCAATTTTGTTTGGGAGCCACGTCGCACGACTGTGCAATTGTCGGTTAAAGCGACGCAGTGCCGAATCGCAAAAAGGGGCAAGGTCCTTTAGCTGCATTTTGGTCCGGGTAAATAAAATGTGGGAAGTTGAACTTTGTGCTTTGCTTCAGAGGTCTCCTGGCTAGCAGAAGTAAAGCAGCTATATATTCTATATTTAAACATGTGCATATGAATTACACATTTTACAATAAATGGGATATCCACAACCTCTTCAGTTTAAAGCGGAGGTCCTTCCACCCCTGCAAAACTTAAAAGCCAGCAGCTACACATACTTTAAATAATAAGACACTTGCCTGTCCTGGGGTCCAGTGATGTCGGCACCGCAGCTGATGTTTTCATCAGCTGCTGGGTGCAGCTACCACCTTTGCCAATAAAGGGAACCCAGCAGTGCAGCATTACGACTTAACGCTGGGTCCCTACTGCGCTTGAGCGAGGCACCGATGCGCTCTCCTACTGGCCCGTCGGCAGGGGGAGGGAACTGAGCCCCTGATATAATTCGCCGCGGCCTCCCGGAAGTGGAATCAAGACAGCTATCCGTGCGCCCCCCCCCCCCCGAAAGGAGCCAAATGTGACACCGGAGGGGGGCGGAGACAAATGGAGGTTCCAGTTTTGGGTCGAACTCTGCTTCAAGAAATGCAGATATTCCGACAAAAGAATATAGAAACTCAATGATTGTCCATATGATGAACGCTGCAAAAAGCTTTATACCGAGAAAATGGAAGGAAGTAGAGAGCTCAAAAATTAGAGAGTGGTTTGACAAAATAGAAGAGATATATAACATGGAATATCTACGACCTAGCCATGAGGATACTAGAGAGGGATTCATTAAGAGATGGCAAAAGTGGAAAAAGTTTAAATTATCAAAGAACTTTAGTGAGATTAAGATTATTTAGAGAAGATGAGAAAGAAGGGTCTAAGAATGGGGTGGAGAAGGAGAGTAAGGGTAGAAAAAGGTTTGGAAATAAAATTTGTTAATGTGTATTCCTATTGGAAGGGAAAATGTTTTACTTCTTTGTGTATGGTAAATTTTGATAAAAAAAATGCAGATATATGTTGAAGCCACACACCACATCTCTAAGTGTGAACCTACTGTAATCTGCAAGGATAGCAGCAATGTACTTGATGGGGAAAATACTTATTTGATCCCTTCTAGATTTTGTAAGTTTGCTCACTTACAAAGAAATAAAGGGTCTATCATTTTTATCATAGGTGTAATTTAAATGATAAAGGCAGAATATCAACCAAAAATACAGAAAAAACACATGATACAAATGTTATAAATGGAGTTGCAGTTCAGCGAATAATAAAAAATGTTGGGGATATTTATTATACCAAAAAGTAAAAAAAAATAGCTTTTTATAAAAAAAAATTGCTCTTTTTTTGTTTATAGCGCAAAAAATTAAAAACGCAGAGTTGATCAAATACCACCAAAAGAAAGCTCTATTTTGTGGGGGGAAAGGGACATCAATTTTATTTCGGTACAGAGTCGCACGACCGCGCAATTGTCAGTGCCTGGTCATTAAGGGGGTAAATCCTTACAGTTCTTAAGTGGTTAAAGCCAATTGGGGCAGATCCTTGTACAATTGCATGGGCGCAGCATATGTGAGATACGCTACGCCGCTGTAACTTACTTTTTTAATCTTTGAATCCACAAAGAATTTGCGCCGTAAGTTACGGCGGCGTAGTGTATCTCTCGCGGCGTAACAGAGCGTAATTCAAATCGGCGAGTAGGGGGCGTTTTCATTTAAATGAAACGCGTCCCCGCGCCGAACGAAACTGCGCATGCGCCGTCCCTAAATTTCCTGCCGTACATTGCGCTAAATGACGTCGCAAGGACGTCCTTGTTTTGACGTGGACGTAAATTACGTCCAGCCCCATTCACGGACGACTTGCGCAAACCAAAATAAAATATTTTCAGATTCGACGCAGGAACGACGGCCATACTTAACATTGCGTACACCACCAAATAGCAGCTTTAACTATATGCCGAACGGAAATGACGTAAAAGAATGCGACGGCCGCTCGTACGTTCGTGGATCGTCGGAAATAGCTAATTTGCATACTCGACGCAGAATACGACGGGAACGCCACCCAGCGGACGCCGAAGAATTGCATCTGAGATCCGAAGACGTACGCCTGTCGGATCTAACCCAGATTGCCGTCCGTATCTTGTTTTGAGATTCAAAACAAAGATACGGCGCGGGAAATTTAAAAAGTACGGCGTACTCTCTTTGTGGATCTGCCCCAATTGAGCGTTTCCTTGGCTTTGTGTTTGGGATCATTTTCTTGCTAAAATGTCCACCCTTTTGTTTTGTTTTGTTTGTTTGATTTTTAGCAAGAATGTTTTGGTAAAAAATTAAATAAAAAATGTATCCTCCTTTAACCCAGGGGTTCTCAACCTTCTAGTGTCATGACCCCGTGATAAAATTTCCCAAGTTGTGGGGACCCTAACAGTAAAATTATTTTCGTAGCGTGGGTTGTCCGCACCCAAGGCAAGACAAGTAATTTGCTCCCCTAACCCACAGACATTAGCAGTCCCTGAGTCGCTTCCACTCATACAGTATTAAAACCCTTAGAGCCGGTTCACACTGGGGCGACTTGCGATCCGACTTCATGTCGCCTCAAGTCGTCCCAAGTCGCGCTGTAGAGAAAAACAATGGAAGTGAATGGGAGCGGTGTTAATACACACGACTCAAGGCGATCCGACTTCAGAAAAGGTTCCTGTACTACTTCAATCCGACTTGTAGGCGATTTGTACCCATTGATTTCAATGGAAGTCGCCTCAGAAGTCGGATCACTGTCTTATCTGAAGCTACTTTCCAGGGAAGATAACATACATTTCTCAGGCAAACCTCTCCCTCCCCCTCCCTCCCCCAGAGCTGATGGTTGTTTTATTGGCCACTGGAATGTCTCCTGTCCTGGAGACGACTTCAAGTCGTGTTGTAATCTCCCCAGATCGCCCTGTGGTTTCATGCTCAAGTCGTGTTGGAGTTGCTTCTGAAAGTCGTGCTGGAAGTCGTGTCGCCCTAGTGTGAACCGACTCTTATGGTACATTTTAGGATGTTCCACGCTTTCTGTTTGTTTTTTTCTTTCCCTTTTATCTCTCTCTATCTATTTTTTCATCCCTCTCTCTACCCGTCTTTCTTATTCTTTCTCTTAATCTTTCTTTCCCCTTTTTTTCCTCTCCCTTACATGATCTCTATTTTTATTCCTACTCTTACTCCTTGGCGGGGGGAATGGGATGAGGTGGCAATGCTGGGGGGGAGTTAAGATCAGCCAACTTAGGTGCTCTTGATCAAAGTCATCTACTGTAGCAGTGACACCTATGCCGAAATCGGTTCCGTGAACTGAATGGACAGCTGCAAAGAGGCTGAGTGGGCAACCACAGGCTCCAGGGACAGCCCTGCTGGGCAGCTGCAAAAAAGGCTGGGAGAGCAGTGCGGGCTCAAAAAACCGCCCAGGATTTGGTGACCCCCTGGAAAATCATCATTCGACCCCTGAGGGGGTTCCGACCCCCAGGTTGAGAACCACCTGCTTTAACCATATAAAGTTTGCCAGTACCGTATGCTCATCCAAAAGTTCAATTTTGGTCTCATCTAACCAGACTATATTCTCCCAGTATTTCACAGGCTTGTCTAAATGTTGTGCAGCTAACTTTTGTGTGGTGACCGGCCATGGCCGTTGAGTGCATTACTTATTGTTTTATTTGAAACATTTGTACCTGCTAATTCCAGGTATTTTTGAAGCTCTCCACAAGTGGTCCTTGGCTCTTGGACAACTCTTCTGATGATTCTTTTCACTCCTGTCAGAAATCTTGCAAGGAACGCCTGATCGTGGCTGGTTTATGGTGAAATTCTGTTCTTTTCACTCCCAGATTATGGCATCAACAGTGCTCACTGGAACATTCAGAGGTTTAGAAATCCTTATGTAACAATGCCATCAGTATGTTTTGCAACAATAAGGTTGTGAGGGTCTTGAGAGAGTTATTTGCTTTAAACCCATAATGAGATGTTGCTTGTGTGACACCTTGGTAATGAGACACCTTTTTTATTGGCCATCAGTTGAGACTGAATCAATTGATATTAATTTGCACTTACTTGCTTTCTAATACTGATGGATTTCAGCTGGTGTCGTGCCTTCCATGGCTTTTTGCACCTCCCTTTCTTCATGTGTTCAATACTTTACTTTTTTTCCTGTGTCATTTTATTTTATTACACATAAATTCATGTAAGGAGGTATTCTGCAGGCTCTGATGTAAAGGAGGTGGTCAGAGGATGCGCACAGGATACAGGTGGTGGTCCAAGGATGCGGACAGGATAGGTGGTGGTCAAGAAGTTCAAGTTGGCTTGTATGCATGCACTCCACTCACTCACCAGGGGGCTGCAGCCAGGGCAGGGTGTGCTCAGTGCTGGCCAGTGGCACTGGTCAGGGCCTTGTGTGTCTGTGCGGGCTGCAGAGGGGAGGGGGTCTGCGCTGTCTTTCTTTCTCACTGTGATGCTGCCGCCAGCCCTCCGTCTCCACTGCACTGTCCCCATAAGGCCTCAGATCCTCCTCCAGCACGCTCGGCCCCTGGCATTTTTTACATTTTATTGGCTGGTGGGAAATGCGGCTTGCAGCATTACATCAGTGGGCAGGCTAGGCGGTGTGACTCGGGATCAGATCATCTCAGGATTTCCGGAACTGCGCATGCTCAGTTTTCACCCCGAGCCTGTCGCAGCCATTTTTACTGGCACTGTTCAGCTCCTACAGGCATTTAGGGGCAGGAGTAAAAGTGCCCTGTTTTTAAGGGCTGCACGGTAGATCTATAGGCGGTTGGCAACACTGGCCAACCGCCTATACATGTACATGTGCTGCCTTGAGGAGGTGGACCTTGGTGGGCACAGCATGATTTCAATCCATGGCAGCATATTGTGTTACCAATGATTTGTTTGGTGTCCTGTCGTCCCAACTGTCTTGCTCATTCACAAGCTCCTCCCGTATAGTCTGGGTTGATTGCTCACTTTCTCTCATGATCATCCTTGCCCCATGAGGCAAAATCCGTGCATGGAGCTCCAGACTGAACACAATTGTTATTTTGTATTTCTACGATTTGTGAAGAGTTGTCTCCTAACCAAGCTTCTTGCTGATGGTCTGGCCTTGTGCAGGTCTACAATCTTGTTCCCCGATGTATGTGTATATATATATATTATATATATATATATATATATATATATATATATAATATATATATATATATATATATATATATATATATATATATATTATATATATATAATATATTTATTTTGGGGATATCTATTATAGAAAAAAAGTGTGTGTGTGTGTGTGTTTTTAATTTTTTCTAAATGGTCACTTTTTTTTATTTTTTTATAGCGCCAAAAAAAAAAAGGAAGAGGTGATCAAATACGACCAAAAGAAAAGCTCTATCTGTGGGGAAAAAGGACATTACATTTTGTTTGTGTACAAGGTTGTATGACTGAAATTTTCAGTTAAAATGACGCAGTGCCGTGTCGCAAAAAATGGCCCGATCATTTTAGGGCTTAAATTCTTCTGGGGCATATGTCGTTAATCTGTGTACCACTTGAGCACATACTGTAGTCTGTGGGAGCCAGAGTTAATTGTTGGTTAGTAGGGATCAAATACCTATTTAACGCGCTGAACTGCAGCTCAATTTATAACATTTGTATTGTGTTTTTTTTTCTGGATTACATGGTTGATATTGTGTCGCTATGATTGAAAATACACCTTTTATAAAAATTATAGATACTTAATTTCTTTTTAAGTGGTCAAACGTACAAAATCTGCAGGGGATCAAATAATTATTTTCCCTACTGTGTATACATATATACAGGTCTGGAGGCTACCCTAGTAAAATTTAGGTAATCTCAATGCTCAAAAGATCGTTTAAGGATTCTGCAACTGCCAATGATTGTCAAAATCTGTGTATGTGTGTAATCTATGCATTTATGTTAGCGTATGTTCCTGTCTCTTTTGTTTGTTGCTCTAAATTCATATATATTTTTTTCCCAGAAAGAGAAGTTGCAGATGAAAAGCAAGAAAAGCAGTCGCTCCGAAAGTTACGTTTCTTGCAGTTTGCTTCACTGGAGTACGATGGAGAGTTTTACATGACACCACGGGACTTTCTTTTTTTCTGTCATGTTTGAGAGCGTTCAACGTAAGTTATATTATACGGTACTTAAAATGTTTTTTACCCAAGATTCATACTCCTTTTTTTTTTTTTTTTTTTTTTTTCAATTGGAAAAATATGACTCTTGGGTAAAATTTGTGTAAAGTGTTTATTAAAGATAGGATACTAACTGCAGATCTGAAGATGGATAATAAAGGGGGCAAACATTTTTTGCAGTCTTGCCTAAGTTCCCATTCATAAGCTGCCAGCACCTCGAGACACAATATGTCCAGAAAACTGGTGGTAACCCTTTTATCCTTTTTGTAAAAAAATAAGTGTGTGTGTGTGTGTGTGTGTGTGTGTGTGTGTATATATATATATATATATATATATATATATAATATATGTATATATATATATATGTATGTATATATATATATATATAATATATATATATATATATATATATATATATATATATATATTACACATACATACACACTTTGGCCCACCCTTTGCAGCATTTAACTGCTTCAACTCTTCAGGCAAGGCTGTCCACAAGGTCTAGAAGTGTGTCTATGGGAATATTTGACCATTCTGCCAGAAGCACATTTGTGAAGTTAGGCACTGATGTGGAGGAGAAGGCCCGGCTCGCAGTCTCCGCTCTAATTCATCATACCAAAAGGTGTTCTATCGGGTTGAGGTCAGGACTCTGTGCAGGCCATTCAAGTGTTCTCCACCCCAAAACTCGCGCATCCATGTCTTTTTGGACCTTTCTTTGTGCATCGGTCAAAATCATTTTGGAGGGGGGGGAATTATGGTTTGGGGTTTTTCAGGGGTTGGGCTTGGCCCCTTAGTACCAGTGAAAGGAATGGCATGGCATAACAAGACATTTTAGATGATGTCAACTTTGTGGGAACAGGAAGGGGCCACCCCAAACTGTTCCGACATGACTGTGCACAAAGCAAGGTCCATAAAACATTCCCATAGACACACTCCTAAACCTTGTGGACGACCTTCCAGAAGAGTTGAAGCTGTTATAGCTGCATATGGTGGGCCAACTCAATATTGAACCATAACGGACTAAGGCTGGGATGCCATTAAGGTTCATGTGCGTGTAAAGGCATATTTAGGTGCGTTTTAGCAGTTATTAGTAGCGTCAAGCATATTTCCTGCCCAAACTCTGCTGCTACTGGGCGCACTGGCAGTGTTTTTGTTTTTCCCAGCCTCTAAACTCTCCTGAAGGAGGCTAAAAGCCTATGTGTGCATGGACAGAGACTAACATGCAAGGTAGTTTAGAGGCATAAAAAAAAGAAAACCCCAGATGCCCCTAAGGGCAGCTGTAAAAACATCCAGTGTGCATGAGGCCCAAGGTTTTCCAGCAGGCCCCGGCCATAGATGGGTTGAAATTCAGCTGGTCCCTACTGAACTGGATGAATTTCAATCCATCTGTGGCCAGATTTTGTGTTTTTCTTTAAAAGACATTTGTTTGGGCCAAGCTGGCCCAAACAAATTATTTGCTGCACTAACAGGTGCTCTACTGGGTGTGTTGTATCAGCCCTGCTACATATGGTATACAATGCTGTATCTGGGCAGTGGGATGAGAACTTCCCATCCCACTCCCAGAACCAAATAGTTGGGCTTAGCACTGCTTAGCCATTCATGGGAAGCTTTGTATTCATGAATGGAATAAAATATTTCTTCTGTTTGACTAAGGTGGAGTTTGTGATGTCATCCACCTGCCTCTCCTCAGTCAATCAAAAGAAGCTTTGTATTCATAGCATACAAAGCTTCCTCTAAATGGCTGAGCAGCAGTCGGCTCGCCCCACTGCCAAAACTTGGTGTTATATACTGTATATAGCTGAGGCTACATAACGTTAAAGTGTTGTAAACCCCATTCATGAACTTTGACCTAAGTACATCCAGTATCTCACAAAAGTGAGTACACCCCTCACATTTTTGTAAATATTTTTTTTCATGTGACAACACTGAAGGAATTACACTTTGCTACAATGAATAGTAGTGAGTGTACAGCTTGTATAACAGTGTAAATTAGCTGTCCACTCAAAATAACGCAACACACAGCCTCATGTCTAAACCGCTGGCAACAAAAGTGAGTACACCTCTAAGTAAAAATTTCCAAATTGGGTCCAAAGTGTCAATATTTTGTGTGGCCACCATTATTTTCCAGCACTGCCCTGCTTTAACCCTCCTGGGCATGGAATTCACCAGAGCTTCACAGGTTGCCACTGGAGTCCTCTTCCACTCCTCCATGATGACATCACTCCTCCAACTTGCTGACCCACAGATGCTCAATAGGGTTTAGGTCTGGAGACATGCTGGCCAGTCCATCACCTTTATCCTCTGCTTCTTTAGCAAGACAGTGTTAGTCTTGGAGGTGTGTTTGGGGTCGTTATGTTGGAATGCGGCCCAGTCTCCGAAGGACTGGATCACGTTCTGCTTCAGTGTATCACAGTACATGTTGGCATTCATGGTTCCCTTAATGAACTGTAGCTTCCCAGTGCCAGCAGCACTATGCAGCTCCAGACCATGACATTCCCACCACCATGCTTGACTAGGCAAGACACACTTGTCCTTTGTACTCCTCACCTGGTTGCCGCCACACACTTGACACCATCTGAACCAAATAATCTTGGTCTCATCAGTCCACACGGCATGGTTCCATTAATCTATGTCCTTAGTCTGCTTGTCTAAAGCAAACTGTGTGTGGGCTTTGTTGTGCATCATCTTTAGAAGAGGCTTCCTTCTGGGAAGACAGCGACGCAGACCAATTTTATTCAGTGTGCGGCGTATGGACTGACGGCTGACCCCCCCCACCCCTTTAACCTCTGCAGCAATGCTGGCAGCACTCATACATCTATTTCCCAAAGACAATCTCTGAATATGACGCTAAGCATGTGTACTCAACTTCTTTAGTCGACCATGGCGAGGCCTGTTCTGAGTTGGAAACTGTATGGTCTTGGCCACTGTGCTGCAGCTCAGTTTCAGGAACTTGGCAATCTTATTATAGCCTAGGCCAGTGATGGCAATCTTGGCACCCCAGATGTTTTGGAACTATATTTCCCATGATGCCTCAGCTACACTGCAGAGTGCATAAGCATAATGGAAAATGTAGTTCCAAAACCTCTGGGGTGCCAAGGCCATCTTTATGTAGAGCAACAATTTTTTTTTTTTTCAGATCCTGAGTTCTTTGCCATGAGGTGCCATTTTGAACTTCCAGTGACCAGTATGAGAGAGTGAGGCCCTGTACACACGACCAAACATGTATGCTGAAACTGGTCCGCGGGCCAGTTTCAGCATACATGTTCGGTCGTGTGTAGGCGCGAGCGGGCCGAATTCCAGCAAACATTTGCCTGCCGGGCCTTTTCCCAGCGGGCAAATATTCCTGGACGTGTTTTAAAACCGTCCGCTGGAATCCTGCCCGCTCGGACATGTACGGTCGTCAGTACAGACCTACCGTACATGTCCGAGCGCCCGCCGTCCCTCGCATGCGTCGAATGACTTTGACGCATGCGTGGAAGCCTTTAAATGGCAGGCCCGCCCACGTCGCCGCGTCGACGATGCAGACACGCCCCGCGTAGTGTTTACGCGCGGACTTCTGTACGATGGTTAGTACAACCATCGTACAGAAGCCCTCTGGCAGGCATGTACGGTGAAAACGGTCCGACGGACCGGTTTCACCGTACATGTTTGCTCGTGAGTACCCGCCTGAGAGTGATGACAATAAATGTAAACACACCTGTTCCCCATTCATACCTCAGACCTTGTAATACTAACAATTCATATGACACCGGGAAGGGTAACTGGCCAATTTGGACATTTTCACTTAGGGGTGTACTCACACTGGTTGCCAGTGGTTTAGACATTAATGGCTGTGTGTTGAGTATTTTGAGGGGACAGCAAATTTACACTGTTATTCAAGCTGTACACTCACTACTTGCATTGTAGAAAATGTTTATTTCTTCAGTGTTGTCCCATGAAAAGATATAATAAAATATTTACAAAAATGTGAGGGATGTACTCACTTTT
This sequence comes from Rana temporaria, assembly GCF_905171775.1. NCBI lineage: Eukaryota > Metazoa > Chordata > Amphibia > Anura > Ranidae > Rana > Rana temporaria. The sequence goes on from NC_053490.1 coordinate 92,420,524, forward strand.
GTGAGATGCTGTATATCTGTAGTGTTTGCTTATCTCTCTCCAAAGCTCTAATTGCACTTTCTCTTGGGTGCTCCGTTCCTTTGTTATCAGCAGAGTCACTTCTGACACATTCTCCAATACGACATAACAGCAGCTGCCAATTTTGTTTTGGGGAGGGAGCTTCTAGGAAGATTAGCAGTGAACTTGTTTATTCAGACTACAGCTCTGCATGTTTTTCGTTACTCTGTGGAGGGGGGGTGTAGGAAAAAAGGATCTGCACTCCGGTTGTTTCTCTTTAAAAAAAAAAAAATATTGACAAGCCACATTAAACAAACGCAAATGAAAACAGTTCATGCTTTTCAGCCTTGGGGGGGGGGGGGGATGCGCCTCTCCTCCAATCAGCTCGCACATAGTGTAAGCCCAGACTCCCCTCCCTCTGTTGAAAGAGGAAGAAAGATTTCTAACACAATGTGCTTTTTCAAAGTGTAGTAAAGAGAAATACAGCCCATATACAGGGAAAACATATGTAGGAGTAGGGATGAGCTCCAGCTAGTTCACAACAGTCCACGTGCAGAGCCCGCCAGGAAGTCTGCACGGTGCTGCGCTAACCACAGGCAGGGAGACATTTCCCGATCTCTGGCAGCCGAGCATTGGGAATATGTTCTCACTGCCTGGAATTGGGCGCAGCGCCGTGCAGACTTCCTGTGGGCTCTGCACGTGGACTGTGCGAACCGCCGGAGCTCATAGCCAGGTAGGGAGATTTGTTGATTCCTGTGTATCATGTGAGGCTATTCACTTCACTGGGTATAGGAGAGAGTGTACATCCACTTAGAAAGTTTAGGCAAAACTTGTTATTACCATTTTGGATAGAGTGGTCTAAGATTTTCATTTGTTTGGATTGTGCCTACACATCTCACTGCCTTTGAATGTGTGTAGATATCTTTATTAATTGTGTTGGCTGGTTTAGGGCATTCACCTGCAAAAAGCCCATTTGGTCCAGCATTGTTTAAACTCTCATTAATTCTATAAACAAAATGTTTCATGTGTTTGTTTAGTAATCTCTGTGTGACGTTATATATTGGCATTAATTGAAGGAATTTCCCCAAGCACATTTCTTACGCATTTGATTTATTTGTTTTTTTTTTCCCGTGCATGTATTGTACTGGAGATGTTTTCACAATAACTCATACAGCAAAAACACCAAAGTATGATTACATTAGCTGTGTCTCTATGATGTAAGGAATAATGCATGCAAGTACCTCTGGTAGGAATAATAAACCTAAGCCCTGTCAATTTTACAAGTTTTATTGTATGTACAGTATGTTTATTTGCATGCGCAGCTTTTTTTGTTTTTGTTTTATGCTTTTGTGAGTTAAAGATCTCTAAGGTACAAAATGATGTACTGGAACCAGTATTACAAAAATATGACAGGCCACAGTATTCATCATTTTAAGATTGGGTGGGGCTGTAGAATAAATGTTACTTTTTTTTTTTTAGGATTTGCTTTACTAGTCAAACGATGCAGGTGGTGTTATACTCAGCATTTAATCGACCACTCGGGACAGTTGTGTACCTACTCTACTGTATTATAATAACATGTGTTGAGACATCCTGAGCACAAGCTGTAGTTTGACTTGCTGTTCAGAAACCGTAATGTTGCTTAACACAAATATATACATCTTTTAGTTACTGACTGTCACAGCCAGCAATTTTATCAGTGGCAGCAATGTTACTAGCCACCAACTGATAGCAGAATATGGGGTATGGAGCCTTCGGTCAATTCAAGGCTGTGGCTAAAGTGTGCCTAAACCCCAAAAGCAAGCAGTCTATACTTTAAAGCAAAATAAGCTGTCATTTAGTGTCTGTCTGATCTGCCCTAGCTGCCATTTTGTTGTATATGTGATCAGTTATGACAGCAATTTGATGACTTGACCCTTTGGTTGAGGAGAAAAAGAAAATGGGACTGTTATCATCTCACGGCATGATTTGAATTGAACTGTTTTGGGAAACATTTAAACTGATAGGTTTAGTTCTGCTTTAAATATATATTTCAGCTTACCTAGCATTAAAAGAAAAGTATGGCCACAGCTTTTTGGCCATACTTTTCTTGTGGGTCACAGTAGCGCATTCACTTGTGCTCTACTGTGACCTAGAATCAGCTAAAGTCAGCTGACATCACAGATCCACTACAGATCAGAGCCAACTCCAATCCCGATCTGCCCAGATGCCTGATCAACAGCTAGCCATGCCACTGAGAGCCTGAGCTAGCTGCTTTATCTTCCTCCCATCCCAGTGCTTCAGTGAGAGCTGGAGGGGCAGAGCACAGAGTGGTGACTGACAGTCACAGCTCTCAGTGTAGAGATGACGGAGAAGTGATCAATCAGCAGTCATGTGAATGCTCAGTTCTCAGGCTTCGAATTGGTGTGGGACAGCTGCAGCATCAATCAATGCTGCAGCTTGGAGGCGAGTATGTATGCTGTGTTTTTATTTTTTTTATGATACCAAACTTCACCTTTAAATGTGGGGGCTGCATTCGTGTTATTTTTTACCTTTCTTTAAAAGACCAAGACAGACAAGGGTGCTTACAATGGTCTGATTCTATTCATGTAAAATCCTTATTCTATAAGGAAAAAATGGTTACTCTAACTGCTGAAAAAAGTGTTTAAGGCCCTTTCACATGTACGGATCCCTGAGGATCCATACTTAATCATCCGCTTGCTCAGCGGGGATCTCTTTGTTGATCCCCGCTGAGCCGGTAGATGACAGGGCGGTCGCTGCACACTGTGCCAGGGACCGCCCTGTCAGATCTCCACTCTCCTCTATGGGGGGATCGGATGGAAAGATAGGATTTTCCTCTGTCTGCAGAAACGGACCATAGCGGGGATCGATGAGATTGGATGTCAGTGCATGTACATCCACAATCCCATAGGGATACATTTATGTCCATATTGCATCCGAAAAGGATGGATGGAATATGGAAATACAGTCCGCAGGTGTGAAAGGGCCCCCTTTGGCTTGACTAACAAAATTAAATTAGAACTCCAGCTATCTAAATGTTGCTAGTGTATCTTGGGGCCCCATGTCCACTGCTGCTGCTAAACGGACGTTCAGAGGCAGTTGGACACTTTTTTCAACTGCCCCTGAACTCGATTAATGTTATCCTATGTGACCATGTACACAGTCTCGTTTATTTCCGTTTTAAGCTCGGTTGCGATTTAACCACTTCCAGACCTTAGGTGTTTTTCAGATTTGGTGTTTGCAAGACTAAAACAGTTTTTTCTGCTAGAAAATTACTTAAAACCCCAAACATTATATATTTTTTTTTCTAACACCCTAGGGAATAAAATGGCGGTCTTTGCAATACTTTTTGTCACACCGTATTTGCGCAGCGGTCTTACAAGCGCACTTTTTTTTGGGAAAAAAATCACTTTTTTTAATTAAAAAATAAGACAACAATAAATTTGGCCCAATTTTTTTATATATTGTGAAAGATAATGTTACGCCGAGTAAAATGATACCCAACATGTCACGCTTAAAAATTGCGCCCGCTCGTGGCATGGCGTCAAACTTTTACCCTTAAAAATCTCGATAGGCGATGTTTAAAAATTCTAGAGGTTGCATTTTTTGAGCTACAGAGTAGCTCTAGGGCTAGAATTATTGCTCTCGCTCTAACGATCGCGGCAATACCTCACTTGTGTGATTTGAACACCGTTTTCATATGCGGGCGCTACTCGCGTATGCGTTCGCTTCTGCACGCGAGCTCGTCGGGACGGGTCACTTTAAAAAATTTTTTTTGTTTTCTTATTTATTTTTATTTATTTTATTACTTTTTACACTGAAAAAAATAAAAATAAAAAATTGATCACTTTTATTCCTATTACAAGGAATGTAAACATCCCTTGTAATAGAAAAAAGCATGACAGGTCCTCTTAAATATGAGATCTGGGGTCAAAAAGACCTCAGATCTCATATTTGGCTTAAATGCAAAAAAAAAAAAAAAAATGTGGAAATGTAATTTTTTCAAATGACAAAAAAAAAATTCTCTTTAAGAGGCTGGGGCGGGACTGACGTTTTGACGTCACTTCCGCCCAGCGAGCTATGGGTATGGGCGAAGGAGATTTTTCCTTCAGGTCTCGTCCCCGCTCAGCTGCCGAACGGTCCCGATCGCCTCCCCCGCTACCGACGGCTACGGTAAGCGGCGGAGGGCGCGGGAGAGCGGTGGGAGGGGGGGGAATCCGCCGCGGAGACCGCCGTTATCGTTTACCAGACCGCGCACACAAAGATTGATACCTCGGTTGTGCAGCAGCTGCTGCCGTTACCGAGATATCAATCTTTAAAAAATGGACGTACATCGTCGTGCGCAGGTCTGGAAGTGGTTAACAGCGTTTCTTTGAAAGCAAAAAAATTTGTTCAGATGCCAAAGATTTCCAAGTTTCAGATGCCAAACGCAGTAACCCGGGTTTAGCAGCGCTTTGTTTATAGGCGTTTTTCGTTTTTACCCATCTAAAAAAAGAAAATATATATATATTTTTTTAAACTCTTCTAAATGCAAACGCGGAAAAACTGAAGTTTTAAACGTGGGTTACTATCTGTCAAGTGAAATCGTTCAGGAGCAGTTGTAAAAACGTCCCGCGTACATGGAGCCTAACACTACCTTCTCATCAGTATGACCATGCTGCTTTCCAAGATTGGCTTTGTTGCACCTCCATAGACTGTAGTCAGGAAGTGTGTTACTGGTCAGATCACCAGGGAAATATTTAGGAATAAATAGTTGGTTTCTAATGGTTAAATAGTTTGGTATAAAAGTCTAAATGAAAAAAAAAAAATTATAATGCAGCTGTTGGCATTACTGGGTGGGATGGCATAACATATTACCGACCTTCAGGGGGTGCCCACACAGCCTTAAAGTTGGCTTTTATTTGTAAATGATGTGTCACTGAGCCCGATGCTAAGCGACAATAGGCAGTGGCACTTCAGGTGCAAAGTAAGCTCCACCTGTCGTGTGGAGCGGGAGTAGCAGAAAGACCACACTGCTCCCAATATCCACCAATGGAATAGGCGATGCATGGGTGGCATATTTCTGACCAGCAGTAAGGTGGAGGGACCCACCACTGGCCAGCATCAAGAAGGAATACTGGGAAAACATAGTCACTGTAAAACTGGGATTCGGTTGATCCGCTGTCTTCTGCCATTACACTCTAGTTCGGTAATGTAGCATTTCATTATATTACAACAGATGTTCTCAACTTGGATGTCAGAACATTGCTCCCGAGGTCTGACCTTCGATTGCATACCTGGGCATATCCACTAGAATGAAGAACAGTATGGTTAACCAGTGTTTCTCAACCTTTTTTCAGTCAAGGTACCCTTTTAAACTGTGCACTTGAGGCACCCCATTCTTAACTAAAAAAACAAAATGTATAGATTTACTGTACATAATGCAGCAACATCTGTAAAAATCGTACACCCAACATTAGAGGTGATTTTTTCTTCCAACGCAAATACACCTTTGCACACTGGTACTGACTAGTATTCCAGTTTTTTTCTTCTCTATCATTTTATCTTATCACTCAGCTAATGTGACCCCAGTGTTGATGGAAAGAGGCAGGGGAGAGGCAAAAAAAGGATGCTGTGCAGATGACATTTAGCGAATACATCATTGATTGTTAGGATGCCGGTGGCTAGAATGTTGTAATGATGCACAATAAAAAAACCTGTGGCTTTGTGTAACTAAAAGGCAGGCTTGATCCACCTACTGGCTTGTATACAATTTTTAGGCATTTTGCCAAGGCACCCCTGAAGAAACCTGAAGACACCCTGGTTGAAAAAGGCTGCTCTAAACCACTCACGTATGCTCACACTTCAGCTTGTAGTAGAGCAGTGTTTTCAAGAGACTTTAGCAAAGCATGTGTAAAGCTTTCACCACTCTTAGAGCAGTTTTCTTAAAGTGTCTCAAAATTGTAAAGGCTTAAGGGTTTTTTACCTTCATTACCTGCATGAAGGTAAACAACCTGTGTGCAGCAGCGCCGCTCCACACTCAATACTTACCAGAGCCCTATTGCGTTCAAGCGATGTTCACGAGAACTTTGGCTCTCTGGGGACTCTTCCTCATTGGCTTAGACAGCAGCAGCAGCAGCTGGTGAGCCAAAGAGGAGAGATAGGGGGCATGACAGAGCCACAGCTCTGCATGTGAATGGACACGCAGAGCAGCAGCTTGGGAGCCCCCATAGCAAGCTGCTTGCTCTGGAGACATTTGGCAGGAGGGGAAGGGCCAGGAGCACCGGCGGGGGACCCTAAAAGAGGAGAATCTGGACTGCTTTGCGCAAAACTTTTGCACAAAGCAGGAGGGTATAACATGTTTGTTTTTTAATTGCCTTTAATACCACTTTAAAACATCTGAAGCACCATTTAGTTCCAGTATGGGGGTGTTTTAACATGATTGTGGTGACTGTCACTTTTTAATGACAGCTGTACATTATGTACAAGTTCTTCTTTAAGGCATGCCCCTTTCTTCCTAAATACAGCCTATTTAGATGAATAGTGCTGTCGTGAGGAAGAAGAAATCCTTGTGGGGACTCTTTCAGAAGAAAAGCTATGTGGCTCTGTGCAGAGCCGGGAAACAAAGCTTGCTGGAAAGGGGACCGAGGTAAGTATGGGCTGAACTGAGGGGAGCGGGGAGCTTGCCTTGACTTTTGTACATGTCCTGAAAATAAGCAGCCAACAGGCCTTCAGGAAGATTAGGAGGTGCAGAGGCTTACTGAAGCCAGTTGGCACCATGTTTAAATGGACATGCAGCACTTCTATTTGGATCTGTGCTTAAAATCCCCATTCTGAAACTGAGTAGTTTGGAAGCTTTAAAAAGCTGCTGAAAATTTGAGAATGTCTTGCAGCTGTTTTGCAAAAGCTGTCTGCACATACTGAACACAAGCCAAACCTGTGTGAATAAGGCCTTCATGTGAATTTTTTTTAGATGGAGTGATGGTCTATGACTTTGGAGTCCGTAGTGGAGAAGGATCTGGGGGTTTTGGTAGGCTCAATAATAACATGCAATGCCAAGCTGCGGTTTCTAAAGCAAGCAAAGTCCTTTCTTGTATCAATAGAGGTATAGACTCCAGAGAGAGAGAGATCATTTTGCCCTTGTACAAATCATTAGTAAGACCTCATCTGGAATATGCAGTCCAGTTTTGGGCACCAGTTCTCAAAAAGGATATTGGGGAACTGGAGAAAGTGCAGAGAAGGGCAGCCAAACTGATGGGAGGCATGGAGGAACTCGGCTATGAAGAAAGATTAGAGGAACTGAATTTATTCTCTGTTGAGAAGAGGAGATTAAGGGGGGATATGATCAACATGAACAAATATATAAGGGGTCCATATAGTGAACTTGGTGTTGTTCACTTTACGGTCAACACAAAAGACAAGGGGGCACTCTTTACATCCAGTGGAAAAGAGATTTCACCTCCAAATACGGAAAGGTTTCTTTACAGTAAGAGCTGTGAAAATGTGGAACAGACTCCCTCCAGAGGTGGTTCTGGTCAGCTCAGTAGATTGCTTTAAGAAAGGCCTGGATTCTTTCCTAAATGTACATAATATAACTGAGCACTGACCTTTATAGGTAAAGTTGATCCAGGGTAAATCCGATTGCCTCTCGGGGGATCAGGAAGGAATTTTTCCCCTGCTGTAGCAAATTGGATCATGCTCTGCTGTTGTTTTTTTTTTTGTTTTTTTTGCCTTCCTCTGGATCAACTGTGGGTATAGAATTGGGTATATTGGATTGGATGATATTTATTTTATTTTATTTTTTATGGTTGAACTGGATGGACTTGTGTCTTTTTTCAACTTGACTATCTATGTAACATAGCCTAGTGCACAGCAGTCACTGAAAGGCCTTTACTGACGGTACCTGCTGGATGGCTACTTATGCTTTGTGGTGATGGTGTATCAACAAGTGAAGTATTGCAGAACCGATCAACGGTTGGTTATAAGGGACAGCAGATGTTTCAATTGTGTGATGCCTCTCACACCTCCATCATCCAGTCTGCTTCTTGTGTTTGGTCTGTTCGCTATAAGGGTCTATTAATGTGCAAAATACACTGTGCACTGCTTAATGCATTATTATCATTATCATCATCATCATTTCGTGTTGAATAACATGGAATGCATTACACTGGAAAGACTTTTTCTGACAGATTGTAAACATTGCACAGCGTGTCTCTCCTTTATCCTTAATCAGCTGCACCCATGTTTGTTTGAAAAGGAAAGAGGAAAGAAAGCATATTCGCTGGCGCTCCACATTTCTGTTTACTATAATAGAAATCCATTGCATTCCAAATACATTCTTGATAAAATATTTTTTATTGTTACCAATCTGTTGACTTTCATTTTTCCTGTTGAATTTCTGGGTACCTGATTAGCTGTGGAACAAAAAGGATGAGGAAATCCGTAGCCTGACTAACTATGGAACAAACAGTGCTGATAACAAGTTTAGTTGTTGGGTAGCTGAACCCGTTGTATTACATGTCATTGTGAAATGTTCACAGTAAATGCTGTTGCTCTGCTTTGTACTGCCTGAGATATGAATTTATAACCGTGACCCTAAGAATAACGGCACACTGGAAGTTATGCAATGGCATCCTCAAGTGGCTGGGATTTGTACATAGTGTTGGCAACCACACTGGACAGGAGGTGTACTGTAAGGTCCACAACCTTTGCCTTGGGTAGGGGACCTGGCCTTCTAAAGGTCAGCTGGCTTTGTTTAAACCTAGTGCTTTTTTTTGGGCAGCATATTACAATAAACTTCATTGCTCCATCATGTATAATACATGATTATTCACAATAGAATCTCTTGAAGTTGGAACGTTGATGACACAATCAAAAGCAAAAGTGATATTCCAATCTGTTGATCAGTTCTGTGAGGCTTTTGTTTAGGTTGGAAGGCGGCCAACTGTTATACAGTATGTCAAAGCCATCAGAATGTTCAGCTGAAGCTCACAAGTCCTCGGTGAAATAAATTCCCGACCACTCCTTTCACCATTATGCAATCAGTGATGAATTGTGTTCTACCCCTAGATATAAGCCTATATGTCTAGATTTAGACATAACCGCACTTCAAATACACGCAAGACACTAAAACCTAGGTCTTAGGCACTTGCATGTTGAATGATCTTGAACCTGCCTTCCATTGGCTTCAAATTTATGACATTCCCATGCACCCTTCCTCCTGACACATCAGCATTTTATTGAGAGAGAAATTAGTAGACTGCTGATGCTTCAATCAACTGAATCACACCTGCAAAGATATTTACTACCTTTGCGATAACCTAGAAAAATATTTACAGTCCTATCAGTTGAACTGGATGAGCTGATAATAAGCTTTGAGGCCTATTCCCTCTGTATTGACTTGGCAAATAAAAGGGGAAGGTCTCTGAATGCTTTTGATCACGTGAATCTTGTAAGGACAAAGATATTGTACTTTGGCCTCTTTTTGCCTACGGAATTTCCCCGTGTAAGTGATTTTGCTTCTTAGAATTGACCTCGGCACGGTTCAAAATTGCAAAAATCATAAAAAAAAAAAAAAAGAAAGTTCGGTAGAAGTGATATTTTAGTTATAGGTGTCGCCCAGTGGGATAAGCAAACTTTTTATCTTATTGGTTTAAATCTTCTTGCCATAGTGACTGGCTGTATGAAATTTAGCTTAGTTCTTGGTATGGCAGTTCTGGTACCATAAAATTTGCCAAATGTATTTTAATTACATTATACAATTATCTCACCCTCAAATGAATTTATCACACTTGAATATGTGTATCAGTGAGGGGAAAACCTTTATTGATCCCCTGCTGAATTTGTACGTTTGCCCACCGACAAAGAAATGATCAGTATATAATTTAAATGGTAGGTTTATTTTAACAGTGAGAGACAGAAGAACAAAAATATCCAGTCAAACACATTTCAAAAAGTTTTATAAATTGATTTGCATTTCAACCCCTTGCTGACCGCTGCACAACTATATACGTCGGCAGAATGGTACTGCTGGGCAGATTGACGTATATTTACATCGCCTTTAAGACTCGGCATTGTGGGCGTGCGCCCGCCTTTAGCTCCGTGAGTCTGACCACAGGTCCTGTGATCGAAGCGGTGATCAGTGTCGTGTCACGCATAGCCCACCCCCCCCTACAGTTGGAACACACTTGACCCCTTCCACGCCCCCTACTGGTCAACCCCTTCACTGCCAGTCACATTTACACAGTAATCAGTGCAATTTTATAGCACTGATCACTGTATAAATGACAATGCTCTCAAAATTGCGCCAGAAGTGTCCGATGTGTCCGCCATAATTATGTCAGTCACAATAAAAATCGCTGATCGCCACCATTACTAGTAAAAAAAAAAAAAAAAAATGCCATAAAACTATCCCCTATTTTGTAGACGCTATAACTTTTGCGCAAACCAATCAAACGCTTGAGTTTTTTTTTTTTTACCAAAAATATGTAGAATACGTATCAGCCTAAACGGAGGAAAAAAAACTTTTTTTTTCTTTTTATATTTTTTGGGGGATATTTATTATAGCAAGAAGTAAAAATGTTGCTTTTTTTTTCAAAATTGTCACTCTATTTTTGTTTATAGCACAAAAAATGTGGAGGTGATCAAATGCCACCAAAAGAAAGCTCTATTCGTGGGGAAAAAAGGACGTCAATTTTGTTTGGGAGCCACGTCGCACGACCGCGCAATTGCCAGTTAAAGTGATGCTGTGCCGAATCGCAAAAAGTGCCCTAGTCTTTGGTCAGCCAAATAGTCCGGGGCTGAAGTGGTTAATGAGTGAAATAAGTATTTGACCCCTTCGTAAAAACATGACTTCGTACTTTGTGGCAAAACCCTGAAGTCACAGAGGTCAGACGCTTCTTGACGTTATTTTGAGTTTCTTCCATTTGGGAATAATCGCACCATCCGTTGTCACCCTCTCACCAAGCTGCTTGGTGATGGCCTTGTAGCCCATTCCAGCCTTGTGTAGGTCTACAATCTTGTCCCTGACATCTTCTCCTTTAAATATAAATGTACCTTCCTCTTCAATTTTACTCAGGTGTAGCATCATCCAGTCTCCTAGTAGTACTTGTACTTGCCTACCACCTTCCCCTAGCTCCTTCCTCCTGCTGGTGTGGGTTAAGAAGTATGACAGGGGAGTATGTGGTCATATATATGAGCAGGAACTGTTTTCAGGAAGAGCTACTGATTGGCTTTCTTTGTTTACCAGCCTTTCAAGGGCTACATTTGCTAAAATCCTTTCAATGTATAGAATTTGCTTGAAAAGAGTATTTTTTAAATTTGTGTTCACTGTCCTCCAGTACACTGCTACTCTCACAATTGCTGTTCATAAATTCACAGCCACCTCCACTATTCATCACTAAATCTACTCTCATCTGAACCCACACCTGCTCACATGACCTGCAAAATGGCATACAACCATAAAGATAAAATGTCTCACTGTTTATGAACAGCAGTCACTATTTTCAGATAAGCTTGATCCTGGACCAGGAACTATTTGGAATGTAAATGGATCTTTTCAGAATCTGTGGTTTAGTACAAACTCCATAATTTGTATTATTTTGCCTAATTTTCATACTGTTTTGCATTTTGTTATTTCCTGTATTTTCCAATATAAGGCAGCATTATTACTGTTTTTCCTGTATGATTTTCTTACAAGCCAAACATTGTATATATGTTTTAAAATATATTTGCCAGTAAAAATGTGTAAAAAAACGTTTCTTTCCCGTAGCAAGCTGTACATCTGAAAAAGCTGGTTTATAGCACAGATTCATACTTAACTATTTATACAAATTGCGTTCACCTGATTTTTTATTTATTTCTTGGGTTTTTATGTTGCAATGTGGAACAGTACATGCATGGACATGAACAGAAGAGAACAAGATTGTACAAAACTCACAAAGTTAATTTGTGCGATTTAATACAACCAAGTCGTGCCATTATATTGCTGATGTATTTCCTAAACTTTGCCACAATGGGAGACACCAGCCCAGAGCGAGAATAAAAAGGAAGGTGGGGAGTGAGGGAGAGGTTAGATAGTGTAAGATGGGGGTGGTCTGAGAAATGCTCATAAAGAATGGCTTTGATTTGAATTTTAATGTCTCAGTGAGCAGTCCCACCAGACACTGTTATTTATCCTGAGTCCTAGTGTTGATTGAAGTAGTATGGGTAATATTTGCAAGATTTGGGAGCCTGTACATTTTTTTCCCCAGCTCCTGTTTCCTTTTTGTGATTAGAAAAAAATCAACATAAACCATCTGTGGAGGCCATTTGTAAAAAATAAAATAATAAAAAAAAATATATCATATACAATTTGCTACACAAGACAGTGTAACCCAAAAATGAAACTTCCGCTTTAAGTGAAGGTGACCCCCTGACATGCCACATTTGGCATGACATTTTTTTGTGTGGGGATACTTTCTTTTTAGAAGCATCCAGCTCCCATTTCATCCCGAGGTTCCACGGTGCCAGAAGAAAGTTCACCTTTACACCCTCCCTCCCTGCAACCTTCTGGGACACATCACAGGTTCCAAAACATTGCCCGGCCGTTCGCAGCGCGACACGTGCCTGGCTGTGAAGCCACAGCTGGGCTCCCACAGTAAGAAAGCCGGTGCCGCGGAGAGCAGGGAGAGAGGAGCGGGGCTTCGTACACCCAAATCGCTGTACCGTGGGACAGGTACGTTTATGATTATTAAGTCAGCAGCTACACCTTTTGTAGCTGCTGGCTTTTATTTTTTTGGCGGGAATCCGCTTTAATAGATAGAAAGTTGGAAAAAATTACTGAAGGTCCGCTTTAAAGTGGCTGTGTAGTAAAAATTTTTACTTTTACCTACAGGTAAGCCTATAATAAGGCTTACCTGTAGGTAAAAAAAAATCTCCTAAACCTTTACGGTTTAGGAGTAATTCCTCTTGCAATGAGCCTCTGACTGCACCGGCGCATGCGCACAGGGGATTCTCGGCTGAAGGCCCGGCAGATGCCAGACGTTGCCGGAAGGAAATCTCCCACACGCATGTGCGGGAGTGACGACATTGCGGCTCCGGCCACTCACAGTGCTGGGAGCCACGGTATCCGAAAGACACGCCGAGGGAAAATGTCATCTCCCTCGGCGTTGACCGGCAGAGATACCGACGCCTCGTTCTAAGGTAAGTATTTCATAATGAGCTCCAGGTGGCACAACATTTTTTTTTTTTATATTAACCATACAACCGCTTTAAGCTGTATGATTGATGAGAAAACTGTTTACGGAAGGCATGAGAAAGCTGCAGATGTCAAAAGTAGTGTTGGAGGGACATTAGATTTGAAGCAAAAAGGAATTAAAGGAATTACTATCCCATTATCAACTATATGTGAAATGGACCTAATCTTGTATTTTGCCCAGGCCTGTGGGCTGTGCAGGTAATACAAATGTTGCAGGGTAGGATTATTCTGGGAATGTAACTTATTATAAAGTATGGAGTGAGGCTGCATTCACACCTGAGCGTATCGTTTTGACACGATTTTGTACAGGTCAAAAGGTCACCAGTGTAAAAAGCAGAAAAACGCCTGTAATCTGCCTAAAAATAAGCTCATGTACTTTTTTGAGCTTCAGGGGAAAGAACACTCGGATGTGAACAGGGGCCTTTCAAATGAATGAGATTTTGCTTGTTGGGCATTTTGCGATAAGCGTTTTATGAGCTAAAAACGCTCAGTTGTGAATAGCCCCTTAGAGTAAGTGCTCTATAAAAGTTTCCGCAATTTTGAAGGTGAATTTGATTTGATCTTTTATTTTATTTGTTTTAATAAAAAAAAAAAAGTAATATATTTGTCAGTCTGTTTGTGTTCTACTTTAAACAGGCTTTGTAAATGCCATGGGAGCATCATTAACCCATATTTTACTTTCCAATTCTGTCATGGTTACTGAATAACCTTCACTGTGCCATAAGTAACTTGTATACAAACAGTAGATGTAGTTTAGGAGGGATTGTTGGGCTTTCATTCCGCATCTGACGTATCACGCCACGCATCACTCCATGCTGTAAAACAATAAGCCAATTGCTTCATATCTTCTCAGTCTTGCTTGGTAAAGATAGTAATCTTTACACGTCCATTACCATTTCTATTTTCATAACCTATCTGTGTTAATGTAGATAAGATAGAATTACAGTGGACTGTAGTTAGTTGATCATTAGAGATTGTGACGTGCAGGAATTGTCCAGTCGTTGAGTTTCACGTGCAGATTATTCAGTTGCAATAGGTGTACACGCTTTTGCTTATGTGCTTACCAGTTCTTCTGCTGGACACAGCTCCCTCTTGTGATGTCACAAGAGGATTGGCGTCTGAGGAATGTGGAGAATTGTGTTTTATGCCAGTTAGCTTTGTAGTAGAAAGGTCAGCTGTGTACCTACATTTTTTTTTATAGCGGTCATTATGCAGTAAGGCTGTTGTGTAAGAACTCAATACAAGGAAGCACTTTGTGCCTATATTTTAGACATTTTTTTTTGCCTTGGCCAGTATGTGTTAGAGGAGTAAACCCTGGTAGGATTTTCTTCCTTGTAAAGTAAAGGCATAATGTGCTAGCATTATGTGACGCATGAAAACTAAGCCCGCTGCGTCCACGCTGCAGACCACATCCGTCTTTGCCTGTCTTCCTTTCGGGGGCGCGAACTCCAGCTGTATGAGTGGTTGGAGCCACATCGACGTCACTTCTGCGCATGCACTCTGGAGCCGCTGGTCACGGCACACGCTCCTGAAGAAACGGTACAGCAGCTGTTCCATCATTGGCGCAGTATACAGTAAAGGTCTCCTAAACGACACACATTTAAGAGATATTTACGGTACCTATAGGCAAGACTTATTATAGGCTTACCTATAGGTACAATTTACACAGGGAGGTTTACAACCTCCTTTAAGGCATATGTATAAAAAATTATTTCGATTGGCAGAATAAATATGGCCACGCACAGTTGTTATTTTCGTTCAGCCGGTGGGCTGATTTGAAATCATTTAGCACATTTTTCATTTGAGAGTGGCACAGTGGTGTAGTGGGTAGCACTCTTGCCTAGCAGTAGTGCCTAAATTGGCCCTAGTATACGAATGTGAGTTTGGGACATTAGATTGTAAGCTCCTTGAGGGTAGGGACTAATGTAAATGTACAATGTAAAGCGTTGCGTAATTTGACGGCGCTATACAAGTACCTTAACCACTTCCCGACCGCCGCATGTACATATACGTCGGCAGAATGGCACGTACAGGCACATTGGCGTACCTGTACATCCCTGCCTAGACGTGGGTCGGGGGTCCGATCGGGACCCCCCCCGCTACATGCGGCGGTCGGATTCCCGCGGGAGCGATCCGGGACGACGGCGCGGCTATTCGTTTATAGCCGCTCCGTCGCGATCGCTCCCCGGAGCTGAAGAACGGGGAGAGCCGTATGTAAACACGGCTTCCCCGTGCTTCACTGTGGCGGCTGCATCGATCGAGTGATCCCTTTTTATAGGGAGATTCGATCAATGACGTCAGACCTACAGCCACACCCCCCTACAGTTGTAAACACACACTAGGTGAACCCTAACTCCTACAGCGCCCCCTGTGGTTAACTCCCAAACTGCAACTGTAATTTTCACAATGAACAATGCAATTTAAAAGCATTTTTTGCTGTGAAATGACAATGGGTGCCAAAAATGTGTCAAAATTGTCCGAAGTGTCCGCCATATGTCGCAATCACGAAAAAAATCGCTGATCGCCGCCATTAGTAGTAAAAAAAATAAAACTATCCCCTATTTTGTAAACGCTATAAATTTTGCGCAAACCATTCGATAAACGCTTATTGCGATTTTTTTTTTTTTACCAAAAATAGGTAGAAGAATGCATGTCGGCCTAAACTGAGGAAAAATATTTATATATATGTTTTTGGGGGATATTTATTATAGCAAAAAGTAAAAAATATTGCATTTTTTCCAAAATTTTCGCTATATTTTTGTTTATAGCGCAAAAAATAAAAACCGCAGAGGTGATCAAATGCCACCAAAAGAAAGCTCTATTTGTGGGGAAAAAAGGACGCCAATTTTGTTTGGAAAAAAACTTTGCACGGCCGCGCAATTGTCTGTTAAAGCGACGCAGTGCCGAATTGTAAAAACCCCTTGGGTCATTTAGCAGCATATTGGTCCGGTCCTTAAGTGGTTAAATAAACTTGTGTAAAACCTTTAGCCCAAAAGAAAAAGAAAAACTGTTGCTGTAACTACTTAAGGCTGGGTTCACACTAGAGATCGCAGTGGCTCACAGCAGAAGTCCGGTGCATCTCCGTTCAACGTTTCCGGTCGGATTTCGGCCTGAATTTTGAGCTGCATTCGGACCGGAAACTGATCAAAAGACGCACATGGCTCCTGTGCAATTCACACCGGAGCCACTGTGGGGATGTGTAAATCGGCTCCCTAGAGCAGTGTTTCCCAACTCCAGTCCTCAAGGCACACCAACAGGTCATGTTTTCAGGATTTCCCTTAGATGAAACGGCTGTGGTAATTACTAAGGCAGTGAAACTGATCAAATCACCTGTGCAAAATAATGGAAAGCCTGAAAACATGACCTGTTGGTGTGCCTTGAGGACTGGAGTTGGGAAACACTGCCCTAGAGTGTAGAAAATTGGAAAGAAACTGCGCTAAATGCTAAACAAACATGAAAGAAAGAAAAACTACAATGAAATCACAGTCTATTCAATCCAAGAGCTGCGATTACCACGTAAAAAATAGATACAAAAAACAAACAGCGAGAAAAATATAAATCGCGCTACCTCTACAAATGTTTGAATCACAAAACACACAAAACTATGTGATATATATTGATATAAATCATAAACTATGTGGTAGATGATGGTATATATAAATCACTAATATACCAAAAAACAGAGGTTGATAGCCACTAGAAGGCATTATATAGCACTCTCAAGTCCCTCAATAACAGTGATAAATGAACATCAATTTTTTTTGGATTAGATCAATAAATATTAACCAAATAAAAATATATATAGACATATAAATAAAACAAATATTGTAGCAATAAAGTGCATAAATGTTTAACACATGAAATGAGAAACACCCGTGCTCTGTGCCAAGTTCCAAAATTAGTTGAAAACGTGTCCAAAGAAAAGTGGTGTATCCTCCACCAAACTATAGATTGGCTCCTTACCAAATCGCCATGATCCCTTATGACAGGGGATCATGAACAGCATATAATAGGTAGTCACTCCCAGTCTTGCAGTTCAGACAGATACAATCCTTAACATTGGGTCTCATCCACAAGTCATTAAACTTCACCAACATCAATGCCCACCATGTAAAAAACAATAACCGCTCCACATAGCGCATTTAATGAGTAAAAAAATGTATTAAAAGTTGTATTGCACTTACAAACATGCAGTAAAAAAATGCCTCGAATCCGATGTGCCGGCCGGTACACAAATTCTCAGACATCCGTCCACTGGGGGAACGTTTGGAGCTCTTGGGTGACGACAGCGCGCCGCCCTACATCCGTTTCGTAAAATATTACTTCTTCCAGGGGCACTAATACTCCATAGAGAGCCAGTCACAATCTCCTGCTATGCAGATTGAATGCGGGGAAAGGCTTTAGTTTCTTAGTGCATCTTAATCTGCTATTAGATTAAATACACCACCACCCCCCCCCCCCCTCGGGTTAAAGTGGATATAAACGCTCTACTATACCCTGTGAAGTGGTTATCTCCTATACACAGCCTCAGATGTTAAACAGAGATTAAACAAATCTCCCTACATAAGAGTTTTGCATGTATATCTGCGGTCTTCAGCTGCTATATTCTTTAGTTTTCGAACACTGTGTTTGAATTTTCTACTTCTGCGTTCAGCAGAGTGTAGTCTTAGTATGAACTGTGTGACAGCTGATTGGAGGAAAGGCACACACCCCCACGCAACATAGGCAGAAGAATAAAGATACTTTCAGAGCTGTGCTATGACAAGACAAGCTCTCTGCTAATGTATTCATAGCACCCACCCCGGCATTTCAGCCTGCTTTTATCCCCTGAGAACTTATAAGAAGTTATTAAGCTGATAACAGGGGAACGAAACAGCAGAAAGACACGGGACCTAGGGCTTTGGAGAGAGATCAGTAAACACTACCGATATATGTCCCTAGATCCAATTTCATGAATCGGGTTTACATCCACTTTTACAATGATGCTGTCCAAAGGTGTGTCTATTGCTTCTTCATCCAGAGTGTAGGCACTCTAAGGCTCGGTTCACACTGGGAGGCTTCAGAGTTGCCTGACTTTGAAGCCGTCTCACATAGTGCGACATCAGCACAGCTTGCAAACAACTTCTTTAATAGAAGTCAATGCAAGCCGCTCTGAAGTTGCTTCAAATTAGTGCAGGAACCTTTCTCTAAGGCCGGGTACACACGAACAAACATGTACGGTGAAAGCGGTCCGTCGGACCGTTTTCACCGTACATGTCTGCCAGAGGGCTTCTGTACGATGGTTGTACACACCATCGTACAGAAGTCCGCGCGTAAACAATACGCGGGGCGTGTCCGCGCGACGACGCGGCGAGACGCGGAGACGTGGGCGGGCCTGCCATTTAAAGGCTTCCACGCATGCGTCGAAGTCATTCGACGCATGCGAGGGACGGCGGGCGCCTGGACATGTACGGTAGGTCTGTACTGACGACCGTACATGTCCGAGCGGGCAGGATTCCAGCGGACGGTTTTATAAACACGTCCAGGAATATTTGTCTGCTGGGAAAAGGCCCAGCGGGCAAATGTTTGCTGGAATTCGGCCCGCTCGCGCCCCCACACGACCGAACATGTATGCTGAAACTGGCCCGTGGACCAGTTTCACCATACATGTTTGGTCGTGTGTACGGGGCCTTAGCTGGATGACTTGAGTCGCTCCGATTTAGAAGGGTTCTATTGCACTTAATAGAGTGTGACTTGTCAGATGACTAAGTCGCCTGACAAGTTGCCCCAGTGTGAGGTTATATTTTTGATTTTGGGTTTTAAAGCTTAAATTGTACATTTAATTGGACATTATTGCAAACCAGTCAAGTTTAAACTGGTGCACAATACCCAGTTAGCCAGCTGTTAGAAAGCAAAAACACAGGGGTACATTATCAGTGTGGTGTTGCTGCTTCTTCACTGCACAGTCACAGCCTAAGAGGTGTCCTGACTAAAGCTGTATTGCAGTACCCAAATAGAGGTCAGATCCTGAAATTGATGTGTGACAGAGATGTGGGTCTGTTGCAATGGCCGATTTCTTCAACAGATCCGTGACCCACAGGGACAGGGTTATCCTCCACCAAGACTAAAGGGTGGCCTCTCACCTCAATAATTCGACCTGTGGTTAGGTCAAAAGGCAAGAAGCAATACCTCCAAAGATAGGTAATCAGCTTTACATGGGCTCAACTCCAAAGAATCCACCAGATGGAACCAGCGGGCAATAAGCAAGGCAACACTCGGAACTCTCCTCCTCCTCGATCCCTAAAAACAAGCCGCAGACTCCGCCCACACACAACACGTCCGTCCCCTCTCGGCTCTTATCTTAGAGGAGGGGAGAGCCGAGAGGGGACGGACGTGTTGTGTGTGGGCGGAGTCTGCGGCTTGTTTTTAGGGATCGAGGAGGAGGAGAGTTCCGAGGTGTTGCCTTGCTTATTGCCCGCTGGTTCCATCTGGTGGATTCTTTGGAGTTGAGCCCATGTAAAGCTGATTACCTATCTTTGGAGGTTTTGCTCTTGCCTTTTGACCTAACCACAGGTCGAATTATTGAGGTGAGAGGGCCACCCTTTAGTCTTGGTGGAGGATAACCCTGTCCTGTGGGTCACGGATCTGTTGAAGATTTCTGCACTTTATATCACCATTGTTTTTTGGAGCACCTTATCACTTTGCACTTTATGGACTTTACTAAAATTGATTTATTGATTTATTGCTATATTTAATGTTTTATTTGCGCTGCACTAATTTTCTATTTATTCACTTTGAGATATTTTTTGAGTTATATCTGCAGTGCTGGCTTGCAATTTAGTTTAATTTGTATTTATCTTCCAGCGCTGAATCACTTTTTATTTATTGCAATGGCCGATTGACTAAGAAAAAAAAAAGGACTTGTCTTTTCTCAGGCATTCAAGTCTAAATTGCATAAGACCCCAACTTTAGGTCTGTGAATAGCCCTTAGGTAAACCTAGGGTATATATACTCCAGCGCTGGATAAATGAGAATGTGAACTAGGGCCCATTCACACTATGCATTGTGTTGGGGCCTAATTTATGCCACAGGCATTTCTGTATCTCGGCACATTACTGCAGTGCATGAGACAATATTTGATTATTTGCAGGTCCAATGATATTGAGTGGCACCCCAACACAGCTCACGCAACATGCCAAAATTCACTTGTGTTATAGCACATCCCACCACACAGATGTGCCAAAACCCTTAAAACCACTCCATATATAGATAAAGGTTGGGGTTTCGCACAAAGGTAATGACTTTGTTGGTTAACTGACAACAGCTCTGGGTGTTTCTGACCTTTCTCAAGTCAGAACAAATAGAAAAACAATATAAACATTGGCAGTGCATTGTGTGAACTGAAGCATGGACATAATGCAAATTGCCTTGTCTATGCATTGGGACTGTCCTTAAAAGCATTAACTTCAAGTTGCAATGTAACAGGAGAGGTATATTAACCCTTTAAGGGTTGCTATTCAGAAATTTAAACATATGTAATATGTTGTTCAGCAGATGTAACAGAAGAAAATAACTGATGATCACAAAATGTGATCACCAAGGCCATAAAAAAATATGTAAACTCATTCATAAGAACAAATATAAAACAACATAATTTAATCCAGCAAGAGATAAAGTCACTAACTGATGGATCCAAAATACTTTCTCTTTTCTGAATGGTATTATCTGTTCAGCTAATTGTTTAAATGTGGGGATATGTGTTCAAATTGTGGATAAACAAGGGTCTATTGAGAATGGCAGTCTTCTACACAGCTCAATATATTCTATCTATGGACACTTTGTGCAAAAAATGCAAACTCCCTTGAGAAATCAAATCCTTAATTTCATTACCACACTTTCAAAATCTTCTGGTAAAAGGTGACAACATCCCCTTTTGAAGAATTATGCAGGCATTTTCATAGACCATTGGGACACATTTATTCCCTTTACCAACTTCTTTACTCATCCTTTAATGATAAATTATTCTGTTTAATTGGAAATTAGATCTAGGAGAAACTGTACATCTTGCTGATTAGCAATATACAAGAACACCTTCAATATCCAGTATTGCAACAAATGTTGTGGCTAACTACATCAAGTGATCCTGGTGGTATATATTACTAAAACTATTAGCCAAATGCATTCCTTTTTTTATGTTTTAGAGCAGGCAGCTCCAAACTACGGCTCTCCAGCTGTTGCGGAACTACACGTCTCGTGAGGCATTGTAAAACTCTGACATTTACGGACATGACTAGGCATGATGGGAATTGTAGTTCTTAAACTGTTGGGCTCAAGTTTGAGGACCCCTGTTTTAGAGGATGCAACCATCCTAGAACAGTTTTCCATGTGTACTTGTTCGAAAGTCCACACATTTTGTATCAAAATATACAGATTAATAAACTTCCCTACTTAAATCTCATTTTGTATTTTTCCTTAACAGCCGTTTCCAACATTCCAAGACATGCTGGAAAATTCCTTACATCTTTCTCACAGCCAAATGTTAGATGGTGAACTCTCCATTAAATCAATTTTTAATGGATTTCTCAAAATTAAACTGGATAATAGTCAGTGAAATTTTCTCAGTTGTTATAAATGATAAATTGGAAGATGTCTGGAATCCTATGGCTAAAGTTTTCAAATCCAAATGTAACTAATATTCATTTTGATTGAGTTTATGATCAATTACAAAATTATTTCTGTACTGCGTTTGTAAATTGTTCTTTTGTTCTAGCCTTAAAAAATACTATTGAAACAAGACGCTTCTAACAACCATCAGAATTCGCATTGTAGGTAGAAATCCAAGCCAAGACTGAAACTGTCAGCAGAATCTAGATTTGCCCAAGTTTATGCTTTGTGGCGTTAAGAATGTGGTCCATCATTCATAGGAATGAGGCTGGTGCTCCATGTAAGCCCAAAGGGTCCACATACTCGTGTAGCCCATCTGTTGTTGCAAAAGTCTTTACATTTTACCTGTCTTTTAAGGGAACCTATCACTACCATTTAATAAGATTAAAGTGGTTGTAAATCTCTGACCCGAAATATAAACAAAGCATATTAGTTTATTGTGTATATTTGTCTCAACCCAGAGCACAAAGTGCAATTTCTGTCTGTTGCCTTGTTCCTCTATCTGCATGAGTCTCTTCTGACAAATTTTCCTGATAACAAGAGGTAAAAAGGTGATGGAGGAGAGACCTCCGCACACAATGTGTGATTGACCGCTTCAGCTCTATTCCTGTGTGCTGTATGAACGGCATGTGTTCCTTCCCTCCAATCGGCTCTTACTGAGCTCTGCAGAGTAACTTTAGCTTCCCGCCCCCTGCTTTCTGAAGCTCAGAAATGCTATGTAAATTCTGTACTTATAATGGATTTAGAGGAGAGAGGGCTGCAAATATACCAGTACAACTTACATAGGAGGATTTGCTTCAACTCTGTGCATCATCTGAGGCTAGTCACTTCACTGGGTATATGTACGTGTTTATAACATTTGGAAGGGTGGTAATGTACCAGGCAAGTCCCAATATTTATATCCCCTCATCCACCTTGGGCATTGGATTAGCATGAAATGTGGATATTTCATTTAGTTTCCAGAAGTCATTGTAGAACCTCAGGCTGCTTAGGAATGAGCACAATGGCACTTGACCACTTAATGTTACATTTTTCTATTACTCCTAGAGCTAACATTATCTGTATCTCTTCTGCAATGGCTATTCTCTGAGCTTATGGTATTCAAAAAGGTCCTAATTTACTTTGACATTAGGCTCTATCACAGTGTCATTGTAAATTACTTAAGTTTGGCCTAGTAACTCTAAAAACACCTCAAATTTTTTTTCCTGCAAGACACTATCTTTCTGGATCGCATACAGGGTATCTGACATTGACATTGTCATTTTACTAAGGATACCTTAACCACTTAATGTAAAGTATGGTAGCTGCGCTGTGGGGAAGGGAATGGAAAAGGGGAAGTGAAAGGTGGGAGGGATTGCGGTTGAAATCAGCAGTGAAAAAAAAATATATCTGATGATACTAAAATAAACAATACAGATGAAGGTGAACAAACGCCTATAATCCTGTGACTGTTTAGCAGTGAAAATACATAGTAAAATTTCTACTACATATACAAACACAAAAACTGGCATAAAATAAGTAAAAAAAATATATAAAAAAGGTGCAAAACTATCCAAAAAATCACTCAAGTGATAAAGTCCTGTCCATTAATAAAGATCAGATCTAAAAGTCCAATAATTCCTCCATGGAACAGTGTCTAGATAAAACACCTCCACCAAAAAATGCAATGTGCAGGAAAAGGAATCTTCAGTGATGACACCTCTGATGTGCTAGCAGCCCACCTCACGACTGTTTGTCCAAAAACAGCTAACAGAGATACTGAACGCAGCTGGATTGAGTGGGCTGATAAAAAACACCTCTTCTTGACTCCTAAGACAGCTCTCAGCGGCCACTGTGTGTCATGGAAAAGAGAAGATATATGCAATCCATATAGCGTGACACTGTGGGGTTACCTCAAACTGGTAAGAATTGGAGAAAATGCACTCGCATGAATAAAAGGACAGTGGGCATAAATCCCCTCAGAGTGTCAGCTGTACAGGTGAGAGTGTCATCTGATCCTCATATGTCCAAATGGCAAGGCTCAATGTATCATGGGAGCATTAAGAAGAGCGAAAGAGAGACCATAGCGTGACTCCATATAATTGATACATTTAATAAAAAACAGATATAAAATTCACATTAAGGTAGTGAAGTAGAGTAAAACATCTACGAGCACCAAACTCGTATTTAAACTTCAGACTGTCTGTACCCGGTGCTCCAATCCCTACGTATCGTCACATCACGTAATAAGAACTAGAGCTGCTTAATCCCATTATGTTTATGCTACCCCTAAATGACAACCCAAGACATGAGACTGGGTCGGATCCAATATCATCCTTGTGCGAGACTGGGAAAGAAAACAACTGAAAATTAGGTCATACCAGACTTTCTTCTGGTTCCTAAGGTACCCTGTTAATCACTTTTACATTTTTCTATGCCTTTGCCAAAGGCCCCAAAATTTTCCCTGGCTACTGGCATAAGTGTTATTTTCTCCCATCACCTTCCAGGACGGCACCTGAGATGATGGCTCCTCCCTGCAGGAAACACAATCACATGACAGATTAAAAAGCCCCACCCATCCCCTTGTTCCCCAGTATTGATTGTGTTTCTCCAACACAGCGACATGTTTGTTTTTTTCCAAAAACCTAGAGACCGGGGAGGGTCGAAGGTACCCCTGTGAGACAGGTTCTAGGGAGGCCGGGGAGGGCTGAACTAACCTGTAGACCTTTTTGTCCAACTCGCAGGTCGCCCCAGGTGAGCATCAGCGCTCTGTGCTGCGGGGAGGCAAGCCATCGCTGATTGCTGTAAACCGCCGCCATTTACAATCGCTCTCTTTCCCGGGCAGAACGCTGCGCTCCAAGCCTCGCTCTGAGAAGAAGCAGGAACCGCGTCACAGGAAGGGGCGGTTCCCGGCAGCGCAACCCGGAAGCATCTGAGGCAGCGTGGAGAGCTGCGTTGGCGGCGGAGGGTCGGCTTAAGGAAAGCCTGTTCGGAGGTTCCGGCAGCCAAGGCCCAGTCAACCCCCATCATGGAAGAGGATGGGAAGACGGACGCGACTGCTGGCAGATCCAGGTCGAGGGTCGGTGAGTACTTATCCCCCTGGAAAGGGAGGAAGTTGGCAGCGAGAGTTCCAGACTTCTAGGGAACGGCCAGAGCAGGATCTGGCCCCCCTCTTGCCTGCTTCCTTCCTCCCCAGTACAAACCAGCAGTCTTAGGGGGAAGACAGAGTAATGGTTGTGCATTTCATGTCTTTTCAGAATCCCCCAGAGGAGCCCAGGAGGCCTCTGGTCAGTCTCCTGCTGCTACAGGGCATAGTTCCTCTAAGAAGTGTGGGAATTGTAAGGAAAAACTCCCTAAATCCTATACTAAACCCCTCTGCTACAAATGTATAAATAATTTGGCAGGAAAGGAGGCTGCAACTATGATGAAGAGTTTTCTTGCATCTATGCAATCGGAAATGCTAGCAACAGTTAAAGCTTTCCGAGAGGCAGCTGGACAGTCAGTACAAACTGATACAGAGGAACTTACCCCCAGGGAGGGCACTTCTTCCCAAGAAAGTTTATTCGCTAAGACTCCAAGTGCCTTCTTCACACTTGCGCCTATACCCCCTCGGGGTCAGGCAGAGGATGAAGAAAGTGACATAGTGAGTCTGACCAGGTCTAGACACAGCTCAGGGGAGGCAGACAGAGACTCAGTTAGTCAGTCTCAGGAAGACTTGCGTCTTAGGAGACACCTCTTTGCTGTAGAAGACCTTGAGAGTCTCCTCCAGGCCATTTATGCCACAGAGGAAATTCCTGAGACCCCTAAACCAACCTCGGTACAGGATAAAGTTTATAGGGGTTTAGGCGACACCCAGTCTAGGGTATTCCCTCTACACCAGTCCCTTACGAAATTAGTCCTACAGGAATGGAGAGATCCTGAAAGGAGAATTGTCAAACAAAAAACCTGGAAAAGAAGGTTTCCCTTTTCCCAGGAGGACGAGGAAGTCTTTTTTTTTAAGCTTCCTAGACTTAATGCGGCTTTGTCGCAAGTCACAAAATTGTCTTATCTCTCCTTTGAGGATGCAGGAAGTATCAAAGACTTGATGGACCGCAAAGCAGAATCTCTCCTTAGGAAGGCTTGGGAAGCTAATTCAGCAGCCCTAAGTCCAGCCTTAGCAGCAACATGTGTAGCCAGGAACACTGATTTCTGGGTGGAAACACTCACCGAGCATCTGGCTCAGAACTCGGACGCTGAGGAGGTGGTAGAGTCCCTAACAGTCATCAGGAAGGCTATTGCCTACCTAGCGGATGCAGCAATTGAATCTGCAAAAGCATCAGCAAAAACAGCTGCCTTGGTTAACTCACCTAGGAGAGCTATCTGGATCAAGGCCTGGGAGGGGGATGTGACATCTAAAGGAAAACTGTGTGGCATCCCCTTTCAGGGTCCTCTTCTGTTTGGAAAGGGCCTAGATGATGTCCTGGCGAGGTCATCAGAAAAAGGCAAAAAGTTTCCGGTTAAACCTAAAAAAGAAGGTTTCAGGAAGACTTTTCGAGGCCCCCAGGGGCAAGCTAAACAGAAAAGCAAAAAGGAACCCTTCAGGCGTTGGAACTTTGGTAAAGGGAATAAAAAGAACAAATTGCTTTTCCCTTCTCCTAAAGTCAGCGACAAACAGTCTAAGTGACGCCAAGATCAGAGTGGGGGGTCGGCTGTCCCAGTTCTTACCTCAGTGGGTAAAGCTGTCGAACAGCCCTTACATTTGCCAAATTGTTCAAGAGGGCTACCATCTAGAATTCTTGGCAACACCCCCCTCTATGATCACCCTCACAAATCTTCCCAGGGATACCCTAAAAAGATCTGCTCTTTTGAAAGGGATACAGGAGCTAGCTGAACAGCTAGTGATAGTACCAGTACCGAAAGATCAACAGTACCAGGGATTTTATTCCCACGTGTTTGTAGTCCGCAAGCCGTCTGGAAAATACTGTCTAATAGTAAACTTAAGAAACCTGAACAAGTTTCTGACATACAAAAAGTTTACTATGGAAAGTATCTATTCGGTAAGGAAGAACCTCATGAAAGAGGCCTTCTTGGTGACTCTAGATCTCAAAGATGCCTACCTTCATGTGCCGATTCACGTAGATCATCGGGTTTTCCTAAGGTTTGCTATAGTGATGGAAGGGGAAACCCTCCATTGGCAGTTCAGGGCGCTCCCGTTCAGGCTAACTTCCAGCCCAAGGATATTTACAAAAATCCTAGCGAAAGCAGTGGCTTTTCTGCACCTTCAGGGTATATCTCTTATACCCTATCTGGACGATTTGCTGATCTCAGGTCAGTCGGCCATCCAGGTCACGAAGGATGCCAACAAAGCAGTGTCAGTCCTGAAAAATCTAGGATGGATAATAAACACAGAAAAATGCTCCCCCCAACCAGAACAGGTCAAGGCCTTTCTGGGATACATAGTGGACACCAGACAGCAGAGGCTCTTCTTGCCAGAAGACAAAGTGGCAAAACTGGCCTCAGCAGCAGGGGACCTAATAAAAAATCCATGGCTCTCCAGAAGAGATGTTCTGAGAGTTTTAGGTCTCATGTCTGCAAGCATACCAGCGGTAATCTGGGCCCAACTTCATGCCAGGACACTTCATTTCTTTTTCCTGTCTTCTTGGGACAGACAGAGTCCCTGGACCAAAAAATTATGCTCACCCCCCAGGTCCTGGCTTCCCTGGAGTGGTGGACTTTTCACCAAAACCTGAAAGAAGGGCGACCATGGGCTCAGTGGAATCCAGTAAAGATTACCACGGATGCCAGCTCTTGGGGGTGGGGTGCCCACCTAGAAAAGAAAAAAGCCCAGGGGCAATGGGACAGCTCACTAGCTCGCAGGTCATCCAATTACAGGGAGCTCAGAGCGGTGGGGGAAGCCCTAATAACCTTCCAGGAAGACATCAAGGGCAGAGAAGTCCAAGTAAGCTCTGACAATGCTACCACGGTAGCATACTTGGGTCACCAGGGAGGGACCAGGTCCAGTCCTCTACTAGAACTATCCAAGGAAATCTTGGAGTGGGCAGAAGGGAGAGTTCTCTCCATCTCAGCCATACACATAAAAGGGACAAGCAATATAGAAGCAGACTTCCTCAGCTGTCAGCAGTTGAAGCAGGAGGAATGGGAACTGAACCCGGAGGCATTTCAAACCCTGGTACAGTGCTTCGGAAATCCAGAAATAGACTTGTTTGCCAACCAGCAAAACAGGAAGGTAAAGAGGTATTTCTCGATTTCCCAGGAACTACAGTCAGAGGGTCTGGATGCGCTATCCCAGACCTGGCATTTCAGGCTGGCTTACGCCTTCCCGACTGTGACGCTTATTCCGCGAGTCCTTCAGAAGCTCAGCAGGTCTCCTGGGCAGATTCTTCTGATAGCCCAGTGGTGGCCAAGAAGAACTTGGTTTGCAAACCTAAGGTCCATGGCGGTAGTAGAACCGCTAAAGCTTCCGTACAGGGCAGATCTCCTCAGGCAGGGCCCAGTACTTCACCCAAAGCCGGAATTCTTTCAGCTGGCAGCTTGGTTAGTGAGCGCCAGATCTTGAAGCGTAAAGGCTGCTCAGAGAAGGTCATTAGTACGCTTCTCCTGAGCAGAAAACTAGTAACTAGAAAAATGTATTCAAGAATTTAGTAGACCTTTTATTCCTGGGTTAAGGATAGACAGGTCATTTCAACTTCTATCCCAGTTATCCTGGACTTCCTCCAGGAGGGGGTAGACCTGGGGTTGAAAGTTAGTACCCTGCGGGTCCAGGTAGCAGCCCTCTCAGTCTATCTCGATTGGCTAAAGAGGACCTCATTAAATGTTTTTCGTTAGCGAGAGAGAGAGTTTCTCCAATCCAAAAATATAGTTGTCCGCCTTGGGACTTAACGAGGGTGTTAGAAGCGCTATCTATACACCCATTAGAACCTATTGAAGAGGTTTCACTTAAATTTCTAACCCTAAAGTTGACTTTTTTGTTAGCCATTATTTTGGCCAGAAGGGTAGGGGATTTGCAGGCGCTAACCATGAAAGAACCCTTCCTGAGGGTACAGGCAGATAGGATCGCTCTTAGACCAGACCCCCTGTATCTACCTAAAGTGGCATCCTTATTTCATAGGACGCAAGACATAATATTGCCGTCTTTTTGTTCTGAACCAAAGAATGAAAAAATAAAATTTCACTGTCTAAGAAGGTGTTTTCTCACTTATCTGGAGAGAACTAAGAACGTTAGGAGGTCCAATCATCTATTAGTTCTACATGCTGGGCCCAGGAAGGGACTGCAGGCATCAAAAGCCTCAGTCTCAAGATGGATAAGAGAAGCTATCGCAGGGGCTTATGTATGCACGGTAGTGGCAGCCCCTACTAATATCAAGGCTCATTCTACTAGATCCTTAGCAACTTCCTGGGCTGAGAGAGCAGGGGCCTCCTGGGAACAAATCCGCTGTGCGGCCACCTGGTCCAGCCATCATACATTCCTGAAGCACTATCGTGTGGAAATGTTGTCACAGCAAGACTTAGCCTTTGGTCGAAAGGTTCTACAAGCTGTGGTCCCACCCTGAAGGTAGGCCTGTGTTTCCTTGATCATCTTCTCAGGTGCCGTCCTGGAAGGTGATGGGAGAAAACCTACGTTAGACTTACCGGTAACGGTATTTCTACGAACCTTCCAGGACGGCAGGCCTACTTCCTGCCATAAGTGGAGGGAAAAGGTAAGTACCTATAAGGAACTACGTCCCCTGTGAACCAGTTCAGGATTACTCTAATACATACTGGGGAACAAGGGGATGGGTGGGGCTTTTTAATCTGTCATGTGATTGTGTTTCCTGCAGGGAGGAGCCATCATCTCTCAGGTGCCGTCCTGGAAGGTTCGTAGAAATACCGTTACCGGTAAGTCTAACGTAGGTTTTTGGCAATGGGAAAGTTTCTTCTGGCTCCCCAACCATGATCGCTGCTGAGAAGTTGTTTGTCTGACAAAGGGGAGTCGACATCCCCTTTAAGTTTAAGCAAAATGGTAACATCATTCACTTCAGACACATTTTCAGAACTCTTATATACAGAGTGGCACTACATACCTTAAATTAAAAAAGATTAACAAAACACAGTGTTAAATACTAAAAAGTCAGAATTTTCCTTGTGCCCACACAATATTCCATATGTTGATAAAATACTTGCCAATCGTCAAAAACACAATGGGTCTGGTTATGTTGGTATCAAACTTTATTCAATACGAATGGTCATAATGGTATGCAGAAGTGGAATTATGCAATCTAAAATATAAACAAATACTTAAAATGACATATCAAAACTGCCATCCCTTACTGACTTGATGTCTATTATTTATTCTTGTATAATAAGAAAAAATATTAGGCATTAAGTCATTAAGGAATGGTGGGTTCGATATGTTAAGTATTTGTTTATATTTGAGATTGAATTAATTGCACTTCTGCATACCAGCATAAACATTTGTTTTGTATAAAGTTTGTATTTTTTTTTGTTGATAATATAACCAGCCCCTTTGTGTTATGACGACCAATGAATGCAGCATAGGGTATATAAACTCAATAAATATGGCTACTGGTTCATTTCCTGAAGATGTCAAGTGATAAAATGCGTAGATGAGTAATTTCCAGTTGGTCACTTCTGATGATGTCCTATCCTGTATTTAGAATGCATATTGGCTCTAGCAACATTCTTAAACACGTGATATAACAGCTGCCAGGACAATAATGGCCTGATAGGCTGGTTATATCTGGTGCCAATCAAGGCACATTTTATGTGAGTGGGCAATTTTTATGTTTATGCAGTTTTATATACTTAATAAACTCTGCGCAATGAAGCTTTTCTATTGATTTTTGTTTGGCTTGTTGTGCTGCTGAGAGAAAAGGAGCATATTTTCCCAGGCATCCTGGATGGTGGTGGTGAGGATTTTCTTCTTTATAAACCTTCTTTTTGACTTGCTTATTTTATAAAAGAGATCATAGTCATTTGGTGAGTGAGCACTTTTGTCTTCAATCTGTCTTTTTATTTTTATTTTTTATTCATTTTTTAAAACAATTTAAACAATTAAAACAATTATACAAATATACACATTATTCATGTTATAAAATCAGGCATAATCCTGTATCTTTAGTACGGGTTTATCATATCGCAAAGGATTTTCTATATACTGATTTTATATTCAATTATCTGGTAATGTTTACATATAACCTCTTACATTCTCTATCCATCCAAAAACATTTACACTTTAACGAGCAGGGAAAAAAAAGTATACAGTAATCCTTATAGATACTATAATAACCTTTTTGAGATACGAAACTCTACCCATTGTTGCCAAATTTTTTTAGGTTGATTTACT
This sequence comes from Rana temporaria, assembly GCF_905171775.1. Classification (NCBI taxonomy): domain Eukaryota; kingdom Metazoa; phylum Chordata; class Amphibia; order Anura; family Ranidae; genus Rana; species Rana temporaria. The sequence goes on from NC_053490.1 coordinate 92,451,702, forward strand.
TAAGTTCTCCTCGAACCCCAATCCCTTCCTCCATAGATTGTATCTCACATGCCCATTCCTCTATTGTAGGACATTTTTTACTTTTTGACAATTTCAGGCTATTATTGTCCTGGCATCTTTTATCATATGGCAAACGATATCTGCCCCAATTGATTTCATGGATCCTGGGATAATCAATAAAATTGCACTATCACTACTTGGTTGGAACTCTGATCCTGGTACCAACTGATAGATTCCAAATATTTTGAACCAGAAGTCCTTCACCATTGGGCATTTATACCATATGTGTATTATTGTTCCTTTTTCTTTAAGACATCTCCATGCTTCCAGTTGTTTACATTTATTTTATGTACAGTTTTGCTCATAAGTTTACATACCCTGGCAGAATTTGATTTCTTGGCCGTATTTATATTTTGCATTGTGAAACCAATCTATAATCCTAATTGAAGAAGCTGCTCGCAAATAATTTTTAAAGTCCAGTAGAGCAATAGGACTTTTTGTTTTATATGTGGTGTTTTCTAAGCCCAGGTAAAACTTCCTATGTCTTTAAGTAGCTGTGTCATTAAGTTAACCAGAGGAATCAAAGGAATAGCTTGAAATTCATATTGTAATTTTGACATTATATCCATTTTCACTATATTAATTCTCCCCATCCAGGAAGAGACCATTTTATCGTATTTTTGAAGTGATTTTATAATTTTACGAACTATTGGAGAATAGCTCAATTCCTGCAACTTAGCCATGTCCCTCGGATTATATACCCCTAAATATTTATTGTCTCTTTCCTGACATTTAAAAGGGAAGCGTTTTTCGGAGAAGATGTTGTTTGTTTGTTTTTCATATGGGTAGTGAAATATAGCTGTAGTAAGATGTTCCATTACTATCACATATAATGTGGGAGACGAGGAGCATCCCTGTCGGGTACAGTTTGATGTTTTTACATAATCGGAAAGTATCCAATTTGTACGTATTTTATCTAGGGCTGGAATATAGAGCCATAATTCTTTGCAACATCTGGGATCCAATACTGAATCAACTGACAAAAGGCATGATGGGATGGCATTCCTTTGGGCATATTCCACTAATGTACATGTTTTTATTGTATTTTCTTTTGCCTGGCGACCTAATGTGAAACCAACTTTATCTAAATTAAAATATGTGGGTAGAATGGGTGTCGGTCTGTTCACAATAATTTTGGAGTATAAAAAAAGTCTATATTTGTAAGGGAGATTGGTCGATAATTGCCACATAATGTATGAGTTTTTTTTTTTTTCAGGTTTAGGGATAAGTGTATGATTGAATGATTGAGAGGCAGATATAGAGTTAATGTAGACATATTCGCCAGCACACCAAGGATCATTTAGAAAAACGTCCAAAAATTCTTTAATGCATAGAAGCGATCAAAACAGCAAGAAACAAGATATAGAGTTAAGTCTTTCTGAGGATTGGGGCAATTATCTCTTGAAATACCTTATAAAATCAAGAGGTCTATCCATCCATGCCCGGGCTTTTGCCCAGAGCCAGTGAGGATATATAGCCTGTTGTATTTCTTGCAAGGAATTTTTTTTTCAAATTCTTCCCTTGTTTCCTTAGGAAGAGTGGGCAGTGCGGTTTCCCTAATATATTTGTTTCCTCTTGACTCTTTTCCCAATCTCTGTCTCTCAATTGTGTTGGTATGTTATATAATTTAGAATGATATATATGGAATGTTTTAGATATTTCCATAGGATTATGCGTTCTTTCCCCAGAAGCCTTTTGGATTTTAATTATAAAGGTCAAGGGTTGTCATTGCTGTAGGGTTCTTGCTAGTAATTTTGCGGGGTTTATTCCCGTTTTGATAGAGCAAGGCTCTATTTTTATTCTTAATTCGCAAAGGATTGTTCATTCAATAGTTTGTAAATCGAAACGTTTATCATTTAACCATAATCTATCTTCTGGATTAAGATTTTGTTTATGTATATTTTTGAATGCTGATATTTCTTTTAATAATTTAGATATTTTATGTGATTTATCCAATTTCAGTCTTGCTCCATGTTTAATGAACAATCGTCACAGTACGCCTTTTAATTTTTCTCATTGTAGGGAAATTGTAGGGAATCATTAAGGGAATTGCTGTATTATCAGTTTTATGAATCTGCAAGAATGCCTTTAATCTCTTGACGAATATCCGCTTTACACATCTCTAAGCAGGTTATCATTCAGTCTCCAGGACCATTAAGGTTTCCTATAGTCCGTCACCCCCACTTCTATAAATACCAGTGCATGATCCGACCACAGGAAACCACCAATTTCAAGCAGAGGTAGTCATCATCAGCCCCATTTGACTGAGAGGTCTATTCTATGATATGTATAGTTGCATACTATGGATCATTTTTTTTCTAATGGATGTTGAACCCTCCATAAATCCACCATCCGATACTTCAGTAACTGTTTAAGTACTTTTATTTGGCTACTAATTTTATGATCGAGTTGCAGTTGTATCCAATTTTGGGTCCATTACAAAATGGAAGTCTCCTTCAATAATTACTGTTCCTTCGTTTTTTTTCCCAGTGCCTCCAGTATTCCTGTCTTAATCTGATCATAATTTGGAAAATATATATTAGTAATAAAAATCAAATTCCATATAATGAGATCTTTAGGATTAAAGAGTGAGCACTTTTGTACCATAATCACCTGCGGTGTCCAGGAAGGGGTGGATCAGTGGTGAGTCACGTTGGTTGTGCCATGTGGAGGAGGATTGAATCATTGTCATAGTATAAGGACACCTGATCACATATGGAATATTGTTCTACGGTCACAAGGAATAGTCTGACGTTTTAAATAATTACGGGCACAAGAAATAATGACTTTTTATTATTCAACGTTGTATTTTGTCTCGTATATTTTTTATCAATGTATGTACGGTATATGTTAAATTTTTAAGTTATGTAGACCCACTGCTTTTTTTTTTTTTTTTTTTTTAATCCCCACAATTCCTAAAAGAGATAAAACACACAGGCCATTATTACACTGTGTAGCAAGTTTTTAATCATACCTATAATTTGCTTTACAGTTTTAAAGTGGAGGTTCCCCCTAAAAAAAAATTCTAACAATACATTCAGAAGACTGATTACACTGCGTGTATGCTGGGGGTTTTTTTTTTCCGTACATACCTCGTTATCGCAGTTTCATCCCTCGGCTTCCGGGTATGATTCTTGCTGGACTGGGCGTTCCTAGTTGATTGACGTTTCTCTGACCGGCGCATACTGCGCGTCACGACTTTCCGACAGAAGCCGAACGTCATTGCGCAGGCGCCGTATAGAGTCGTCTCTATACGGCGCCTGCGCATCGACGTTCGGCTTCTTTCGGAAAATTGCAACGTCAAGTATGCGTCGGTCGGAGGAACGTCAATCAACTAGGAACGCCCAGACCCGAAAGAATCATACCCGGAAGCCGAGGGATGAAACGGCGATAACGAGGTATGTACAAAAAAAAAAACCCAACATACCCGCAGTGTAATCAGTCTTCTGAATGTATTGTTAGAATTTTTTTTTAGGGGGAACCTCCACTTTAAGAAGTCTCTCCACTGAGAGCACCACATTAAAGTTGTCTCTGTCACCACCATGTATACAAAGTACACTTGTTTTGTCTGCCAAGCTTTGTATTGTTCTCCAGCTTGGCATGAACCAATGTGACAAGGCTTCCAAAGTCTGTCTAATAATGGGATTCTTAATGGTTTGTTCTATTGCAATAGGACATGTTTACCTTCCAGTCTCAGTTACTGTGTGCTGGCAGAACAGACTTGGCAAATAGCGACATGCACCTCCTCGGGTCACATTTCATAGTCTCATGTATTATGGGGAGTTTAGCATCCACATGTCCCAGTCCTTGGCACATAATATGCCATGTCTCTATTTTAGGCTAGGGGGCTGTTCATATCGAGCACACATGGCTGTCAACCCCCTCCTTAGAAGCCTGTTTACCCCATTGATAAAAGGGAAAGTCTTACAAAAAGTTGACGTTTTCCTGTTTCCAGCGGTTGCTGACTTGGAAGCAGGTCCTGAATATAGTCCTTGGTAGCAGTATGCTGCTTCTCAAAGGACACCAGCAAACACTCTTGGGCTTTGTATGCCTAATGTTCCATTGTGTCTAAACAAGCAGTACTCCAATGTAATGTGAGTTCCACAATCTGAGCAGGGTTTCGCACCTTTGGGTTAAATCAATTGTTTGTAAGGTGGAAAAATTATACATTTGGGACCTCGTGGGCTTCCCAGGAACATATTCCGATACAAACACGTGCTGTACGCAAACATTCATGGTAATCCCAAGCCTGGCAAGGATTTGTACCACCGAATGTAGCATATTCTTTGGCATCTTATAGTTGTGAGTCAAAAGAGCCTTTTGTGGCTCCTCTGTTAAAATAAAAGTGCTAGTCCATCAGCCCATTGCACCTGTGGTTGGTTATTTACATTCAGTGATTGTCAAAGATTCCAAGATGGGCTCTAGTATCATCAGAGCACAAGACAGTTTCTGTAAAGTGCTCAGTACTAGCTTTTCTAGACTTAAGGTGTAGAAGTCGGCTCCTGTGCCACCATCTTCATCTGTAACAGCGCTGTGCCACCCTAGGTAACACCCACGTGTGATGCCAAGTCCCAATTTTTGAAGAACTGAAATGTAATTAATAAAAGAGGGTGGAGGTGAAGGTAAGGCTTGTGTACAGCTTTATTATTATATTTTAATTAGTTACTCTTTTTAGTACAGGTATCTTTTTATCATATCTGAAAACTGTTTAACATAGTTACCAGGAATACAATTTTAAACTGAGCGATAATGTTTTTTACGTAGATGGATCTTGTTCAAACTATCTAGAATTAAAATTCTTCTCAATAACCTCATGAGCTTGGATACCTTTTAATAAAGCCATTGGATGAGTTTATCTTGAGCAGGATATCCTTATGACAATGGCACAGACGTAGATAGAAGCACCCATATGGTGCAATCGACAAAGCCTTGACGGAAGCATTTACTTTAAAAAGCCCAGACACGTGTTCCTTTCTTGGCTGGTTGTTTGTTCTTGCCCTTCGGTGAGTGGCGCTTTGCATCAGGCACCAATATTGCCAGGCTTCTGTAGAGTGTTTGCATTAGCGCCTCAGTCACACAGAATGTGTTACCAAGCTTAATTATCCTCTGTTCAGTGTCTGGGGGACTATTGAGTTGTTCCTGATTGATGGGACCTGTAGCTGTGTTTATATTTACAAATGAGCAGCATCAAATTAAGTCTTCACTCAATTTAACAGCTTCTCAGATAAGATTATGATATTTTCCTTTTAAAAAGCTGACCTTAATGGGTACGGAGCAAGTGGAAATTCCCAAGAGCATTTGCACCCTTCCTCCAAATACAAACATTCCGTCAAACTGGTACCAGGCACAACCAGATCTACATCGTCGCTCTCATTGTGTGCAGTTCATCCACCAGGCCATATGTTCTTTATTAATAGAGGTGACTGAGACCTTTGTCGCCATATGCTGCATCTCATACTGAGATGGTACCTGACATTATTTTTATAAAATAACTGAAATAGTGTTCAAATCAACTACATCTCTTGAATGTGCACTTTTACAGTATGTCTTAATATAACTGGTGGAATACAATGAAACCAAACTATAACATTTTGGCTTCATTTCCATGGACGTTTTTGGACATTTTTACAGAAACTTTTCTGAGCTTTTTTTGCAGCTTAAAAACGGCTCTCTATGTTAGTCTATGGCCTCATGCCCACCATGACGTTTTTGAGCTGTAGATGGCTGAGCCGTTTTTAAGCTGCAAAAAAAACCTAGGACCAGTGCGTTCTGAAGCTCCAGCCTTAGAGCTGTAAAAACGCCAGACGTTAAAAAAGCTCAAACGCTCAAAAATGCTAAAAGAATGCGCAAAAACGCTACCGCTGCGTTTTTGAGCTCCAGCTAAAAAAAAACATGGACAGGCGTTTTTAAGCTGTAAAAAAGGCTAAAAAAAGTGTCTGTAAAAACGTCCATGGAAATGAAGCCTTAATGTGGGATCCAATTTTTTATACAGTGTAACCATGTTTGTTGTTGTTGGCAAAATTTGATTACAAAATCCCAGTGTCATTACCTAGTTGTGTATTAATTCAGGGAACATCAAGAGGAGTGATTTTTCCCCAGAAGAATAAATTATCTCAGATTGAGTTTTACTGCAAGAAGAAAACCAACAAGGGGGCATAATTGAAATTTTTTAAGGAGACATTTTCCGTATTTATCGGTGTATAACAGGCACTTGTTTCCTCTGAAAACAGAGGGTAAACAGTGACTGCGTGTTATACGCCGATATCATGTTTTACCAATAGGGGGCGGGGATCAGGTGGTCCGCCCCCCATGGCCCTAGAACAGCGCTCCCTGCATAATCTAAAGTTGAGAAGAAAAAGTCACTTGCCAGCCCCTTCTACACCGCTCCTCCTGTGTCAGTGTCATTGTAAAACGAAGCTTGTAAATATCTCTCTAGCTCCGTTTTTTTCTGGCTGCTCTCCTCCTCCTCTGAGTGTAGCTTTGATTGGAGAAGGAGAGTAGTCACATGACCATCTGTGTAATATCAGAGGAGAGCAGTCATGTGACCAGGTCAGTGAAAAAAAACTGAGCTATTGAGGTAGATGGAAGCTTCGTTGTGCAATGGGAGTGACACAAGAGGAGCAGTGTGGAAGGGGCTGACAGTGATTTTGTTTTATTTAACTGTAGAGAAGGCTGGCAGCACTGTCCCAGGAGACTGGGGGGTCTTCTGGGAGTGCAGAGGGGATGTGTACTGGATGGGAGGGATGTATAATGGATGTGGGCTGTATACTGTGGAGGGGGGGCTGTATAGTGGATGGGGGGTGTATAATGGATGGGGGCGGTGTACTGGATGGGGGGGGATGTATAATGGATGGGGGGCTGAGCACTGGATAGGGGGATGTGTACTGCATGGGGGAATGTATAATGGACGGGAGCTGTATACTGGGGAGTGGGGGCTGTATAATGGATGGGTGGGGGGACGTATAATGAATGGGGGGGCTGTGTACTGTAAAGAGGGCTGTGAAAACATTTTTTTCTTGCACTCCCCTCTTAAAATTGGGGTGCGGTAATTTGTCACTTTTATTATTGTTATTATTATTATTTTTTTTTCGTTTTTATATTTTTTAAATATATAGTTTTGTACACACACACAGTTTTGGTTTTCTTCTTACAGTAAACCGCCATCTGAGACAATTTAATCTTCAGGGGAAAAACTCCTCTTCATGTTCCCGGAATGAATACAGAACTAGGTCTTATGAATGACCCTGGGAGATGTATATGTATGTATATGTGTATGTATGTATATACCTGTATATTGTACATATACACACACTATATTACCAAAAATATTGGGATGCCTGCCTTTACACATACCTGTACTTAAACTTTAACTTTTATCCCTGTCTTAGTTTGTAGTCAAACAAAAGGATTCGCCCCGGGACTTTAAATGAAGTGGGTATCGTTACCGCCAGTAAGAATAACAATAGTTATTACAGTATATAAGTTATTCAAGTAAAATTCTTTACATGCATAGATAACACAGACAGTTGCCAATAAAAGATACATAAGCAAAAGTTATTGGTATATAAATGTAGTATCGGTCAGAGTACACGGGCATCATACTACCCGACTAGTTTCGCAAGTTCCAGCTCGCTCTTCAGGGGTGTGTAACACTGTATCTAGGATGAAAAAATATACATATATGTTTGGCAATATGGCACACTATTGGTTTATATGGGCACAGGGTAGGAGGGGTTGTGGGTCCCCATACTCACCACTGAGCTTGACCATGGCCACAGGTGTGCAGTCCCAAGATGGCGGCAGCAGGTGCCTCACCCGGGAGCTGAGGGGGTGGTGTCAGAAAGGGACCCCACGAGGGGCCAAACTGAGAGCAGGCATGGCATAGGTATAGTGATGTATCCATAGAGACCTCGTTAGTCCATAAAAAGTATAGGCTGTAAACATAAGTATGTTTGTCAGGCGTCTAAAGTAGTAAAGTAGAGTAAATGAGTATAAGCAGAAGAATATGTATGAATGAAGGGCCTGGGCCAAAGATGGTAGGGACATGGATATGGTTAGAAACGTGGGATAACAGAGGGATACTAGCAGATGACAAGATAGGAAAAAGGTAAACTGTGACTGTGTGTATAGTGATGTATCCCTAGAAACCTTGTTTTTCCATAAAGAGTATAAGCTATAAATATGTTTATCATGTATCTGCAATAGTAAAGTAAAATCAATGAGTATTAGCATAAAGATGTATACATCTCAATAAAGGGCCTGGGTCAAAGATGGTAGGGACCTGGAAATGATGGAAAACATAGGATAGCAAAGGGGTACTAGCAAGTGACAAGTTGAAGAGAGAGAGGAAAAAGGGGTGAACTTGGTTATGTGGAGGAATGTGTGATATCAAAAAACAAAAATATATAAATAAATGAGTAATGAGTTCTCAAGAAATGAGCTGTGTGTAAGGAATGCAGGTGTGCCTAAATATAGCAAGGTGGATATAGTAGGTACCTGAGTATGGTGAATATCCCAAGTATAAAAGTAATGAGACACAGCAGGCAATCTCTACAGCTGTGTGTGTTCTCAGTGAGGAGTGAAATGAAATCCAAGCCATGCCTGACCTCCTATTTAACCCCGGAAGAGCCCAGAAGGCTCCGCCCCCAACACCATGTGTGGATGGCTGACATGTGAGCGCAGGAGGCGCCCACTGTCATAGGGAGGCATAGGGTGCGAATGCACCTCCATGACATCGGATGGTAAATTGCATCCAGCTGCGCTGACGTCCGCGGATTCGCAGACGCCACGCTTCTGGCGCCTGAACATGGCGCCGATGTGTAGGTGTCCCCATCCGCCCAAAAGCAGATGGGGACAGCAGGAGACATGGAAAAGCCTCCCTTTATACACATCGCAGCTCCCAATGCGAGACAGGAAAACGCTGGCACCGACCAAGGGAATCGCACAGAGAGCCAGGGTATACAGCAATATTGGAATAAAAAATTATGTTGGAGGATAAGTAGCTAGTAAAGTAACAAAGTGTGATGATAGTTTAATACATGAAAATGCTGGCGGGGGTGACAACAGACCAGGTTTGGGCTAATGGGTGTCTTCCACCCGGATTCAATATACAGAAAGAGGAAAGGTCTGGTGTCACCAGTAACACACTTCCATCCCTATAACATATAGTCAAACAAAAGGATTCGCCCCGGGACTTTAAATGAAGTAGGTATCGTTACCGCCAGTAAGAATAACAATAGTTATTACAGTATAATTTATTCAAGTAACATTTTTTACATGCATAGATAACACCAACAGTTGGCAATAAAAAGATACATAAACAAAAAATATTGGTACATAAATGTAGTATCGGACACGGACACACAATATGGCACACTCCCGGGTGAGGCACCTGCTGCCACCGCCTTGGGGCCGCACACCTGTAGCCATGGTCAAGCTCAGTGGTGAGTATGGGGACCCACAACCCCTCCTACCCTGTGCCTTTATAAACCAATACTGTGCCATATTGCCAAACATATATATATATATATATATATATGTTGGAAGGAGGCCACCCGCCGCCATTCCCAGGCTCTCCCATTTCACTGGGCTGCCCATAGCACTGTAAGTGGTCGAGCCAGCTGCCCACAGAGGAGATAGGGGAACGGATGTTCCTCCATCTCCTCTGTGGTGAATGAAGCCAGAAAAGATGATGATTTCATCATTTCCAGTCTGCGGTTTCCCTGGCCGGTACAGCTAGGGCAGCAACCGAACAAACAGATCTCAATTTAAATGGCTACCTTGGAGCGCAGAGGAAGGATCGGGGGTCCAATAGACCCCTGATTGCTCAGTAAGGCTTACCTGTCACTACTCACGTGGTCTTCACCTCTTATGACAACAATGAAGCACCCTGGGCCCCTGTGCTTGCAAAACATGCATTTAGGGTTCTGCACATATAGTTACACTGTGATTATGCCACACATAAGGTATTGCTACAAACAGCAGAGTATGAGTAATAATGCTAATGCCAGAGCCCAGGTTTAACTGTTACGTAGTAACTAGTAAAGGCTTTTAAAAAGGTTGCCTATGGATAATTTAAGGTACCATAGTTTGTCACCATTTCACAGGCATGCGCTATGGACACCAAACATTATGACATGTTTGGTATCCGTTAACGCAACATCATGTGTTTATATTGTGTTTGCTTTTACGTTTTTTTTGTTTTTTTTTTGACAATTTGCGTTTGATATGCCTGCATAAATATCATGTGACACAAAAAATTGCATCTGTCGCCGTTTTTTTGCTCCTGGGCCTTTGCTTTCATAAAATATAGTGAGGGGGGAAAGTATTTGATCCCCTGCTGATTTTGTATGTTTTCTCACTGACAAAGAAATGATTAGTCTATAATTTTAATGGTAGGTTTATTTTAACCATGAGAGACAGAATAACAACAAAAAAATCCCGAAAAAGGCATTTTAAATAAGCTATAAATTGATTTGCATTTTAATTAGTGAAATAAGTATTTGACGCCTTTGCAAAATATGACTAGGTACTTGGGGGCAAAACCCCTGTTGGCAATCGGAGGTCAGACGTTTTTTGTAGGTGGCCACCAGGTTTTCACACATCTAGGGAGGGATTTTGTCCCACTCTTTGCAGATCATCTCCAAGTCATTAAGATTTCGAGGCTGAGTTTTGGTAACTCGAGCCTTCAGCTCCCTCAACATATTTTCTATGGGATTAAGGTCTGGAGACTGGCTAGGCCACTCCAGGACCTTACTGTGCTTCTTTTTGAGCCACTCCTTTGTTGCCTTGGCCATGTGTTTTGGGTCATTATCATGCTGGAATACACATCCACGACCCATTTTCAATGCCCTGGCTGAGGGAAGGAGGTTCTCACCCAAGATTTGATGGTACATGGCACTTTGATTTGGTGAAGTTGTCCTGTCCCCTTAGCAGAAAAACACTCCCAAAGGAAAATGTTTCCACCTCCATGTTTGACAGTGAGGATGGTGTTCTTGGGGTCATAGGCAGCATTCCTTCTCCTCCAAACACAGTGAGTTGAGTTGATGCCAAAAAACTTGATTTTGGTCTCTGACCGCAACACTTTCATCCAGTTCTTCTCTGAATCCTTCAGATGTTCATTTAGCAAACTTCAGACGGGCCTGTACATGTGCTTTCTTTGTTGCCTTGGCCATGTGTTTTGGGTCATTATCATGCTGGAATACACATCCACGACCCATTTTCAATGCCCTGGCTGAGGGAAGGAGGTTCTCACCCAAGATTTGATGGTACATGGCACTTTGATTTGGTGAAGTTGTCCTGTCCCCTTAGCAGAAAAACACTCCCAAAGGAAAATGTTTCCACCTCCATGTTTGACAGTGAGGATGGTGTTCTTGGGGTCATAGGCAGCATTCCTTCTCCTCCAAACACAGTGAGTTGAGTTGATGCCAAAAAACTTGATTTTGGTCTCTGACCGCAACACTTTCATCCAGTTCTTCTCTGAATCCTTCAGATGTTCATTTAGCAAACTTCAGACGGGCCTGTACATGTGCTTTCTTTAGCAGGGGGGCCTTGTGGGTGCTGCAGGATTTCAGTCCTTCACCGAGTGTAACCAATTGTTTTTGTTGGTGACTATGGTCCCAACTGCCAGATTATCCCATGTAGTTCTGGGCTGATTCCTCACTGTTCTCATGATCATTGCAACTCCACGAGGTGACATCTTGCATTGAACCCCAGATTGATAGTTGTTGTTTTTTTTTTCCATTTGAGAATAATCGCACCAACTATTGTCGCCCTCTCACCAAGCTGCTTGGCAATGGTCTTGTAGCCCATTCCAGCCTTGTGTAGGTCTACAATCTTGTCCCTGACATCTTAGGACAGCTCTTTGGTCTTGGCCATGATGGAGAGATTGGAATCTGATTGCTTCTGTGGACAGATGTCTTTTTATACAGGTAACAAACTGAGATTAGGAGCACTCCCTTTAAGAGAGTGCTCCTAATCTCAGCTCATTACCTGTATAGAAGACACCTGGGAGCCAGAAATCTTGCTGATTGATGTGGGATGAAATGCGTGTTTTGCTCATTAAAATGCAAAACAATATATAACTTTTTTTAAATGCATTTGTCTGGATATTTTTGTTCTGTCTCTCACTATTAAAATCTACCATTAAAATTATAGACTGATCATTTCTTTGTCAGTGGGCAAACGTACAAAATCAGCAAGGGATCAAATACTTTTTTCCCTCACTGTATATAATGTTTCGGGATTCAAAGTATTTTCTAGCAAAAAACAAAATGCTCCAGACAAGTAGTTAAGCTTCTGGCTTTATGTTCACATAGTAGGCAAATGACAAGTGTAGACAAAAAATGACATGTCGTGAAATTAGTCCAGTTGAAGTAAATAATGCAGTGGCTGTTCAGACAAACCATTAGCTATTGGCAAATTCCCTCCAACATTCTCCAGAATTGTTACATTGTATTGCTTGTTACAAAGTGTATAATTTCTGTGTTCTTCTGCTCCATCGAGTGGCCATAAGAACAAATGTACATGTAGATTCACTGGATGAATGGCTAGTGAATGAATACAAATGGTCTTTTTAATAGACCTCTCTGAGGTGGTAACCAAGGACCAGAACAAGCAATGCAACAAGTCAGAGCATTTGATGTGCATACTATTATGGTTCAGTGACCCAGGAAGTGTTCAAGCCACAGTTCACTTGTCTGGACAGACACGCAATTAGCATTTTTCAGGAGGTGTGGCGAGCAATGAAAGCTGACATATTTCGCTCAGTAGAGGCTTCCTTTAAGTAGTGAAGATTTTTCTTATTTTGTGTACATAATATAATGTTACAGCATTAGAACATTTTTAGTTTAAATGTATTCTTTTGTGCTTTTGAAGGAACAGTCCCAAATAACAAAAAGAATACTGTCATTCATCAACAAGCTAAAAATAATTTTTAAATATGTGCAAGTATTCAGCAACTTAACCCAGTCAATTCATATTGCTTAGCAGTAATTGTTAACATAAATTTGATGTGCTTCCAGCTGAAGATTTCTTCTTAAGAAACATGACTAGTCTATGAAATGGCATCAGCCAGCCACCCTTCCAAGCCTTTTATGTTGTGCCAGAGCAAAAGAAAGGGAAAAAAATCATTATATTTTGGAAAATTGCTGGAATCAAGTCATGTTTAAAAATTAAATTTATGTATTTCAAAATCTGAAAGCATAGTTGAAAATATGAGCTTGTTTCATGTACTTGTTCTACCTACGTGGTTGATTTTTGTACTGGGATAAATGGATAGACAGGTCTGAAATTAAAGTCATTGGTCAACGATTGGTTTCAGCTGTAATGTGTGTGCCTTACCTCCTTTTTACCCACCCTGGCACTTCTTTAAACAGTTCAGAACACCTGGGGGGAAGAATAGGCGATGGAGTGACCATAGTCCACTTACCAACATAACCTTTCATCCTCCCATGGGCCCATATCGTTTTTCATTTTAAACAGCTGTGAGAAGACTTTTGCCAGAAGACATTTTTTTTTTCTTTGATCAAATCCAAGTAGCCCATTTGGGGCGAAACTTGTTTCATCCTCTTCTAGGTCTGTTATCACTGTAAGGCCTGTGATGAAAACCGTGCATCTATGTGGGTATTTTGGCATGGGACCATAAGTTGTCAGGATGGCTCGTGCAAGATCAAAGCAGGGAAAATGGTCCATGGGAGTCTTCCCTCTTTATTTGGTTTCATTCAGATCTGCTCAGCTATGAGACTTAAGCCTCATACACACAATGTGAATATCGGACGAATGATCGTCCATTTTGTTTTTCATGCAAGTCTCATATCAAAAGTGAAGAGGTTACTAAACTTACAACTCAAATAAATGAATTGGAACAAACAAGTGCATATTCCAAATACAATCCAAAAAATGATCATTGAATAATAATTGTGAATAAATTATGAGGTGAAAAAACATTAATCCCCATACACCAATTAGGAGATCGGGATAAACATAAATATGAAAATAAAGTCCAAAGATTGTGAATGTCTATGACAAGTGAGTAAACAATTAAGTTCTCATCCTTAGCCAAATGAGAGTAATCCACCACTTATGTGAAAAGAATCCTTAAATATTGTCGTCCAATTGTGCCAGAAAGTAAAAAAGCACAGCCAATCCAGTAAGATCCTCCACCAAAAAGCACACTGATCTGCTTACCAGATCCCGGTGGTCCCTTAATTACAGGGGACCCCAGGTAGCGTGTAGATAAACAAGGCTGCTGGGCTCTGATACTCCAAGGACTGTGTTAGTAATCCTCTCCACACTCCATAACGGCATGAATCAGCATGACAGTATGAGGATATGTAATAAGCCAAAAAATGCCTCGCATAGTGTAAAAATACCTTAAGATTTAATGTATAAAAGAAGTACAAACATTGCACTTACAAATTAGCAGAACCGATTCGCCTTAAGTCTGCTTGTGCTGGCCGGACACAAGCAGACGGACCCGTCCGATTAGAAGAATTCGAGCAGTCAGGGGATGGTGACGTCATTGCGCTGCTCGTTCCGCCCTACTAGTTTTGTGAGAGATCACTTCTTCCAGTATTTAGCGCAACTTTATCCCTTTTTCTATATTTAACACTGTTTTATGTTGCACAGTTAGTCGCAGCTTTCATTTATTTATTTTTTTACCAGCAATTTTGTTTTTTCTGTGGTAGCACAGTTTTTTTTGTATATTAGCGCAATTTTCCCCCCTTTTTTTTTATATATTAAACTTAAAAAAATTCTCGTGCAACAGAATACAATTTCGGAAGTAATGTGTTGAATTGGAATGTATTCTTTTGTTTCCGTGCTTGCGTAGTCTTGCTCTTCTGATTTTTTTTTTTTCTGGACAAAACTGTACTAATTAAACAAAAATTAGATGTTGTGTTCACATGTGATAACAATTTTCTAGCTTGCACCTATGTTTTTTGTGGTCCGAACTGTCGAAAGCACCATATTAACGATCAGAAAATGGACCAATCATGCCTCATACATACATTTTGAGGCGATTTTCTTATCGCGTGTACGAGCCTTTATAGGGTATGAGGAGTGGTTATGTGTTAATTTTGCATATGAAAAGTATGGTTTTTGACATGGAGGAAAGACACGTTCATACCACATCTCCAGTTGTGTATTCATTATTTCAGATAGAGGGGATATTTTTAGGTATTTATTGACAAGCCAACTAAAAAGTTATTCGTTAGAGATATTAATGGATCAGGGGAGTATTCCGCTTCTTTCTGTACATTAGCTGAACCAACCCTTTTTTATGAGAATGTTGCGCTTACTACCGGAGGCAATTTATGAATAGACATTTATTTTTAAAATATTGATTCTTATTCAATAGTTTGCAGGGTTACATTCAAAAAGCCCATAGTCTGGATAGCCTTGATCCTATATATCACATTAGCGAAATTTTAGAAAGACGATCCTTTCTAATATTTCAAACATCAATACAAATATATCTTATCACCTGTTCAACAAACAACTATACTTAAAGCGGGGGGTTCACCCTAAAAACAATTTCTAACATTACATTGAGCTCACTTTTTTTTTGCTGTACATACCTCGTATAGCTATTTTCTTACCCGGCTTCCGGGTAGTGAATCCCGCGGGAGTGGGCATTCCTATGCAGCAGTTAGTGATTGACTTGATGACAAAAACTACCCCCCCCCCGTCGCATTAGGAGCGTCACGAGTTGCCGAAAGAAGCCGAACGTCAAATCGGCACCATACGGCGCCTGCGCACCGACGTTCGGCTTCTTTCGGCAACTCGTGACGCTCCTTATGCGACGGGGTGGGGGGGTAGTTTTTGTCATCGCGTCAATCACTAACTGCTGCATAGGAACACCCACTCCCGTGGGATTCACTACCCGGAAGCCGGGTAAGAAAATAGCTATACGAGGTATGTACAGCAAAAAAAAAAAACGGCATTCTGTCAATGTCGAGAGTGAGCTCAATGTAATGTTAGAAAATCGTTTTTAGGGTAAACCCCCACTTTAAGTAACCATTTTTTCACTTGGGCAATAATTTAGCCAAAGTCAAAACAGACAATAAAAAGAAAGTAGAAAAATAGGACATGGATAAAGGGAAAAAAGGGGGGATAATTTCACAAGCAAATCAATCCATTTCTTTGACAATCTATCTGGGGAGCTGCCATTTTAAGTCAGTCACGTCATGAAGTAAAAACTATTTATAAGAAAGATCTCAGAATATCAGAACCCAAAAACTCAATCCAAGGGAGATCATATCGCCCTATGCTTAGGGTAACATGCATGTATGTTTGCTTTTTATTCTTCCATTCTCCTTTAAATGATTCAGCTCAATTATCCACTTGTTAATAGTAAGAGCAACATCGGTATTCCAGTGTCTAGGTATGAGTATTCGTGCTTCAGAGAGAAGAAAGTGAAGCAGCCCCTTTTTAGTCTTTCTGTTAGAGCCTGGATAGATAAACAATAGGGCCATTTCTGGAGATTTCTGATATGGCATACCAGTAGCAATAGCACAAATTTGAAACGCAGACTCCCAAAAAGTTGTAATTCTGGGGAGAATGGAGTTCCCACTATAATGGGAAATTGGTTTCCAAAGTTTCTTTCTCGGTTAGCGGTAATGTGATTTGAGACACGTGGATTTTGTTACATTTACTTTAAAATTACTGTACTGTGGAATCCAAATTGTTCTAATTCATGCAAGGTGCTTGGGAAATCTGTTCTTGGGTTGGATATATATAAGTAGATCATCCACAAAAATGCTTAGTTTATAATAACTATTGCCCATCTGAGCTCTGTAGATAGACGAATTAGGGTGCATTCACACCACGATTTTGTCATCCGTTTTTTACTCACGATTTTAGCTTTAAAATCGTACAAATCTGTATGGCAAAACGGATCCATTCACTGCCATTCATTAATTTAGGTCCCCAAGTGCATCCGATTTGATCCGCATACGATTTAATACGATTTAAAATCGTATCAAAAAACGTGTCTGCCCACGATTTTTGGTCCTGATTTGAAATCGTATTACAATCGTGTCCGTTTTTTTTTTATATTGTGGTCAATGTAAATCGTACTAAATCGGATGACTGTGCGATAAATGTACCCGATTTTTTATTACTAGGGTTGAGGGAACCCGAACGGAGGTCCCCGCAAATTCAATAACCAGACCCTTTAGGTCTGGTATGGATATTCAGGGGAACCCCGCCGTCAATTTAAAACAAAAATTACGTGCGGTTCCCGGTAAATATCCATAACCAGACCCTTCAGGTCTGGTATGGATATTCAGGGGAACCCCGCCGTCAATTTAAAACAAAAATGACGTGCGGTTCCCCCTAAATATCCATAACCAGACCCGTTATCCGAGCACGTTGACCTGGCCGGCCGCAGAAAAGAGGGGGGGACAGAGTGCGGCCCCCCCTCTCTCCTGAACCGCACCAGGCCACATGCCCTCAACATGGGGAGGATGTCCCCATGTTGATGGGGACAAGGGTCTCATCCCCACAACCGTTGCCCGGTGGTTGTGGGGGTATGCGGGCGGGAGGTTTATCAGAATCTGGAAGACCCCTTTAACAAAGGGGACCCCCAGATCCTGACCCCCCCCTTGTGTGAAATGGTAATGGGGTACACTGTACCTCTACCATTTCACGAAGGAAGTAAAAAGTATTGTAAAAAAACACACTGACACAAAAGAATAAAGTCCTTTATTAAAAAAAAAAAAAAACCTCCAGCGCTGAAAAATCCACTCGTTCCCGGCTTCCAGCGTTGTCCTGATCCTGCGACGGGTGCGGGTGATCTCCCGCGATGAGAAGATCCAGCGTCGGGTGATCTCCGCTCCGGCGATGTGAAGATCCATCCATCTGGCAGCAGCATCCCGGACCTCCTCTCACCGCTGGGCACAGCCCAGCGAATGAGCGGCTGAAGCGGTGACATTTCTTATATAGAGGAGGCAGAGCCACCCGTCACGTGACCCTGCCCCCTCTGACGTACCTCTGCTACGTCACTGGGGAAGACCATGAAGAGGAAAGGTCTTTCCTCTTCATGGTCTTCCCCAGTGACGTAGCAGAGGTACGTCAGAGGGGGCAGGGTCACGTGACGGGTGGCTCTGCCTCCTCTATATAAGAAATGTCACCGCTTCAGCCGCTCATTCGCTGGGCTGTGCCCAGCGGTGAGAGGAGGTCCGGGATGCTGCTGCCAGATGGATGGATCTTCACATCGCCGGAGCGGAGATCACCCGACGCTGGATCTTCTCATCGCGGGAGATCACCCGCACCCGTCGCAGGATCAGGACAACGCTGGAAGCCGGGAACGAGTGGATTTTTCAGCGCTGGAGTTTTTTTTTTTTTTTTAATAAAGGACTTTATTCTTTTGTGTCAGTGTGTTTTTTTACAATACTTTTTACTTCCTTCGTGAAATGGTAGAGGTACAGTGTACCCCATTACCATTTCACACAGGGGGGGGGTCAGGATCTGGGGGTCCCCTTTGTTAAAGGGGTCTTCCAGATTCTGATAAACCTCCCGCCCGCATACCCCCACAACCACCGGGCAACGGTTGTGGGGATGAGACCCTTGTCCCCATCAACATGGGGACATCCTCCCCATGTTGAGGGCATGTGGCCTGGTGCGGTTCAGGAGAGAGGGGGGGCCGCACTCTGTCCCCCCTTTTCTGCGGCCGGCCAGGTCAACGTGCTCGGATAACGTGTCTGGTTATGGATATTTAGGGGGAACCGCACGTCATTTTTGTTTTAAATTGACGGCGGGGTTCCCCTGAATATCCATACCAGACCTGAAGGGTCTGGTTATGGATATTTACCGGGAACCGCACGTCATTTTTGTTTTAAATTGCCGGCGGGGTTCCCCTGAATATCCATAACTTCAAAAATCTTCTTTTTCCCAGACATTATTTAAAATCAGGATCCGATTTTTTAGTGAAAATTTTGACATACGATTACATCCGATTTTGTCACATACGATTCCATCCGATTTAACGGTCCGTTTATCGGATGGTAAAATCGTGGTGTGAACCTAGCCTTAGACCGTAGAGCTATCGCCAGATGTTCCATAGCCAAAATGTATAGGTATGGTGATGGCGGGCAGCCCTGGCGTGTCTCGTTAGAGATATTAATGGATCAGGGGAGTATTCCGTTAATCCTTATCCTTACGGATGGAGCGCTACATATGGCCATTCTTTTTGTATGAATTCCATTGGGAGACCTACTTGTTTCAAATATGCTTTCATAGACATCCAAGCGATTGAAGGCCTTCTCCGCATCTAATGAAAAAAGACAGAGGGGCATCTTGGTTTTTAAAGCATATTGTATCAGTAAGCTTGTCTTTAAGATATTGTCATGAGCTTCCCTATTTGGGACCCACCCCACCTGATCTAAGACTATTAACCACTTAAGGACCGGACCAATATGCTGCTAAATGACCCAAGGGGTTTTTACAATTCGGCACTGCGTCGCTTTAACAGACAATTGCGCGGTCATGCGACGTGGCTCCCAGACAAAATTGGCGTCCTTTTTTCACCACAAATAGAGCTTTCTTTTGGTGGTATTTGATCACCTCTGCGGCAATTTTGAAAAAAATGCAATATTTTTTACTTTTTGCTATAATAAATATCCCCCAAAAACATATATAAACATTTTTTTTTCCTCAGTTTAGGCCGATACGTATTCTTCTACCTATTTTTAGTAAAAAAAATCGCAATAAGCGTTTATCGATTGGTTTGCTCAAAATTTATAGCATTTACAAAATAGGGGATAGTTTTATTATTTTTATTTTTTTTACTACTAATGGCGGCGATCAGCAATTTTTTTCATGACTGTGACATTATGGTGGACACTTCGGACAATTTTGACACATTTTTGGGACCATTGTCATTTTCACAGCAAAAAATGCATTTAAATTGCATTGTTTATTGTGAAAATGACAGTTGCAGTTTGGGAGTTACCACAGGGGGCGCTGTAGGAGTTAGGGTTCACCTAGTGTGTGTTTACAACTGTAGTGGGGTGTGGCTGTAGGTCTGACGTCATCGATCGAGTCTCCCTATAAAAGGGATCATTTGATCGATGCAGCCGCCACAGTGAAGCATGGGGAAGCCGTGTTTACATACGGCCCTCCCCGTTCTTCAGCTCCGGGGAGCGATCGCGAGGGGGCGGCTATAAACGAATAGCCGCGCCCTCATCCCGGATCGCTCCTGAAGCCACGGGAACTGCCGCATGTACGGGGGGGTCCTGATCGGACCCCCGACCCATGTCTAGGCAGGCACGTACAGGTACGTTGATGTGCCTGTCCGTGCCATTCTGCCGACGTAAATGTACATGCGGCGGTCTGGAAGTGGTTAAAGAAGGGATCACAGTTTGTAAACGCATTGCTATAATTTTGGCAAATATTTTTAGGTCCACATTTATCGAAGAAATGTGCCTATAACTAGAGCATTGATTAGGAATTTGTGCCTCCTGTGTTTGCTTGGTAAATGGGCAATCCGGCTTAACTTTGTTATAAAGGCTGCAAAGAACAGGACCAAGGGTGTCGCAGAACTGCTTAAAAAAAGCCCCTGAAAACCCATCCGGTCCGTGACATTTACGTTGTTTTTAAGATTGTACGGTCTGGTTGACGACTTAAAAATAAAAAAAGGTCAGGTGGCTCTTTTTTGGTAAGGCGGTATGCTGACTATAATCAGAAAGTTGGAAATGTGTGTGTGTGTGTATATGTGTGTATGTGTATGTATATGTGTGTGTGTGTATATATATATATATATATATATATATATATATATATGTGTGTATATATATGTATGTATATATATATATATATATATATATATATATATATATATATATTGTCAGGGGTTCGCTCAAGTGGGGATCACCTTCCCTGGGGAAAAAGAGGCCATACAAACAGCAGCTTTTTCTAAACCGATTACCGACCGACTTGCGCATATTTACTGTGGCAGAATGGCTCAGAAGAGTCACCACAGTGGGGAACCTGATGCGCCTGGGCTCAATCGCTTCCGGCTATGCGCAAACGTGTGCACAAGCGGCAGCACGGGTGTTTGTGTGTGTGTGTAAACACACAAATCCCCGTGCTGTAAGAGGAGAGAAGACAGATTGTGTATTTCTACAAAGTAGAAACCACAATCTGTCAGCTCTCCTAGTTAGTCCCATCCCCCCACAGTTAGAAAACACAATAGGGAATGCAATTAACCCCTTGATCGCCACTAGTGTTAACTCCTTCCCTGCCAATGACATTTACATGGTAATCTGTGAATTTTTATAGCACTGATCGCTCTGTAAATGTCAGTGGTCCCAAAAATATGTCAAAAGTGCCCGACCTGTGTGCCGCAACACCTCTAAAATTCGCAGATCACCGCCATTACTAGTAAAAAAATAATAATAATAAAAACGCCATATAAATGCCATAAATCTTTCCCATAGTTTGTAGATGCTATAACTTTTGCGCAAACCAATCAATATACACTTATTGCGTTTTTTTTTATGTTTTTTTTTATTTATTTTTACCTAAAATATGTAGAAGAATACATATCGGCCTAAACAGAGGTAAAAAATGTGTGTGTGTAATATATACAATTTTTTTCTTGGGATATTTACTATAGCAAAAAGTAAAAGATATTGTGTTTTTTTTTTTTTTTTTTTAATTATCGCTCTTTTGTTTATAGTGCAAAAAATAAAAACCGTAGAGGTGATCAAATACCACCAAAAGAAAGCTCTATTTGTGGGGGAAAAAGCATGTCAATTTTGTTTGGGTACAACATTGCACGAGCGTGCAATTGTCAGTTAAAACGACCCAGTGCCGTATCCCAAAAAATGGCCCAGTCATTGAGCAGCCAAATCTTCCGGGGCTGAAGTGGTTAAAAGCTGACTGGCAGTCAGTTTTATTTAAAGGTTGCACGGAAATAAAAAACAAACAAAATGGAAAATAAATCCTTGCTATCCAGGCACTAACTAAACATATACAGATCCTAAGGCTCCATGCACACTGGACGTTAAAATTACATTATAAAATCACCAGGAGCTTTGCAGTGAGCGTTTTTTTTTTTTTTTCAATGAATCAAAAAGTTAAATGCTGAAGAGCCACGTTATTGAGCGTTTATCAGCGTTTATGCCCGTTTAACGTTTTTGGAGGGAGTGGCGACACGGCTGATTTGTAGTAGACAAAACATCATCACTACACCTGTCAGCCCAGCGCTGGGAGGGAGGAGGAGAAAGCAGTGAGAAGGCGCCAGCTGTGTTCTCTCACCCCCTCCTCCTTCCTGTCGATGCAGTGTGGGATCAATGGGGAGTATGAGGGAGGACAGCAGTGAGTTTGCAGGACACCTGAATGTCAGCAGGTGTTTGGAGAGGGATCGGAGCGATAGGAGAATGGGGTCGGTAAAGTGTATGCAGGAGAACATGCCCCAACCCCCTCCTTCTCCTACTAGCTCCTGGTGCCGATGTCCTGTCGAATAGGTTCACTGTCAGCACCAATGACCTGTCCAGAGAAGAGCTCTGGAGAGACAGAGGAGTGTGAGAGTAACCCTGTCAAGGTGGCTGGTAAAACCCCGACCGGATTCCACCTTGGATCTCAGCAAATGAATGCATGCGAGGTGACACATAACGGCCATCAATCACCTCGCCTTCCATAATGTCACAATATACACGTTTAAACCTTTT
This sequence comes from Rana temporaria, assembly GCF_905171775.1. Classification (NCBI taxonomy): domain Eukaryota; kingdom Metazoa; phylum Chordata; class Amphibia; order Anura; family Ranidae; genus Rana; species Rana temporaria. The sequence continues at coordinate 92,474,438 of NC_053490.1, forward strand.
TTTTCAGTTGCATCCTGGTATCTGGCATATGCTGACACGTCATACATCCCATGAGTCTTCATGGGCATTTTTTCTCTTTCTTCTGGAGGAGGGACTTTCTCGGCTAAGCATGCCCACCTGCCTGCATGCCCAAGCTAAGGGCAGCTGGATACCAGAAAATAAATGTGACATGGGTCATCTGCCTTTACTCAAGATGGCTGTGGATAGAAATGCTAGGGGGGTGGTTTTCTAAACAAAATAAAGCATGAAGGCATGGATGGGTGGGTCAATTTGCTTTAAATTATGTCTTGGGCTAGGTTCACACATATGAAAATTGGATGCGTTTTGAATCGCATCCAATTTTCATGACATGAAAGAACATTTCTTTCTATTGTGCCCTTTTCACCTATGTCCGGTGCAGGCGGAGTGTGGATTCAGTGCGAATTGAAAAAGAGTACTGTCAGTTTTCTGAACAGTGCAGTCCTGCTCAGGTGTGAATTCAGGCCCATTGACTTCTGTGGGAAAATTACTGAATCGCACATGTCATTCAGTTGTGAACAGGATAAAATCATGACCTGATACTGATGCAAACCTGAACCGATCCTGATCAAAAACTGACCTGAAACGCTGAACAAATACTTTGTCAATTAGCTGAGAAAGCGGAGCTTCAATTCGCACATGTGTGAACTCAGTCTTAAATAGTGTTTTCAGTTTGTGGTGCTCAGATTCGGTTAAGTTCCATAGAAAGCTGTGTTTTTAAGTGCCAGACAAAATAAATAATATACATGAGCATCTCATAAAATTAGACCATCATCAAAAAGTTAATTTATTTCAGTAATTCAATTCAAAAAGTGAAACTCGTATATTATATATAGATTCATTACACACAGAGTGATATATTTCAAGCATTTTTCTTTAATCTTGATGATTATGGCTAGTGAAAACCCAAATTTCAGTATCTCATAAAATTGTAATATTACATAAGACAAAAAAAGGATAAATACAGAAATGTTGGCTTACTGAAAAGTATGATCATGTACAATGACGGGCACTCGGGGCTCATTTTGCATGAATTACTGCATCAATGCGGCGTGCAATGGGGGTGATCAGCCTGTGGAACTGCTGAGGTGTTATGGAAACCCAGGTTGCTTTTGATAGCGGCCTTTAGATTGTCGGCATTGTTTGAATCTGGTGCGTCTCCTCTTCTTCTTGACACAAATTCTTTATGGGGGTTTAGGTCAGGCGAGTTTGCTGGCCAATCGAGCACAGTAATACCATGATCTCTAAACTGGTTATTGGTACTTTTGGCAGTGTGGGCAGGTGCAGAGTCCTGCTGGAAAATGAAATCCGCTTCTCCTTAAAGCTGATCAGCAGAGGGAAGCATGAAGTGCTCTAGAATTTCCTGGTAGAGGGCTGCTCTGACTTTGGACTTGATAAAACACAGTGAACTAATACCAACAGATAACATGGCTCCCCAAATCATCACTGACGGTAGAAACTTCACACTGGACCTCATGCAACTTGGATTATGTGTCTCTCCACTTCTCCTCCAGACTCTGGGACCTTGATTTCCAAATGAAATGCAAAATTTTCCAAATTTTTCATGTCTGCTGGTGTTGGCTCTTTACCACGTGACCGGCTGTGTCCAATCACAACCGGTCACATGCACTGTCCACCTGCACGGCACTCATGTGTGTCCCTAGGGCACACGCAGACACAGCCCAACCCGATTGCGGTAAAGAGCCAATGAAATAGGCTTTTCTTTATCGTTACATCACGGGACACAGAGCGGCATTCATTACTATATGGGTTATATGGAGTACCTTCAGGTGATGGACACTGGCAATCTCAAACAGGAAATGCCCCTCCCTATATAACCCCCTCCCATAGGAGGAGTACCTCAGTTTTTACGCCAGTGTCTTAGGTGTTGGTCATGGTTTAGCTTGCCTCCGCATCCTTGGGATTAGGTGAGCTAACCGGTTCTGTCCAAAGGCCTCAGCGCTAAAGTGGTCAGTAACCGGGCCCCAAACCCTTGGGGTATAGCCCATAATGCTTTTCCTTTTAGAGAGCTGGACCCTGGGCCCAGAACTTAGAAACCTTTGGGGGCCTAATGTTTCTGTTGCCAGGGTGCTATATGGGCCCAGGACAGTGGATCCTTCATAGGAACCCAGGGCCTGAAGTTCTAGACATCCCCACGGAGATGGGGGAAGATTGGGCCTCTTGCTTGGCAAAGTCCTGCGGCATGGAGCAGGTAAGTGAGGGGAAAACTTGCGGAACTTGGTTCTTAGCAGGTTTTTTTCTGGGGGGTCACAGGGGTCATGCCTAAAGTTATGCGCTGCATCTGGCAAACTAGTCACATATCTTAATGATAGGATGGCTCTATGTGTATTATTCCCCATAAGAAGTGACCTCCCTTGTAGTGTTGGAAAAGCATTGAGTGGGGCCTGTGTGATATAATGTGTATGTGTGTGTCAGAGAGCTGTGCTTACCTGCAAGCCTCCAGGCGATGCTCCATCAGTCTTCCTCCTCTGAGCCTGCAAAGCAGGCATAACGCTGACCTCCTCGTGGTTCCAGCTGGAGCAGAGAGGCTCCCTTCCCCCCAACCCCCCCCCTATCGGCGCGCGCGCGCGTTCACGTGTTATAGGCGCAATTCGCGCCGTTTAGCTGAGGGGGGAAGGGCGGGTCAGTGGCTTAAGGAAGGGGCGGCCCTTCCTTTTTTCGTTCCAAACAGCTCATTCGATACATTGGAACTGGGGAGGAAAGACCAGAGCGGCAGCACGGGGCGCCGAGGACACACAGTGGCCAGAAAGGATATTGCAGTCTTCAGAAGACTGTTTTCAAGCCTAGAAATAGGCTGTTTCTTTTCCATCTCATAGTTTTTCTTTGCAATACTACTCAGGGGGACAGAATGTTTTTTCTTTCCTGGATTTGAAAAAAAAAAAAAAAAAGTCATCTAGGGGAGAGGAAGCATTTTTTATCCCCCAAACAGGTGTTTGGGCAATTAACTATTTATAGTTCCAAGTACCAATAAGCTAGCAGGTGTACCTCGGTATTGTACCATGGCATCCGGGTCAGAGGGTACAAGAGGTGGGGATTCCCCCAGAGAGTCTGAGGTCTCGGACAAAGTTATGCCGCTGCTTTCCCCACAGGGAGCCTTGGGGCCATCGGGATCTGGGGCTGGAGCTGGCGCGGGTCAGTCCAACCCTAAGATAGTCACGGACGAGGTATTACTCACCTCTTTAAAGGAGATGGAGAAAAGAATGGGAAAAATGATAGCCACAGCTATGCGGGGCAGTAAACGGATTAGATCTCCGTCGCCCGAGCGCGGACCCACAGAAGAGGGGGTCCTTTCCTCAGGGGAATTGGACGACCTCTTGGACAAGGACCAAGTAGGTTCAGGGATCGAAGATCCGGATACAGAGGAGTCTGGAGCAGTCTCCCAAGGGGAGAGCTGGTGGATTCAAGCCTTAACGGACTTGGTCCATAATGCATTCAACTTGCCAGTACCAGATCTCCAGGTATCGACGGTTTCAGCTTTGGGCTCACTGAGGGCGCCTCAAAGCAATGCAGTGTTTCCGATCCACCCTCTACTAGAGGGAGTTTTGTTCCAAGATTGGAACAAGCCAGATAAAATCTTACCACTAGGGTTGTCCAGATACCGATACTAGTATCGGTATCGGGACCGATACCGAGTATTTGCGGGAGTACTCGTACTCGCGCAAATGCTCCCGATACCTAAATAGAATACTTTTTTTGTATTTATCAACATGTTCTATGAAAATTCTTTGAGTTTTTTACTACTGCGTGACAAGCAAATAAAACATTTTTATTCATTTTTACTCATTTTTATTCTTTTATAATGTCTTGAGTTAGAGTTCTTCATAATTCTAAAGAAAATATCCTTAGTCTGTATTGTGATTTGAAAACTGTCACATGACATTTAAAAAAAGTATCGGTATTCGGTATCGGCGACTACATGAAAAAAAGTATCGGTACTTGTACCCGGTCCTAAAAAAGTGGTATCGGGACAACCCTACTTACCACCTAAAAGATTCTCTGCCCTATATCCTATGGAAGATAAATTTTCCAAGAAATGGGCTACTCCTGCAGTGGACGCAGCCATCTCATGTATTAACAAATCATTAACATGCCCTGTAGAAAACATACAGGTATTCAAGGATCCAGTGGATAAACGCTTGGAAGCACTACTTAAGAACTCCTTCACTACTGCAGGTAGTGGCTGCGATTGGGGTTGCTCAAGCATTATCGGATCAAGTTAAGCAGATGCTTAAACTTATTCCTGCCCAGCAGGCAGAAGAATTTTCGGATGTCCCTAAGGCCATATGTTTTACGGTATGTTTTACGGTAGACGCAATTAAGGATTCTATCCTTAACGTTTATCGTTATCCCTTATCCATATGAGAAGACTCTTATGGTTAAAAAGCTGGGAGGCCGAGCCCCCATGCAAGAAACTCCTGGTAGGGTTCCCCTTCCATGGAGGACGACTCTTCGGAGAAGACCTAGATAAATACATTCAGACTATTTCAAACGGCAAAAGTACTCTCTTGCCAACTAAGAAGAAGTTTCAGGGGCCTGCGTTTAAACGACAGTACTCCCCTGGGCAGGGGCCCTCTAATGCCAAACAGTATCGACGGCCTCCTGCGAAAGCAAACTTCGGCTTCAACAGCAAGTCACAAGGACAGGCTGCTAGAGGCAGAAAGCAGTGGTTTCGCAAACCAGCAAAACCAGCCCCCAAGCCGACCTTATGAAGGGGCGCCCCCACCCACGAAGGTGGGGGGAAGGCTGCGACTCTTTTCAGAGGTCTGGGAAGCCAGCATTCCCGACGAGTGGGTACGGTCTTCCGTGGCCACGGGCTACAAATTAGATTTCCTAAAGTTTCCTCCTCCTCATTTTCAGGCGTCGAGGATTCCAAATGATCCGGAGAAGGGAGCCGCATTAATGTCGGCATTAAATCATCTACTTTCCCAGGAAGTAATAGTATAGGTACCAGTCCTGGAACAGGGGCTGGGTTTATACTCCAACCTATTCATCATCCCAAAGTCCAATGGAGATGTCAGGCCAATTTTGGACCTAAAGATGGTAAACGCATTCCTAAAAGTCCGCTCATTTCGGATGGAATCCGTGCGGTCAGCAGCTGCCACACTCCAAAAGGACGACTTCATGGCGTCCATAGACATAAAGGATGCCTACCTTCATGTTCCAATTTATCAGCCACATCAAAGATATCTACGCTTCATGGTGGCTTCGCGTCATTTCCAATTCGTGGTGCTTCCCTTCGGGTTGGCTACGGCCCCCCGGGTGTTCACGAAGGTCCTAGCTCCAGTCCTAGCCAAGCTAAGGATCCAAGGGGTCACGATCCTAGCATACCTGGACGACCTCCTAGTCATAGATCACTCGTCTCCCGGCTTGGAGCGAGCAGTGGCCCTCACGGTCCAATACCTCGAAGTTCGGCTGGGTCCTAAATCGAGAAAAGTCAGCTTTCCTGCCCACAAGGCAGTTGGAATATCTCGGCATGAGATTAGACACAGAACAACAAAGAGTGTTTCTACCCATACGCCCAGAGCCACACTCGCATCCTGCAGGCAGCCATCCTGTCAGCATGGAGCAGAAGGCCACAGGCCTTGGATATCCCGTTGCCGCTCTCATCAAGAGTCCGACAAAGTCTGTGTTGGTGGTTAGTCCCTCAGAATCTACTGAAGGGGAAGTCTTTCAGCCCAGTGGCTTGGAAGATAGTGACCACAGACGCCAGCCTGACGGGCTGGGGAGCAATTTTGGATGGTTGCACTCGCCAAGGTACTTGGGCAAAGCCAGAGAAGCAGTTGCCCATCAACATCTTGGAGCTCAGAGCTGCTCGACTAGCCCTCAGGGCTTGGACGTCAAAATTGCAGGGGTTCCCGGTGAGAATTCAATCAGACAATGCCACGGCCGTGGCATACATAAATCACCAAGGGGGAACCAGGAGTCAAGCCGCTCAGAGAGAGGTGAGCTTGATTCTCCTATGGGCAGAGGCTCATGTGCCCTGCATATCGGCAATATTCATTCCAGGAGTGGACAACTTTCAGGCGGACTTCTTAAGCCGCCAGACTCTATTGCCGGGGGAATGGTCTCTGCATCCACAAATCTTTCAAGCACTCTGCCAAAGATGGGGAGTGCCGGACGTGGATATCATGGCATCAAGACTCAACAAGAAGCTAGACAGGTTCATGTCCCGCTCAAGGGATCCGATGGCCTGCGGAACCGATGCGTTGGTTTGCCCTTGGCATCAGTTCAAACTTCTTTATGCGTTTCCCCCGCTCCAGTTACTACCCCGCCTGCTGCGCAGGATCCGGGTGGAGCACATACCAGTCATCCTGGTAGCTCCAGCATGGCCCAGAAGGGCATGGTACTCACTAATCTTAAGGATGGTAGTGGGAGACCCTTGGACTCTTCCTCTACGGCCAGACCTGCTATCGCAAGGTCCGATCCTCCACCCTGCCTTACGTCATCTAAATTTGACGGCCTGGAAGCTGAATCCCTGATTCTCAGGGGTAGAGGTCTGTCTCAGAGAGTAATCTCTACCCTAATCAGAGCCAGGAAACCGGTCTCTAGGGTGATTTATCACAGGGTCTGGAAGGCCTATGTAGGCTGGTGTGAGTCCAAGCTATGGCTTCCTCGCAAGTTCACCATCAATAGAGTTTTAAGTTTTCTCCAGCTAGGAGTGGATAAAGGATTGGCATTAAGCACAATCAAAGGACAGATTTCGGCACTGTCAGTGTGGTTTCAGCGGCCGCTGGCCACCCACTCGCTGGTTAAAACCTTCCTTCAAGGGGTCTTACGTATTAAACCTCCAGTTAAATCCCCGCTTTGTCCGTGGGATTTAAATCTTGTTCTGTCAAGTTTACAGAAACAACCGTTTGAGCCGTTGGCTGAAATTCCTTTGGTTTTACTGACAAGGAAGTTAGTATTTTTGGTCGCCATAGTTTCCGCAAGAAGAGTATCGGAACTGGCGGCCTTATCCTGTAAGGAACCATATCTTATTTTTCATAAGGACAGGGTCGTTCTCCGCCCTCATCCTTCCTTCCTACCGAAGGTTATATCCAGTTTTCATTTGAACCAGGATTTGGTATTACCATCCTTCTTCCCTAAACCTACTTCCAGAAAGGAAGGGTTGCTGCATACCTTGGATATTGTCAGGGCCATGAAGGCCTATCTTAAAGCTACAAAGAAGATCCGGAAAACGGATGTGCTGTTCATTTTACCGGATGGGCCCAAGAAGGGGCAGGCAGCTGCAAAATCCACCATTTCTAGGTGGATTAAGCAATTAATCACTCAGGCCTACGGCTTGAAAGGGTTGCCTCCTCCAGTATCATTAAGGGCTCATTCTACTAGGGCCATGGGCGCCTCCTGGGCAGCACACCACCAGATCTCTATGGCTCAAGTTTGCAAGGCGGCAACCTGGTCTTCTGTCCACACGTTTACAAAATTCTACCAGTTGGACGTAAGAAGGAATACTGATACAGCCTTTGGGCAGGCAGTGCTGCAGGCTGCAGTTTGAGACCCTCGGATTCCGGGGGCTCCTCTTTTTTGAGTTAAATTTAAAATGTAAGATTATTTTTCTCAACTAAGTTGGATTTATTATGATTTGAGTATATCTCTAAATTAAATCCTTTTGTCTTGGAGATGTTCTCCCTCCCCTCATTGTAAGCATTGCTTTGGGACATCCCATATAGTAATGAATGCCGCTCTGTGTCCCGTGATGTAACGATAAAGAAAAAGAGATTTTTAATACAGCTTACCTGTAAAATCTTTTTCTTGGAGTACATCACGGGACACAGAGCTCCCACCCCTCTTTTGGGGACCATTTTGGGAGGCATACTGCTTGCTACAAAACTGAGGTACTCCTCCTATGGGAGGGGGTTATATAGGGAGGGGCATTTCCTGTTTGAGATTGCCAGTGTCCATCACCTGAAGGTACTCCATATAACCCATATAGTAATGAATGGTGTGATGTACTCCAAGAAAAAGATTTTACAGGTAAGCTGTATTAAAAATCTCTTTTTTACTACGTGACCGGCTGTGTCCAATCACAGCTGGTCACAGAATGTCAACAAATCGCGGTGACGAGATGTTCCAGGGTTCTCCTCCTCACACACCAATCGTGTGTGAGGAGATCGCATTAACAGCTTGTTACTGCTTACAGTGTACACCAATCGCACTGATTGCCCCCACCCCCTAATAAAGAGGACCTGTCACCAGCCCATATGAGTACCTGTCAAAGTCCATCTGAGTACCTATCTGCGGCCCATGCCTCATAGAGGATATTTGCTTTTCAAAATGGGGTCATTTTGTGGGTAATTCCACTGTCCTGGTGCTCCAGGACCTTTAAAGGTGTAATAGGTAGGAATGAAATGTGTAATTTTATGCTCCTAGCACGCCTGAAGGTGCTCCCTGCTTGTTGGATCTCTGTATGTGGACTGGCTGTGTCAAAGTCTCATGTGGTATTGCCATACTCAGGACGAGTAGCAGAATATATTTTGGGGTGTAATTTTTGCTATGTACATGCTAGGAGTTAGAAATATCTTATAAATTGACAACTTTGTGTAAAAAAAAAATTGGTTTTAATTTTCTTTCCAGGTTTTCCAAAGACTTATGGAAAAAAATTAACCGTTCAAAGGATTCATAATGCTTCATAGAATATACATTGGGGTGTCTGCTTTCCGTAATGGGGAAATTTCATTGTCCTAATGTGCCACGGCCTACAAAGGTGTAATAGGTCATTAGGAAATTAGAGGTGTATTTTATGCTCCTAGCACGCCTGACGGTGCTCCCTGCTTGTTGGATCTCTGTATGTGGCCAGGCTGTGTAAAAGTCACACACGTGATATCGCCATACTCTGGAGGAGTAGCAGAATGTATTTTGGGGTGTAATTGGAAGTATGCATATGCTGTGTTTGAGGAATAACTTGTTATGACAATTTTGTAAAAAAAATAATAAAGTCTTAATTTTCCCAAGAATTGTGGGAAAAAATTACAACTTCAAAAAACTTACAATGCCCCTTACTAAAAACCTTGGACTGTTCTTTTCAGAAAGGGGCCATTTTGGGTTATTTGTACTTTCCTGACATTTCAGGGCCTCAAGAAATGAGACGTCAGGTATGATCAATTTTCAATGGTTTGCACCATAGCTTGTAGACTCTCTAACTTTCACACAGACCAAATAATACACACTGAATTGGGTTATTTATAAACTATAAATTTATGAACCAAAAATAACTTATTTGCAAAACGTTATCATAGAAACTAAAAAAAAGTGTTTTTTTCCCCCCCCAAATGTTCGCTATTTTTCCACTTATGTCGCAGAAAATAAAAAACTCAGTGGTGATTAAATACCACCAAAAGAGCTCCATTTGTAGGAAAGCAATATATAAAAATGTTCTTTGGGTACAGTGTTGCATGACTGAGTAATTGGCATTCAAAGTGTGAGAGCGCTGAAAGCTGAACATTCGTCTGAGCAGGAAATGCCCGGTATTGAAGTGGTTAAAGGAATTGTCGCTGTGCATTTTCTGCATTTTCTGTAGTTGGGGAAGATTCAGTAAGCCTCTGCACTATTCCTGCACACACATATCAGGAAAATGTACACTGTTGATGATCAGGCACTTACCCACCTTCATGGCTAGCTTTAGGTTGTATCCATTTTGTGGGCCCAGTGATGTGTATACAGTTGTGTCTGCACCGCTGAGGAATCTCTCTTGTAATTGTTCTCATAGCTGGCAGTTTCCCCAATGCCAGTACAGTGTTTAGAATAACTGAGCTGTAATGGGATCATGTGAAGACAGACCTGGAAGTATGTGAAGCAATGGGTTAAGCCAAATCAGGAGAACATTAGTAAATAGTTTCCCAGCACATAAATCCTTGTCTAGGAATTCCTTGTAGCAGGCAATCCCCCTATTTTTTTACTTTCTGAAGCTTTAAAAACAACATGACTGATTGTTTTTGGGGTGTTCTCTAGTGGCTATTGATCTCAGAAGGCAATCTCAGGAATGTGTTTTTCCAGGAGTTGCATATGGTTGCACTGACCTGCCAGCCCTACAGACTCTTGGCTTATTCTCTGGCACGTTCTTGCTGCAGGACAAAGCTGGCGTTCGGTCTGCTGCGAAGGAGAAGCTTGCTTGGATGCTGTTGAAAGTGCTTTCTAATAGCAATGTACAGGTGTACAGCTGTTACTGCTGTTCGATATGAGAATATTGCATTTAAAGTGTGTTTTAAAGGCAATATTATTTTCCTGTCTGTGTCCTTGCCGGTGAGATTCACTTGTTTATTTGTCCTAATTACCATTTTAACAGTTGCTGTATTGAGAGGAAATCCAACATTTTTAGAGCTATGCCCAAAGCAAGAGGTGAGGCTGATCTCCCATGGGGTAAGGTGTTCCAGTGACAACTAAGGTGGGAATTCCCCTTACTTTGATGAGAGGTGTTCTATTTTTCTTTGGCGTCTCCAGGGCAGTGAGTGAAGATAAAGCTCAACAGCAGGGCACATAAAATAAACTTGATGTGTCCAATACCATCATTTTTGATTGAGCTGTGCCTTTTGTCTGGTAACAAATAGGTTAAATCTCTCCCAAAACAATTGCCCCGTATTCCGCATGGCAAAAAGGACAGCCCCTTTGCACATAAATTCTTCTCAGAAGCCTAGGAAGACACCTTGTTCTGAACTCTTCAAGGCTCTTTCACATAAACATAGAAGAAGCTGCCTTCAGATGCATACAGCGTTGTATTCCTTTGAACGCAGCTTTTCTGAAGCCTATGGGTCCATACACACAGCTCTATCTTCCAGCATAAATTGTGCAGCTTTTGGCAGCGTAAAAAAAAGGGGGAAATACAAGTGCATCCTGAGCTGTATATTCAACTCTAATTTAAAACTGAACTAAACCTTCCTATTGTTTTCAGCCAAGGAAGCTGCCATCTTGGTCTCTGTTTTATCTTCCACTGCCATGGTGCTGCACATGTGATCAGTTATGACACCAGCCATCTGATGGTTTGTCGGTTTGTTTGAAAGCCCAACCAATCTAATAGTTACCGTACATTCCTGCCTGGAATGTAACTGTTTTTTGAAACTGTTAAATAGATGGGTTTAGTTCCGCTTTAGTGATACATGAATGTAACCGTATATGAAACACTTACATGTGTACAATCATACAGCGGCCCTATACATGGCAACAATGTGTAATCAGTGGTGCAGATTATACACTAAAAACTTCTTCACATGTCAGCTAAATGAATGCGTCATTCATTCATTGGTCATGGTGGGGGTGGAGCTAGTGGCTATCTGGCTTGTGTTATTCCCCATCAGGTCTGCTCTGACAGCTCTGCCAATCACATTTTACACATATTGAATTGGCTTCTCCCACCAGCCATCTGGAGTGGACCTAATGCATCCATCTAAAACTATTCTCATTCTGCCCTTGACATATCGCATCAGGTCCACTCTGACAGCTGGTAGGAAGTACTGATTCTGCCTATGTAAAATTTGATTGTCTAAGTTATACAGCATTGCAGTTCCCCATCAGGTCCACTCGTGACATACCAGGGGGGAAGCTATTTTTGCTTATGAATGTGAATGGTCGAGCCAATCAAATTACACACAAGCCAACATGTCTCCTCCAATTGTAAGAGCGAACCTGATAACTGACTGCCTGTTTAGTGGCAGTATTGCTATCCTATGCTGCTAAGATGCAGATGCCAGAAGCCATTCTGTGTCCTAGCATCTAGCTATGGGATCATCCCCATGAACAAGCACCCAGAGTTGGAGCGAACTACGTTGGAGGCGTGGCCTGGTGGAAGCCCAGGCTGAGGTTGTCTCTCTTATTACCAGTTCAGTTGAGAGCACAAGCAACTCTGACTTTTCATTCACAGCACGCCTTGAAAGTAATTGTGTAAATTGGTGGGTTTAGTTCCATTTCAACACTGACGGGTGTGATCAGTTTTAATTCATTTTTGTGAAACCTTTATCCCAAAAGGAAAAAAAAAAACTGTTGCTCTAACTGCTTAAAAAGTGTTAGCTGGAGTTTGGCTTTAATTTGTTATCAAGTTTATCCAAGTCTGAGTGCATCCAACACTAACCTCTACCCAGGAGGACTATGCTGAAGTCCAGGTGGCTCTGCTGCTTCTCCATAAAGACAACCTTCTCCATAAGACGGGAACTGTTACTGGCCAGGTCACCTGGTGAAAATAAAGGATAAAGAGGCTTAATAAAAAATAAAATAAAAAAAGACTTGTGCACCCACCACATTTAAAGGAGAAGTGTGGGAATAGAAAAAGCACACCACCTCACCTCTGCTGCAGTATCGGTCTGATGCTGCAGCTGGCCTAAGCGTGAGAACTGGGTGGTCACATAGCAGCTGATTGCTCTGTTCTAGGTCCGCTCATAGTTGAGAGCGATGATTGTCAATCAGGTGCACTTTAGTGACTCACAAGAGAATTGTGGCCAAAAGCTTTGCCCATAGTTCCCTTTTAACTACCTCAATACCGGACACTTTTACCCCCTTTCTGTCAAGGCTGAGACAGAGCTTTCTTTTTGATGCTATTTAATCGCCACTGTTTTTTTTTTTTTTTTGTTTAGCAAAAAAAAAGACCAAAATCTTTTGAAATGAACCCCTTTTCTTAATTTCTAGTATAACATTTTGCATACAAGTATTTTTTCTGCTGCGCTGATGGGCTTCACTAATAAGCTGCACTGATTATTTGGGCACTGATCGGATTATCAGTGTAAATGTTCCCTGTCACAGGAAAGGCAGTTATCGGCTTTCCTTTCTTCAGACGTTGACCGCGTTGAGTAAAGCAAATTCTGATAACTGGCATTTGTGTACATGTGATCATCTGTTATTGGACACAGCTAATTATGTGGTAAAGAGCCAACATCATTGGTTCTTTACCCTAAATAGTGGTGCACTGTACTTGAGGGAAACTGCTCACCACTGATCGCTGTGTTGCATGCTTAGAATGGGAGGAGGTCATATGACGTCCTCCCTGAACAAGAGCGGTCCTGCCCAGCCGTCATTGTACAATAGGCTTGTCGGAAAACGGTTAATGATTGGTAAGCTGCTTTGAATTATATTTTTGCTTTTGGATTTAATACTGCTTTGAGCTTATGGGAACAAGAGGATGGGAGGCATGCCTTGCTGTGCCTTGTCCCAACTATTTCACATCTAGAGGAGTGAAAGTATTTGAGATTTTGCTGGTAGAGGGGAGGAATCCATTTGATGTGGTTTGCCAGATTGACAATGGATTGCAGAATATGCAAACCAAGAATTCCCTTTTTTTAGGCCTGATTCACACCTATGCATTTGTAGTGCTTTTTGCAGATTTGCACTACAGAACGCGTTCCATAGGAAACTATGTTGAATGGACTGTAGTGCAAATCTGCAAAAAAAACACTGAAAATGCATAGGTGTGAATCAGGCCTTAAGATGTTTGCTGAAAATGTTAGAGGGTTTTAGCAGTTTGCATAGAGTCTATGGGAGATCTACTGTCTTGGCTTGATTTCACACTGCCAGGACCTACCACTTAGTGTAAGGGAAACATATTGCTGACATTTTGAAAAGCCTGTGTGTATGGGTACTTTCTGTCACACTGATTCCTGAATTGATAGCATTTCTTATGGGAAAATTTGCTTTGATATACAAGTGCTTTGGATTACAAGCATGCTTCCAGAACGAATTATGCTCGCAATCCAAGGTTTTACTGTACATGTCACACATTGGTTATCTCTACACGTGTCAGCGTAGTATACTGTGCAGTAACGCAGTTGCAGTTCCTAATATCTAACTAATCTGTATATATCTTTCGAGCTCTTTAGATTGTGTATTTTATTGTCCATTAAATTACTAGCGGATGACTAGCGGATGACCAGGCGAGAACATTAAATGTAACAGAACAAATATTGTGAAGCCTTGCAAGCTTCACACATGTGATAAGACAGACGTTGGTGTTTTATCAAACCTATCTTCCAATCTCAATTTGCAGACGTCAGATTGTGACTTTGATCTGAGCAGATTTGCTGTCCTCAGACAAGGTCAGCCGACACATGAGACAATCCGTACTACTGCAGCAAGGAGAGCCTTGCAGATTGATCAAGGCTTGCACTGAACATTACACAGTTATTCTGATTTTTATTTATTTTTTCCCTCCCTGTAGTGTCATTGCTGAAATGAAAATATTTCCATGTTTTCCGGTAATTTATCTATAGGTGACTTATACAAACAGTTTTGTTCAGTAACTCACAGTTCTGTAAATGTAAGGAGTACAGGATGTGAACATTTTATTAGTTGTATGTACCTGTGTAGTCTCAACTAGACTCTGGGGCCTAAAGTACCGGTAAATTAGGGACTTGGGACCGAAATATGTCACAATAAGCATTATGCCAAGAACCTAACACGTTTCTAAGAGGAATATATGCAATGCCTAATGACTTGCAAAAAGTGCATGGTATATAGCACACAACATAGCAAATCCTTAACTTAAAGCTGAACTCGAGGTGCTAACAGAGATGAAATACATAGTCTTTCTTACCTGTAAAGAGATTTGTAATTGTCCAGCTGGTCTTGTGATCCGGACTGTGCTGTTGGGGTCCTTTCACACAGACGTGTCCGTGTACGGGCTCCGCTTTTTGCAGCAGGGATCGTTGCATCAATCCCCACTGAGCAGGCAGGTGACAGGTCTGTCAGAGCACTGCTCTCCCCAATGGGGGTTTGGATGAAGACGGACCGTAGAGTCTGTTTTTCATCCAATCCGCCAGATGGATGGAAAATAGGGTTTCCATCCGTCACACTTTAGCGGGTCGGAGCAGGTCGGATGTCAGCAGGCAGATTCTCATGCTTCATTTTTAAAAAACATTAAAGGCACAGTTTACACTGGTGCAGTGCAAGAACCGCACGTGATTCGGACAGGGATCGCACCACAGTCCCGCTCAAATCCCATGCGATTCTGCAGCAGTGGGATTTGAGACATTGATTTTGTATGGCTTAAATGGAAAAATAATGCAGGACACTTTTGCCACAACAGTATCGGATCACATGGGTGTTCACACCCATGTGATTCGATTCTGCAAATCGCACTGCATTTTGCGAGCGATTTTGGGGTGGTGACATACACACCCACAGCGGTTAGCATGAACAGGGTGCCATTTTGATGCAGTGCCAGTGTGAACCGGGTCTAAACTATTCTCCCAACTCTTGAAGTCGAGAATGAAGGACGCTTTTAAATTGGTTGTTGATACCCCAATGCAAAAGTTGTACCTATAGATAAGCCTATAAGGCTTACCTATAGGTACTGTAAATATCTCCTAAACGTGCACCGTTTTGAGATATTTACCTTGTAGTGCACTGATGAGGTCATTGGCGCATGCGCTCTGAAGAAACGTCCCTCCGTGCCCTTTCTTCACTAGCAAGTGCCGTGACTGACGGCTCCCACACGCATGTTTTTGCCTAGACACCGGTTTCATGTGCTCATCGGTTTTAACGTACCTGTACTGGGAGAAATTGGTGAACTTTCCCTCTAAAAATTCCAGTTGCCTGGTTGTCACTGACCAAGAACACAAGTATGCATATCAGGATTTCTAACTTTACTTTGACTTCCCTTGCTGCATGCTTGTTCTATGTCGGTACCTAAAAATATTGCACCCAGAGAGCAAGGGAATTTATATTTTTAAAAGCAATGTTGGCTTAATATCTCATTATTAAAGTGTTACTCAACCCACAACAGTAAAATCAGTCTGTATATGCAGTAAAGCATGCTGGTTATACTCACTGTGGAACCTAAGGGGTTAATACTCTGAATTGTGTAAAAAAGATGTTTGATCCTGTCTTCCCTGCCCCTCCCCTTCTTCCACTGTCCATGTTCTATTTACTGATGGAACTGAGGGTAGGGGATAAGCTGCACATGCTCAGTTTTGTGTTCATTGCTAGAGAGCTTTTTGTCTTTCTTGGGAGGGGGCATGTGTTGGGTCAGGGGTTCTGCAGCCTCATAGGACAGTCAGAGAGGAGAAGGACAACTCCTCCTACAAGCTTTAACCAGACACTGCTACAAGTCACAAGACTGCTATATACTTCTGATGAGAAAAGGTATTTAGCAGTTTATATTTACTAAAACTATTGCATTTCCATTTTCTGTGTACTGTGGGAGACCAGATATAGTGAATGCAGGGCCCTGGGTTTAGTAACACTTGAATTTACATATGTCATACTCTGCATACTGATGATCACATTTCTTGCAGCATGTTGCAGTGTGAACTGTTCTTGGAGTACTAAGTGGTTATTAAGCTGACAGGATTTCTCTGCAGTATCCTGCGGTACAGCTCCTGTTTGCCTGCTGGCAGTGAGATGGGCATGGTTGGATGGTGACGCAAAGCTCCCTGTGTTATGGATCTGAGCCAGGCTTGGCATCTTCCCAAGAGTATACAAAAGCTCTCCTAATTTCCTCCAAGAGAAGACTGCTCTGAACACAGGAGGACATTGGCACAAGGAGACAGCATATATACATTACATGTGCCCTTATGTGTCTTTTAGGTGTAATGTGGTACTTGCATTGTCTCTACAAACCAAAGATTAGACACTTTTTTCCCCCTCAATTGTCCAATCTTTATACTTAAATTTTTTACAGTTCTGGTCAATACAACGTTAATTTTGTTGCTGACGCTTGGGAAATATCTTGGGTAGCATGAAAGACCATGAGAGACATTCCCATCGTGCAAATTCACTGGCAAGTTTTGGGAGAGTTTTCAGTTATGAACTGGTCTATGGTTTAGTTTCAGCAAGCCAACCACTATTTGTGTCTTGCTAGCTAAAGCGGAAACTTTACCTATAACAACTTCATAAAAATGATGTTCTTTATCAAGGAACATACATTTCATATTAATAATTATTAAGTGTGTGCTGTAAATTGCCTCCAGAATTGCTCTGGTTTCTTCTTGCTGGAGGCTGCCATCTTGCTAAAACTCAAAGCCCCTGAACAGCAGTAAATCATAAGGCGGAACTAAACCCAATGGTTTCAAAAAATAGGGACATTCCGGGAATGCCAGGATTGCTAACTGTCACATTTTGCTTGTCTCCTCAACCAAACTGTCAAACCATCAAATGTGCAGCATCATTGCAGTTGCATATCAAACAGAAGCAGCTTCCTTGGCAGCAGATTGGCCTCTACAAACTTCAAACTCGGCATTGCCTAAAAATGCCTAAAAAGGAGAGCAACTGAGCATGTGCAGAGCAGGAAGAGACTGTGTATTACTGGATTTTTAACCATATAGACACTTATTTTTAATGTTTTTTTATAGCTAAACCTGCAAAAGGGGCCAGCATGAAGTCGTATAGCAGAACTTCATTTTCTGACTAACGTTCCTCTCTAACACATAACTAAACCCAAAATCAAAAATGTCATGTATTGCAGGATACTAATCTATATATTTAATGGCTGCTGTTTTATTTTAATGAAGCTAAAATCCGCAAGTACAGAAAATGCATGTTGATCTTGCCAGAAATGCAGTGTTTTTTTATTTTTTTGTTTTGTTTTTTTATCGTTGTAAAAACTTTTCAGTAAAGTACAAATTCTTAGAGAAAAGGTATGTCATACACCTAAAGCAAATAATTATCGACATGTTACAGGTCTGCCATTGTGACAATAAAAAGCAGTGTCACCCCAGCCCCAAGATGAGATGACCCTAACCAATCAAAGCAAAGAAACAAGCAGTTGCCTTATAGCAGTGCCACCACCCCCCCCCCCCTTCTTGCTGGTATAACTTATTGGTGTTACTACAATGCCCTCTGTTATAATAAAATGTTGCGTCCCACTGTGTTTTCTAAAAAATCCACCAATAAATACCTTATCTCTCTTCTGCTTCTCTCCTCCTCCCGGCTAACGTCAGCGGGGGTTTCTTGGCTCCACCCACTTTGCTGTCAGACCTAGAGAGGAGAGAGATGGCCGGTCATGACCACTGATTAGTGCTATAAAATAAGGTATTGGATTTTTTTTTAAAGTGGGGCACAGCATTTATTATAACAGAGGGGATTGTAGTAACAATAAGTGGGTTCAAAACCACTTTAATGAATTATCTTGGCAAAAATGTCATCAGTCTGCTACAGGCAATGGGAAGCATTTGCCTAATCTCCATTCCCCCAGTGATTGAAAAAGCATCATTCTAGTTCTAGCAATGTAGCAATTCACAATGTGAGGGCTTGCAGCAGGAGACTGTTTTCTATGAGCCAGTATCTGTCTAAGAAGTATCTGCTGACATAATTCTGGAATATAATAGGCACTGGCCTTCTGGTGACAAATACAGATGTTCAGGAGGGATACTGCTCTGTAAGAGTTGATGGATTAGGAGTAAGCCCATTGGAGATGGTCCTAGGGGTAGGACCATGTTCTGAAGCTTGTCAGCTGATTAGCGGTTTGCCTGCAAAGCCATCATCAGTGCGCATTCTTTCCTTTGAACTATATTGAGCTATGTGTGGAGTGACAGACTCAAAGCAAGCACCTAATTCCAGCATATGGAGGGTTGGAGTGGTGCATTTTCTCAAACCATCTTTCAGGACGGACACTGGAGAGAGCGTAGGTCCACCCATTTTCCCAGGAAACACTGCAGTCACCACTTTAAACTCCAGACACTTCCACCATGGCCTCAGTTGTTGTGTATCCTCCATCATGGTGGAAGTCCTGCAGGGGGGGTACAGGGCATACCTTGGTGCAGTTTTGATGTTTTCCGGCCATCCCAGCACCCCCTCTTGACAGGAGGGGGGTGTTCCAGAGTCCCCTCATCTTTGAGCCCGGTGAGGGTAGCGGCTGCCAGGGGGTTCCACTGGAGGGTGTGGACAAGGTGTGAGATGGCGAGCGCTGAAGGGAGGTGACTGCATCTCTGGCGTCCCATGCTTTACTCATAGCGGGTGACGTCCCTTCTGGGGCGGAACATCCGGCGATGCACAGTGGCTTCCGGTTCCCGCTGCTGGAGCACAGGAGGAGGCAACGGCTCCAGCTGGTGTTTCAAGTCCTCGCAGCAGCAAGGACCAAGAACTTTTTCAAATAAAGTCAGATGGATGTCAGCGGTTCCTCTGCAGAGATGGATCCAGAGTAGCCGGTGGTGGGAGCTGGAACCACTAACACCAGCCAGGTCCAGGTGAGCAGGGGCAGAGGCCCTCAAGCCTCTTAACACTTGAGCCATGTGGATTCCCTCTCTTCCTCCCCAGGGGGATGAGGGGGGCCTGCATCACTGTCCAGAGGTGACTACACTAGGAACAGTGATCAGGATAGTTACCGTATGTTGTGGGGTTTTGATTCACTATCTGTGCTTGGTTAGGCTGAAGGGGGGGGTGTGTCATGTTTTGTTATATTTATAGTGGTATGTGATGGCTTGGTGTATTTCCAGCAAAGGCCAGGCAAAAGACAAAGCATGCCCCTCCTGTAGGGTCTGGGATACATGAACCAAGGCTTTATGTAGGGCCTGTATAGCGGATTTAGTCAAAGAGGAACCGTCAGCCGCTTGCTCTACCTAGCCCAATGAGTTGCTCACTTCCTTCTGGAAAGAGTTGGCGGACACTTTTCAGTCATTCCGATCTTATCTGGACAAACGTCCAGTTGCATAGCCTAGGAGTAGGGGTAATTCCTCATCTGGCCCTCACCTGTCAACTTTTTCACCTAGAGAGGTCAGTGATTCGGAGGAGGGGGGTTGAGTGATTCCCCAGAATCAGAGGGGGGGGTTGTGAAAAATAAGCATCTTCTTCCTATTACAGGCAGTCCCTAGAGGAGGTTGTCGGCATATTGAAGACCATCCCTACCACCCTGGAAATCAAGAAAGATTAGTTAACCCTGCATGATGAAATGTTTAAGGGCATGGAGAGGTCAAGCATCGGGTGTTTCGGGTGCACAAAGTCCTGTCCGAGGCAGTAAAAAGGGAATGGAAAGATCTTGAAGGGCCCCCTTTTTCTGAAGATCACTTAAAGAAGATTCCGATTTGATGAGGATAGCACTCTAAACTGGAACAAAAGACTCAAGCTTGATGCAGCCTTCTTCCAGGTCTCACAGAATAGGAATACTGATTTAGCGTTTGAGGGCCTGGGGGTACTGAAGGACACCATGGATGAGAGAGCTGATTCCCTGTTAAAGAAGGCCTTGGACTCCATGCTAGCTAACCTCAAGCTGGCAATGGCATCACCTGTTGTAGCTAGGAATCTGGGGCATTGGTTAGAGCAGTTGCAAAGCCATATTGAGGCACGAACCTCCCGCAAAGATCTGCTGGATACTTTGCCAGTCTTACAGAAGGCAGTTGGATACATGGCAAACACCTCTGCAGAATCTGAGAATGTCCGCAAGATCTTCGGCCCTGGTCAACTCGGTACATAGGGATTTGTGGGTTACATAGGGAAACATGGGCAGGAGATTCAGCCTCAAAAGTGAAGCTGTGTGGTCTTCCGTTCGAAGATCTTGTTTGGCCTGGATCTTGACGCCTTTCCAGCCAAAAGTAAAGTCACTCTACATGTTAAAAATGATTTTCGTTCTTTTCATCAAAGCCATAATTCTAAGGAGATAGGACACAAGAGACCCTGGATGTCTCAAAGAGGGCGGGGCAGAACAGGGGTATTGTTCTGACCTAGTCAACCCGCCAAAAACCAGTGTGGGAGGTCTTTTTTCCCACCGTGGAAGACGACAACTTCCAGTCCATTTGTCCATGGGGTTATACCAAAGGGCTACAGGCTAGATTTTTCAGAGGCCCCGCCAAGGCGATTCGTTCACCGGGCTTGGTTCACCGAGATCAGGAAAAATCTCTGTCAATGACAGTTCTACTATGGGAACTTCTACAACAGAAAGTAATCATCCCAGTTCCACGGGAATAGGAAGGACTAGGGTGCTATTCACATGTGTTCCTAGTAAAAAAGCCATCAGGGAAGTTTAGATTTGATTCTGAATCTAAAAGTGTTAAACAAGTCTATTCAGTACAAGAAGTTCCGAATGGATATGATTTTTTCAGTGAGGAGACTTCTTACCGGAGGATGCTTTCTAGCATCCATAGACCTCAAGGATGCATATCTACATGTCCCCATAGCACCAGCATCAGAGGTACTTGCGCTTGAGAGTCAAGCTGGGGGGTGTAATATTGCATGTTCAGTTCAGAGCCCTTCCTTTCGGGCTGTCCACTTCTCCAAGAATCTTCACAAAAATGATGGTGGAAGCTTTGGCACCAGGATGGGGGAAATCTCGATTGTACCTTACCTGGATGATATCCTTGTGTTTGCCAACCAACACAAAGGATCTTTTGTGGAAGGATCTGAAGAGGATAGAGAATCACATGTAGAGTCTGGGCTGGCTTCTGAACATGGAGAAGTTTAACCTGGTCCCTTATCAGATAATACGTTTCTTGGGTTATACCGTTGATTCAGTACAAGAAAAAAATATTTCTCCCAGTTGAGAAAATAATAAGGCTAGGTTCACACTGCTGCAAACTCAAAATTGCACGATTTTACCGCGATTCGAGCCTGCCATTTCAGTGAATGTCAGTCTATAGAGCTGAATCCGCATCGCACATGGATCAAACTCGCACACGGTGCTTTTTTCCTGCAGCTTAGATTCACACCGCACTGATGTGAACTGCACTAATGGAAAACAATGTTATTTTAATGACTTGTGAATTTGAGCGATCGCAACGACTCAAATTCACAAAAGAATTCACAGCAGTGTGAACCCAGCCTAAAGGTTCAGAACGCAGTGAAGAAAGTCCAGAAAAGCTTTCCCATTACGATTCGGGCAGCCATATCAACGCTAGGCCTCCTTACATCCTAGATCCCAGCTGTTCAGTGGGCCCGTCTCCATTCAAGAGAACTCTCACACGGGACAGGAGCCAGCAATACAAAGGAGGAATCCGCTCCAACTTTACAAGTAGTCCCTCTGCATTGTACCAGTTACCTGGCCGCAATCTACTGGTAGCTGACCCCCGCTTTAAGCCTCAAAAGGTGGTGAGAATACACAACTGACATACAAGTCCTAATCACATGCATGGATCATAGCATGTAGGGATGGTCCCGATGTTTCAGTCAAACATAAGTTTGACTTGAACATTGGGTGTGTGTTCGTAGAACAAATGAACATATGGGGTGCTCGCGGTACGTTCGACTTTGGGTCTGGTATAGATTTTAAGGGGAACTCCACACCAAAATTTAAGAAAATACTGTGTGGATCCCCCAAAAATCCATTCCAGGCCCTTTGGGTCTGGTATAGATTTTAAGGGGAACTCAACGGCAAAAAGTTTACAAAGAGGCGTGGTGTCTCCCCCAAAATCCATACCAGACCCTTATCCGAGCATGCAGCCTAGTAGGCCAGGAAAAGAAGGGGACATGCGAGCGCCCCCTCCTGACTCATACTAGGCCGCTTGCCCTCAACATGGGGAGGGTGCTTTGGGGTGCCCCCAGATCCTGGCCCCGCCCTATGTGCCTGGAGTTCTACTTAAGGCAGTGAAGCAGCTCTGACAATGCATGTTGAATACCCAGCAGAAACTTCCTCTGTCCGATGCAGCAGTTCAGATTGGATGAATTAGAGGTGTGTGGGGGCATCAGAGACATTTTGGTGGCTTGTGTGGGCAGCTGGATTATCACTGTGCAGTTCATTATTCTGTTGGTTGATGGAGAGCACAGAGTACTCCATCTTAGGTCAAAATGTATGAGCCAGGCACCTTTTTACTATGATACTGAGGAATGACCGATAATGGTTATAACACAAAGATGCAGATGCTTAGCATCTGCATCCTGGCTTGAAAAGAACAGTATCCAGCTGTGGGCCTCGCAGCACTGTGTCACCAGCTTGTTTTGAGGCTCACCAGCCCAGGTGGACTTTTATGAAGTAAAGCCAGAGATCTGGAATATGTGGTAAGATGCCCAGAGGACCTCATCAATATGTATTTATTCATCCCAAGCAATTACACAGCCATTCTTGTTGTAATGGCATTTCATGTACGCATCTCTGCTGCTGATATGTATGTCAGTCTGAAAGCCCTTTGACCAGCAATGTTATTGCTACGAAGGAATGCCATAATCCTCAGTCAGCGCTGGAGGGGCGGCTGTGTACAACTATGTTCCAGTACATGATATCCAGCCATGCAGTTTACATCCAGCGTAAAGAAAATCATATTCATTAAAAGGACTTCATGCCATGAAGGAGTCGCTGTTTTTAATTCTCTTAAAGTAAAATAAATCCCTTTCTCTGCTTAGTTTTTGTTATCTTCTTAGACAATTGAAACAAATCGTACTAAAAAAATCTTTAATGTGTTTGCTTAGGGCATTAGAAAAGTTGATAATTTTCGCAAGAAGGGCCAAGTGACAGATTCCCTTACTGACCAGCCACCATGTATGCTTCCCTTCCCTGCTTCTTTTCTGCTCTCTTGCTCTGTCACAGCTGTGGAACATACATGGAAGTGCCATGTGAATGGGCAAAGTAAGCTTTAAACTGTACTAGCTTTGGAATATGCCTCAGCAATTCAAACCAAGCATATAATGATGCTTACCTTCGACAAAAACACATTTCAAGAGGAACTTTGGATCCAGAGATACAGGCAGCTAAAGGTTATATATGGGTAACTATCTTGACTTCTCTTGTAAGTCTAGCTTGACCCTGCTCCTCCTTCCACTTGTTTATCCTTCCTATTGGTCATTTGATGTAATGGGCAGTCATGTTGACTTAACGGACAAGTGGAAGGGGAAGGCCAAGTTTACAATTTACAGAAATAGTCCATATTTGCTTAGAACTGCAGTAGCTTATATTATCATTATTATTTTACAGGATTTATATAGCACCAACAGTTTGCGCAGCGCTTTACATCAGGGAAGACAGTACAGTCACAATACAATTCAATACAGGAGGGATCAGAGGGCCCTGCTCGTTAGAGCTTACAATCTAGAAGATTATATAACTGGATAGGCTAAAGTGTTGCACTTTAGTGTGTCGCATACATTCATTCTTTTACACTTTAGCATGCTGTGTATTTAAATGTCACAAAATGTGCATTAAAAACATGTCAGTCATAAAGTCCCTTCCACATACTCATAAAGTAGAAGTCTAAGCAAATATAGGTTTCTATCTCTAGCCTTTCTTGCTCCTTATTTTTACATTATTGCAGTGCAACCAGTGATCTTTGATATATCAGGCACAACCTCTGGAAATTCTTACTATAAGCTGCATGCGTGACACCGCAATAAAATAGCCATGATTCTGACACTTCTACCACCAGAATTTGTTCAATTTCCATGTGCGACCTATTTAATTTGTGATAAATACTGTATGTACTATATAATCCTCATTATTTATTACTGCAGGGGTCAGTGTTACACATTTTAACCGACAGCAACATACTTCTTGCATCATGCATGCCTAATGTATTTTATATAGTGTTAAGGAAATTGTAAATTCTGTATAACATTGTATTCTATTGTGTATGGTTTTACTATGTATTGTGCACACAGCACTAATAATGTTTTCATTGCATGTTTGCATTCTTTCGAGTCCTGATTAGAATTAGCCTGCCTATTTTACGCCCCTTGTTACCATAAAAGTACAATTGTAATATTAAAGTGGAGTTCCACCCAAAAGTGGAACTTCCGCTTAATCCACTCCTCGCCCCCTTACATCCCACATTTGGCATGTATTTTTTTGGGGGGGGAGTGGGTGCTTCAGGAGGAGTGGGACTTCTTTTCCCACTTCCTCCTTCCGCCGAGGGGCTGCTAAGGCGAATAGTCTAATCGCCTTTTGGCAGCCCCTCCCTGTAGGCGATCGTTTGGGACACGTGACAGGTCCCAGGCGATCGCCTGTCCAATCGAATGGCGCAGCGCCGCTCGCACATGCACAGTGGGTGCCCGGCCGTGAAGCTGAAAGCTGTCACGGCCGGTCGCCCACACTTAGAATGAAGATGCCGGCCCGAGAGGGGGGTAGAAGAGCGGAGAGGAGCTGGAACATGGAGCAGGTGAGTGTATGTTTTTTAAAGCCAGCAGCTACACTTTTTGTAGCTGCTGACTTTTAATAAACATTAAAAATGTCTGGAACACCCCTTTAAGGTGATACCTACGTAATCTTGTGTATAAAAACCTTTAATTGCGTCAAATAAAACAGAACAGTTATTTTGGAAAGATGCTGAGTTTTTATTTTTGTGTCTGTTCCATACTGCAGTAGTTATTAATCATTTGGAACCACTAATCAATACGAGGATAGGAATTGCCTATCTATAAAAATAAAAAAACAGTACAGCAGCAAATCTTCTGGTGTCATGGAACCGTGGCTAGAAATTGTGGAATAGAATGCTGGGCAATGGGATCATGTGACCTGATTTGAAGGCTTTCTTTACCCTTTACATTTTTTTTCTGCAGAGGTAGAACTAACACCAAACACCCTCACCAAACCATGCCCCCCCCCCTTTCGCATTCCCAGTCTTAGGTGTGCTTACCTCTGGGGTCGTTGAGCTGTGAGCACCCCTGCAGAAGCTCCAGCAGTACAGGGATTAGAAATTTGTGATTTGGAAAAACCCTCCTCTTAAATACAATGGTGGTAGTGTTTAGACCCAAGAGGAAGAAAATCAACAAAAACAACTCTGAATGGAGGATAAAAGAAGAGGGTGACTGTAATAGTTGCGAGGGATCAAGAACCCGGGTGACAATTTTGTTAGATGGGCATTCTGAGAGAAGTTTGGTAACCTCTTCAGTTGTAGCTTGGTCAAAAGTGGAATGTTTTGAATGTGCTGGCAAGAGTAAGTAAAGTGGAAGTAAACCCTTTGTTTGAAGTTGTACCCACAGGTAAGCCTATAAAAATATCTCCTGCACGGTTTAGGAGATATTCACACTGCATGCAGTCGGCGATGTCACTGGCGCTTGCACTCTGAAGAGACGGTATACCCTTGCTGTCCCGTCAGAGCTCAGTACCGTGGTCCGCGACTCCCACACGTCCTCGCGGTGCCCAATCAGCTGGCCAGAGGACACTAACCCGGAAGGAAGACCAGGTAAAGATGGAAACGCCTGTCAGCGTTGACAGCACAGCGCTGGAGGGCTTAGTTCTAAAGGAAGTATTTCATCATTTGCTAGTAGCTACTAGCACATTATGCCTTTTCCTTGCAGTGTTAAAAAAAAATTATGTGCAGTTAAGGCCCCTTTTACACTACCCCGACTTCAAAATTGTGCGATTTTTGCCGCAATTTCAGGGAATGCCTGTGTAAACTTGAGGTTTATGTGCATCAAAATCGGACCAAAGTAGTACAGGGACTACGTTGTAGTCAATGTGACTTGAAGTCGCACAGATGTGAATGGTACTCATTGGATATCATGGGGTATGACTTGTCATGTGACTTTGTAGTCCCAAGTCGCAGGACAAGTCGCACAAGTGTGAAAGTAGCCTTACTACTTTACTACGCTTTAAGTGGGGAAGATCTCTGTACAGTGGAGATGCCCTTACAAATTGCATCAATTTTCTTTTTTGAAGTGATTGACAAATTCTTGGCCAGTGAGTGAGTCAGTAGGTGGAGTTGGCGGGGAACAAAGTAGAGAGTTAAAGGGTACAGAAGAGCCAATGAGGACTGGATGACAAGGTAATCCTAAAGGGACAAAGTAGGTAGCAGGAATTGTATTTTAGCAGGGCAGATTTCTATGAGGTGAAGTCTTGCAGGGATTTAGTTTTTTTTTTTAAAAAGGTGTTTATTGAACATATAGAAATAAAAACAGCAATTCTTTCCAATGCACGGACAAATAATGGACCCATTGAAATGTACAGCATACATGTATAGACAGTTGCCCTTCACTCCTCCCACAACCATCAACCTCCCCACTATACCAACCTGCCACCATACAAGTCAATTCAGCTCATGTTCCATCACGGCACCAATTCTACACCCACCTATACACATTGTAAAAGTCTAGTCATGACAAGTTCCCTGGGGCTCAAACCGGGCGTATCCAGCCACATTGACTATATCCGCTCAAACCTGCCCGGACACCCCGATGCTGGTATATGTATTTTTCCATAACTAGAGTATTCCCCACATGAGTAATCCAGGAGGAATGGGCGGGCGGAGAGGCGGACTTCCATCCCATTAAAAGTAGTTTCCTAGCTTGGAACAGCGCTCTATAAATTGCTACCCTAGTCAATTCCTCAGGAACCACATCTTCCAGCACCCCCAATAGACAGCACAGAGGGTCGACAGGGATCTTGGTCTGGAATACAGAGTTAATTGTCCCCACCACCCCATTCCAATACCTGTGTAGCTCCGGGCATCGCCACAGATGATGTATAAGGTCCCCATCGTGCTGCTGACAGCGGCAGCACAACGGGTCCGCCAGTCTACTCATCCTATGCAGTCTCACCGGAGTGTAGTGGGCTCTTAATGCCCCGTACACACGATCACTTTTTGTGATAAAAAAATAAATTTTTAAAAACGTCATTTAAAATGATCGTGTGTGGGCTTCACATCATTTTTTGTCTTCTGAAAAACGACAAAAAAAAATTCGACCATGCTTCAATTTTTTATGTCATTTTTTAAAATGTAATTTTTTGTCATAAAAAATGATCGTGTGTGGGCAAAAACAACGTTTTAAATGCCCAGAAGCAAGTTATGAGACGGGAGGTAAAACTACCATTCATAATGGAGTAAGCACATTCATCACGCTGTAACAGACAAAAAAGCGCGAATCGTCTTTTACTAACAAGTAACCAGCTAAAAGCAGCCCCAAGGCAAATAGAACTTCCCCTTTAGAGTGCCGTCGCTTTGTTTATCATTTTTCAAAAACGATGGTGTGTGGGCAACATCATTTTTAATGATGAAGTTGGAAAAATTTTCATGATGAAAAATTACATTTTTTTTCATCACAAAAAGTGATCGTGTGTACGCGGCATTATAGTGTATACAATTGTGAGACTTTTTGTGCCACATTCAGAGAGCAAGTAGTTAGGGACTGAAGAGCCTCCTCCCATTGGTCACCTGTAATCTGGCTGAGGTCCCATTGCCAAGAAGAAAGTGCCTTACATGGGTACGCCCTCAAGTGTTCGGACAGTAACATCTGGTAGCATTGGATATAATCCCCTTGGTCTCAGAGGTGGAGTGCAGCACGTGGAATATCGGAGTGGGCGACAATGTCCACTCCCCCGCATCTCCCTGCGCCGCAACAGCTGAAGATACGGGAACCACATAGTGACCGGCAGGTCAAAGCGAGCCTGCAGTTCAGAAAATAACAGCCTACCGTTGTGGAATATATGAGCTAGCAATGTCACCCCATGGGCCCTCCAGCAGGGCCCCTGTTTCAATTTAGCCAACGCAACATATGAACAGTTGTCTTACATTGGGCTATGATCTGTGAACCCCCGCACCCACTGGAGCTGCCTACCCTTGTTCCATATTTTTTGAGTTAACGTCATCGTCGGGTTCTGTTTATTAGACCTAAGAAACATTTGTGCCTCCAAGCCCAGGGGGATGGTCTCCGCTGACGCAAACCGCGTCAGCCGTGCCGCCGAGCCCACCGGATCCCGAGCCATACCAAATGCTGCAACTGGGCAGCAATGTAGTACAGCCAAGGGTTGGGGACCGCCAACCCTCCGCTATCCTTAGCATGTTGAAGCTGCTCCAGCCTGATCCTGGGGGCCTTACCGTTCCACAGCAATCCCTGAAAAAGGGTGTTCACCACTCTGAAAACTTTCAAGTGTATAACCACCAGGTAATTGTGTAGAAAATACAATAGCTGGGGCATTAGAATAATTTTAATTAAGTTAGCTTTGCCTGCCAGTGACATTTTAAGGTTATTCCAAGTATTGATCTTATCCCTAAAGCGGGACAACAAGAGGTACACATTAAGCGAACAGTACTCAGAGTTTGGGTGATATTTGTACACCAAGGTATTTTAAGCTATTAACCACCGGGATGGGACAAGAGGCCGGGAGGACCACCTCCCGGTCCTCATCAACAGGGCGGATTTGGACCAGTTAATGGTCAGGCCTGAGAAGTGACCAAACTGCGTTATGACTGACATAACCCCCGGCAGTGACAGGGTAGGGTCTCCCAAAAAGAGTAGCATGTCATCAGCGTATAGCATAATTTTCTCATGAAGGCTACAATACCAAAACAATCAATCAGGGCACTCGACCGTATCAGGGCCGCCAGTGGTTCTATAGCAATCGCAAAGAGCAGGGGAGACAGCGCGCATCCCTGCCGCGTTCCCCTACCCAGAGCAAAAGCAGGCAACATTTTATCCGCCATCCTAATGGTCGCCCGAGGGGACGCATACAGTAGCTTTTAAGTTCCATGCCACAAAGCGATCCCCAAAGCCAAACCTGACCAGCACTGCCCATAGGTACCTCCAACTAACACTGTCAAATGCCTTATTAGCATCTCGCGACAGCAGAGCCCTACGACCCCCATTATCTGCCTGAGCTTGCATGTTTAAGTACAGCCTGCGTAGATTAGTAGCCGTGGACTTTTGCGGCATAAAACCAGCATGATCTTGGTGAGTAATTGAGGACACAATCCCATTGACCCGAAGCGCCAGGACCTTAGCCAGGATCTTCACATCACCCTGAAGCAATGAGATAGGCCTATAAGAGCTAGGGTCCACCGGGTCCTTCCCCGGCTTTAACCGTAGGATCACGTTGGCTCTATTCAAGGAATCAGGGAGGACCCCCTCCTCCAGTGAGGCATTAAAAACTGTTAGTAGTTCTGGCAGTAATTGCTCTCTGTATTGAGTAAACACCTCCACCACCAGGAGCCTTACATGTGGGAAAAGAACAGGCCACCCCCCGAAGCTCCTCTAAAGTAATTGGAGCATCTAGTTGCCTTCGTGCCTCAGCGAACAGCGAAGGTAGATCAATATGGGACATATAGGTCGCCAAATCGTCATCCGAGTAGGCCTCTCTCGACCCATACAGGTTCTCATAGAAAGCGGCCAGCTCGGATATAATGGCGTCGGAAGAGTTAATAATTTTACCATTAGATGCGCGAATGACACCAATAGCCGGTGACTGTTGTTGGGAGCGAGCAATTTTGGCAAGCAGGCGGCCCGTCTTCTCCCCCTCCTCATAAAATGCCAGTTTCGTAAAGAAGAGAAGAGGGATAGAGAGGGAGAGGTGTGAAAGGACTTGAAAGGTGCTCAGTGGGAGAGAGAAGGAATTCAACGCCCCCTCTTTTTCTGCCCACTGGGCCTGGGTGGGTAAATCTGGTGGCGGCCACCATGGGAGAGGGCAGCAGGCGAAGTCAGATTCTTGAAGCCAGGTTTCAGTAATGACAAGTATGTTAAAGGAATGGGAGATAAAAAGATCATGTACAGATGGAATTTTATAGGGAAAGTTAACTGTGCATAAGCACTATTCTTGCATCTTTTATTTTAATTTGCCTAGGGAACACCTTTGCTTACATTTTCATAGCTGTATATCTGCAGTGTAAGAGGCACTGCAGCTCCTCTAATTAGATGGCTGCCCACGCATAGCAAAGTATGAAGCAACACATGGAAAAAAGATCTGCCTTTGTTATGTGGGCACAGCTTCCACGGTTTAGGTCCTTTCCTTTTCTAAATCTGTGTAAAGTAACATGCAGAATGCAGCGTAGGCACCTTCAACTTGCCTGTACTTACCTTACTTCTGCATCTTGGGGGCCCCAGGAATTTCTAAACTCAAGGAATTTGATTTGTTAAACTTTTGTCCAATAGCTTTAGGTCTATTCTATCCCTCTTAAATCCTGCTATACTTGCATCCATTGGTTGTGCAGATGATGAGCAGCCTCAGTGTTTGGGGGGGGGGGGGGGGTGTCAACTCTTGATTTAGAATTTGGCATATCTAAACACCTTTGGTGAGAGTGACTGCATTGTATTCTAGTGGCTACTTTACGCTAGTTTAGAAAAGGAAAGGTTTATTTTAAGACGGTAATCAGACATGCTTTACAACTGTTTCTAGGTCTTTTAGATGTAGCTTGAATGAATTAATGCACCACAGCACCGCAAAACTTAAGCTAAAAGTGAGTCTCTCTTATTTTGTGGAAAGAATGAAATTTCATACCCACATAAAACACTCAGCATGGCGTACTGACTTGCTATAAACAGTGTGGGCTATGTGCTCTGGCATCTGGTTCATAACTTTAGTACTTTTGTCTATGGGGAAGAGTATCCACTTGATCCACACTACACATCTGTGCTGTATCAGACAAGTGTTCTGCACACATTTCTGTCATTTGGAAAAAGCAGGCTTTGAGGGTCTATACACTTATAATCAGACCCTCTAAAATGGTCGGGGGAGGGGGTTGCTAGATGCTAGAGATTTGGAGAGAACAAATACTGGTTGGAATTTATCAAAACTGTAGCAGACAGAATCTGAAGCAGCTGTGAATAGTAACCAATCAACATCTAACTTTAGGTTGTTCAGTTAAGCTATAAAAATAAAATCTAGAAACTGATTCCCACACTTCACCTTTAACCTCTTCCCGACCACACTATAGTTGAATGACGGCTACAGCACAGTCTCACATTTCTGGGAGGGTGTCTATTGCTGTCCCTCAATGATCGCACTTCCGGCACCCCCTGAGTTACCCATTGGCAGGGATCTGTGATCGCTATGTCCTTCAGACACAGCTGATCAGAGATCAGGTTAAAGAGCCAAGCACAGTGGCTCTTTACCATGTGACCAGCTGTGTCCAATCACAGCTGATGACAGCATAAACGGGGTTTCCCCGGTTATCGACAGTTCTCTCCCCACGCTGAGAACATGTGAGGAGAACCGATAAGCGGCAATCCACACAGGGGACATCTACACTGATAATAAGGGCACTGATAATCGAGGCACTGATTATCAGTGCACCCCCAGCAGTGTCCATCAGTGCTGCCTGTCATTGCTTACCAGTGATGCCCATCATTGTCGCCCCATCAGTGCAGCCTATTGGCGCACATTCATGAAGGAGAAAAATTACTGATTTACAAAATTATATAGCAAACTACATTTTGGTCTTCTTTTTTAGTTTGTTTAGCAAAAAATAAAAAGGCCAGTGGTGATTAAATGCCACCAAAATTAAGCTCCATCGGTCTCTGTAAATTATAACAATTTCATATGGGTACAGTGTTGTATGACCGCCCAATTGTCATTCAGAGCTGAAAATTGGCCTGGGCAGGAAGGGGGTGAAAGTGCCCAGTAGGCAAGTGGTTGATTTTGTGTATTTTATATCTGCCTAAAGTCCAGCTTTCAACTTTTTATTTTTAAGTTGACAACATTGACAGTAATAAGAAGGGTAAAAAGACATTACATCACACACAGCACCATCATTACAATGCCAAACAGAAAAATGGCTAACACCATCGATATCTTGGTTATACATTTTTGTAGTAGCCCTGTCACAACAGTTTTCTGGAGAAAAATCAAACTTCAAAAATAAGAATCCAATTGAGCAATGTTACAGAAAGGAAGTTATGTGTCAGCTTTTTACACACAGCAAAGTAACATTGCATCCAAAAAGCTGTTTGTGGGATGTTGATGTGCGGACATGTTCAGAGGGGTCTGCCAGAGTACTGGCAAAGATCCTGCCGCGTGTGTGCATATGTGCGGTGATCTAGTGCATGCACTAGATCCTGTAGACCTGGCAGAGACTCGCAGCTTATCTATGCATGTGTCTGATCTCCAGTAGTGATTGGCAGCTCTGAATAAGAAGGGTGAAGGGAGAACCTAAAATTTTGATGGAACATGTGTCAAAGGTGAACTTTTCCTTTAAGTGTTGAGACAAATAATTTACCACTGACAGGGGTGACTACAATGGCCAACTTTTATGTAAAACCTTTATCAGAAAAGAACAGGAAAAACTGTTGCTGTGACAGTTTGTGTAACTGCAGTGTGAGCTGAAGTTTAGTCCATCTATCACTCCCCTCCCCCCAAATTAACTATGCTGCTGTTCAAAGGTGTCTCTGTGCTTCTTTATCCAGTGTGGAGGCAGTCTAAAGCCTTGTACGCATGATCGGATTTTCCGCAGACAAATCCTCTGACTTTTGTCTGACGGGTGTGTGCTTGGATTTTGTCTTGCATACAAATGGCACACAATTGTCAGCCAACAAACGAACGTAGTGACGTACTACTTGGTTTTTCAGCTCTTGCGCACCATCCTTTGGGAACCTTCTGCTAATTTGTTTGGTGAGCATTGATTCCGAGCAATGCGTGTTTGTACTTTGGACTTTAGTCTGACTTGTGTACACACGATCAGAAAATCTGACAACAGACTGTTGTCCGTGGAAAATTTTAAAGCCTGCCATCTAAGATACAGTCTGTCAACACACAATTCCCATCGGAAAATCCGATCGTGTGTACGAGGCTTTATACAGGAGCTGTGGTGGAAGTGTTTGGTGTGTCCTCTATTACGGCACCTCATCCCGTACAGTAGTTGCAAAGTGGGGAAGGATTTTTGAGGGGATTGTAGCGGTGCCAGGCAAGATACAGAACAATATCGAGACAAAATTAAAAGAAGACAAACATTTATTAATTGCAATCAATCAACGATAGACAGCAGAACATGATAGGAAATATATATTAAGAGGATGAATGTAGCACAATTTCCCGATTCTTTCTTTGGCTTCTTCAGTGGAGTTTAATTCATATAATATAATGCATTCTACAGAAAAAAGAAATATAAATGTAATTAAACCTAACAATTTAATCAGAGAACAGCTGGAGAACAGAGAATGACCGAAATAAGTGAGGGTCCAAAATATGGAGAACTCAGAGATGAATGATATGCACATACAATTCAACATACCCACAGAGCAAGGATCGAGCCTGAAAAGATGCCCACAGGTCACGGCAAAGGGACACCAACCCTAATGTAACTGCAGGGGACAATTACTCGAATACTGGAAGGCAAAAACAAATTACGATAAGTAGGGGTTAATCACCATGAAAAAAGTCAGGGCCAATAATTATCCCTTACAAATGGGGCTAAACATAGCCTCCATACCTACCTAATAAAAATATTGAATATCA
Organism: Rana temporaria; assembly: GCF_905171775.1. Taxonomy (NCBI): domain Eukaryota; kingdom Metazoa; phylum Chordata; class Amphibia; order Anura; family Ranidae; genus Rana; species Rana temporaria. The sequence goes on from NC_053490.1 coordinate 92,508,399, forward strand.
AAATGGTGGGGCGCACAAAGAACTGCCAGGATACATAGATTGTTCGTAAACGGCAGATAATGAAAAATCTGAAAGCATAATTATATAGAATGTAAGAAAAATACGGAAAAAAAATAATAAAAAGAAAAGGGGGACACATAAGTTAGAGTAAAACTCACCAATCAGCCTCAGTGGCCTGTCTATACTGATTGGTGAGTTTTACTCTACTAACTTATGTGTCCCCCCCCCTTTTTTTTTCCCCTGTATTTTTCTTACATTCTATATAATTATACTTTCAGATTTTTCATTATCTGCCGTTTACGAACGATCTATGTATCCTGGCAGTTCTTTGTGCGCCCCATCATTTTGATACTCATTAATATTTTAATTAGGTAGGTATGGAGGCTATGTTTAGCCCCATTTGTTAGGGATAATTATTGGTCCTGACTTTTTTTCATGGCGATTAACCCCTACTTATCGTAATTTGTTTTTGCCTTCCAGTATTCGAGTAATAGTCCCCTGCAGTTACATTAGGGTTGGTGTCCCTTTGCCGTGACCTGTGGGCATCTTTTCAGGCTCGATCCTTGCTCTGTGGGTATGTTGAATTGTATGTGCATATCATTCATCTCTGAGTTCTCCATATTTTGGACCCTCACTTATTTTGGTCATTCTCTGTTCTCCAGCTGTTCTCTTATTAAATTGTTATGTTTAATTACATGTATATTTCTTTTTTCTGTAGAATGCATTATATTATATGAATTACACTCCCCTGAAGAAGCCAAAGATTTGGTGAAACATGTCGGGAAATTGTGCTACATTCATCCTCTTAATATATATTCCCTAGCATGTTCTGCTGTCTATCGTTGATTGATTGCAATTAATACATTTTTGTCTTCTTTTAATTTTGGCTCCATATTGTTCTGTATCTTGCCTGGCACCGCTATAAACCCCCCAAAAATCCTTCCCCACTTTGCATATACAGGAGTTGTCACTGGCCAGATCTTGGTGAAAACAGAGGGGGAAAAAAACAAATAAACTAATGCAGCCACCACATCTAATGATTGGTAAGCTGCAATATATTTATATTTTTGCTTTTATTACCGCTTTAAAGTGATTGTTAAGTCTCACTTTTTTTCCTATAAAAATAACAAACCTGTTATACTTGCCTGCTCTGTTGCAGTGGATTTGCACAGAGCAGCCCTGATCCTTTTCTTATCGGGTCCCTCTTCTGTTATCCTGGCCCCTCCCCCCTGTTCAGTCCCCCCCACAGAAAGCAGCCTGCTATGGGGGCACCCAAGCTGAGTCACAGCTTCCTATGTCCATTCAGACACCGAGCCCTGCCCTGACCCTGCGCCCTGCCCTGACCCTCATTCTCATGACCCCGCGCCCCCTCTCTCTTTTTTTTGTTTTTAATAGCTGACTTTGACAGGATGACTGAGACACACGTGGACATCACTGGTCAGAGAGGGACCTCAGGTAAGTGTGAGGGGGGCTGCTGCACACAATACTTTTTATCTTAAGGCATTGAATGCCTTAAGATAAAAAAAACTTCTGACTTTACAATCCGCCATTTTCGGCCAAATGTATGAGCGCACTCATTAGAAAATGGTAAAGGACCTTAAAAGTTGTTCCCAATAATAATGCAGAAAATGCATGTCCATCATAGATGATTAAAAGGCCCTGTAGCAGTAGCACACTAAAGGATGTTAAAAAAAAAAAAAAAAAGTTTGCATAGCTACTATTCCAGAAAATATTACTTCTGTGTGAATGGAGCAAAATACAATGTTCTCCTTATATTGCTGCTACAGGTGGAATATTATTAATTTATTAAAAATAGGGTCTTCTCAAAAATACAGCTTTATTGCCACTAGATAGAGCTGAGGATTATAGTTATTTCCTATGATCTTCAGTGCCATCTAATGGCCGTAATGTAGTATTTTTCCAAACTACACAATTTTTTTTTTCTATAGCATTTGACCAGTAGAGGAAATAGTTACTCCATTCGCATAGAACAAATTTCTTTCTCTGGACAAATAGCCATTCAAACTTTTTTTGTTACACCCTTTGTTTTTTGGTTTTCCCAGTTTGAATCTGTGTGCTGATAGAATACATGCCCTAAGAGTCAGTAGGTGGTAGGTACTTGGGTAAGTTATCTCACCAAAGCTATATCATTTAGCAGAGGAAAAAAATCATACTCGTCCAGATGGCTGTAGCATCGATCCAATGCTGAAGCTATCCCCTGCTGGCTCTACATCAAGCGATCAACGACCACTGAACGCTCAGGGCCAGATCCACAAATATCGGGCGTAACTTAACTTTTCCCATTTAAGTTACACTGCCGCAAATTGGCCAAGTTAGTGCCCGATCCACAAAGCACTTACCTTGAAATTTGCGGCGGTGTAACTTAAATGTGTCCGGCGCAAGGCGTGCCGAATCTAATGGGGCGAGTCCCATTTAAATTAGGCGCGCTCCCGCGCCGGACATACTGCGTATGCTCCGTCGGGTAACTTACCCGACGTGCATTGCGCTAACAGACGTCGCTCCGACGTCATTTTCTTAGATGGTAACGTAAATGGCGTCCAGCGCCATTCACGGACGTCTTACGGAAACGACGTAGAGTTTGAATTTTCGATGCGGGAACGACGGCCATACTTAATAGGGCTTAGTCTACGTAAACACGGCGTAACTCGTCGTAAACGATGTAGATTTAGAGCGACGGGCCCGTCGGAGCGTTCGTGGATCGCCGTAAGTGTTCATTTGCATATTCTACGCCGGCCGCAATGGCCTCGCCACCTAGCAGCAGGCCTAGAATTGCATCCTTAAGATCCGACAGTGTAATTCAATTACACATGTCGGATCTTCTGTCTATCTCTTGGAAACTGATTCTGTGGATCAGTTCCAAAGATAGAAACAGGGATACGACGGCGTATCAGTAGATACGCCGTCGTATCTCTTTTGAGGATATGGCCCTCAGTTCTTAGGATCGCTCTGAGCACAGAACAGTGACTGTCAGTCACGGCTCTGTGCTTTGCTCATCTAGTGCTCACCGAAGTGTCAGACTGTGGAGGGGGTGAGAGCAGCTGAGCTCTCAGCAGTGCAGTGAAAGACTGAGCCAGGCATCTGGGTCGATCCCAACATTAAAGCGGTAGTTCACCCTCCTTTCCATCATTAGACCATTACATTCGGCATCGTAGCGCGAGCTACGGTATGCCGGTCTTAAATTTTTAATCCCCGTACTCACTGTGCTATCGATGATTGAAGAATCCGACTCCCGCGGGGAATGGGCGTGCCTATGGAGAGGGAGGATGATTGACGGCCGGCTCTGGCACGTCACGCTCCCCGAAGACAGCCGGAATAGGTCCCCGCTATTCACGGCGCCTGCGCACAGGCTATGCGCAGGCGCCGTGAATAGCCAAGCCTATTTCGGCTATTTCCGGAGAAGCGTGACGTGCCAGGGCCGGCCGTCAATCACCTTCTCTCACCATAGGAACGCCCATTCCCCGGATTCTTCAATCATCGATAGCACAGTGAGTACGGGGATAAAAAATGTAAGACCGGCATACCGTAGCTCGCGCTACGATGCCGAATGTAATGGTCTAATAAAAAAAAACTTTTTTTTTTTAACAGGGTGAACCCCCGCTTTAATGTTGAGATCCCTACAGAGTCTGGACCGCCTCTATAATGTCAGCCAACCGTGAGCTTTAGCTCGCCGTCAGTTGACTCTGGATCACAAGAGTGCAGAATTAAGTGCACTCCTGTGATCCACAGGAGGATGTATGGCCACAAGAGCTTTGGCTATACATCTCATTTAAGCTAACATTTAGCTTTAATACATGAATGAAACTTGGGCCCAAAGCTATTGAGCACAAAACCAGCCGAAGGTACTACAACTTGATAAGTATTTAAAGCTTTTACCATGTCTGAAGGTACCAGTATTCGATCCCCATTGCCATCACGCACAGTGTCTAAATTAATTTACAAGCATTTTATATTCATAGCAGTAGCACTCACAAGTGCTTTTAGTCTCGAGATTTACCTCTTCGCGACCTGTGGTATGTAGCGTTCTAATCAGTCATATCCTTTCCAAATACAGGGCTATGTATGGGCTCTCCTTAGTTATGTTAATGCACTTTGCTATTTTTTTTGACAGGCAAATAGCTTTTACGGCATTCATATTTCTTTTTTCTTATTTTATGCACATGGTTTGCCTTGATTTAATTGCCTCTTTTAACTTTTATCACATTGAAAGCTTTTCTCCTATACAGTCAATGCCATGAACTGAAATGCAAGAGAGGTCAGGTGCCAAGTGAACAGTCTTGATGCTTCATGTGATTACCAGCCTCTGTTTATTACTTGTGTAAATACCAGTAATCTGCCTCCTGGCACAGGGTATCCTCCCACCTCATTGCCAGTCTGTGCACCTATTAACAGTTTATTGCTCTCATCTTTGTTAAAAACCTGATCTGTGAAGTTACTTATTGAATAGGAAGTAGTAACATCCATCAGTTGTGATACAATTTACCACATTTGTGGTGCGCTGCTTTTCTAGAAATGGTGTGTTAATGCACTGCATACAAGTAAATGGGTCCCTGGGAGTCAAAGCCACCTTTTTGAAATTTAAAAATGTACTTTATATGGTTATCTCTTATCAATGTGTTATATTTCAAATTTTTGTAGTCATTTTCCATTGTTTAAGACACAGGAGATACATTGTGAAGTAAACACATCTTGGATACTTTGAATGCATCCCAGGCAATCCATTTAGCTCAAAATCATGTTTTTATACTTCTGCCATTGACCTGCTACTGATTCGTGTTCCAATGTACACAAACCCTACTGTCTTAGTTTATTTGTGAATGGCTCCTGGACCTCAGCATTCTTCCTCCCAATATATGTATATACCAAGGAAACCATATTTGGATAATTTAGGCCTTAAGTACACTGGATGTTTTTGGACGTTTTTACAGCTGCTGTTTTTGGCTTCAGACGTTTTTTTCTACAGTCAATAAACTCTCCAGCATGTTATCCTGTGTCCATGCACACATAGGCTGTTATTATATTATCTATTATACAGGATTTATATAGCGCCAACAGTTTACGCAGCTCTTTACAACTTGAAGGTAGACAGTACAAATACAATACACTTTAATGTAGTAGGAATCAAAGGGCCCTGCTCCTTAGAGCTTACAATCTAAGAGGGAAGGTCAAGAGGTAATAACTGTGGGGGTGTGCTGATGGAGAAATTAAATGTACAGTTGTTAGGTGGGGACCAGATAGGCTTCTCTGAAAATTATGAATTTGCAGGTTTGTCTTAAAGTGGATAAAGTAGTTAACAGTTTTTGGCTGTAAAAATGCTCTAAAATCAAAAAACGTTAATAAACGCTCAAAAATGCAGCTCACCTGTATTTAACGTTTTTATACCCATTGAAAAAAAGCACTAACACTAAAAAACACTATTGCAAAAACGTTGGAAAAACTCACTACAAGGCTACTGGCGTTTTTATAAGGTTATTCTAATGTCCAGTGTGCATGAGGCCCTACTGTTAGTCCCATGTCTGTTATCAAAGCAAACCTGAATATGATTAAAGCCAAACAATACCAAGTGATTGGTAGTGGAATTTTAACTGCTGCAGGTGGTAACCGGGATAATTCTGGATTGTTGTTCTACCAAACCCTGTCCACTAAATGATAACCTGCAATTGTTCATTAATCATTTTCTACTTCCACTTTTATGGGTTCATGCACACTAGGCAGCAGAAAAAAAAATGCCAGAACTGCTGGCAGAAAAAACGCTCCTATTGAGCATATTGTATCTGCCTTTAAAGGGGTGTTCCAGTCATTTTTAATGTTTATTAAAAGTCAGCAGCTACAAAAAGTGTAGCTGCTGGCTTTTAATAAACATACACTCACCTGCTCTACGTTCCAGCGACACGCTGGCCGGGGGTCCCGCTCCTCTCCCCCCCTCTTCGGCCGGCGTCTTCATTCTAAGTGTGGGCACCCGGCTGTGACAGATTTCGGCTTCACAGCCGGGCATGGCAAAAAACAAAAGAACAAAAGCTGGACAGCCGCACTCCAAAATTTTCTTTAAAAGAGATGTCTTTATTTTCAACTGTGCATACAGTCACTGCAAGCCCACAAAAATCAGTATGGCCAACGTTTCGCACTGGCGTCAGTGCTTAGTCATGGCTAGTCACAGCCGGGCACCCACTGCGCATGCGTGAGCGGCGCTGCGCCATCAGATTGGACAGGCGATCGCCTGGGATCTGTCACGTGTCCCAGGCGATCGCCTACAGGGAGGGGCTGCCAAAAGGCGATTAGACTATTCGCCTTAGCAGCCCCTCGGCGGAAGGAGGAAGTGTGACAGGAAGTCCCACTCCTCCTGAAGCCCCCACTCCCCCCCCAAAAAAAATTACATGCCAAATGTGGCATGTAAGGGGGTGAGGAGTGGATTAAGCGGAAGTTCCACTTTTGGGTGGAACTCTGCTTTAAGTGCATATATGTTTTTATAAGTGGTTTTCCCCAAAAACACTACAGGAAATGTTTCTGCCCGAAAGCTCCTCTCAAAAACGCACTTGTGATGGTTTTTTATTTTTCAGCCTGTAAACTTTTCTCTACAAATAGGCCTGTAAACGCCAAAAGGTGCATGGACACATAGGCTAACACAGCAACCAAGGACATTGGGTAGTATGGGCCGCCTGTGTCCTATTAACAAATTAAAAGGCAGAGAGAGGTGGATGAAATGAGTGATGGTGACTGCGCTGTGTGGGGGAGGGGTAATAACAAAATGAGAATCAAAGCAGGGTAAAAAATCCCACCAATTGGGCGGGGTGATACCTAAACGGCAATATCCAACCTAAACAATGGGGGTGAGTGGCCTGTGAAATAGTGACAGTATGCAAAAAGAAATAAAAAACACAATACTATGGATACATAATAAGTGTGTGTAAGTCCAGAAATTGGTACCATAAAACCAAGTTAAATGTGGTACCATAAATTACAGTGCAAAATCCAATAAAACAAAGTCCAAATGTAGTCTCACGTTCAAAAAGAAAAAAATGTTAAAAGAGTACAGTCTTTTGTGCGCTGTGAACGATAATATAGTGAAGAACCAAAACTCCAGTGTTGAAAGGAAGGCAAGCTTCGGTGCACACACCTCTAGTGGTATAGAATGCTCACCTCGAAGGCCATAGCACGGACAGCCTAGATACCACTTTAACGCTGTGTGTTCAATGGCTCAGCAGGGTTTGTGGTTAGATGTGGTCTCCACGTTAGATGATCATGTTAGAAGGTAAAGGACAAAAGGCAAACATGGCATAATACTGTAAAGATGGTTTTAAGAAATAATAAATCACATGCGCATGCACTCACATGGAGGCCGTGAGCAGTGGGCCTATCTCCAACGAACGGCGAGTTTGTGCGATCCAATCAGTGATCTTGATTTATACAGTAGTCCACTCTCTTAAGTTACCACTTTGACATCCACTTGATACTGGCATGAAGAGTGCTCAAGGGGTATATATGGACAAGAGGAGAGGAAGGCAAATAGTACAGCTCCGCATAAAAAGTGTTTAATGTAAAAAATAGATAAATATAAAACTCACATTTCAAATAGCAGGACGTTTCCAAACAAAACGAGCGACGACGGGAGGGATACGAGCTCGTCGCTCATTTTTGTTTGGAAACGTCCTGCTACTTGAAATGTGAGTTTTATATTCATCTATTTTTTACTTTAAACACTTTTTATGCGGAGCTGTAACAAATTTATCTTCTATCAGGGCTGAGGCATTGAAGCTCAAAAGCAAGTCATAAAGACGGGATTTCCTTCACATTTTAAAACTGTTTTGTTGGATACGCTATTAAGGATGTTTATATAGGAATGTATGAACCTGTATTCAATTGTAATGCTTATGAGAGTTCTTCTTTAATGCTGGGTGTAATACCTATGTATAAGTTTTTAATTTTGAAAAAAATAATAAATTGTTAAATCCCCCATCAATTAAAATGGTTGGAAGGGCTGAAGGTTTTTTACCTTCGTGCATGAAGGTAAAAAAAAAATGCTGTGTGTTGCTCCCCCTACAGCCCCTCCTAATACTCACTGGAGCCCCCTCTCGATCTGATGCTCACGTGATGTGCACGTGAGCCTCAGCTGTCCTGGATCTCTCTCTCCTCATTGGCTGAGACACAGCAGTGGGAACCATTGGCTCCCACTGCTGTCAATCACTGCCAGTAAAGAGAGGGCGGAGGGCCGGGCTTGGGAGCGAACACACACCATTCCCCTCAGAGTAAGCGGCTGGTTATTAGAGGCACTGGTCAAGGGGAAGGAGCCAGGAGTGCCAGCTGGGGACCTGAGAAAATGAGGATCAGGGCTGCTTTGTGCAAAACTATTACAGGTAAGGTAAGTACAACGTATGATTTTTTTTATTTGTTTTTTCCACGTATCACTTAATTTTTTTGCTTGGCTGCACATACGCTTTTTTGTTTAGACTAGAATTTTAAATAGTGGAAGACCTCTTTCACACTGAAGGTGCTTTTCAGGCTTTTTAGCGCTAAAATAGCACATTAAAAGTGCCTCTCAAGCCTCCCCAGTGTAAAAGCCTGAGTGCTTTCACACTGGGGGGTTGCGCTTGCAGGACCAAAAAAAAAGTCCTGCAAGCAGCGTCCTTGGGGCAGTGCGGGAGCGCTGTATACACCGCTCCTAAACCACCCCTGCCATTGAAATCAATGGGCAGTGCAGCCGAGGCGCCTGCAAAGCGATTAAGCAGCCGCGCATTGTGGGGGTGGTTTTAGACCTTTCCTTGGCCGCTAGCAGGGTTAAAAGCACCTGCTAGCGGCCAAAAAGTGCTGCTATAACCGGCAAAGTGCCGCTAGACGCAGCGGCGCTTTAACGCTTATGCGGTCACGCTGGCAGTACAAAAGGGCTCTCGGGGTTGGACTTGGGTTAAGTTTTTAGAAACTTTGAAAGATTGCAAAGATAAAGAGAACATCAAAACCAAGTCCTGTCTAGGTTTGGATATTATGGTAATATTCACTTTGATATTGCAAGAAGCTCAAAATGAGTGCACTGACCGTGGAAATTTCTCAGGACTTGGCTATAAAACCTGTGGTACTCAAAAAGTTAAATGCTTTGCAACTTGTGATGTTAATAAAACTATAGAGCATCACAGCAATGTTCAAATACACACTTTATGCGGTGGTTGATTTTTATTCCCCTTTGTATATTGAGTCTTGTGTTCAGTCCACACTGGGTTAAATTAGAAGCAATTTTTTATGCTCTTTTCGTGCTACTTGCTGAAGTGTAGAGCTTAAGAAAACCTGGCTCTGCTTTTATTAGAAGTCTTAAAGATCAAAAAACACTTATTTTTCAGTAGATCTCAAAACCTTTGATGGAATTTTGGCTTCCACCATTTAGTACATTTTTTTCCTCAGCGTGCCTCCACCTATCTGAAATATTCCATGCTCTGTTTATAAGGCTGAGAAGGCGCAAACCAGCTACCAGCTACAAGCACTTCATGTTACAGGCAGAGGGCCACATCTCCACACCAGCCGAGCTTCTCTAGAATAATATGATGTTCAGATAGCTTCAGAAAATACTTATCCTGCGGCTAGATTGGGAAAAATTAGTTGATAAGCGTAACTAAAAAAACATTACAGAGTGCAGCTGATTCAGCTGTGATTTGCCACGGGCAGAAGTGGTTTCACGTCAGACCTAATTGTGAGGCTGGAAATGTTTTTCCATGATCCATCATGCTTTAACACAAATATGGGGAACAGTGTGGGGAAAATTTGGGCTGACATCAGAGCTTGGAAAGGCAATAGGTCAAATTAAGCTAGTGTACTCACTCTGAAACCACCATTTTATTCTTATAGTTAAAAGCCTTAACTGGGATAGGGAAATTTAGGTTAACAATCTCTGGGGAAACTATTTGAGATGAGCCATAGTGACAATATGAAACCTAATGATCTCTAGGCTGAAACAGATTCGGTCAAGATTGGTTAAACTAGGGGCAAATTATTTTATTTATTTTTTTTTGGTTGGCATGTCCTGACATAAGTGGTTTAATGCTTACTGCACCTAAAAGTAATTTTCAGTTGTAAGTGAAGACTGTCGGCTTCTTTTAATATAAGTGTGATATTGGGCTTGCATTATCACTTTACATCATTCTTGTCCTGTTGCATTGTGAGCACAGGAGGTTGCCCAATAGGCAATGGCTCCATTCTGAGATTTATTTAAATTTTCTCAATAAATGCAAAGAGTTCAATGATTGCAGGGTGGAAAAAGAATACAGTGATGTCACCCTCTCCACCTAGTCCAGTCCGAAATTGCTTTGCAATCTGGACCAATGTAACCAATGAACATATATCCAGTGCTTTAAGTGGGCCAAAAGAGGTGCCGGTACTCTATTAGGCGCCGGTGCTCCCCCCCCCCCAATACTGATATATATATATATATAATGAGCTCTCATGGAGGTAACATGGAGGGAGGGAGCTAACAGAAATGAAAATTGTCCATCACCACCAATAAAATGGTATTTCCAATTGCCATCAAATTAAGTTTTTTCCTGACCTACCTTGTGGCAGCAGAGCGAGGCAGGCACTGAAGTCGGCGGGCAAATGGGAGGTCTGGTCTAGCACGGGGCCTGGCTCCGCTGCTCTCACAGTAACTGACTGGCTTGTCTCCACCCCCCGGTAGCAGGCTGAGCTTGACTCAAGCACGTAGCCAACGCCGCCCGCACGGGCGCGGAGACTACAACTCCCATGATAATTAGCGGCACTGTGGCGACGTCACATGACAATAACAGTCATGATTCCGTCATTCAGCGCCGCAGACGGATCGCGGACAGCCGCGGCGACTATTGTTTCGCGGTCTGTCTGCAATACAAACAGACAACATTACTTGGGGGGACACACAGTAAAATTGGGGGGGACGTGGCCCGCTCAGGCCCCACCCTGGAGACGCCCCTGACTACAATGCTGTAGCTAGCTCTCCGCTGCGTTCTGGTACCGGAAACCCACGTACTGGGCGCACGGAGAGGTGCTGGTACTCTCCAGGGCCATTTTTGGAAGTGGCGGTACTGAGTACCGCCGTGTTCCGGCCCACTTAAAGCAAGTACCTGGAGTAGTTCTTAAATGTAATCCCAAGTCATGCTCAAATTTTCTAAACCTGCAACTTTCTGCTTTTTATAAATAAATGTCTGACCCATCAGTTTGAAATCTGGGGACACCCTACTGACCATACCAATGTATAACACCCTAACTCACCTACCTATTTGTAGCCATAGCTATAAAATCACACCCCAATTTTAGCACACCCTGAAACCGTTTGTCACAGAATTTGGGAATGAGACATTCAAGTTATAAATACAAAATACCTCAGAAACCATGCGTACAAAAATGATGCGGTGCACTAATGTGAATTGTGGATATGACCCAACTGTAGTAACAGTGGGAGAGTCTTAAAGGGGCATGGTTAAAGAGAACCTTGGCCTATTCTACTCTAGGTCATATCTAGAACAGTTTTGAATATGGACTCTACTGGTACAAAAGAGGGCAAACACAATGCAAATGGCGCTGGAGGGCTATTTGAACCAAGTCTCTGTATAAAGTTCATAAAAGTTCATATGGGATCTTAAAAAGTGGAAGGATGGTTGGTGGATCGGACCACCTACGGCAGCACCCTTAGAGTGAAGCAACTCTGTAGATACCAAGAAAAGACAAAGGGGACACCAGACTAAGTGCAGCAATAAAAACACTTTGATTTCTTAAAAGCACAAATTGGTAACTCACATTTGGTGAATCAAAGTAAGCATGTGAATATACTCAATGGCCAGGCTCAGATGTTCCCCGGGGTGAAAGTGGGTCAGTGTATGAATATACCTAAAATTTATTACAAATATAGAATAAAATACCACTGTTCGATCCCATTGGAACCGGCAATGTTAACCAGAAAATAACTGCTTAACAATTATTGTGTCCACATTAACACCAAGGGATCAAACAAAGGTCGACGCATTTTGCAATCGGGACCTTGTATTCTTGGTAATAGCGATGAGTAGTCTGAATGTTATTCTGAGGTGAAAGGGATTTGGCAGCAGATATTGGTGAGCGAAAAAAAACTTGGAAGGGTCCAAAAATGGTAATACACCTCATTTGAGATGGTCCCAAGGAAAATAATTTGAAGAGTATCCAGAGCATGAGAACACCACAAGCAGCATAGTCCCCATATACAAGTCCATCTGTATCGCATCAAACATCACTCGGACAATCTATAATATCTATAACATTGAATATTAAAAAATGTATACAATTCCCGGACAGCTCTAAATTAGTAACGCGTAAATGTCCAAGTAGTTGGATACTGCATATAAAGAGCCCCCAATGTATCCTCCAGAGGCCACTTCAAGCATACCAGCATAGGCTTCCACCACCAATCATGTGCTCTAGGTCACGTATGCATAATGCAGAGTTTGGGTATGAGGTGTGCAAACCACACAGTGAAGAAGTATGTAATGCACAGAGTACAGGGGTAAGAGGTGAGTGATGCACAAGGTGCAGGGGACAAGAGTCCATACTGGCCATACGTTATACAATTTTATTCAATTTTCCTTCAGCTATGTAGTGCAAGGGCCTGCCCAATTGCATACAATTTTAAAGTGTTTAGGTTTGACCTCATATGATTTTGGTCAATCTAAAAAATTTTTTACAGGAAAATGTTATAATGTATGGCCAGTTTTAACTAACAGAGTGCAATGGCCAGGAGTGCTTTAAACTGCATAGAAAATATGAGGTTCATACTGGCAAATCAACCCCTGTAGAAGGGATCACGTTTCTATATACCTAGACATTTGGTCACATAACCACCCACTATGGGGATCCAAGAAACGGAAGTATGCCCTGCCTTTTGTTGCAGTTTTTGCCTGGGAAGGCAAAGGTGTAGGGGATTTATTAAAATAAACTATAATCAGATCTGCTGTAATTAGTAGATGAACAATGTGATGATTGCGATTATTGTTATAGTCTTTAATCAAAATAAGTTTGTGTGTTATGCATATCTAATAGATTTTTTATTTTATTATTTTCAGGCAGGACGGGCAGTAGAATCTTGACGAAAAAGGTATGAACAATTGAATCTACAAAGGATGCTGTGTGCTAATAGGCTTTTACCTTACTACCTTTACCATAAATATTTATAATACTCACCATGTCATCTCACAAATCAGATAAGAGGAAGGAAATACAGGATGCTCCTTCCATACCGCCCTGGTAAACAGAAGTTGACTAAACAGTAAAACATGAGAAGAATGTCATATTTCCTATGACGTTTTATATGACTAATACCGAATTTCATCATGGCCTAAAATTCTTTAAATATGTTCCATTTTAGTGTAGTCTAAGGTTTATGAAGTGAGGTTTATACTAGGGAAAAAAATCTAGCTGTATAATTTTCAGCATGTTCTAAATATTAGGAACACTGTGAAGGTTCTCCTTTATGCAAGTCATGGTATAGCTAGTATTAGACATTCACCTGGACTTGTTCTGCATTTCCTAGCTCATTCAAGTCACTTCATTGCACTCCTGTGACCCATAGGAGAAGTCCAGCCAAACAAGCTTTAGTGGATTGAGACAAACCAATTATCACTGACAGGGGTGCTTATGGCTAGTTTTGACAACCAGCATTTTTCCTCATGGTAGGAATGCCGGTTACCGCTAGGAAAGGTTGCCAACTGTCAGATTTACTGACAGTTTTTAAAGATCAGGGATTTTGTTAGAGCTGTCCGTAAATGTCCGTTGGACCGATTTTATCCTGACATAAAATTTCTCTTTTTTTTTTCAGGCAGGTTAGTTTTGGCTCAGCTAGGCTGGAGTTGGCAACAGAAGGAGCAGGCAGCCGCATTTTCCGATTTATACTCCTAGTCCTGGCTGCAAAGTGATCTCAACTGTCCTCTGCCTGGCGCCTGTCTGCCTAGATAGGTAGTTGAAACCCGGTGCTTGTCAGGCAGCAACAGTTTCTGAAGCCTGTGCCCATGGCCCCACATGACCCACAGCTACACTACACTCTCCTCCTGAGTAACCTATCCTGCTCTTCTGTAGCCGCAATTTTTTTTTTCAGACACTGTCAAAGAGGGGGATTTGGTGTGGAAGAAGAGCACTGTACTGGGGGAGGGGACGATTTGTGGTAAAAGGGTGTATTACTGCACTCTGTACACCCCTGATCTGCACTCTGTACGCGGGGCGAACCTGAACCCTGCACTCTGTACACTGTGCACCCCTGATCTGCACTCTGTATGCGGGGCGAACCTGAACCCTGCACTCTGCACTGTGTATACACAGTGCACAGTGAACCCCGCAAGCAGCACAAGCCCAAATCCTGCACTCTCTACGCATCTGTATGGGGAATTTTGCATTGAAATCCTGTAGCAACTGCAAGTCAAGCATTTGGCACTGAGCTCAACAGGCAAGTTTGACAGGCAATGCTGACATATCGAGTTAAAATGTCTGCACTATGAAGCTAAGCATCAAGGGCATGTGCCAGAGGCGATTCAGTTCGCATGTGCCGCGCTATATAAGTCTTTCATTCATTCATTCACTCTCAAGCAGCTGCTATGTTCATTTAGAGGTAGGGATGGTCATTGTTTACTCATCCTCTTTTAGGCCACTCCCACTATTGGACAATCTGGTCATATCTATTGCTCTTTGGAATGCATAACGGAACTTTTTTCAACTGTATCCTAGCAGGGTGACTGATAACTTGTTATTTTGTTTTGACGTATTAAATGTAAACAAGGCAAATTAAGCAGCCGTACATCATACAATTTTCTTATTCAATTTTCTTTAGATTCACCATCAACCTTGTAGTGCAAGGGTCTGCCTGATTGCATCCAAATTGAAAGTGTTTAGGTTTGACCTGATTTTATTTGGTTTTGGTAAATTCAAAGGAAAGCTGTACCTTACCTGTTATGGGTATTGTGTTTATACTGTTTTAGTTTCCAAAAGGAATTCTGTCTTTTCCATGTTCTGGCAGTAAAAAAAGTTGCGGGAGGTTGGCACTCCTGCCGCTAGGATTTGTCCTATTCCCACAGCTCGGAGCTGTGCTAAAAGGCAAACTTGCAGGAAGATAAAACACTGCGTACAGGAATTGATTCTATATCACTGTCATACAGTGACATGAATGAAGTGTCACTTTGTACACTTCAAATAAAGTTGAGTAAAAAAAAAAAAAAGAACCACTGCGGCTTAGTGTGGGGCAGCTGTCGGGGCATAACAATGGTCGCCTTTTTATGCGTTTACCTAAAGCCTTATTCGTGAATGTAAAACCTTTATCCTGAAAGGGGAAAAGTGTTGCTGTAAATGCTTACAGATAGTGCTGGT
The DNA here is from genome assembly GCF_905171775.1 of Rana temporaria. Lineage (NCBI taxonomy): Eukaryota > Metazoa > Chordata > Amphibia > Anura > Ranidae > Rana > Rana temporaria. The sequence continues at coordinate 92,523,744 of NC_053490.1, forward strand.
GCATCTAAGGCCAAGTTCTTTTGCCTGTTTTTTTTTTTTTTTTGCATTTTTTTATTTGTGTTCTTGTGCATTTTACTCATGTTCTTTTTCTATTTGGCATCACAGTACATAAAATTGCATAGGCATGCTTCATTTTTTACTGAAGCATTGAAAGGCAAGAAGAAGCGGATGTGAACGATCTTATTAAGTTCAATGTATTTTTCTGACGCATGTGTTCTAAAACGCTCATAAAAATGCTTAGGTGTGAACCAGGCCTAACACGACCCTCTCCTTAGTTGTCTCCGTGGCTCCTCGATCCAAAGTGGAGACACCCCAAGACTGGAAATACTGGCCAGGTTTCCAAGCAAAATAAAAGAAAAATGCCTAAAAAAACATTAATTGATTATATTGCATAAGGAAAAAACATGTAAATTGGTTATTATATGCTCTTTAATTTTAAATTCACTTGTTTTCAAAGGAATTTGATGCCTTGCTTACCCAGGCAGCTAAAGCGAAACCAGGTCCAGCATTTTTCAGAGACTTGGGTGATAAAGGTGAGATTTTATTTTCTTATGTCATTTATCGAGTGTTGGTTTATTTCTTAAATAAATGCTGTGGGCTCTTTAACAGAGCTCACAATGGCAACGCCATCTTTGTCCAGGTATCCCCCTGGCTCATTGACTACTTCTAGAACAAGATTGGTTGACTTCTTGCCTGTGTATGTACGGTATATAGTATGTTCTAATAAGCCTAGCGCCATGTTGCTGCCTCTCAGTGACTAACTAGTGTAAAAATTAATAACACTCACATAGGTCAGTCCACCCGGCCATTGTCTCTCAGAATATTCCCCCTCCCTGATTGCTAGCATACTACACTGAACAGAGTGATCATTCTGGGAGGAATTGCTGAGAAAATGCAACCTACTAGGTAATGTCCTTCTCCCAGGGTGCTTTTCTTGAGAGACGAGGCAGAAAAAAACTGTAATTCATTATCTGTAGTAATGTTTTAAGTCAGGAGTGCTAAACCTTTTGAAGAGTGTGGGCCACATAGGTGATTTAGTAACCGGTCGTGGGCCCAATGAAATTAAATGGTTCAGAATTTAATTTTTTTTATTTTGAATAGCACAATGAAGATTTTAAACAATTAGGATCATTTTATGTGGGACCAATCCCTGTTGGATGTTGAATCACAGTCATAAAAATTATCCCATTTTTTTATTAACCAGATCTCCATTTATTCTATGTTTGTGCTCAGACAAAAAAAAAAAAGCACCACACGAGTGCTGCAGCCTTCACTGTATTACGTTCTTTGCAGCCATCCCTTGAATTGCCAAAGCAAGAACTGTGCACAATCTATACAAAAAAACAGACCAAAGAGGGGCATGCCCAAATAGCTTAAAGGGGTTGTAAAGGTGAAAAAATGTTTATAGCTTCCTTTACCTTAGTGCAGTCCTCCTTCACTTACCTCATCCTTCGATTTTGCTTTTAAATGTCCTTATTTCTTCTGAGAAATCCTCACTTCCTGTTCTTCTGTCTGTAACTACATGCAGTAATGCAAGGCTTTCTTCCTGGTGTGGAGAAAGCCTCTTGAGGGGGAGGGGGCGAGCAGGAGTGTCAGGATGCCCACTAACACACAGCTCCTTTTTCTATCTGAAAAGTAGTGTCCTGGCTTGCCTGCTCGCCCCCTCCCCCCTCAAGAGGCTTTCTCCACACCAGGGAGAAAGCCTTGCATTACTGTGTGGAGTTACAGACAGAAGAACAGGAAGTGAGGAATTCTCAGAAGAAATAAGGACATTTAAAAGCAAAATGGAAGGATGAGGTAAGTGAAGGAGGACTGCACTAAGGTAAAGGAAGCTATTTAGGGGGAAAAAATTTACCTTTACAACCCCTTTAATAAACTGCCTTATTAAAACTTTTTTTTAATAAGGCAGTTGTTAACCCACTGTAAGGTTTACGTGACCCACCACCCCACTGTAAGGACTTTATACAATCCTCATTGTCTCTTAAGGATAGGTGTTCCTGTGTCTGTGTTTTACAAAAAAATGATGATTATACCTCATTTCAGAGCGTCAGTCGGCGCTCACGTGACCCACCACCTCTCTCCTCTCCCCATATGACAAATGCAGCAGGGCGAGGCAGAGATTCCTCTGCTGATGTCAGTCTGGAGGGGAGGAGGAGAGAGGGGGTGGGTCACGTGAGCTGTGAAAAGGACAGGAGAGCTGCGGCTGATGGGGGCACGTAAACTGACCACAGTGTCAGGGCTCGGCAGGCATAAAGCACTGTGGTCAGTTTACAATGGGGAGGGCAGAAACTGGCAGGATAAGGCAGTTTTTTTTAGGTGTTACGGGCATCCAAAGGACAAGCACTGTGCAGTATAAAATGCTTTAAGGGGGACAGGATCCATTTTTTTTTTTTTTTTAAGTTAACAAAAAGTAGTATTAAAATTCTTACACCAGCAGTTTACAATTTTTAGTGCTGCAGGCTTCTGCTTCCTCAGTGCTGCTTCTCTGAATGTCTGGTCTGCATTAAAAAGAGTTAACCGTGGAAAGTGCAGACTTGATCCAATCTGGAAGATGGGAGGATCAGGGGAGTGCCTTGCCTTTCTAGGCTTTAGGGCTGTGTGTTTCTATTGCTGTATACAATGTAGGAGGGCACAGCACTACTCCCTTGGATGCAAGGGTTACTTAGTAGGATACTGCAAGAGAAAGGACCCGCCCTAAAATAGGAAACCTTGGGAATTAGTCATCATGTCATCTTAAACTTAATAAATTTAAGGATTAAAAAATAAAGAAGCTGCATATAAGCAAGTGATTAAATCAGCTGCTTGAAAGTAAGGCTATAATATCACATGAAAGTTTTTTGCTCGGCCAAAAATATATTTTTTTTGGGGGGGGGGGGATTTAGTGGGAAAGGTTAAGAGTTCCTGTTGGGTGTTACTTATGTTCAGGTGTCTATTATAGCCATTTGTCCTCACTTCCTGTTCTGCCAGACAGGAAATTAGGACTCTGCATGACCTGGACTTATCACATGGTGCTGCTCTCTGCATCATTTAGGCTGGATTCACACCTATGCATTTTTAGTGCTTTTTGCATTTTTCAGATTTGTACTACAGTCCATTTACCATGATTTCCTATGGAACACGTTCTGTAGTGCAAATTGCAAAAAGCTCAAAAAATGCATAGGTGTGAATCCAGCCCTTAGTATTTGCCTCCTACCAGAAGAAGATGACCTGTGATGTGAACATTACACGACAAAGGTTGTGTATAGAGATTTTTATTTACAGTGATAGTGGTGCTCCCAGCGGGGTGGGGGCCAATATTGGGCAAGGCCTGAGATGAGTTGGACAGATTTTTTTAATTTACAGAGAACTGATTCTGCTGAAAAGAGGTCTTGCATTCGGTGCTGCAGCATGCTTGTATTCATTTTGTATTTTCCTTATTTCTTTTCTTTCTAAAAATGTACATGGATGGTTACCGGTATCTTGCATTCATGATTACTTGCATGTGTTTAGTCTTTGCTGTGACTTTTTGAAGTTTCCCACTTTGGCACCTTGGATGTGTTGCTCTTCTCAATTCCAGCTTTTCTGTTGTACCTAATAATTTTTTTTTTTTTTTTTTTTTTTTTTTTTGAGGAAAACTAAAGGATTGAAGACTAACATACATCAAACTTTCTCAAACATTATCCACTTCAGGCCCAGGCCAATTCTGACACCTCGCTCCTACATGCTAGAAAATTACATATAACACCAAACATATACAGTTTTGTTCAAAATTATTCAACCCCCCAATGCTGTAAAGGGTTTTAGGGAATTTAGTGTACATTTGTAATTGTATTCAGAATGAAATCCTACAAGGACTTCTTAAAGAACCATATGCAACTAAAATGACATCAATTGGTTTTGTAATACAGTAGTAAATGTTTATTTTGTGAATTCTTCATTTACACAATTATTCAACCCCTTAAAGACTACCACTCTGAAGAACAGAGGTTCATTGAAGTGTTTTCAATCAGGTATTGAAAACACCTGTGGATGTCAGGGAGCAGCAATAAAGCCTAATAAGCACCAATTAGGCAGCTTTAAAATGACTGTGATACTCAGCTCCTTCTAGACATTTACTGGTGTGGTTACAAACATGGTGAAGTCAAGAGAATGGTCCAGGAAGACAACAGAAGAGGTGATTACTCTTCACTGGAAGGGCAATGGCTATAAGAAGATTGCAAAGATGTTAAACATACCAAGAGACACCATAGGAAGCATCATTCGCAAATTCAAGGCAAAGGGCACTGTTGAAACGCTACCTGGTCGTGGCAGAAAGAAGGTGCTGACTTCAACTGCTGTGCGCTACCTGAAGCGTAGAGTGGAGAAAAGTCCCTGTGTGACTGCTGAGGAACTGAGAAAAGATTTGTCAGATGTGGGTACTGAAGTTTCTGCTCAGACAATACGGCGCACGCTGCGTAATGAAGGCCTTCATGCCAGAACTCCCAGGCGCACCCCCTTGCTGTCTCCAAAGAATAAGAGTAGTCGACTGCAGTATGCCAAAAGTCATGTGGGCAAACCACACATTGTGTTATGTGGACTGATGAAACAAAATTAGAACTGTTTTGGCCCATGGATCAACGCTATGTTTGGAGGAGGAAGAACAAGGCCTATGATGAAAAGAACACCTTGCCTACTGTGAAGCATGGCGGGGGGTCAATCATGCTTTGGGGCTGTTTTGCTTCTGCAGGTACAGGGAAGCTTCAGCGTGTGCAAGGTACCATGAATTCTCTTCAGTACCAGGAGATATTGGATGACAATGTGATGCAGTTCGTCACAAACCTGAGGCTTGGGAGACGTTGAACCTTTCATCGGGACAATGATCCCAAGCATACCTCCAAGTCCAGTAGAGCATGGTTGCAGATTAAAGGCTGGAACATTTTGGAGTGGCCATCGCAGTCACCAGACTTAAATCCGATTGAGAACCTCTGGTGGGACTTAAAGAAAGCAGTTGCAGTGCGCAAGCCTAAGAATGTGACTGAACTGGAGGCTTTTGCCCATGACGAATGGGCGAAGATACCCGTAGATCACTGCAAGACACTTGTGTCAAGCTATGCTTCACGTTTAAAAGCTGTTATAACTGTAAAAGGATGTTGTACTAAGATTGAATGTCACTTGGGGGTTGAATAAAACTGATAATGTGAGCACAGAAAAGACATTTGTGGTTATTTCATTATAAATGTTATGTTATGTTTGTCTGACCTACACGTGCCTCTTTGATTTAATTGTAAGCAGGATGACTGATGATCAAAATCAATGTCAAACTGGCCAAAACAATCAATTTCAGTGGGGGTTGATTAATTTTGAATACAACTGTATAATAATGTTTTTTTTAGCAGAGACCCTAGAGAATACAATGGCGGTCATTGCAACTTTTTATCTTGCACGTTTTTTTTGCATAATGTTAAATATGAAGTTACGCCAAGTAAATAGATACCTAACATGTCACGCTTCAAAATTGTACATGCTCGTGGAATGGCGCCAAACTTCGGTACTTAAAAATCTGCATAGGTGATGCTTTAAAGATTTTTACTGGTTACATGTTTTGAGTTACAGAGGAGGTCTAGGGCTAGAATTATTTCTCTCGCTCTAATGTTTGTGGCAACACCTCACATGTGTGGTTTGAACACTGTTTTCATATGTTGGCGGGACTTGCGTATGTGTTCGCTTCTGCGTGTGCGAACACGGGGACAAGGGCAAAAAAATTATTGTTCATTTTACTTAGATTTTATTTTCACACTTTAAATTTTTTTAATAATTTGTATTCCGATTACAAGGAATGTAAACATCCCTTGTAATAGGAATATGCATGACAGGTCCTCAGTGAGATTTGGGGTCAACATCTCACCACTAGGCAGGGAAGCCTAAAATAATAATAAAAAAAATCACTGCTTCCCAGCCGAGGCGGTGCTGTTTTTTTGAATGCAGAGGCCAGGCTTAACGTCATAACATCACGCCCGGCCTCCGACGCAATGGCTGCTTTTGATGGGGCACGGTGGCTGCGTTTGATGGGGCACGGTGGCTGCTTTTGATGGGGCACGGTGGCTGCGTTTGGGGCACGGTGGCTGCGTTTGATGGGGCGCGGTGACTGCGTTTGATGGGGCGCGGTGACTGCGTTTGGGGCGCGGTGGCTGCGTTTAATGGGGCGCGGTGGCTGCGTTTGATGGGGCGCGGTGGCTGCGTTTGGGGCGCGGTGGCTGCATTTGATGGGGCACGGTGGCTGCGTTTGATGGGCACAGTGAGGCTGCAATTGATGATTGTTTTTCAGAATTTTTCAGTTTGCGCCCCCCCCCCCCAAATATTGAGCACCAGCCACCACTGCCCAGGAGTTTTCATGAGAATCATTTTTTTCTTTATTCTGGAGGAGAGGCTAAGCAAAGCCTCCTCCTTGCTTGAGCCAAGGGCAGATTGATTCCAGGAAGTAAATGCTACATAAATCATCCACCCTTAGTTAAAGTGCATGTAAATCCTCCATACAGCCAGTGAAGTGAACAGCCTCAGATGATACACAGGGATGGACCAAATCTCCCTACATAAGTTTTGCATGCATATCTGCTGTCTTTACATTTATATACTGTTTAGAAAGTTCAGATTGTGTTAGGAAATGTTCTCTTTCTGTTTAACATGCATACAGCCAAGATGGCTACTTGGCTCTTTAAAGAGAGAAAACTAAATACTGCAGATAGATGTGTCCAGCTCAAATTTTATGAATTGGGTTTCCATCCACTTTAAGATGGTCATGGCTAGAAATGCTTAGGGTGTTTTTCAATGCGATTCCTCAACAAAAGAAATCATGGAGTGGTGGATGGATGGTTGACTTTGCTTTCGATATGAAAAACAAATCAAATAGCATTTTCAGTTTGTGGTGCTACAGTTTTTTGTTCTGCTTTAACCACTTGGCGTCCGCGCTATAGCCGGGTGACGGCTACAGCGCGGACCCTAAATGCCGGGAGGCCGTCAATAGACGTCCTCCCCTTCGCGCGCCCCTGCAGGGCGCGCGCTGTGATCACCTGAGTCACTGAGACTCGGGTGATCACAGATCCGAGTAAGGGGCGGTCCCAGCCCCTAACTACGTGATCAGCTTTCAGCCAATGACGGCTGATCACGTGATGTAAACAAAAGCCGGTAATCGTTTGGCTTTTTTTTCTCCTCACGCTGTCAGCGCGAGAAAAAAAAAACAATCACCAGCTTATGTGAAAGGGACATCGGTCCCGAAGAGGATGGAGGCACATCTGTCTCCGCTGTGCTGCAAGTAACCCCTGCTAGTGCCACCTATCAATGCTCACCAGTGCCGCCCATTACTGCCGCCCATTACTGCCAGCTATCAGTGCCACCTATCAATGTGCCGCCTTATTGGTGCCACCTTATTGGTGCCCATCAGTGCAGCCTCATCAGCGTACATCAATAAAGGAGAAAAATTACCCGTTTGCAAAATGTTATAGCAAAATATAAAAATATATAAAAAAAAAATTTAATTCGGTCTTTAACATTTTTTCTATCAAATGCCACCAAAAGAAAGCTCCATTTGTGTGAAAACAATGATAACAATTTCATTTGGGTACAGTGTTGTCATTTAAAATGCGTCGGCGCTGAAAATTGGTCTGGGCAGGAGGGGGGTTTAAGTGCCCAGTAACCAAGTGGTTAAAGAAACCAACATGCCTATAAAGGTCTGCTAGTTTACAATCTGGGTATACAAGATTTATAGTCATTGGACAACCTGTTAGGTCGTCTGTCCGACATTTGTTTTTTAAAACAAAATGTCTGTGCTTCCACCCTGAGCTTTACCAGTCAGTTGGAGTGATAATAAATACATTTATAAAGGAAGTAAAATGTTACATTTAAATGAAAGTAACCTGTGATTGTACATACTGTATATCTGCTAGAAAACTGGAGCAGATCATTCTCAGAGACTCATAGGCTGATGTAATTAACACATAACTGGAGTTTCCATCCCTTCCATTCAGTATACACGTGCAGACCGTTTCCTCTCACCTGTTTGTAGAAGCTTAAAGCATCACTAAACCCACATTATTATTATTATTATACAGGATTTATATAGCGCCAACAGTTTACGCAGCGCTTTACAACATCAGGGAAGACATTTAGTTACAGTACAATTCAATACAGGAATGATCAGAGGGCCCTGCTCGTTAGAGCTTACAATCTAGAAGGGAGGGTGAGGTGGAACAGAGGGTAGTAGATGTGGGGGGTGATCAGGTGGGCAAAGTTAAAATACAGTTGTTAGATGTGGGTAGGATAGGCTTCTCTGAAGAGGAGGGTTTTCAGGGATCCTCGAAAAGCTGAAAGAGAAGGAGATAGACGGATAGTTTGGGGTAAGGAGTTCCATAGGCTTGGAGAGGCTCTGGAAAAGTCCTGTAGACGAGCATGGGAAGAGGTGATGAGAGAGCTAGAGAGCAGGAGGTCTTGAGAAGAACGAAGAGAGCGATTAGGTTGGTATTTGGAGACAAGGCCAGTGATGTAGCAGGGGGCAGAATTGTGGATGGCTTTGTAGGTTGTAGTTAGTATTTTGAATTTAATTCGTTGGGCGAGCGGAAGCCAGTGGAGGGATTGACAGAGAGGAGTAGCAGAGACAGAGCGGTTGGTAAGGTGGATAAGTCTGGCCGCGGCATTCATGATGGATTGAAGGGGGGATAGAGTATGTAGAGGTAAGCCAATGAGAAGGGAATTGCAGTAATCAAGGCGAGAGATGACCAGGGAGTGAATTAAGAGCTTTGTGGCATCATTGGTTAGAAAGGGGCGTATTTTGGAGATGTTGCGGAGGTTGAGGCGGCAAGATTTGGACAGTGATTGAACGTGAGGCTTAAAGGAGAGTTCAGAGTCCAGGACTACACCTAGGACCTTGGCATGTGGGGATGGGCTGATAGTTGTGCCATCAATATTGACAGAGAGATCAGGGGAAGAGGCACGTGGGGGAGGGAAAATGATAAGTTCGGTTTTGGATAGGTTGAGTTTAAGGAAATGACGTGACATCCAAAGTGATATATCTGATAGTAAATTAGTGATACGTGAGGAAAATGAAGGAGTGAGTTGAGGGGTAGAGAAATAGATTTGAGTGTCATCAGCGTAGAGGTGGTATTGGAAGCCATGGGAGGCTATCAGCTGACCCAGGGAGGAGGTGTAGATTGAAAATAGGAGGGGTCCAAGAACAGAACCTTGGGGGACCCCAACAGAGAATGGTAGAGGAGAGGAGGAAGTAGAGTTGTAAGTAACGCTGAAGGTGCGGTTGGATAAGTAGGTAGAGAACCAGCGAAGAGTAAAGTCACAGAGACCAAAGGTGTGGAGTTTTTTGAGGAGGAGTGGGTGGTCAACCGTATCGAAGGCGGCAGAGAGGTCCAGGAGTAGGAGCACAGAATAGTGTCCTTTAGTTTTGGCCGTTAGTATATCGTTTGTTAGTTTTAGGAGAGCAGTTTCAGTGGAATGTTGAGGACGAAATCCAGACTGAAGGGGATCAAGAAGGTTATTGTCAGCAAGGTGGACGCTCAGTCGGTTGTAGACTAGACGTTCAAGGAGTTTGGATAAAAAGGGGAGCAAGGAGATGGGGCGTAGGTTGTCAAGATTGGATGGGTCCAGTGAGGGCTTTTTAAGTATGGGGCTGACTAGTGCATGTTTCAAAGAGTTAGGGAAGATGCCAGAAGAGAGGGAGAGATTGAAGATGTGGGTAAGAGAGTGTAGAATAGAGTAAGAGGGTGAACGTAGCATTTGTGAGGGAACAGGATCCAGAGCGCAGGTGGTAAGATGGACATTGGTTAGTAATTTAGCGACCTCCTCTGTAGTGGTGGGGTTGAACGAGGGAAGTAGTGACTGTACCTGTGTGCATGAGGTGTGAGGTGTGGAGGATGTCTGAACAGTAGAGATCTCCTTGCGAATAGTATCAATCTTCTGTTGGAAGTGATTGGCAATCTCCTGGGCGTTGATTGAGTTAGTGGGTGGAGGCAGTGGAGGATGAAGGAGAGAGTTGAAGGTAGAGAAGAGTTGACGGGGACGGGATGATAGGTTTTTAATGAGGGTGATGAAGTAGGTCTGCTTGGCAGCGAGGAGGCTGGAATTGTATTTTTGGAGGGCAGATTTATACTGGACGAAGTCTTCCTGGGACTTAGTCTTGCGCCACTGGCGCTCGAGAGCACGGTTGTGTTTTTTCAGACTTCTAGTATCATCAGTTTGCCAGGGTTGAAGGGGGCGGGGCCTTATTCTGCGTGTGGTGAGGGGGGCCAGTCTGTCCAGTGATGCTAGAAGTGAAGTGTTGTAGACAGAAGTGGCTAGGTCGGTGCAGGACAGGGGTGCAATTTTGTCATAGAGGTGGTCAGTCACAGAGTGTAGAAGAGAAGGGTTGATCTGCTGCAGGTTTCTACGAGTGACTGTTAGGTATTTGGAGGAAGAGGAGACGGAGGAGAGGGAGAGCGTGAAATTAATAAGGTGGTGATCAGAGAGGGGGTAAGGATCGATGGAGAGGTTGCATGGAGTGCATAGGTGGGAAAAGACAAGGTCAAGAGTATTGCCTTCAGAGTGAGTAGGAGCATGTATCCATTGCTTCAGGTCAAAAGAGGAGGTTAGACTGAGAAGTTTGGAAGTTGCTGGAGTGTTAGCATTAGTAGGGATGTTGAAGTCGCCAAGAATAATTGTGGGGATTTCAGAAGAGAGAAAGTAGGGTAGCCAGGCAGAGAAGTCATCAAGAAAGGAGGATACTGGACCGGGGGGGCGGTAGATTACAGCTATCCTTAGAGAAACTGGGGAGAAGAGACGAATGCAATGCGCCTCAAATGAGGAGAGTGACAGAGAGGGAGGTGGGTGAAGTACCTGAAAGGTGCTATGTGGGGCTAAAAGGATTCCAACACCCCCTCCTTTGCGTCCACTGGGTCTGGGGGAGTGAGTCCAAAGAAGACCACCGTGGGATAGAGCAGCAGAAGACGCAGTGTCGGATTCGTGAAGCCAGGTTTCAGTGATGGCGAGTAGATGAAATGAGTTTGCGATAAAGAGATCGTGGAGGGACGTGAGTTTGTTACAGACGGAGCGAGCGTTCAAAATGGCACAGGAGAAAGGGAGTCTGGTCATGGGGAGAAGAGAAATGGGAACTAGATTGTGTGCATTGCGGCTGCACCCAGAGGGTGTAGGGTAATGGGTGCGTTGAGCACAGTTGGATGAAGGAGGCCCAGGGTTTGGGGAGATATCACCAGAGGATAGGAGAAGCAGGAGGGTGAGGGAGGTAATGTGGGAATGCGATTTATATGAGGGGACATGCCCCAGTGATTTGGAGCATTGGGCGTTTGACTTTAGAATTAGCATGAGTTGGTGAGTGCAGTAATAAGGAGAGGACAGAAGTGAGGGCGATATATAGAGGGTGTAGGGTGGACCAGAGGGGTGACTGGAAGAAAGTTTGAGGATAGAAGACACAACTGTCAGAAGGAGTGGTAGAGAGTGCATTTTCGAAGGGGAAGAATGTGAATTAAACTTAAAAAAAAAAAATATATATATACCTGGATCATGAACAGCAAACTAAAAGTTTGTTTTGCTTTGTGCAATCGCTGAAGTGCATAGGCAGAAGTGTTTCCACTTATAGAATAGCCCCACTTGAAGAAGAGCCCCAGGCACAATGAGCCCCCTGCTAATGCTTCCCCCAAAAGGATGCTTACATTTATACTGACAGAGATAGGGGGTGGGTGCATTTCAATTATCTAATCAGGAGGTAATAAATGTATGCTGATCAACAGGGCAGAATTCTTGGTTCAAAAACAGATCAGCAAGAGGGCAATAAAATTAATGGGCCGCGATTTTGGGTAAGTCAAGGGAGATGATAAAGCATTGTAAGGTGGACATTTAAATGAAAGTAACCTGTGATTGTACATACTGTATATCTGCTAGAAAACTGGAGCAGATCATTCTCAGAGACTCATAGGCTGATGTAATTAACACATAACTGGAGTTTCCATCCCTTCCATTCAGTATACACGTGCAGACCGTTTCCTCTCACCTGTTTGTAGAAGCTTAAAGCATCACTAAACCCACATTATTATTATTATTATACAGGATTTATATAGCGCCAACAGTTTACGCAGCGCTTTACAACATCAGGGAAGACATTTAGTTACAGTACAATTCAATACAGGAATGATCATGCCTATAAAGGTCTGCTAGTTTACAATCTGGGTATACAAGATTTATAGTCATTGGACAACCTGTTAGGTCGTCTGTCCGACATTTGTTTTTTAAAACAAAATGTCTGTGCTTCCACCCTGAGCTTTACCAGTCAGTTGGAGTGATAATAAATACATTTATAAAGGAAGTAAAATGTTACATTTAAATGAAAGTAACCTGTGATTGTACATACTGTATATCTGCTAGAAAACTGGAGCAGATCATTCTCAGAGACTCATAGGCTGATGTAATTAACACATAACTGGAGTTTCCATCCCTTCCATTCAGTATACACGTGCAGACCGTTTCCTCTCACCTGTTTGTAGAAGCTTAAAGCATCACTAAACCCACATCATAAAAGCCATCGATAAATTCTATATTACATATTACTCAGTACACTGAGCGTACTCACTCAGTCTCTATGGAATTAATTTCCTGTATTCTGAAAAAAAAACTGGTTGATCCTGCTGTTCTCTATCTCACCCTTGTGTTCATGTCCTCAATTCATCTAGGAATATTGCAACTGTGGTGACAACTCTGCACATGCTCAGTGTTCATTGAGCATTTCTTCCCTATCACATCCGAGCAGCCCATGTGACTATAGAGTCACACATGTGGGCGTATAAACAGTGGTAAATGACAGCCCACTCCCTCCCTTCCTCCTCCTCCATGCCCACTAACCAGCTAAACACAATTAGATTTTACATCTTCCCTGTTATTTTAAAGCCTCGTACACATGATCGGATTTCCATCGGACAAATACGTGGAATTTTGTGCGAAGGGCGTTGGCCATGAACTTGTTCTGCATACACAGACGGCAAAACGAAGTCAGCCAACAAACACGAACGTAGTGATGTACTACGTGTTTTTCCAGCTCTTTAGTGCCACCCTTTGGGCAAGTTCTGCTAATGTTGTCTTTATGGTTAGCATTAGTTTGGAGAATGCGTGTTTGTACTTTGGATTATTTTCCGACAGACTTGTGTACACGCGATCAGAATAATGCGACGGCACACATTTGTTGTCGGACAGTTTTAAAGCATGCTATAAAATACACAATTGTCCGATGGAGCGTACAAATGTCGGATTTTCCGACAAAACCCTGCCAAAACACATTTGTTGTCGGAAAATTAGATTGTGTGTACGAGGCTTAAGAGACAGGATGTGACAGGCAGAAATCCACCCACACCACGTAATTGCCAAAATAATAATCTGTATTCCAAAGGCCGTTTTAAATTTTATTTTTATTATGATTGTGTGACCAGCAGCAGAGGTCTAGACGCTCTTCCTGCTTATGTTTCCCTGCAGACAGGCTGGGGAAGAGCTGGGTCACGTGACCGCTGTATATTGGGAAAAAGGTACTTAGATTTTTTTATTAAAATAATTACAGTGCCATCATCCACATACAGTATACAGAAATAGAAGGTCCAATGTAAATTAAACTGTGTGTTTAAAAAGCTGATCTTATCACATGTAACCGCTATTTCTTTCATGGCAATACAGTATAGAAAAATAATCAATTGCTACAGCCCCCAATAAAGCTTTCTGAAAGACAGGATTTGCTTGCATCTCGTTATTTCACCCATGTGACAGTGCTTGGGCTTGCCAAATTGCTTGCTCAGACAACAGCCACAGCATTTTAAGAGGGAAGTTGAAAGGTCCATGTTTGCCCGAACCTGGCAATAGCAGGGTGGATCAGGCTGTTGGCAGTAATGTACAAGGTAAGAGGAGGCCACGTATGGTGCCCACTAGGGAGGCAGGTTGGAGGTGCGTGTGTGCCCTATACCTGGCAGTACCTGGCAGTGTGTGCCCCATACCTGGCAGCCCTTGGTTGCCCCATGCAAGATTTTATCTTCTGTTTGTAAGTGCAACCTTTTTTATTTATTAAAACCAAGTTCAGACGTTATCATGCTATGGTCTGTTGTATCTTCTCTTTGGGCTAATATCAACCAATACCTACAGAATATACGAAATGCATGGTTTTCTGGTGGGAGTTTGTCTCCATCCACCCACTGGTTCCATGCTTGTGTCCAGCAGAGGATCTATTGACCTAGAGACACCCGCATTTTTGTTTTGCCATCTGATAAGGAGGCTCTCTGTGTGGTGGCGGTTCACTCGATGCGATTAACCCACTGGGTGTTAGTTGTTCACGCTTTTTTTGTCCCTTACATTGTGAGTGCAATTGTATATACTGTATATTGGAATAATTTGACAATATTACGCTATGGTATATGCATCTCTCCCTTTGGTTTTATATTAATCACTGCCTGTGGAGTCAACGCTAAATCAGAGATGGGAAGCTTGCAACAACCACATAGCAGTTTGTGTCTTCCTGCAAGATTAAAAGACCTGGGCTGGATTATAGCCACCTGCTCGTTTAATTGCTGCTTTTGGACTGGTTCATCCACTTAATTTGATGGTATATTTTTTTCGGTAACGCAGTTTTTTACCCTTTAGCCCCTGGTGGTTCCCTGATGATTCTAGTGCAGTTGCCCTGTGGCAGGACTAAGCAAGACTGGACAGTCAGAATACCGATACACCTGCAGTGTTCCAGCTGCCTGCCATTAAATTCTTTTTTTTCTTTGTCTTCTCTGTTGTCAGAATAATTTTGTGGTCTTTAAGATGGCTGCTCTCTCTGGAATTCTGCACTCCTACTCCCTGCTAATGAAGTGCCATTGGATTACTAATACAAACAAGTTATGATTTCTCTCCTTTAAAAATGAGCAGTGTCTTATCCTGAAAAGAAACGGTTAAAGTGCAAATGGCTGTAAATGGCCATGTAACAGAATAGTCTTTCATTTTTTCTGAAAGGTTATCTTTTGTTCCCCCTTTCTGCGTACATCTGTGCATATTTAAATTTCACACTCGGAAAGGTCACAAATTAGTCAGCATTCTATAGATAAGTGTGGTTTCAGTTTACAGGCGACTAATCCTGTAATTATAAAATATATCTGATGGGCAATTTATTTCCCAGCGAGAAAACACCCTTTCTCTTGGAAAGTATCTTTTAAAAGCTGGAGTGTTGAAGTATATTGTCTACTGTAGACATGGCTAGCCTGCAGTTATTCTGCCCTTGCTCAACGTTGGGTAGTTTGGAATCACAATATTTTTTTTTTTGCTATAACGCAGTACAAGCATTTACTTTATATGAACTGCCCAGTGAGCATCACATAGTGGTGACTGACATAGTTTGTGATTATTATCAGCTGCCAAAAAGCCTATCCGCTGGATTACTGTGCAGAGCAACATGGGTGAAAATGAATGTAAAATTGGGCTGTGGGTGGCCTAATTGGTACCACCTGGTTTGACAAACTTCAAAGGAAGACTCAGTGGAGACGGGTGGAAAATTGTCGATCAAGCAGTGACTGCATCCAATCAGATGCTGTCACTGTTCAGATGATCAGACAGTCATAGGTACTGGCTGACTGAATACAATCACCTTCAAGGGAGCCAGCCAGTCATGTTTAGTGTAGATAGAGGATTGTTTGTATGTGTGTATGGTTAGCCTTACTTTGTTCAAGCACTTTGACTCAACAGGACTCTTAATCGCCAAATGACCTCCAGACACAGAGCCTGGACAAAGGATCATATGCTCTAGGCCTGTGCTTCAGCCCTGAGGCAGCTCCCTGGGCACATAGGTTACACACAGGGGAAGCTCTCCTCCCCACAAACATCTTCCCCTGGCCATCACCTGCCAGAATTTTAGAGGTCTCCAGAGCACTACTAAGGGGCCAGGCCCAAGCACTTTCGCATATTGAGCTGTGACAGAGGTGGGTACACAATGAATCCTCCTTTATTTGCTAGCTGGTACAAAACAGGTAGTCTCTTATAGGGGGCCTTCTCCCTCTTCCCCTTGTCCACAGCTCAATATGCGAAAGTGCTTGGGCCTGGCCCCTATAGTAGTGCTCTGGAGACCTCTAAAATTCTGGCAGGTGATGGCGTACAGATTGTTTCTGGGCACAATGTTCTGCAAGAGGCCTTACAAAAGTACAAAACAGTTCTCAGCGAGTCTGTCAGGGATACAAACAGACATTGACAAATCTGTTGTTACCCTTCCATGAAAACAGATTCCACAATTTGGCATTTTTTTTTTTTTTATAATTGAATACCAATTTAAAGGCATGAGCAAAAATGGTTCAACCCTTAACTTAACCTTTACATGCAACTACTGCAAACCAAGTGGTTTTTGGAGCTCTCATTGAGACTTCTGCACCTGCCAACAGGAAGTTTGGTCCTCTCTTCTTGAGAAAACTTCTCCAGACTGCATGTTTCAAGTCTTTCCATAGATGTTACAGTATGATGATCATTTCTTTGAAAGCTTACTAGGCGAACAAGTAAAATTCCTATGTACTTTAGAATGTACATACATTACGGGAGTAATTGATGTTCTGTAATTAAAGTGGAGTTCCACCCATAAATATAACATTATATCAGTAGTTTTAAAAAAAATGTCATTAGTCCTTTAAGGAAAACATTTTTTTTTTAAATGCATTCAAAGTGTTGTTGCTAGGCAGAATAGTTAATCTTCCCTCTTCCTGCACCTAGGTGCTTAAGCTTCCTAACCTACACCGCACAGACTCCTGGGAATGTAGTGGGTGTAACTTTGCAGGAGTCTGTGCATTCCCCAGTCTCGAAGAATCGTGTGACTTGGACAGTACAGGATCTGAAACCTATTACACTGCTTGTGCAGCACTGAGCATGTGCGAGATCTGCAAGGCTGAAATCCAGGAAGTCATACAGTCTGGCTTCATGATGCCCACACTTAAGATGGCCCCAGTCAATTTCTATTTTATAAAGTGTCTAAATGCTGTAACAACCTAACAAAACAGACCTTAGTTTACAGACTAACTTTACTAGAATACATTAAGCTTGTGTATTACAGGGGTATTTATGTTTAAAAAGTGAAATTGTGGCCGGAACTCCGCTTTAACCTCTTCGTTAAAGCCTTTTTCTGTCATTTGTTGCTTACAAGTTAAAATCCGTATTTTTTGCTAGACAATTACTTGGAACCCCCAAACATTATATATATTTTGTTAGCAGAGACCCTAGAGAGTAAAATGGCAATCATTTCAATATTTTATGTCGCACAGTATTTGCGCAGTGGTCTTTCAAACGCAATTCTTTGGGAAAAAATACACTTTCATGAATAAAAAAAGAAAAAGAAAAAAACAGTAAAGTTGTCTCAATTCTTTTGCATAATGTGAAAGATTATGTCACGCTGAGTAAATAGATACCCAACATGTCATGCTTTAAAATTGCGCATATTTGTGGAATGACAAAAAGCTACGGTACTTAAAAATCATATATTTTAAAAATGTCTATAGGTTACCTGTTTTAGAGTTGCAGAGAAGGTCTTTTGCTAGAATTATTGCTCTCACTCAAACGATCTAGCCAATACATGTGTGGTTTGAACACGGTTTACATTTGCGGTCGCAACTTACGTATGTGTTCTGCGCACGGGCATAGGGGGAAGTAAAAATCCCTTGTGACAGTAATAGGCAGTGACAGATACTTTTTATAGAGGGATCTGGGGTCTATAAGACCCCAAATTCCTCCTTTGCACTTATAGCATTCAAAACGCTAAGTTTGGCTGTTTTGAATACTGACATTTTTTATTTGGTGCCTTTAAGGCCCCTTTCACACTGAGGAGTTTTTCAGGCGGTACAGCGCTAAAAATAGCGCCTAAATACCGCCTGAAAAACTCCTGCCCAGCCTTCTCAATGTGAAAGCCCGAGGCGATGCGCTGGCAGGAGAGAAAAAAATCTCCTGCAAGCAGCATCTTTGAAACGGTGAGAGGAGCGTTGTGTATATACCGCTCCTTCCCATTTAAAACAATGGAAAAAAAACGCAGTAATACCGCCCGCAATGCGCCTCTGCAGAGGCGCATTGCGGGTGGTATTAACCCTTTATCGGCCGCCAGCGGGGGTTAATACCATACTGCTAGCGGCCGAATCCCGCAGGAATTCCGACGGTATAGCGCCGCTATTTTTAGCAGCGCTATACCGCCTCTGCGCCTCCCGCCCCAGTGTGAAAGGGGCCTAAGTCTTCTGTAAACCGGAAGTGATGTCAAGACATCGCTTCTGGGTTACCAAATCCGAGACCCGTTCAAAGCCGATTCTGGCTTTGTTTGGGTCTCCGGCCAGCCGGAAGATGTGCAGGCTGGTCACTTGGGCCTTCTGGTAGGATGGGAGAGCCCAGGCAAGCTGCAAGCAATTATCTGTCACAGAATTTTTTTTTCTCTGGTATAAACAAACTGCATATTTTGAATTTTTTTTTTTTCTTAACTTTGTGCAGTCACTGAATTGGGGTAAAAACATTTCCAGTATTTGTATTGCCTCCTTACCCCCTTGAAACGTACCTGAGCCCTCACTTGATCCAGCTCTGCAGCAGCTCTCTCACCTCTCTCACTGGGCATAGAGGTAGCATTGTGAGCCGTTGGCTCCTGCTGCTGTCAATTATTGTACCGCTTTCCAGCCCTTTGGCGAACAAACTGCCTCCTGCTATAGCCAAATATTTCAAATTTTGACATATCAGTCCAGAGCACCTGTTGAAGTTTTTCTACACCCCAGTGCCTATGTTTTTATACATAGTAGTGTTTCTTAACCTTGTTTCCACGTCGGCAGTATGGCTTTTTGGCCGCCGATCTTTTATGAAGACCGCTTCTGGTCAGACTTCTGGGTCCCACTGGTTTCCGCTAATTCTGTGCTGGACATCTTCCGATGTTGAAGGGAAATAAACATGATATGTCTTTCATCTGCTGCATTAAGTTTCTTTGGTTGACCACTGCGTCTACATTCCACAGCATTACCTGTTTCTTTGGGCTTCTTCAAAAGAGCTTGAATAGTATCTTGAAACCCCAGTCTGCTTTGAAATCTTTCCCTGGGAGAGACCTAGCTGATGCAGTATAACAACTTTAAGTCTTGTTGCTGTGCTCAATCTGACCATGGTGTATGACCTGTGACATGAATCAGTCTTCCACAACCTCACCTTAGTAGCAGAATTTGCCTGTACCTCACCCAGTTTTAAGCCTCCTGCACAGCTGTTTCTGTTTTAGTTAATGACTGTGCCTCAAATGGATCATCATATCACCTACTTGATAAGATTGGTTAACTGGTTGCTGACCGGCTCACGCAGATATACTGTGGCAGAATGGCTCTCCTAGGCAAAATCCTGTATGTATACGGCTTCGCCCAGGAGAGCCACCAGAGGGCACACGAGCACCACCTGAGGCACGCACCTGCTGCGTATGGCCGGCAGGTGCGATCGGCAGAACGTGTGTGTATAATCCCCATGCTGTCTGAGCAGAGATGACAGAGCATGTGTTTCTACAAAATAGAAACCACGATCTGTCAAATCTCCTAGTTGGTCCCATCCCCCCCACAGTTGAAACACACAATAGGGAACAAAGTTAACCTCTTGATCACCCCCCTAGTGTTAACCCCTTCCCTGCTGGTGACATTTGCATTGTAATCAGTGCATATTTATAGCACTGATCACTCTGTAAATGTCAATGGTCCCAAAATGTGTCAAAAGCGCCCACCGCAACGTTGCAATACTGCAAACAATTGCAGATCACCACCATTACTAGTAAAGAAAAAAAAAACGTCATATAAATGTTTGTAGACGCTATAACGTTTCTGCAAACCAATCAATATACACTTATTGCGATTTTTTTATTTTTATTTTTTTTACCAAAAAATATGTAGAAGAATACATATCGGCCTAAACTGATTCATTTTTTTTTTTTTTTTATTGGAATATTTACTATAGCAAAATTGTGTTTTTTTTAAAAAAAAAATTGGCGCTATTTTTTTTGTTTATAGTGCAAAAAATAAAAACCGCAGAGGTGATCAAATACCACCAAAAGAAAGCTTTATTTGTGGGGAAAAAAGGACGTACATTTTGTTTGGGTACATCGCACGACCGTGCAATTGTCAGTTAAAGCGACGCAGTGCCGTATCGCAAAAAATGGGCTGGTCATTGAGCAGCCAATTCTTCCGGGGCTGAAGCGGTTAATAATACACCTGACTCTAATTCTACAATATTCCTGACTTTTTGCAAGTGTACAAAAGTGTGAGTAAGATTTGATGATGGTTGGAAGCGAAAGGATAGTCGCACCACTACATCTAAAATTGATTTAGATTTTGATGCCATTCTTACTTTACAGCATTTTTTTCACACTTGCCTAAAACATTTGTACAGTGCAGGGGTCAGGGTTAGAACATAATTTATACACTGCATGGGTCAGGAGTATAATAAACAACATATTTATGTAGTGCTTTAGTGTAGTCCTCCATGCCTCTTCTCAATCTAGTTGCTCGTCTCTGCTCCCCAGTTCCCCAACTTCCTTTTTGTGAACTAGTTCTTAAAATTGAACTGCACGTTTCAGAGGAGGTCTTACTAATGCTTTACACATGGGCAAGATAATAACTCTGTGCCTCTTGGAGTCTAGAACTCTTTTATTTCAAGAAAGTATTCTGCTTGCTTTAGAAACTGCACCGTGGCTTTTCTAAGTCCATAATCTACCAGGAGACTAATAGGTAGATTCACAAAGAGTTAGGCCAGCTTATCAGTAGATAAGCCGACCTAACTCAGAATCTAAGCCGACCTATGTTTAAGCGCATGCTCAAACAGAGATACGCTTAAACATATCTAAGATAGGACGGCTTGCGCCGTCCTATCTTAGATTGCAATATTTTGGATGGCCGCTAGGTGGCGCTTCCATTGCGGTCGGCGTAGAATATGTAAATGAGGGGATACGCCGATTCACGAACGTACGCCAGGACGACGCAGTACTTTTACGCCGTTTACGTAAGAGATAGGCCGCGTAAAGTTAGAGCTAGGCCCTAGTGGAAAAGTAATGTCAAGTATGGCCGCCGTTCCCGCCGCGAAATTCAAAATTTTTACGTTGTTTGCGTAAGTCATCCGCGAATCGGGATTTATGGCGTTTACGCCCACGTCGAAATCAATAGGCCCCTATGGCGTACTTGGCCGCAATGCGCACTGGGAAATGTAGGCGCCCGGCGCATGCGCAGTTGCCAAAAAACATCAAAAACATGAGGTCAAGCCTCATTACCATTAAACACGCCCCCCTCCAACCCATTTGAATTAGGCGCCCTTACGCCTGCCTCGTTTACACTACGTAGCCCTAAGTAAGGAGGTAAGTGCTTTGAGAATCATGTACTTGCCTCTCTTACTTAAGGCGGCGTAGTGTAAACACGCTAGGCTACGCCGCCGCAAATTAGCGCGCCCCTACCTGAATCTACCTATAAGATTCTAAACATTTTTTTCTCATTTCCCAGTTTTACTCCACCTGTATATAACATTCATATTTTAGCCCCCAAGTACATACATTTACATATATAAATAGTAAACCTCATTTCCATATAATTGCACTATCAAGTAGTCCATTGAGGTCTGCTTGTAAAATGGAGATATTCTGTAAGGACCTTTTCACTACATACCTTGGGTCCATCTGAAACACTGAAACTGATACCCAACCTCTATATCCTTGTTAAATGGGTTAAGAATTCAGGGCCCAACTACAGTTTGGGTACACCGCTGATGACCACTGATAACCCCTGGACCATTCAGAGTGTGAATTATTATTCACTGGTATCTGAATAGGGACTTTTAGCCAGTTTTCTATCCCTTTGCAAATTATAGTCTTTATCCTCTTGCTGCCAGCCACAAGCATATACTGCATATGGCAGCACGGTGGTGGGCTTTAAGGCTGACAAGTCCTGATCACACTAAAGAGGCCGTAGGCTCCTGATCGCATGATCCCAGTGACGGCCAGTCACAGTGATCTCATAACTGGGAAGCCAAAGAAACACCTCTTGTGTTTAAATTGTATTAAAGGATTTGCTCCCAGTGGCAGGGAGGGGTTGACTTGCCCAACATAATCTTTGGGAAACTGTATCAAATACTTTTGTCTGTTTTTGTTTTCTTCTTTATAAATAGACAACTTATTTTTTTCTAGCAAAAACTCTTCTATATGGTCTTTATTATAAACTCTTAATTATCTTCTTGATTATAGGGGTTAAAGGGTAACTCCACTTTCATTTGGGGGCATATGAAATTGCTTCACAAGCCATATTGTTATGAATGTTATTTAAAAATTCCCTTTTTTTTGGTGAGATACTCCCAAAAGCCCTGTACACACGATCGGTTCGTCTGATGAAAACGGACCGATTTCATTGGACGAACCGATCGTGTGTGGGCCCCATCGTTTTTTATCCATCAGTGAAAAAAAAATAGAACCTGTTTTAAATTTTTCTTATGGTTAAAAAAACGATTGAAAAAAATGTGGGGAAATCCATTGGCCAAAAATTCACGCATTCTCAGAATCAAGTTGACGCATGCTCGGAAGCTTTGAACTTCATTTTTCTCAGCACGTCGTGTTTTAGGTCACTGCGTTGGACACGATCGGATTTTTAACCGATGGTGTGTAGGCAAGACTGATGAAAGTCGGCTTCATCGGATATCCGATGAAAAAATCCATCGGATTAGATTCCATCAGATATCCGATCATGTGTACAGGGCAAAAGGATTAATAACTAAAGGGATTCAGGTACTGTCATTTTCCTCATTAGAACACTGCAAGTTCAGATAATCGATAATGAAATGGTCACTCCCATTCAGATTCACTTTGTACATTGACAATAAAACGGCTATTTCTTCAAAGCAACAAAAAGTAAGAATCGGCCAAAAAAATTGTTGAAATCCCCACAATTTTTTTTTTCTCAGCAAATATAGTTATTTGTTAAGCTTATGTACTTGGTAAATATAGACAGCACGTTTCCCTTGCTCCCATCCAGTGTTACCAAACCAGTTATTAACTGCTTGCCGCCCGCTGTCAAATGACAGCAGAGTGGTGCAGCTCTCGTTCTGGGATGACGACATATGACAGCGCTCCAGAACAGCTGCTCTTGCGCACCCGCGGGGGCGCGCATCGGTCACGGCCGGGTTGCTAGGACACGGCGTGGCCCAGATCTTTCAGCATGTGATCGGCTGTGTCCAATCACAGCCAGTCATATGTAAACATGAAGATGCCAGTAATTCGGCTCTCCTCGCCTCACACTGATAGTGTGAGGAGAGCCGATCAGCGGCATCTCCTCACAGGGGGACATGTAGGAATGTAATCAGGGCACTGATCATAAGTGTCCTGATTACAGTATATAAATTAGGTGTCACAAATCAGTGCCCACCAGTGGCACCAATCGGTGCCCATCACTGCCCACAAGTGCCACCAATCTGTGACCATTAGCAATGCCAGTCAGTGCTGTCTATCAGTGACGCCTATTAGTGCTCCCCATCAATCCCAGCACTGCTGTCAATCAATGCCCATCAGTGTCCCCCCTCAGTGCCCACCAGTGCTGCCTATCAGTGCTCATCAGTGCTGCCTATCAGTGCTCGTCAATGCCGCCTATTAGTGCCCATAAGTGCAGCATATTGGTGCCTCCTCATCAGTGCCCACCAGCTCAGCCTATCAGTGCCACCTCATCAGCGCACATCAGTGAAGGCAAAAAATTACTTAGTTTCTGTCAGTAAATTTTGTAACCAAATAGAAAACATTTTCTTCAAAAGTACATTTTATTTTTTTTATATCTAAAAAACCCCAGCAGTGATTAAATACCACCAAAAGAAAGCTCTATTTGTGTTAAGGAATTAAAAAAATTTTTTTTTGGGGTACAGTGTTACGTGGCCGTGCAATTGTCATTAAAAGTGCTACAGCGCTGAAAGCTAAAAAATGGCTTGGGCAGGAAGGGGGTGTAAGTGTCTAGTAGGCAAGTGGTTAAAGAGTGTCTAAAAATTAGAAACAAATACAAGAGCACAAATCTTTCATGAAATAGGGGTGTACGTTATCTTAAACCTACAATCTTGCTGTTAGTCTTGATTTATTTTTATTTTTTTGAGCTGGAGTTCTGCTTTTTTTTTTTCATTCAAATTTAAGTTTATTTTCAATAAAATAAATACATACATTTGTATTAAATTAGCAAGAAATAAGTCAATAGCACGCAGAAATATAATAATTTAAATACATTTCAATTCATAATAATCATTCCTGTCTTATTAACTGCCACTTATATCTATCCATCCTATATGCTCTACACCATGTGGTGAAAGTAAGGCAGTTCACATAAGCTAAATTAAAAGACTATTTCAAAGTAATACTTTAAACTTGAAAGAGAAACAGAATATTTTCTTATATCAAGGAATTCCTAGGTCTAGCGTTATCACACAATAAGTTATATAAGGGATAAAACTAATTGAGTGTACCAGATTAAATTACTTAGAATAATTAAAGGATAAGATATCCGGAGTGCATCAACCTCTCCGACACCCCTAACGGGAACTTTCTGTGTCCAAGAGGTTGAGCAAAACCTCCAATCCTCCCTCCCTCCCTCCAATAACTATTACTGGAACTCTCCGATAACCGAAAAAAAAAATTCGGAACCCCCATCAAATCTAATTATTTCAAAGGTTTGGTAGAATCCTTCAATTACTTAAACATAAACTTATCTTTTCAAAATAAAACAAACTGAGGACCAAAAATCTTAAGGATTCTATCCCCAGAGATAAAATAATGAGATAAAACCTAAGAAGAATCAGAAGAAAAAAAGAAAGAGTGACAAAAGACAAGAGAGGAAGTGAAAAAAGAAAGCCAGAAGAAAATCAGGAGAGATAGAAAATTAGCCTGCCTGCCATCTACCAGCATCGTCCAAAAGACACTGATGTCATCAAAACCTTCACGGAGTATAAGTTATCCCCATGTATTCCAACCAAGGTTCCCAGATTTCATAGAAAAGAGTAGACTTATCCAACATGGAGCAGACCCTTTTCTCTTGTTCCATAATCCATGTGACCTTTCTTTTCATATATAGGATGGAAACATTAGTCTTTTTCCATGCAGCTGCGAGTGTAATCCTGGCACCCGTCATAATATATAAGATGAGTTTTCTGGTAACCTTAGAAGTTAGAGGTAACATTCCGTTAAGTAAAGCAATAGTAGGAGATTGATGCAGGTTACAGCCTGTGACTCGTCTGATTATATTGAACACCTTATTCCAGTAACCCCGAATTTTGGGACATTCCCACCAAATATGTATCATAGACCCCAATCCATGGCAGCCTCTGAAACATAGGGGAGAAGTTGTCGGATACATAGAGGTCAGTTTGACGGGAACTAAATACCATCTAGTATAAATTTTTATGTTCGCTTCTATAAGAGAGACATTCACATAACCTTTAATGGATCTGGTATAATTCTTATACCAGTCCGACAAATCCCATTCATTATTAAGTTCCTTTTCCCATGCCAGCATATGCGGCAATTTGGTGTCATTAGTAGCAAGTGAATTATATATAATTGAAATATTCCCCTTCCTGGACAAACCCTGATCACATTTACTTTCATAGGGTGTCAAAAGTCCAGATATCGAGTCGTTATCCCATAGGCTTTGAGCGTAGTCATGTAGTTGAGAAAATCTTAGTTTTTCTGAAACAGGAAGGTCTAGCTTGTCAATAAAAAGTTGCTCGGGGAGGGGACCCGAACGAGAAAAGAAGCGTCCTATACGATACAACCCCTTATCATGCCACCATTTAAAGGAATCTTTATGAATTTTAGAAGTAAAGAATGGGTCTATGAAAATATTCGATAAAGGCCTACCTTTAGAGATTAGAGAGGGATTGTTTTTAAGTGAATCCCATAAAACTAAAGTTTGAGATAGAGTCGGAGATAATATAGAAGGCCTTTTCTTGGTATGACTCCACATTAAATCCTCTATCGTTAGATTCGGAATCGCCTGTTCTTCGATGTCTATCCAATCAGGACGTTCATTTTTAAGAAAAATTTCTGATAATTGCGCTAATCTCGCTGATTGGTAGTACCATATCAAATTAGGCACACCTAGACCGCCTTGTTCAGATAAGTTATAGAGAGTGCGAGATGGAAGGCGTGGACCCTTGTTGTTCCATATAAACTTGGTAATTTTGCCTTGAAAGGATTTTAGTTGACTTTTGATTATCGGTATAGGTAATGATCGAAAGAGATACAAAAGCCTAGGGAGAAGAGTCATCTTGATCGAATTAATTCTACCAATCCAACCTATATTCTGAGTACCCCAGTCTTTCAGATCCTTCTCAAGTTTTCTATACATAGGGGGATAGTTGGCTAGATATAAATTCTGAATATTGGGGGTCAAATTAATGCCTAGGTATTTAATATAAGAGGCGTCCCATTTGAATCTATAACGTTCTTTCAGTAGAGAAACAGTGGACTCAGTAAGTGAAACATTGAGGGCCCTGGATTTGGCTATGTTTACAGCAAGACCTGAAACCAGAGAAAATTCGTCCATAAGAGAGTATACTTCGGGCAGGGATGTTTCTGGTGCAGTCAAAAAAAGTAAAAGGTCGTCTGCAAATAAGGCGCACTTATGTTCCTTTTTGGCACATCGAACACCCCTGATATTTGCATTTTCACGAATAGCTATAGCCAGGGATTCAATCACAATTGCAAATATCATGGGAGATAAAGGGCATCCCTGCCTTGTACCTCTACGGATCTCGATAGATTCTGAAAAAATACCTTGAAAGCGTACTTTAGCTTCAGGGGAATAGTAAAGTGCAGACAGGATACCCAGAAATTTAGCGCCAAACCCCCAATGGTTCATCACCTTGAACATAAAAGGCCAAGACACTGAGTCAAATGCTTTCTGAAGATCTATGGAAAGAAGCATACCCTTCTGACCAGTATCACCAGACCATCCTGAGTTCAGTATAGAAATCAGATCAATAGCTCTCCTAACCTGATCTGGACCTTGCCTCCCAGTAATGAAGCCAACTTGATCTTTACTAACATATTGACCAATGGAAGAAGATAACCTATTGGCCATTATTTTAGTAAGTATCTTAAGATCGTTATTGATGAGAGATATCGGTCTATAGTTCTCCACCAGGCTATGATCCTTTTCCGGCTTAGGGATCACCGATATATAAGCCAAATTGAGTTGTCTTTCTATAGGATCTCCCTCGGTCATGTGGTTGAAAAATCTCACCAAATAGGGCGTTAAAATGCTTGAAAATGTTTTGTAATATGAACTCGAAAATCCATCAGGTCCCGGGGCTTTATCTAATTTTAGGTGTTTAATCACTGTCGATACTTCCTCAATTGAAATGGGAGCCTCCATCACCTCTGTATGTATTTCAGACAATTTCGGAAGATTCAGATTGCTAAGAAAATCATCTATCCTCTCTGAAGAAGAATCCTCAGTAGAGGTATAAAGCTTAGAATAAAAGTCATGGAAGGCCTCCATTATTCTCCTAGGGTTTAGGGAGAATGAACCGTCAATCATCTTTATTTTAGGGAGAGTTCTTGATTGAAATCTAGGTGACAATTTATGTGCTAGCATTGGACCTATTTTATCTTTAAATTTATAGAAATTAGCTCCAGTCCATTTTATATCTTCCCCCGCCTTAGTCGTAAGTACCAGGTTCAGAGCAGATCTGGCCGCATCAAGTGCCTGAGTAGGAAAGTTATGAGGATCAGTTTTATGTTTTCTACACAGGTCTAAATAGTTGATTTCCAGTCTTTTTATTTCTAGGTTCTTCTGTTTTTTGAGGTTAGCGGCCAATTGTATTATTTTGCCCCTGATAGAAGCCTTGTGAGCAGCCCACAAAGTTTCAGGGGATATATCATCTGTATCATTGTGTTCAAAATATTCTAGAAGGGATTGCTCAATATCCTTCATTAGGACAGGATTTTTCAAAATAGATCTATTAAGTGTCCAATGAGATACTTTAGGAAAAGTATCCTCTCTCCTTAGTGACAAAAGAACCATTGAGTGATCCGACCAGGAAACATCAACTATATTAGATTTAATGGCTGCCGGGACGTGATGGTTTGATATCAATATATGATCTATACGAGAGTAAGACTGGTGGGGGTTAGAATAGTGAGTATAGTCTTTAGTTCTTGGGTTTAATTCCCTCCAGATATCAGTCAGTCTGTTTTGATGTAAAATACGTGCTACTTGTAAACTAATTTTAGTCGGTCTGATGACCTTATCGGCTTTAGATTTGGATTTGTCCAATCCAATGTCGAAAGCCAGGTTAGAGTCTCCTCCCATAACAATAATTCCCTCCATAAATGGACGGAGGGTATCAAGCATCTGAGTGAAAAACCGCTTTTGACCTCTGTTAGGAGCATAATAAGAAACGAATGTGTACATTTTTTCGTCAAGAGTACCTTTTATCAAGATAAACCTACCTTCCGGGTCTCCATATTCCTTGATCAAGTTAAAATTACAGTATCTAGAGAACAAAACGGCCACACCTTTAGTTTTGTTTTCCGCTTTAGCTAGAAAAAATAATGGATAGTGAGCATGCATAAAAGTGGGGTTGTATCGTTTAGGGAAGTGGGTTTCTTGAAGGAAAACCACATCTACATGAAGAGATTTGTAAACTTGAAGAGCTTTGCGTCTCTTAATAGGAGAATTCAACCCCTGAGTGTTGTGAGTGACAACACTAAGGGGTTTAGATACATCATTTGATCCAGCCATAAGTCTTGTCTACTACTATGGTTAGGCAGGACCGCAAGGATATCATCTGTAACACCGTTATTACGAGCAATGGCAGGCAGGCTAAAGAGAAGAAGAGGGCGAGAAGGAAAAAAGGGAAACAGAAAGAAGAGGCAAAAAGACAAGAATAAAAAAACATACTGCACAACAAGTCACTAAATCGTGCAAGGTCAAATCGTGACCCAGAATGGGGGAAGAGAAAGAGTCTCCTTCCCTCATTCAAACGAAAAACATTAGCATAGTCCCTTAAATGGACTATATTCTTACCCATTGGGTCGACAAAGTGTCGCTCCAAGAGGTAAGTTGAGGTCCAATACCTCACCGTCGTCAGTCGTCGACAGATTAAACTTTACATCATAAAAACTTTTTCAAGAACAATGGCATTCAATTAATAGGGACCATAAAAAATAAAAAATAAATAAGGAGAGAGGGGTAAAAAAAGAAAGGGGGAAAACCATACTATATATGTATTATATTATATATTTCAGAAATGAAGAAGTAACCTCCTCCGTATTAAATAGTAAAAATAAGAGGGGAAAAAAAAAAAAAAATTCCCTTCTCCCTTTTCCCTCTCTCCTAAAAAAAATAAAAAAAAATCATCTCGGACACTGTGTGACATAAAACAAATCCTGAGAGATACTTCCTGGGTAAGACTATTCAATATTCAGGTGATGGAGTCTTTTCCAACTTTTCTGTATTTGACCTTGTTCCAAGGATTCAGATTTGGACTAGTAGGTGTGGTCCTCTTGCCTGATGGTAGTTGAGGTGAAGTAGTGTCCATAGCTGGTTTAAGAGAGATAATTTTTAGATCAATTAGAAGTTTTTCACCCTTGCGGAGATTATGTATCACATGGTGTCTGCCATTGTGATTGAACTTTAAGGCGAAGGGAAAGGCCCATTTGTATTTGATGTCATTGTCCATGAGGGCCGACAATAACGGTTTCATCGCTCTTCTTCTCTGGATGGTGTAAGGAGAAATGTCAGAAAATATTTGTATTGTAGCACCATGGTATTGGAGATTCTCCTGTTGTCTAGATCTTTTCATAACGTCCTCCTTGGTGGAGAAATAATGAGGCTTGACCACCACATCTCTGGGTAAACCATCTCTTCTTAGTGGACCCAATTATCTATGAGCCCTGTCTAATTCCATTTTTGGAGTAGGTATAGATGGTAGAAGGATTTTTATAATGTCCTGTATTGCTGAGTGGACATCCACAATGGATTCAGGAAGACCCCTGACCCTAAAATTCTCCCTTCTTGACCTGTTTTCTAAATCATCAATCTTATCCTGAGCAGCCTCCAGTTGATCTTGCAAGAAATGCATATGGCTATCATGTTGTTCAGTTTTCGAAACGTTAGCATCTAACTTATGTTCTATAGAATCAATCCTGTTGCCAAGACAATGAAAGTCAGCCCTGATATCGTTAGTGATTTTCTCGGCAGTAAGAGCTAAACCCCTTTCCATCATTTCAGATATTTTGGTATACAGTTCAGCAACATTGAAAGAAGCTTCCGGAACATGTTCAGTATTTGCAGTTACCTGTTTAGGATCCTGAGAGACGGACTCAATAGGAATCATGTGGTCAGCCATTGTAGTTGTGAGAGCTCCCCCAATTGTAGAAGGATATAAATTTAGAAGCTTTGCTGAACCCAGAGAAGGAGGTGATGAGGTGGGAAGTAGAAGTGACGAGACTTGTCCGTCGAACTCAGTATCTCCAACAGATGTCTGAGGGCTTGTAGAAGGAGGGGAGTCTATATCATAAAGAGACTCTTTGATGATTCTATTTTTGTTTTTTTTACTTTGTTTCCCCCTACATGAAGTGTTAAAATAAATATCTGACAACAGTATTCAAATATCAATGTATTGCGAAATCTGCAGTGTACTCCTATACCAGCTCCCTTAGGTAGAACTCTCTTACCACAATTATCAGTCAGCAGAAGTTAATCTTGCGAACAGCCTAAACCCAGCTTAGAGTACATAAGTAAAGGAAAAGACCATCTTTATGGGAATGCCATAAATTTCATACCATTCAGATATCCTATTAATGTATAGAGAGTCAAATCTGCTTCTTTTGTCGACAGACTTCGGACGGTGTGTAAGAATACCTCAGTGAATTCCCATTACAGGGATAATCATAGTATAATCCGACGGTGTATATGACAGCCACTGAGAACTGTATCCAGTCGGTAGCCTGACTTTGATATCAGCGGACAGTTTCCTAGTGCAGTCAGGTGGTCAGGGCATATGAATAAATAATCCAGTTTAGAAAGAAATAATAGCACAAAATATTAAAAAAAAATATATATATATAAGAGAAAAAAAAAAACACTATAAAGTTGTCAGAAATTCATATTGACATTGACAGTCCTGTTCCTTTAATCTTCACAAAACCGAGGTATTATGGTCCATTTGTATAGTGAAATGTTATGGTGTCCAGACAACTAGATTTAATAAGATACTGTCAGTGCCCTGTAAGCGAATAGCTGGGTAATGGTTTTATGCTGTAATAAACGTGTATACCACAAGATGGCGTTGTTACCTCAATGGAAGAGTTTCACAGTGCATCACAACCAGGCAATTCCTGCATTCAGGTAGCTAGATAGTAATAAAGCAGTTCAGTAAGGGAAAGATTACCCGTTAGGTATCAAATATTGATAATATCAATAATAGACCGGGTCTTAAATCCTGCACTGTAGTGTGTTAACATGAATCACATAAATTGCAAACAGTTACATGAGACTTCTGAGGAGAAGGTGTTTCAAGAAACTATCAGGCCCTTGTAAATATATTGCTGGATTATGAGCCTCTGTCCCCACACTGAGCTGCAGTCTCCTGAGGTAAATTATGAGGACAGCGGTCAAGTACATTAATTATCACCTCAGTTTATGTATTTCTAGCACTTGGAGATCCTAAAATGGTTTCGGATTCCTATTATATAACATATAATTATCTCTTGTCCGTGCAGAGTCTACAAAAGAGGGATGTCACATAGCCTCCTCAGAGCATATCCATATACCTCCCGTCCTGGCCTCTGACACCCTTTCAACTGTTACATATAACCATCAAAGGGTATTATGCCATAAAATAAAGAAATGGCCTATCCACCTTGAAGGATGTAGGGGAAGCAGTATTGAGCCCTGAGGAGAAAGGGGTATATGAGAGTTGAGGCAGTGGGTGAAGCAAGATGGCCGCCAGGCCTCCGGAGGTAGGCCGAGACCACGGGCCTTGAGTGACTGAGGGAGGTGAGGGAGTGTCGCCTGTCACTTCCGACGCCTATAGCAGTGTATCCCGGGTGGACGGAGGGGTGGATGCAGCTTAATGGGCTCAGCGATCCGTACTCGAGTCCGGGGCTGTCCGATAATCTGTAGGCCTCAATGGCGATGACGCCACTGTATGAAGAGGAGGCCCCGGGTCACAGCAATGGATGAGTTCGTATCGAAACTCCTCAAGAAAGGTATTTTATAGATCAGGTAAAGTCGCTGATACAGGATGGGGTGTTTTTGTAATTAAAACGGTATTACCGGTAACCGATGGCTCCAGATTACAATCTGCTAGACAGAGCTCGTCCAGAAAGCGTCCATCACCATCCTCGTCCGGCCACGCCCCTCTGGAGTTCTGCTTTATATATTGCATCTAGGTCTCCGAATTGTACAGAAAATGAGCAAAACTATAAACATGTTGCTCAGCCCCCCTCATGCTCGGCTCACCAGTTCCTGTCAAGTCCTAGCTGCTATTGTATTCTGAACAGAACAGGTGTTTAGAAACACTGGAAGTTGTTTCACATTTGTTTCCGAATAGTCTCGCTTTGCCAGAGACTTTGTCAGGTGCTTCCATTATACTGTATGTGTATTACCATAGTACATGATCAGCAGCCTTCTCACTAAATCTTTGTGCTCTGCAAACACACATTCCTGCGGAAGATTGTCCTGTGCTGACATCTCTCTTCACATTCATTCACATCAAAGGGGTGGTGGTGTTACCACATTTTTCTACCCATGTCTGTACAGTTCAGAATATACACTTGGTTTCACATTTATGCAGCGGTGCAGCATATGTTCCCATAAGATGGGCAATTATGCTTTCAAGAACAAGAGGCAGTACAAGAGATCCCTGAACTCTTCGGCTGGGTTCCTATCGTTGCGGTGTAGTAACGCAAGTTAAAGAAAACTATGGCCCTCATTTAAAAAAATAAAAAATGTGCTGAAGTACTTTGATTCCAAAGGAAGAAGGTTTTATACCTGCATTCTATGGATGGATATGTAAACCCAGTCTAAAACAAAAACCATATGTAAGCTGTAACTTGGTACAAAAGTACTCTTCCATATTTTTCAGTCTGCAACTTTCATTAAAATAATCTCTGGTGAGGCTGACATGAAGGTCTTGTTCAGACACTTCTTGCTATAAAGTGACAATGCCCTGTCCCTGTCTACCAATTGTACTCCTGTGTACCCCAGGGATTGCAAAGGAGAATACAAGTGGCTATTTAAACAGACTTTTATGCCAACATGGACCACTGTTGCTCACTTGCCCTGAAAATGCCATGCAGCTATTACTGGAGTGCATGCATATTGTAGATGGGATGATTTTTTTTTTTATTTTTTTTTAAGAACAAGTATTTACCTAAAAAAATAAATGATTGACATTGATTTAGCAAATTAAGTGTCAATTGGCAAAAGATTTTGGAAAGTAAGTGAAATCACATTAGCCATATTTTATTGTGTGTAACAATCTCCCATGCCTACTGCAATTCCACCCGCAGGAACAATCGACTACAGTTTATGAGAAACCCTAACTAATGCCATTCCACAATAAAAAAAAAAAAATTATCGGGAGACCCTTAATATGAAATATTAGGGATGCATTTTTGTAAGATCTGAGTTAACTTTTCTTATGACATTATAATTGTTATTGCTACTCCCTAATTAAAAATGCATACTTTATTTTGCTGTCAGAAGCCATTGCCATTTTTGTGTCTATTAATTTGGCTCAATGTAAACGTTGGTAAATTATGTTTACTTTTCCATAAACTGTGCCACACGGAAAAGTCTTCTGTACTATATAAGCTTCAGTTGAGTGATTAATCCCACTAGTGCCTGTGAGGCTTTGAAATGTGTCTCTATGCCCTGACAGACCGGGGATGAGGCCTGCCTTTCCCAGCCCCTTACTTTACACTCTGGATACAGTGAATACAGGGCTGTTTATTTAAGACTGGAATAAAAGTCAGTGCTTTCTATGGGAATGACACCTGTGCATTACCTAGCTCCATTTTTAATTCAGTTGTCATTTGAAAGGTATTTAGCTTGAAAAAATTATTTTATCATGCAACAGAGGGAGAAAATTTTCTATTTTGTGCTGGACCTGCAGTCCTATTATTACAGTAAGGTAACGTGGCAGTCTTGTGTGTTTTCATTGCCCTTCCTGTTTGTAGACTATATTTTTGAAAACTCTGTTAAAAGTTTTTAGGGTAAATACTACAGGTCGACCGATATGGACATTTCTCTGGCAGATGCCGATATTTCGAAATCACAATGGCCGATTATATGATGCCGATTTATTTTGGACCGATATGTTAGGCCAATTTTTTTTTCTTTTCCTTCATCTCATAAAATCTAACATTTAAGTAATGAGAAGTGAGGCAGACAATTTCTTAAATTAAACATTTATTAAACACAACCAGCCTCCAATCAGTGCACTTGTATGTATAATTTAGATAAAAGAAAACCATGTATCTTAAATATTAAATACACAAAAACAGATAATCAACTTTTGGACGAAAAAAATCGGCTAACTTTACTGTTTATTTTTTATTCATTATAGTGTAATAATTTTTTTTAAAATTGCATTTGAAAGACTTCTGCGCAAATACCATGTGACCTAAAATATTGTAACAACTGCCATTTTATTCTCTAGGATCTCTGCTAAAATATATATATATATAAATGTTTGGGGGTTCTAAGTGATTTTGTAGCAGAAAATACTGGATTTTTACTTGTAAGCAACACGTGTCAGAAAAGAGTTAGTCTTAATGGTTAAACTGAGATCTTCTGCATACTGGAGTTCATTCCTTTGATAAGTAGAAACATTGTATCTCTTTGCTTCTTTGTTCTCAGACTTGGCAGGCTGCCCAGATAGGAGCGACTCAAGTCACTCCAACGGGGACACTCCAGGCAACTTGCATTGACTTCTATTACAGAAGTCATTTGCAAGTATAGGCCTAATTTGCAGCACAATCGGCCAATGCTGAGTAATTAAAAAATGCCAAAAATAGGCCGATGTATTGGTTGACCTCTAGTAAATAAAACAATACAAATACAATAAAAAAAAAATACAAAAGAGAAATGGCCACAGCGTACCGCGAGTTTGGTCCGGTAGGACCACCTAAAGAACAAACATACATAATAGCATAGTGCCAACTCCTCCTTCTGCAAAAATCCACCCCCAACCCCAGCCCGCCTCTCTGTGCAACTCCCCGACCAAGTTAACAGGATAGTAAAAGCATGTCTTACATGAAATGCACTGTATGGCTTACTGAGTTGAAAATATGCCTAACTAATAAGCACTGTTCTTCTATTCAGAAAAGGCGTAGATTATTCAGATAGGATCCTTAAGGGAAATTCAATAACGTGGTCACATTGCTTCATGATCTCAGATAATAAAGATCCGTGTGAAAAGAGCAAAAAAACAAAGGTAATGAAAAAGATCGAAGGAAGGTCTATCCATTTGTAGCCTCCATTGACATCCAGTTACCCCAAACTTTTTAAAAATTTCATGGACAACCTCGATTTGGATATGTAGCTTTATGAAAAAAGGTAATGCTGCATTCACCAAACCTTTCAAAAACTGCAGCGAAGGGGAGGCACAGGATTTTTTCAATGTAACAAAATTGCTTTATGAGCATAAAATAGGAGAACGCTCAACAATGTCCTATACACCACTGTATTGGATGGACCCTCCACTAAGCCCAAGAGACATACCAGAATGGACAAGGGGACCAGGAGGGCTGTAGTGTCCACAATCAATACTGATTTGTTGACATCAGTAGATAGAACTATATTTTAAATAGACTTTATATACCTTTAAAGCTTATATAATGGGACTATATAAAATCAGAGCTTATGTATATGTTTGTAAAACATGTTTAGCAAACATATACATAAGCTCTGATTTTATATAGTCACATTATATAGGCTTTAAAGGTATATAAATTCAAATGCACAGTGTTTGACAAGGAGAGGCTGATTTTCCTACTCTGTCTGTAGTTTAAACACACCTTAATAGGATGTGCTTTGTCCAAAGAGACGTGGCGCAACACAAAGCAGGTCAAACAGACTTCTGAATTGTCATGCATACAGCTTTGCTAGTTTCTTCAACTTGATCAAACTGTATTTGTCATGCAGAAACACAGTAAAACAATGAGACATTGCCTGCGTTCTGTTGAAAATCTATAAATTACTTTATTACTGCAATGTCACATAAGTCAAGTAAGCCAACATTTTGTGGCCGTGCATGATCCCTTCCTCAAGGTGACACAGTGACAGCTCGTAATGCAATAAAGCATGTATATAAGTGAAAATACAGAACCAAATACCCATCCCCAGTAATGTCATAATGACATAATTCCATCTAAAAAAAAAAAAAACGCTTCAATGCTTCATTTAAAGATTTGGTATATACAAAGTGTAAAATATACCTCAAAACCTGAAAAATGCCATGCGTGTGGCAAGGTAAGCCATGAATTTGGCAATGACATTATTGCTGCCCAGCAACCCCACCCAGCTCACTGCCCACTCATCAGTTGTAACAGTACAAGAAATCCAATCACCATGCCGCCGGTTTGGTGCATGCGCAGAATACAGCTAGCGTATGCGCACAGAAAAAGTGAAATTCCAATGTCTCTGGGGTCTGATAAAAATCACTAAGAACTGGCATCGTCCAAAAACTCCCATGTAAGTACCTCTTAGAAATGAGAATTGAAAATCATTGCATGTCATGTGTTCTCCGTCTAAGACTTCGATGGAGAACACATGACATGCAATGATTTTCAATTCTCATATACCCAAATTTTATTCACAATGGAAAACATATCAAATGTTTAAACTGAAAAAAATTTCAATTTTTAGAAAAATAGAAGGTCATTTTGAAATGGATGACAGCAACACATCTCAAAAAAGTTTATTGCAGATTACTACATGTTCTTGTTCTGAAAAAATCCCTGTGTGTTTGTCTGTGCCTCTGTTCAGAAGTGAGTCTAATGGGAGTGGTTTCTTAATGCACCTGCAGGGCTCTAATGAGGAAAGTGGTACGGTCTGCATCTCTTGATGGGAGTATCACACCAAAAATGAAATTTTTGTTGCAGGGGATCCCTGAAATCTGACTTGTATCTTAGTGTAGAAAAATCAGTGAGCCAATCACAAAAGCAGGAAATTATGTTTCTGGGGAGCGTTCTGTATACATTCTGTGTACAGAACACCTTCAGGTAGCCATTATTGCATTGCATCTCACAGAAAATTACAGCGCTGCAGATTGACAAGGAAAGGTAATATTTAATGACATTTATTTACAATATGGCTTGTGTCCCAGTTGTATATGCTATATTATTATTTTTTATTTGCCATTTTTTCTCCCCATGAAAGTGGAGTTGCCTTTTTTAAGCAAAGCCGCTAAAGTATTTTTTTTTAAATATGAATTGTGAACTTTGTAGAAAACTCACTGTTTAAAAAAGCGGTGATGTAATTTTTTGCCCAGCTTCCTCTCAAATCCACCAGCTCTGGGAAGAGGGATCTCAGAAGTGCCAATGTCACTCACTGAAATTAAAATTCCCATCATCCTCTGGGATTTTAGTCTCGAGTGGGCGAGACTATGGGTGTATATGCGGCAGATCAGTCGTTTTCTACAAATAAGACACTGACACTGCCCCACACACTTCGCTGTACACTCTATCATAAGAGGCGGGGCAGAGGCAGATCAGGCTGGGCAATGAGGGAATGTACAAGACCGGTGACTGGGAGGAAAAAGGACATATCGGCCACCAGTTTTGTAAATGGGATATTAAAGGGATAGAGAGTCTTTCATAGAGTAAAGAATGCTTGATTTCTCACTGACAACAGGACTAAATACAATACCACTGACAATTAATTGACTGCTATGGAAAATTTTGTATTTATATATAATTTTTTCCCCAGAGTTCTGCTTTAAGGCCTTGTTTAAGAATTGTATGTTATAGGATGACAAAGCACTGTCCAATTCTTCTGTATTGTCACAATCGGGGAACCTGCCCTAAGAAATGACATTCAGTCATCGCTGGAGTGCATGTAGATGGAAAGTGGCTGCAAGAGGCTGTTGGGGTTTACTTTTATCTAAAATTCCAATTTTAAAACATTACATATGTATCTTGGGTGCATGCATTTTTAATATTGGCAGTGTCCTAGCACAGAACCATTTGTTGATACTTTGTGTCCACACTGTTCTCTGCTATAGAGATTGATTATTAAAAAGGGTTCCTTCCGGAATTCTGTAGGATTAAGTGGGGAACAGGCAGTCTTGCAAAGCTCATTTAATGTACTTCTAGTTAAAGCAATAGGCCTTAGGTGGCTTGTGCTGTAGTTTATGTTCTCAACAGTAATTTAGCAAAAAGCGATGATAGCACTGCCTGATATATAGAGGGAGGGGCTTTGCTCCCAAATTAACTGTTTTTGAAGCAAGTACATTTTCTAGTAGGTTTTTACCACAAGTAAGGATTTGAAATACTTTATTTTCTGTGCTTTTCCCTGCTATTTTTTTAAGTTGGTCACAGGGCCTACTTGGAGAGTACCAATGGGAAGCCCTGGGAAGGTAAAGGCAAGCACCTGCAGATTGGAAGTGGGATATGTGCAGCGCTAATAGAGAGGACAAAATCTAGTAAATAGGTTTTGTAAAAGGAGATCAAAATATAGGCAAGTAAACCATGGTATCACACAATGACTACTTGAAATTAGCAAAAATACTGAGTGCGTGAGCAACCAGGTGAGAATAACCAATATTAGTCCAAAGTAGACCTAAGATGATCATAGGAGTCTATTGAAAGACTGTATAGAGAAAAAGATGACTACTTTAAAAGTGACATGAATTACTGAATGCGTGAGCACCCAGATGGGAATGACTAATGTTAGCCCAAAATGAACATCAGCTGATCACGGAAGTCCACTGAAAGACTGCACACAATATCAAATGGATAGTCTATTCAACCATGTGGTGGGTATTAGCAGATCTTGAAATTGATTGGAATAAGGGGAGACATAGATATGAAGACAATCCTAGATAGATAAGTTGGATACTCTTACCATGTGGCGTGGACCCAAGTACCTTTCGGTCTGAGTCAATCGAGCAGAGGTAAGAGTGTTGATGCAACCAGCTCTCCCGTCAGCGTCTCCCTTGGTGCTTAGTAGCTCCTCCAATCGCAGATCTGGATGGAATCCTCCACAGTTGTAGACTTCCAGCAGCTCGTTGGTGTGTACTGAGGTAACAAAAGTTACTCCACCGCTTCCGGGAGTATAAAAGGCATGCAAGAAAGCGAAAAAGCCTCCACATGGCATAGATCAGATTGACCAAAAGGGGTTTATTAAAAACAGGTACCACTACTCATCTGTCTGCTCATCCGGTGATTGGCCCTACTCTTGCGGACATAGCCAGGTTTTCTCGTCTATCTTCACTGTGCAATTTTCCCTCCCCAATGACACCCCTCGTTGGGCATCCAGTGTTCACACCCGGCCTCACGGATCCCACTTTCCATACGCAAGCCCCACGGGGACTCCTGAGGGCTTCCCAGTTTTTTGCAATCCTCTGGCTGGTTCCCTGCAGAGACTGTGCTCTCTGGGCAAGCCCCCCTAGAGTTGGATTACTGGAGGACTATTCAGTTCTCGCATTTTCTTGGCTCATTGCCTAAGCCTGCGCTTTTTGTCCGTAAACTTCATTCTTTTGAGGAACTTTGGGAGAAGGCCCAATTTGGGGTTCTCTTTCTACCTCCTACAAATCTTTGTTGGAACTCTACGCTGCTAAGGATCACCCTTACCTGTCAAAATGGGAGAGGGACCTGGGAGTTACATTCTCTGAGCCACAAAAAGATCGCATACTCTTCTTTGCACAGAAGTCTTCTTTGTGCAGCAAATATCAGGAGACCACATATAAAATAATTACACGCTGGTATAGGACCCCATCAGTCTTGGCAAAGATGTTCCCCGGACAAACGGATAACTGCTGGCGCTGTGGCTCTCACCAGGGAACCATCTTGCACATCTTCTGGGAATGCCCTGTGCTCAAAACTTTCTGTCCTCAAACTCATACATAAATTCACCGACATTGCCCTACAGGGCGACCTGGCCGCAATCCTACTAAACCTTACCCCTTTATCCAGGAAACGCTATCATAAATCCCTTCTCAAACACCTTCTTAATGCTGCATGGGCGTGCATCCCGCCCCTGTGGAAACAATCTGCGCCGACGGTGGCGCAATGGTTCGCAAGGGTGAAAGATATAGAACAAATGGAAGACTTGACCTCGGTTCTGCAAGATAAGACGGAGGAACACAAGAGCAGATGGTTTTATTGGGTCCAATTCCGCCTCTCCGATGAGTTCCTCAAATATGCCTAGTCGGGGGCTGCTGCCAGCGAGTCCTACTGTCTGATCGGTCCTGACGACCCTGGCTCCTCCCGTGAGATGAAACAGCTCCCGCCTCCCTGTAACCCCACCTCCCGCCCTGAAGAACCCCTCCCCCACCTCTCTCTCTCTCTCTCTCTCTCTCTCTCTCTCTCTCTCTCTCTCTCTCTCTCTCTCTCTAGGAAAAAATAACAGAGTGGTGTGCGTAGAACCTAGTAATACTCAGTTATAGACTTCCCCCAATGATCTGGCTGATCTCTCTTTTCCTTTAGAGGGGAGAGACTGTCTTTAACGTAGACCGGTTGGAGGGGTAGTGGCACTCTTTTCTTAGCATTGTTTGTTTCTTATTTTATTTTTGTTATCGTGTGTTTGTGCCCTGCCCTCCCAAAGTATACCCCGATGTATTAGTAATGCTAATGATGTTGTCTACTGATTATATGTTTTGGCGAAGTTACCATGTTGTTGTATCTGCTGTATACCACTCAATAAAAATTTGAATTATAAAAAAAAAAAAAAAAACAGGAACCAAACAACAACAACAATAAATAAATAAAAGGTAGATAATGGTAAGCATCCAGCAATGGTTACACAGGGCGATCACAAGTAAAAGGGTGCAGTATTGGCAGCAAGCGTGTCTTCTATGCAGCACTACAATTTTGCTGTTTTATTTTTTTATTTTAAATCTTTATTTAAAGTTTTCATCAGTTAACATACAAAAGTCATAAAACAAAGCTCCATGTAAAAGAGCAGAAGCATACAAACAAGTCCACAGTGGTGTCAGTTGGAGTTCTCATTATGATGGCCATAAAAGTGGAAGGAGAGGCAAGTAGAGCATCATAACTGTACTTTAACCGATGAACATACAATTTTGCAAGTTAACTTTGAACAATTAGATCTTTTTTAGGTACCATTTTAAGGACTGCCAAATACGACATAAACTATTTTGTGTGAGGAGTTAAAAGGCTTTAAAAATGATTGAACCAAATACTTGGTGTAAACAGTACATTAAGTGATAAATAGAAATATTTTTATTGTTAAATAATATTACTTTTATTGCGTTCAAAATGTAAAAAAACACATGCTCTCGTTGCATCACTTTCTGTGCTATACAAACATAAGAACTTGTTTTGCTTGGTTGGGAGTGTTAATGATAACAATGAAAAATGTGAAACCTATCTGCCTTGCTTTTATTTGTGTAAATGTGACATGGTAATATAAACTGCAATGTCACTAATAAAAATGAGCTGTAATGCCTGCGGTGTGTGTCGTGTGACTCTGATTACCGAGAAGGAACGCTGTTGTCTGATCCTCTGTCTTTTCTGTCCTACAGGCCTCATCTCCTACACAGAGTATTTATTCCTGCTGACAATCCTTACAAGTATGTATTTTATGTAGTACTTAAATGGTTACATGCATTGTCTGTCTATCGATTTTTATCTATCAATTTTTATAGTCCTAAAAAAGTACACAAGTTTTTTTTTTTTTTTTTCTTTAACCGATTGTATTTGAACAGGCAAACATTAGATCTTGATTCAAATAGTGCTTACAGATCAAAGTGATTTACTTAAAGCGGTAGTTCACCCCCCCCCCGACACATTTTACCATCGAGACAGGCATTGTAGCGCGAGCTACAGTATGCCTGTCCCGATTTTTTTAACCCCGTACTCACCTTGTAGTCGTCCATCGTAGATTTTGGCTCCCGCGGGGAATGGGCGTGCCTATGGAGAGGGAGGATGATTGACGGCCGGCCCTGGCACGTCACTCTCCCCGAAGACAGCCGGAGTAGGTCTCGGCTCTTCACGGCGCCTGCGCACAGGCTATGCGCACGCGTCATGAAGACCAAGCCTATTTCGGCTATTTCCGGAGAAGCGTGACGCGCCAGAGCCGGCCGTCAATCATCCTCCGTCTCCATAGGCACGCCCATTCCCCGGTATCTTTGATGGACGACTACAAGGTGAGTACGGGGGTAAAAAATTCGGGACAGGCATACTGTAGCTCGCGCTACAATGCCTGATTTTAAGGTAAAATAAAAAAAAAAAAAAATGTTCCCGTCGATAGGGTGAACCCCCGCTTTAAACAATTGGCACATAAGACTGACATGGTGTAGTCATTTATATGATCTAAATGAACAAAAATACGGATTTGGCATATGGAAAAAGCATGTACACATCCAGTTTGGCTTCCATGAACTGCTTGCCGACCAACCGCCGTATACGGCGGCAGGTCGGCTGCGCGAGATCACGTAGCTATACATAATTTCGCGATTCAGCCAATAGGGGCGTTTGCGCTCGCCCCTGGTCCCGAAGCGCGTGCCTGGTGGGCGCGATCACCGCCGGGCACCCGCGATCGCTCGTTACAGAGCGAGAACCGGGAGCTGTGTATGTAAACACACAGCCACCGGTCCTGTCAGGGGGAGACATGCCTGATCGTCTGTTCATACAATGTATGAACATTTCCCCAAGTCAGTCCCACCCCCTCTTGAGTTAGAACACACACAGGGAACATAATTAACCCCTTCCTCGCCCCCTTAGTGTTAACCCCTTCCCTGCCAGTGGCATTTTTATAGTAATTAATGCATTTTTATATAACCGATCGCTATAAAAATGCCAATGGTCCCAAAAATGTGTCAAAAGTGTCCGAAGTGTCCGCCAGTACTGATAAAAATTTGCTGATCGCCGCCATTACTAGTAAAAAAAAAAATATTACTAAAAATGCCATTAAACTATGCCCTATTTTGTTAGACGCTATAACTTTTGCGCAAACCAATCGATAAACGCTTATTGCAATTTATTTTTTTACGAAAAATATGTAGAAGAATACATATCGGCCTAAACTGAGGAAAAACATTTTTTTTAATTTTTTTTATATATATGTTTTTGGGGATATTTATTATAGCAAAAAGTGAAAAATATTCATTTTTTATGGTCCGGGGCTGAAGTGGTTAAAGCGGAACTATACTACAGCGATGCACAATCCCCAAAACTCATCGCCAGCCTCTGACATCTTCAGGTGGCTGGCTGCCAGACCTAGATGACGTCAGTGCGGACAGGCAGGTAAGTAGCTTTAACCTCTTCCCAACCGCTCCATAGACAAAAGACGTCTACAGAGCGGTTGAGTTATTCCGGGAGGACGTCCCTGGGACGTCCTCCCAGAATCCTTCACTCGCGCGCCCCCTGCGGCGCGCTCCCGGAATCATCTGTGAGCGCCGGGTCTAGAAGACCCGGCGCATCACAGATCGCGGTAAATCGCCGCTGATAGCGGCGGTTTACCACGTGATCGCTCCGTCAAATGACGGAGCGATAACTTGTAAACAAACCGGCGTCATGTAATGACGCCGGTTCCTCCCTCTCCTCTCTGTACCGATCGGTACAGTGTGAGAGGAGGGGGGGGAGCGCGGGGTGTCAGCAGCTGCTGTGGGATGGATCTGTGACAAATGCAGTCACAGATCCATCCATCCCTCCCTGTGCAATACTCTGCAGTACCATCAATACTCTGCAATACCCCCCACACTCTGCAATACCCCCCACACTCTGCAATACCCCCCACACTCTGCAATACCCCCCACACTCTGCAATACCCCCCCACACTCTGCAATACCCCCCCACACTCTGCAATACCCCCCCACACTCTGCAATACCCCCCCACACTCTGCAATACCCCCCACACTCTGCAATACCCCCCACACTCTGCAATACCCCCCACACTCTGCAATACCCCCCACA